>NW_017729032.1:191506676-191517022 GCF_001723915.1 Gavialis gangeticus | reverse complement strand
AGCCCCTGTGTCCCCCCCCCCCCCCATATTTCAAGCAGCTTGCTCTTCTGCAAGTGGGTGAGTGGGCAGATGCACAGCTGGAACCACACTTTGCAGCGTGGCTCATCCCGACCATCCTTCCCATGCTCCTGTGTGCAACCCTGAAGGACTAGCCTCAGCAGAGTGGGCTGCCCTTGCCTCCTCAGGTATGGACAAGGGCATAAGGAAGAGCAGACAGTGGAAAGAGGAGGATACAGCTGAGTGAGGTCTTGCCCTCATTGTCCTTACGTGGCAGCAGCTAAATCATGCTCAGCTTTTTTCACCTCAAGGCACTCCTCGATCTGTTCTCTGAATTTAGAACTCTCTCACTGTTTTTGAACTGGGGTGCTGCAAAATTCAGAAAAGCATGCCTCCAGCATTAGTCCAGAAAAATATGTGCCCCAGATATCAAAAGTTTGGGAAAAAACTGCTCCATAGTCTTCCTTGACTTTAAATACTTAGCTCCTACATTCTGTGATACAACAGAATAAGACTGAAAAGGGAACCTGGTTGGGAGGGAAAGGTGACTTCCCACAAATAACTCCAGCAGCAATCAAAAATAGCTGGATTTCCTGCAGATTATAGCCAAGCCTTCTAGATCCAATTCTGGGAGAATGGTGATCGGTGGCTAGCAAGTGTTACTGAACTAGTTAGGTAGACTTTCTACTAAAATACTGCTAGTAAAAAGGCACATTCACATATGGTCCCACTGAAATCATTGAGGTCATTTATGTAAATAAAGAGACCCATGTGTGCAAGAGTCCACAAGATTTACCCAAAATATCTTCTAACAGTATAACAATGGTGTGCATAACCCCAAACAACTTCCATGCAACAAAAGCCAAATAGCTTCTCTTTTTTGTAAACAGCTTTCACATTTATATTCTAGTAACTTCTCCAGTTTCATAACAGTTAAAAGGTTCCTAAAAACAAGAAAGGCAGGCTAAATGATTCTGCTTAATATTAGTAACTTTACAGAAACATAATATAGAATAGGATCTAACTATGGGCCAAGTTAGCAGATTAAAATACTTTAATGCAAATTGAACTGACAATAAATCTGTCTGATAAAACATGAAAATTAAAATTACCATCTTGGCAATAGTTGAACATAATTTGCATATACATTATTCACTTCCTAATCTAACAACATACTTAAGTGCCTAATGATAGAATTTTTAAAATATGTAAATATAGAGATATACCCACAGATGCACAACTTCCTTGGTATGTAGTGTATTAATAAGAATGATAATATTCCTTAATTAACAAAAAGGCTAAATGACATGCTATTAGTATAAAATTTTATAATTATGGCACAATTACATACAATATCTTTACAATACATAACAGTGTATCATCTGAAGCTGTGATCAAAGTGACAAATATTTCTTTACAAGAAAATACATCCACATTGCAATGTTATAAAGGAATAGGCACTTAGAATGCTTTATGGTCCTCAAGAAAAAAAAAGTTAGAAGTGGCTGCTATTTCAAAAACAAAAAGGGAATGAAGTTATCAAATTGGCTATGCTTCTCTTCTCCACACCCAATCTTGGTTTTTTTTTTTGCAATACTCTAGCTAATGCTCCAAGATACAGATCTATATGCAATTATAAACAGTGGCAGCTGGCAGTTGGCAGTTGTCAACAAAAAAAAACAGATAATCCTCGTTCCTTTCTACAATAGCCTAAAATCTATTTTATGCCTTCCCCTCCCCCCCTCAATCAGATGCTGTGTGTCAGCTAAAGAAAACAATTTGATGGTGCAGGAGTGAAAATCACTATGCGACATAAGGCACTGCAAATGGAAGAGTACACAACTCCCCCACTGATGTATATTTTAAGGCAACAAAACTACCCAGGGAAGTTTGTCCATATGTTCCATATTTTTTTAAATATGCTTATCACTATTTTTTCCATGTTTTCATTTGTCATCACTCAAAATAGGGGGTTCCTTGCCCCCCCCCCTTTTAATAAGGATAAATTGTTGAGTGAGGTCTGTCTCACACATTATGTTTATTGTTAATGATGCCGGTTGATGGTTTGTTTTAATGAAGCAATTGTTACATAGACCAAACTCAGGCATGCAGTAACACTCACAATTAATCATACTGTGAACTGCAGCCACTTTAAACTAGGATCCTCTTCACATCTCACAGCTATGTAAATATTGGCTAAACTCAGTAATTTGATGAGAGACACCCAGACCAACAGACAGCAAGACCCTAGTGGTCCTTTCTCTCTTTCCAGCACTGAACCAATCTGCCATTACTCGGTATTTTGCTACTAAATGTGTTGGATGAAACCCTAGCTGGACTGAAAATCAGGCAGATTCTTGCCATTAACTTCATGAAAGCCAGGATTTTACCTGCTGTCTTTTAGCTGATGCACTATATTGAGATCTTTATTAGGTGTGGTTCCTAAAGACTTCAAGATAATTATTTTACTGAAAACATATATGTCCCACATGCTAGGGTAGCAGTACCTTCAGCTTCCTTAGTGCAGTCACGTTAACACTGTTCTTTATTTCTTGTCTCCAAATATTTCTGAGAAACAAGATACAACTTTGTAATTTTTCTCTCTCTGGCACTGGAAACTACAGTTTACAAAAGAATTCCCTAAATTACAGTGCAAGTAAGTTGCAATAACGAAGCAATAACACTTTCTGTTATTCAGAGATTATACATTCAGAAGCTATCATTTTGATTTTGCAGTCTTATCTGCATAACATAGGCTATAAGTGTTCCCTAAATTTATTCTTGTTTGTGTTAGAGCCTGCATTTTAGAAACCTTTCAGTTTTGCTCCATATATTTATACATTTCCAGTTAGAGAGTCCACCATTGTACTTTGTAAATCATTACAATGATTGATTTCTAGTTGGTGTTAAAATTTTGCAACATATTTCTAGCCTAAACTTTTCTAACTACTGCTTCCAGCCACTTTATTGGTTGTACTTTTTTTTAATAGATTGAAGAGGACTTTGCCATCATATTTCTGCTCCATAGGTAAGTGTTCATCAACTGTGACCAAGTCTGTCATTGTTAAACTATATAAATTAGGTTCACAGAATGTAAAGCCCAACTTTTAATTTCTTTTTAGTGGCTCGTCTTTGAACCATCTCTAATCAGCTAAGATCCTTCCTGATTTTTCAGACTTCAAAATTTGACACATTATTCTATCAGCAGTCAGACCAGTGGCAGAAATAGAGGTGAAACTGGTATAATCTCCCTTTCTCATCCTCAAGAATCCTTAATTTATACATCCAAGTTTCCTGTTTATACATCACAGTATCAGATGGGGAATGCATCTTATTATTTACCATGATGCTTATATCTCCCTTCTGCTAATCCTGAGTCAATGTTTCCCAGAAAGCACGCTCTTCATCTATATTCCCAGATTCCAAATGGAAGCTGGTCACTGTGTACTTGTGCAAAGATTCAAGGAGATGGATATTAACCTCTGAAGACCTGCATGTGGCTCCAGAGCTGCAGGTTGGCCACCCCTGATCTAGTCCAACCCCCTTCTCAAAGCAGGACCATCCCCAACTAGATGATCCCAGACTCTCTGGGCAACCTGTTCCAGCAGTGTTTTACTATCCTCTTAGTGAGATTTTTTTTCCTAATATCTAACCTGAATTTCTCTTGCTACAACTTGAGACCATTGCTCCTTGTTCTGTCATCTTCCACCGCTAACAACAGTCTAACTCCATCCTCCTTGGAAGGAGTTGAAGGCTGCTATTAAATCCCCCCTCAGTCTTCTCTTCTCCAGACTAAATAAGCCCAGTTCCCTCAGCCTCTCAGAAGTCCTGTGCCCCAGCCCCTGAACCATTTTTGTTGCCCTCCACTGGACCCTAATTTTTCCACATCCTTCCTGTAGCAGGGGCCCAAAACTGAGCACAGTACTCCAGATGTGGATTCACCAGTGCTAAAGAGTCACTTTCCTTGATGGCTGGCAACACACCTACCAATGCAGCCCAGTACGCCATTAGCTTTCTTGGCAATAAGGACACACTCTTGGCTTATATTCAGCTTATTGTCCAGTATAAGGACCTAGGAGCGCAAGTTGTTTTCTCCACAATCCTCCCAGTCAGGGGCCACAGCCATTGGAGGGAGGAGTGTATCAAGGAGGTCAACCAAAGGGTCAGAAGATGGTGTCACTGTGTGGGCTTTGGCTACCTGGACTTTGGTGCTCAGTTTAGCTATAGTGGCCTTCACGCAAGGGATGGCACTCATCTGACAAGCAGAGGGAAGTCTTTGCCATGAGACTTGCTGACTTGTTGAGGAGGGCTTTAAACTAGGCACATCTGGGGAGAAGGTTCCATTGTGGAAGCAGGATCCACTAGCCACACGGGACAGCATTCAAACCACAGATATCCAAATAGGTTCTAGCATCTTGAAGCAGAGACATCACGACAGAAGACCTGAGGTAACTAAGGGAAAGCTCAGATGCCTTTATGTAAATGACAGACACATGGGAAATAAACAGGAGGAACTGGCACTCCTTCTCGCTGATGAGGAATTCAACTTGATTGGGTTGGCAGAGACCTGGTGGGACAATACGCATGACTGGGCAGTTAATACTGAAGGTTACAGGCTACAATGGAAGGATAGGATTGGGAAGAAGGGAGGAGGTGTGGGCCTCTACATGAAAGAGGAGTACCTATCCCTGCAGGTCACCTTTGACAGCAGGGAAGGATCCCTTGAGACCCTTTAGGTCAGGCTACATGGGGGACCAGGAGAGGGAGACCTAATTGTGGGAGTCTACTACAGGCTTCCCTCCCAAGATGAGGTGAGTGATTGAGCATTCTCAGGAGAATGAACAGAGGCAGCTGGCACTAGATACTTGATCATCATGGGTGACTTCAACTTCCCAGATATCTTTTGGGAAGACCTTTCGGCCGCCTCCAGCAGGTCAACCAGCTTCCTAGCAACAATAGGTGATCAGTTTCTGACATAGGTTGTGGAAGGGCCTACCAGGGGCCTACCAGGCCCTAGTGTTGGACAAAAGGGAGGCATCATAGGTGACCTGAGGATTGGTGGTACTCTGGGTGAAAGTGACCATGAGCTGATAAGGTTTACCATCCACTGTAAGACTGGGAAGTTAGCCACCAGAACAGAGTCCTGAATTTCAAGAAGGCTAATTTTGGCAAACTCAAGAGGCTTATTAGAGAGGCCCTCTGCATCTGCCATTTGGATGATTTGGGTGTGCAGGAATGATGGTGCTTCCTTTAGGAGACAATTCTCATGGCTCAAAAACAGGCCATCCCCACACAGGCAAGTAGTGGGAAGTGAGCCAGGAGACCTGCTTGGCTTATCAGTGATATTAGGGAGCTTTTGAAAAAGAAAAAAGAAGTGTATATACAATAGAGGAATGGGTCAGCAACCAGGGGTACACCTGTATCACCAGGGCCTACAGATACAAGACATAGAAAGCTAAGGCAGGCCTTAAGATCAAACTGGCAACCAGTATAAAGGACAACAAAAAGTCCTACAGATATGTAGGGAACAAGAAAAAAATTGGGCTCCACTGCAGGACTTCTACTGAATACTTAGGGGCAGCCCACAGTTGACCCACACAAAAAGGCCGAACTCCTGAATATATACTTTGTGTCGGTATTCCTGAAACCAAATGGGAGCTGCTCATCAGACCAGAGGCCCAGGGAACAAGGGGAAGGGAACAACCTGCACAAAAACCAGTCCAAAATGGGTGAAGGTTCTTCTACAACGCTTGGACATCTTCAAGTCTGCTGGACCAGACAGCCTGTACCTAGAAGTCCTAAAAGAACTAGCCAAACTTATAGCAGCACCATTGGCCACGCTATTTGAAGTCGTGGAGTTCGGGAGTGGTCCCAGATGACTGGAAGAGGGCCAATGTGGTGCCCATCTTTAAGAAAGGGAAGAGGGATGACTCTGTAAACTACAGGTCAGCCAATCTGTCCTCAGTCTTGGGTAAAATCTTTGAAAAAAGTTGGTTAAGGAGGACAAGAACTACAGGCTAGTAATGGATGGGCTGCTAAATAGCAACTAGCATGACTTTGTTGAGGGCAGATCATGCCTGACGCACCTTGTATCCTTCCTTCTATGACCAGGTCACTAGCCATCTAGATGAGAGACACGAGGTTGACATCATCTTCTTAGACTTCAGTAAAGCCTTTGACTCTGACTCCTGTGGGATTCTCTCTAACAAATTGGTGAGTACTGGGCTGGACCAGTCTATAGTGAGGTGGGTGGATAACTGGCCCAGAGTGGTGATTGATGGGATGGCCTCATCCTGGAGGGCCCTCTCCAGTGGGGTCTCCCACGGATCGGTGCTCGGACCCATTCTATTCAATGTATTCATTAACAATTTAGATGAAGGGGTAGAAAGCACAATTATTAAGTTCACAGATGATACCAAGCTGTGGGGAAACACGGACACACCAGAGGATAGGGCAAAGGACCAGGAGGACCTTGACAGAATGTACTTATGGGCGGAATGAAATCAGATGAGGTTTAACACGGAGAAGTGCAAGGTCCTTCACCTGGGTAAGAAAAACCCTCACCACAACTATACAAGGGGTGGTGGCCTACAGGCTCAACATCTCAATGAGACCTAGGGGTCATGATCAACTGGAAGATGAATATGACCCAACAATATGATGAAGCTACCAAAAGGGCGAATAAAACTCTGGCATGCATCAGCTGCTGGGCGGCCAATAGATCCAGCGAGGTACTCCTTCCTCTCTAGCAGCACTGGTGAGGCCTCAGCTGGAGTGCCCAGTTCTGGCCACCACACTTCAAGAAGGACAGAGATAATCTCAAGAGGATACAAAGAAGGGCTACCCACTTAATTAAGGGCATGGAGTGTAGGCCCTATGGGGAGAGAGTCTGGGAACTGGACCTGTTCAGCCTGAGGAAAAGAAGGCTGAGAGGTGTACCTGTAGGCAGCTATCAAGTCATCAGGGGGGAGCATCAAGAACTAGGAGAGCAACTATTCAGGAGGGCACCTAAAGGGAAGATGAGGACCAACAGGCATAAACTAATAGAGGATAGATTCAGGTTGGATATAAAGAAACAAATCTTCTCTGTAAGGGTCACCAGAATCTGGAACATGGTCCCAGCAGAGGTGGTGCAGTCGCACTCCTTGGAGGTGTTCAAGATGAAGCTGGATGGGCACCTTGCCAAGCTCATCTGAGCCCAATACTTCCTACCCATGGGAGGGGACCAGACTTGATGATTGTACAGGTCCCTAACAGTTCTGATTCCATAACCTCCAGGTCCTTTCCTGCAAAATTGCTGCTCAGCCAGTCAGGCCCTAGCCCATACTGGTACATAGGATTGTTCTGATTTAAGTGCAGAATTTTGCACTTGTCCTTGTTGAAGCTCATGAGATTTCTTTTGGCCCAATCCTCCAATTTTTCTAGGTCTCTCTGAATCCTACCCCAACCCTCCAGTGTGCCTACTACTCTCCTCAGCTTGGTGTCATCTGCAGACTTGCTGAGGGTGCACTGTATGCCATTTTCCAGGTCACTGATGAAGTTTATTGAACAAAACCAGACCTAGGACCGACCCCTGGGGCACTTCACTTGATACCAGCTACCAACTACACTGAGGCATTGATTACTGCTCTCTGAGCCTGATGTTTCATCCAATTTTCTATCCATCTTACAGTCTATTCATCCAACCTGTACTTTCTTAGCTTGCCTGGGAGAATGTTATGGGAGACTGTATCAAAAGCCTTGCTAAAAATCAAGGTATATCACATCCACTGATCTCGACCTATCCACAAAGACAGTCATCTCATCATAGAAAGCAATCAGGTTGGTCAGGCATGACTTGCCCTTGGTGAATCTATGCTGACTGTTCCTAATCACCTTCTCCTCCAAGTGCTTAGAAATGAATTCCTTGAAGATCTGCTCCATGATTTTTCCAGGGACTGAGGTGAGGCTGACTGGTCTGTAGCTCCCTGGATCCTCCTTTTTCCCTTTCTTAAATTTGGGCACTGTTTGCTCTTTTCCAATCATTTGGTACCTCTCCTGATAGCCATGAGTTTTCAAAGATGATGGCCAGTGGCTCTGCAATCTCATCAGCCAATTCCCTTAGCAGCCTCAAGTGCATCCCATCTGCCCCATGGACTTGTATATGTCCAGATTTTCTAAGTAGTCTCTAACCTGCTCTTTCACCACTGTTAGCTGCTCACCTCCTCCCCAAACTGTGCTGCCTGGTGCAGTAGTCTGGCAGCTGACCTTGCCTGTGAAGAATGAGGTATTGAGCATTGAGCATTTCAGCCTTTTCTGCATCCTTTGTCACAAGGGACCCACACTTTCCCTGATCCTCTTCTTGCTACTGACATACTTGTAGAAACCCTTCTTGTTCCCCTGCACATCCCTTGCTAACTGCAACTCCAATTTCACTTTGGCCTTCCTGACTTCATCCCTTATCCCTGCACACCAAAACAATGCTCTTATCCTCCTCCCTAATTATTTGTGCAAGTTATCACTTCTTATAAAACTTCTTTTTTGTAATTTAGTTTACTAAAGAGTTTTCTGCTAAGCCAAGCTAGTCACTACTACACTTGTTAGTCTTCTGGCACATCAGGGTGGTTTGTTCCTGCACTCCCAGTAAAGCTTCTTTAAAAGTACAGCCAGCTCTCTTGGATTCCTTTCCCCCTCAGACTGGCTTCCCAGGGGATCCTGCCCATGAATTCCCTGAGCGAGTCAAAGTCTGGTTTTCAGAAGTCCAGGGTCCTTACTCTGCTGTTCTCCATCCTTCCTTTCCTCACTATCCTGAATTTGGTAATCTTATGGTCACTGCTGCCCAAGTTGCCATCTACTACTACATTCCCCACCAGTTCATTCCTGTTTGTGAGCAGCAGGTCAAGAAAAGCATGGCGTCTGCTACCTATTTGAAGAAAAACCTCATTTTGAAACTTATCAGTCAGCAAGATTTTAAAACAGTACTTAATCCTGCATTAAATACCTAAAATAACCTCTCACATAAGCAAACTTTACATTTGGACTGAGGATTAACATAGTATAATTACAAATGAGTTAATATTCTAGGATGTTAACAGCATATGTATTGTAAACATTGAAAGCTATAGGCAAATCTATTGCTACCATATTTCCTTGCATACCACACACCACTAAATAAGATACTTGTCTTTTTTTGGGAAGACAAAATGAAAGGGGGGAACTGATTTTCTAAAAGTCCTGGCTGAATTTTGACTGCATGGCCCAATCCTGTATACCTGAATCTTGACCAGTGCTTCTCAGATAAAAACCTACAGTTTTAACCCTCTCATGGCTACTGCAAATTTAGCAACATCTGTGAAAGGGATAAAACTGCAACATGCGCTCCACCCTTCTCTCTCAGGCTGAAAAAGGATACCCCAGTACCTATTATAGCTTCTATGTATCCATTTCATGCTTCAGTTCCAACAGATAAATCAGCTTCCTAACTTAAGACACACCTCCCCCACCAAATTTTGGAGGACTTACTTTTTAGTAATACAGTAATATTACTATATATTGGAATAAAATATACTTATGATATAAAATGATCAACAATTACTTTATAGTGACCCTGTTATAACTTGTGACATGGTCTGTCTACACTGAAGTGTAGTGATACCAGAGGTAACTAACCATTCAACTTAGAAGCAGTCTAGTTGCAGTACCATGGAGCCCCATGATAGCCAATATCTCCTGGATTTCCTTCTTGCAAATTAGCTCTGGAGTGAGTTTGGATATGCCTACACTGTACCATTATGAATAGTAAGCATACCCTGAACTAGCAATATGTTTCTTCCAAAGCATGTACGTATCTGCACAGTGCATGAGATCCTCAGGGATGAACAGTATTAAAATATTGTTATGCTGTTATTGCAGATTAAACATGTATTTATAGCAATTTTATGTATTTATCACTAAATGCAAAGTCCTATCTTCTTATCTCCATATGCAGATCTCCCCTTCCATTACCCCACTGATTTCAAGATAAAGCAATATGTGCCTGATTTCTGACTTTTGAGTCTGGCTTCTGTTTCCTGCCTCCACTCATGGAGATAGAGCAGAGTGGGGCTGGGCAGTAGGAGAGGCTGCACATGTGGTGAGGGGAAATCCAGGCTTCTCACACCTCAAGAGAGAAGCCATGTGTGCAAAGCCAAGAGCAAGTCTTGACTGCTTACACTATCTGTGCAACAGGGGAAAGCTGGGCTGCACGTGTGGTGGGAAGGGGATGGAGGATGAGTTGCTTAGGCTGCACACATGGTACCCCAGGGGTCTGCAGCCCTTGTGGCATATGGCCTGTGTGATGTGCAGCCCCCTACTATCTAAAAGTTGGACAG
>NW_017729032.1:191499920-191501676 GCF_001723915.1 Gavialis gangeticus | reverse complement strand
CAGAGAAAGCTGGGCTGCACGTGTGGTGGGAAGGGGATGGAGGATGAGTTGCTTAGGCTGCACACATGGTACCCCAGGGGTCTGCAGCCCTTGTGGCATATGGCCTGTGTGATGTGCAGCCCCCTACTATCTAAAAGTTGGACAGCCCTGATGTAAAGTCTTATGTATGTTTGATTAAGACTGTCCTTTAAGACGCTACCAGAGCAGTGTTTCCATAATTGTGAAAAGAAACTGTTTTAATTGAAACTAGCATTGCTTAATGGACACATATTAAGATCAATAACATGCACTGGAACTTTTTTTGATTCACAAATGCATTAAAATACAGAGATGCTCAGTATCACAATGACAGAAGTGTACCAGGGCAGCTCTGCACCTTGGCAACCATGAAGCATGGGGCAGCACAGGCTGCTGTGCTGTCTGGAGTGGCTGCTTTTGCACTCCCCCTCCGCTGACAAAGATGGTGCTCAGGGTTGCTGTTGACAGAGTAGGCCTGAATAGTCAACCTAATGAAGGCATGAGCTCCTTATGTAGGAGAAACTTGGAGTGTGGGCCAAATGTGCACTCCTGGCAGGAAATGAGATCAGTAGATGGCTGTACAAGGTTCAGCATGGTCCAGTACCAGGATGAAAAGGCTGGACTGGGAATACCCAGCCCAGGATCCAGAAGCCCATAGTATAGGATGGCTCAAGATATTTAAGATATTGGTGGAATACAATGTGTAATGTTTCAATCACTGTATAAAAAAGAGAATTAGAAGTTACGGAAACTTTGTATTGGCCTAGGGGAGCTTACGTGGTGTTGTGTTAGATCACAAGCATGTTAGGACCATGCCTTGCAGACAGTAAATCTGGTCAAGCCTTTGCCACCAAGCCTGTGGTCATTCTTTAAAACAAAATTGGTGTTGGGATCTCTTGGCTGTGACTTTTAGCTAGCAGCAGAGTCCCTTAGACTTCAACAATGACAAAACATCCGTATCACCAACCATAACAACATCATGCTGATTAAAGTTCTAAGATCCTTATGAGAGATGTACAATGTATGCAATTTTCATATTTTACAAGAGTATCTAAGAAAATCTAAGGACATTAGGCATATATTGACATTCTGGCAAAGAGAAGCAAAGCTCAGGTTATAGAATAACACCTCCTCCCTGTCCGGACCAAATTTTAAGTGTATGCTGGCAACACAAGAGTTAAGTTTGATCATGCGCAGACAAGCAGACAAGGCCTATGGAAAATTCCACAGCATGCCCAGCATGTGCCCCCTATGCGACCCTTGGCTTGTCAATCAAAGCTGACCTAGTTTTGTAAGAACACGCATGCTCAATTCTGCTCAGCAGATGAAGTAATCTGACCAGATTCATGCTCAGTCCACGGGCTGCATGACATAATCGGACTAGAAATTTCTTTAGAGAGGACAACCTGATTGGCTACCCGGTTGTCATAAAGACTTGGGGGCCCCTCCTCAAGGGGGGGGAGTTAGCGAAAGAGAGAATGAGCGAGAGTTTTTTTGGTTCTGACAGCGGTGCTGACAGGGAAGAATTGTCTTGAGAGCAGAGGCTGGCCTGACAGGGACTGCTCCTCAGGAGGGCTTTAAGCCCACTGGTCTCCTGTCCGAACCCTGAGAGCAGAGGCTGCTAATGCAGAGACTGCTCCTCAGGAGGGAGACCACACTCGACCTGCGAACAGATACTGCCTTAGCAGAGACTGTCTCACAGGGAGAGATTCGACCCTGAGAGCAGAGGTTGCTATTC
>NW_017729032.1:191486503-191494920 GCF_001723915.1 Gavialis gangeticus | reverse complement strand
GCAGAGGCTGCTATTCGCAGGGACTGCTCTTCAGGGGGGAGACCACGCTCGACCTGTTCAACACATACTGCCTTAGCAGAGACTGTCTCACAGGGAGAGATCAACCCGATACTGAGAGCAGAGGCTGCAGCTGCAGGGACTGCTTCTCAGGAGGGCTTTGGGCCTACTGGTCTCCTCACAGCTACGATTTTGCGATTTATTCGATTTGTCTTGATCTGATTATTCCATATTGATCTTTGGCTAACGAACTAATTTCCGGTTTCGACTTCAACCACGATCCCGCATCTCGACCACTGGCTACGACATCGTAACTCCGACCTCCACATCGACTTCGGCATCTCATTGACCACCCGTTTCGTCCAATTGGACTGACATCATGACATTCTTCACGTTACAGTTTGTTGTTTGTCTCCCGATTTATGAGCTGTTGACCAGCCCTGGGACTGTCGAGTTGGGCAGCCGCACCTAGCTCCGGCTAGAAAGCAAGGGCTCACTCGAGAACCCCGTGGGCCAACAGACCCCTTTTGTCATTCGTATGTTCATAACTGTAACTGAAAAAGCAAGATTTCTGCCTACGCTCTAAAAGCGTAAGTAAAAAAATCAACTTTATTTGAAACCGCACGTGTCCCATACCACTCAGACTCTTCGCTGCTAATCCTGCCTGTTCATTCCGATCCTGCCCTCGGCCCACCGTGACCTTGGGGCCGCCGTTCCCCAACACTCCCCTTCACTATAAGTGATGAAATGCTAAGACCAAGGATCTATCTCCATGTCGTGCTGTGTACCTTTTGTTTTTCATTTACCTTCTGCCACTATTAAAAAGAATTTTTAATGACATTTATCCTAAAAAAGCTCCAGAAGTAGGATGAGTAAGCCGTCTTCCAGAGATATTTGAATTTTGATATATGACAATACAATAAGAAATAACATGAAACAGAAGGAATAAACCAAAATATAGTATATGCAGCAAAGCTGATCAGTAACACGGTGCAAGGCATCAAAATGAAAACATCTTAAGTTTGGCAGCAAATTCTGAGATTTGCTTATTACAATTATTCTGTGGAATTCTACATTATTTTTACTTTTATCTCAACTTCAGTAGTATGATTTTTATGCAGTATAGTTTTAATAGAACGTGCGTCATAAATTGAAATATCTTTTAAAAAATGGAGGAATTATAACCAAAGATACCTTTGTACATACAGTGTTTTAGAAACAGCATAAAAGCAAATACAAAATAAAATATTGAAGGGGAAAATGTAATATTATTTTGTTATCCACACCCATGTCATAATGTATCTGTTATTCTCACCTATGTCATAGACCTAAGGGAGGCTCAAATTAAATGACACTACTGTAGGAACACATCTAGTAAAAGAGCTCTGGACAAAGTTCAGACACTTGCTATTTAAGACTGTCACATCATATAATCCCTTTTCTAACAACCAGACTACATTTTATGATTATTTAGGTTGTTTGTTACCACTACTCCTATGGGACAACTTGGCCCTTTGATGGTTAGAAGTTGTTTTTCATTTCTCATCCTTAAAAACCAATGCTAGTTTTAAATGCTTGTTCTTGTGCCAATATTGTTCTTTAGCTTAATTGGCTCCTTTTCCTCTCTTGCTTTTACCTAATGTATTTTTTAGGAGTAATCATATTCCATCTCAACCTTTATATTGCTAAATTATCCAAGCTCATGCAGCCTTCTCTTGCAAAATGGGTTCTCCTCTCCCCTGACCATCATAATAACTATACTTTCTGGAATGATGACATGCATTCAAATTTGAATTCATCTTTGCTAACCACAGGTCACCAAAACTTTACACACCATTTTGAAAAAAAAAGGCTCACTACATAATAGATCATTCATCTTCCTCAAAAGTACCATGATAATACAGCTGTGGAGAGTAAAATTACCTAGAAAAGTGAGGCTTTTGTTTGAACTGACCAGAACCACCCTAAATTCAGCAACAGCACATAGGAACTCCCAGAACAAATCAGATCAATGGTTCATATAACTCAGTACCTAGTCCTGACAGGAGCAAGCACAAGAAGTTCTAGATTATACATGAAAGCTTCCACTGGGCAGCTATATCTTCATATTAATGGTAAGGTCATGGCTTCTGGACACAACAGAGAAGATTTTACTGCTTCCATTTTTGTAAATTCCTACCTCATGATAACATAGATGGCTTGTTACTCTTAGAAATTACCTAGAATGGTTTCAACCTTCTAACCCTGGCTTAATTATATCTTTTGAAAGAATTTCATAATGTGATTAAGCATCATTCAATAATTTTTTTTTTTTTATTAGTAAAGTTTGTCAAATATCAACGCTGTTTTTCAAGAGCCCTTGTTTTCTCTCTCTCATGATGGAGAGTAAAGAATACTCAGTTTAAAGAACAGTATTCAGTTTTCTTTTTTTTGTTTTATTAAATGCAACTTGGAAGAGTTTAATAAATGGAAGTGTGTTAGAACATATTAGGCTGTTTATAAACATAAAGCAAGTGGGAAAAGTCTTGGAAAGTTAGCTGAAAACCTTTGGTTGCTGAAAGATTTTTAAAAAAGCATACAAAAAGCATCATTTTATGTTCATAGCCAAGTAGAGCAAATAATTCAGAACAAATAAAAATTTAAAATATTTCATTTTTTAAGTACTGAAATGAGGGTGAGCGCCTTAGGATTTTTTGAAATTTTATAAACTTTTAAAGTTCTAGGACTTAATTAATTGCAATTATTTCTGTTAATTATTAAATATTAATGAGGGGTTATTGTATAATGCCATTTATTATTTCTGATCAGCAGGGATCCTGGTTTTCTTTGATAAAAAAATCCCCAAATTTCTGAGTAAAAAAAATAACCCCAAAATCCGCATTCCATGATTAAAATGAAATATATGCATACACACACACTTATAGTGGTGTTTCTTTTTAATTATGGAAAAATGTGGATTTGTGGTTACTTCTTTAAATCTAAATACTGGGTATTTTTTTTTTTATTTTTTACATTTTTTTTTTTTATTAATTAGAGAAAACCTGGATCTCTGGTGGTCAGAAGACAAAATTTAAAATCATTGGTAGGAGAAACAGAGATGCACTGCATTTAAAGGAAATGAATCTAGATGAATTAAGATTCGAGTATTTTTTAAATGTTACCTTTACTGGACATAGGCCTTACCTGAAGCATCATCTGACAGAGCTATTGGCT
Source organism: Gavialis gangeticus (assembly GCF_001723915.1). Classification (NCBI taxonomy): domain Eukaryota; kingdom Metazoa; phylum Chordata; order Crocodylia; family Gavialidae; genus Gavialis; species Gavialis gangeticus. The sequence goes on along the minus strand of NW_017729032.1, from coordinate 191,491,710 downwards.
GAGTGCGTAGTTTACATTCCAGTTTTTAAAGGAATGTAAACTCCATGTAGATGGGCCCTCATTTTTTAAGCTACTATCTAAGCACTTTCCTGGAAGCCTGCAACTCTTATGAAAAATGTATATATACTGGATGAGATTTAGTGTCCCAGCAGGTGAAGGTTGTTTGTAGACCTCCAAACACAATGAAATAATGAAGCAAGGGTATGATTTGCTCCCATGAGTTAGCAATAATCCAGCCATTAGAGGCTAATGGTGGTTTGGCTGCAGGGGATCTCTATTCAACAGTTCAAGATATGGGAAGCTTTTATACTGGGATATGCAAGTAATCATCCCCAAAGACTAGGATGGCATATAATGCTGTATATGACAATGGATTTAAAGATTAATATTTACACTGTGTAGTGTGGAAGTTTCACATTTTTGCTGCCATCTTGTGGCTGCTCATTCACTCACTTCTTCACTGGAGATACCACATGTAGGAATACAGGTAAGCATCTCCTCAAGTATTCCTTGCTAATCATTGTTTGTCCTTGGGCCCTCTTTAGTTATATACTGTATGTTGAAGCAGTGGTTGATTTTACTGATAAATTGGTGAGCTTTCATTCTGTTCCCCTCATATTTTTTTCTTCTATTCCTTACATTAAGTCATGGTTATCAAACAAGTCATCCAACTGAAAATATCAAAATAAGTATATAAAATCTGTGGCCAAAATAACATGCTTTTGGCCACAGATCTTAGTAGGTTTCCAAACTGTGGAACCCATGAAGTGCTAAACAACTTGAAAATTAAGTATTTGGGGTTCTCTCTGCTAGTACCTTTTTCTTTAATCTGATTTAAAATACCTGTATCATATCAGTCGGGCCAAATAAATAAGAAAGAGGAAAAAAAAAAAAAAAAAAACAAAATGCTTCATATAGGCCTAAGGTTTGAATATTTTCATCTCAATATGTCAATTATCTTTTATGAAGTTACCCAGATATTTGTTTTATGTTGTTGTGGTATTATTATATGATATTGTATGATGTTGTATGCAATATTCCTGTAAAAATGAACCCTAAACTCACAGCTTTCAAGAAATACCATGTGAATCTCATTATTTCCTTACCTGTTCTCAGTTGCTTTGGAATACACAATTATTGCAGGATACATTAATACAACCAATCAATTCTATGATTTCTATAAGAAAGTCAACACAGAGAAATTCTAGAAGTATAAAGTAATGATTCAGATGTAGCTATATGAAAACAACATATTAACTTATGTTGCTGGCTCAAAAGACTGTTAGAAGAGTTCCAGGCATTTTGTAGTATATATTTGTAACACTTATCCTGCTCTTAGTTTCTCATTCACTCCCTTGTTTCCTTCCTTTCATTTACTATGCTGCCCTGAGAGCACATAGACTGCAGATGTTCTCTGTGTTTCTAGGCTGCATAGAATCATAGAGTTTGGAAGGACTTTGAGGGTTCAACACCATCCAGTTCAACCCCTTGCATGAGTGTAGGAACCTAAACCATACTAGATATGCCACGGACTAGTACCCTTCCCCCACCCTGCCCATCTTTTGGCTACTGCAGGCATGTGGCTACATTTCATGAATGTCTGTTAACTTCTGTTTCAAAGTAATCTCTGCAGTTTAGACTAACCCACAAAAACTGAATCAATTAAGCCTCAGTCTTTTTGACTGTCTGTATTTAGCATAAAAGAAAAGAAGATGGGTCAGATAACAATGGTGCATCATATGGGTAGTAATTTTTTTTTTTTTTTTTTTTTTTGAGTCAAACCTGTCCTACCAACCTAAAAATCAGAGAAGCACCATTAGAGTTGCTTAAAAAAATACTATGGTGCCTAATATCAGCTTTCAAAATCCCACATAAGTATAATTGGAACTGCTCTGTTCAAACATTTTTAATGAAAAATGTGTTTTCCTAACGTTTGCTTAGTTTGCAAAAGTTTTTAAATTTCTTTTTTAAACTTTCATCAAAATAAAATCATTTGAATTTAAAAACATGGGTTTGCCTTTTCCATCTATTTTATTAGCTGCACTGGAATTCTGAAGTTTGGGTTCCGTTCACACTTTTTAATTATTTATTCTTTATTACTCTACAACAAGTCAGAAAATTAGAGTAACATGAATAAGTTAGCGTGTCAAAAGGATGAGTGAAGCACAATATGGCACAAGAATAGTAAAGATACAGATACGTACATGACTTTTTTTGTCACTGTATCTTTCCAAAAAAAGGAAGTGTTTAAAAGTTAAAGAACAGAACAGGGAAAAAAAAATGAAATAGGGAGAAAATACTAAATTTGAATATTGTCATTTTACACAGTGACAAGAAAAAAGAAAGAGTAAATAAAGATGTAAAGAAAAAAGAAAAAAATATATATTTTAAAAAATGTTTCATTCAAACCAGAAGTCTCCCAGTTTCACTTTTCTTGTAAAAAAAAATATTGGTCTTTGTTTTTCAGCTGGATATCCTTCAAATCTCATAGGAGAGGCCTTTCAGTTGACTGGTCTCAAAGCAAAACTGCAAATGGTTGAAATAATTCATGTGTACTGGAACTTTTACAAGTAGAAATAGCTTTAGTTCTAATCCCATCAAAGCATTATAGTACTTTAGAAAATGTTTTCATCTTTGAAGATATCAACACTTGTAAGCACAAAACTATTTTACTGTTTCTGATTTTCCAGCTAGTCTCTTAAATTGTCACATTTCTCACCACTTTTTAAAAATATCAGGTATTCAAAATGGACAATTCTCTATGTTTATAAAGGATCTAGCACAAAACATAACTTATATTCTCAGTATCAGCCAACATCATTATTTAGAGAGACACTTCCAAAGCCAACTCCTGAAGGGGAACGTAGACAAAATGTGTTAGGGCTTTGCCATCCATCATTTGTCATGTTATGTTACTTTCAAAAGCCCTTTGGACACTTTTCAAAACTAGCAGACTTAACTGCGAACTATCGCAGTTCTGTTAGAAACAAATCCAATCCAGGCAATTTGTTCTATATATCACTCTCCAAATATTGAAACAAGTTATCAAAAACAATCAATATAATTACATAGCTTCTCTTAACTTATTGCTTTAGTCCTGTTAAAACTGTGACTTTTGCAGACAGCCACTGTCTGCCATCTCAGAGATGCATTTGTACTTGTAAGTGTCCACATGTATGCCCACACACATAGTCTACACATATACTCACACACTTCCCCCTCCCACCCCCGCCCAAAGTTGTTTCAAATAATATTTTCTTAGCTGGAAAGAAACTTCTAAAGTTTATCTTGAGCCTTAACTTCAACTGGTGAAGATCACAGCCTGGCATAAGATGACCTGGGTTATTAAGTACTTATTATTTAACAATTATTAACTTTCTTTGCTTAGATAAACACATTTTATATATGGAACTAGTTAAGGCTAATATCTAAATTTAAGACTTTTCAGTAAATACTGCTTAATGGGGTAGCTTAATGGCCTAGCTACTACAGCTCCAATCCAAAGTACTAAATGCACATTATCATTTAAGTCTAGGGCCATGAACTGGCATTAATGTTTACTGTTGGAAATTTGAGAAATATCTACCAGTAAAAATCTTTCTGAGAGACTGCATGCATTCAGCCTGAAGTCACAGTCTCTACCTTGCTCTCTTCACCTTTTTCAAATGGGGACCCCAAATTGGGAAGTGGGCAGGGGGCAAGAAGCCACTGTTCCTCTGCTCTTCTTCTATCACTAGGAGCAGAGCAAAGGAGCAGTGAGCAATTCCGGCAGAGGAGATTGGAACAACAGGGCAACGCCCCGTCCCCACTTGGTCTCCATTCTGGGTACCAGGTGAAGCATTGCCTCATTTTTTCACTCCCCTCCTGCACCAGCCCAGAAGAAGAATGTGCAAGCACTCATTCACTCCTGGGAAAGAAACTCTCTTACATCAGAGAGCTTCCAGGTTGATACCTGGAAGAGCTTTCCTTGGAAGGGGCATATTTTCCCTGGGTAAAATTAAATGAACACTTGTCACTTCTTTGAGGAGAACAGAGATTCCCCCAGTAGAGATCTTACTTAGAGATCCTCTAGATCTACTAATCTGTCTTCCATGCTCTTTTTGTTTTTGATCCATATTTTCTATTACAAAAAGAATTTTGATTTAAAACAATTAAAACATAGTATTTGTCACAGTATAAAACATTATAACATACAATATTTCTCCACCCTTTTCTTGTGCAACCACCTCCCCCTGCAACAGAATAAAAACCAAAGCAAAAACAAAACACTTAAAACCAGATTTGAGATAAAAAGTCATGTTGTTCGGAAAAAATCCATGGCTTGTGTTAGATTATCATACACTGCTAAGGTATTTCAGTTGATATTTTCTATTTTTCTAATTTAATCTTAGTACAGCTCTGCAGTTCCTCATCATACACAAAGGATCAACTGGGGTCACTGAAGCTTGTGATAAATATCTAATGAGAAAAGGAACCCGGATAAATTATGCTGAGCAGGCTACTTATTTATCTCAGCTTCTGTCAACATTCATAATCCAAGGGCAGCTACAGTTTACTGTATTTTTATGATACAAATAGTGTTGTCAGAAATAGCATGACTTTCATTCATTTTTATTTAACAAAATCAAGGCTATTTTGGCAATGTTAAAAGAGCTCTTTCTAGCAAGATAGTTTAGTAAACATGCAAAATCTGATAAAGCCGGAGGAGCTTCAGTAGGTTTCTATTAAAAACAAATATATTTATGAATGTGCTCAAAACAAAAATAAATACAGTATTTTGAATAGAGTACAGATGGGTATTTGATATTTTAATGGACTATTAACATAACAGTATTTACAGTTCAGCTGTCCTGCAAGTCAAGTGTACATTTTTAAAGAGATACAGGGAAAAAGTATTTTAAAACATAGTTTACTGCTCTAAAGTGACATACATCTTACATGTTTTGCTGAGTTACTGCCACCTTGAAGAGCCTTAATGGGTATTACTTAACAGTGAGAAGAAGGGAATATTGTAGCATAGGTCAAGAGTTCAAACTCCTGCTTTTACAGATATTGCTATGCTATCTATACCACATCCAAGAGACCCTTATTAATTTAAACACATATAAGTAAATGTATACCTCACATAAGGGAACATCAACTCAGTGGGTGCCTAAACACATGCTCCAGCGTGGGGGGGTGGGGGGGGTTAATTAGAGCAGCTCTTG
>NW_017729032.1:191475823-191486367 GCF_001723915.1 Gavialis gangeticus | reverse complement strand
TGTGGGGGGGGGGGGGGGGGGGGGGTTAATTAGAGCAGCTCTTGGGAGACTCAATTAATCACGTCTGCTCCAACACATTCTAATCATGTGTCGGAGAATGTGTAAAAGTGTCCAATTGGTTTAGATTTCAATTTGCAGTTGTGAACAATTTAGTAATTAATCTAGTTGTGGCCTACAGAAGTCAAAAGTATTTATTTTAAATTCTTGAAATATCAGCTTCTTCAGATACTAATTTGGCTGTAGCATCCAACAGCACTATCAATATTAATGAGTTTAACCTCAAAAAGCATCCTACCAATATAGGGACATGGTCTACATACAGAAGCAAAAACAGAGTATAAATTCAAAATTTCCCCTTTCCAGACATGTTGCAGCTCCTGTCAACTTCTGTGGAGATTGATTATATCCTTTCCAAGGTGCCTAACTTGACACAAGTTAAGCCTAATTTTCATCGTGCGACTTTCAGCAAGGTTGTCCTAAGATAGTCGCCTAGCATTACATAGAAAGTCTGAAAATAATTAATCTTTATTCTAATCCTAGTCCAGCACCATAACAACAAGGCCAACTCATTCTTCCTAGTCCTTTATATTTAGTACCCATGCTCTCTGCAAGTCTATAAATAATTTTTGACCTAGTAGGCTCCTTGTAGGCTCCTTTGTAGTATCCTACAAAAGCTCATGCCTGTGGGAATAAAACAATCTATAAAAGGCAGCACCCTGCCCTGCCTGCATTCTTCCTAGATTACTAAATTAACTCCCCTTGGAAAACAGTAGAATAAAGTATTGTCACAGGACAGTGATCTCTTGAACTAATGTAAAAGGGTTTACATGTCACCAGTGGCAGGCACTCTTCCAATACCTGAAGATCTAGGGCTGGGAGCAGTAGGAATTAAGTGTATTATCCATTTAATAGAAAGCAGTTAGAAAGGAGTGAAAGAAAAGAATTTCAATGCGATGAGCAGCATGATCCTAGCAGGTATAGTTATACCATGTACATGTAAACATAGCTATCACAGTTACAACCAAAATGCAGCAGTATGATTTTCATCAGGGACTGTACAAACCTTCTACAGATCCTGTTCAGGGCATGTGCAGACACTCTTGGGACCCTACCTATGATCATGTCACTTAATTTGAGGTACATCTGGTCCCACTTGTACAGAGGTTTGCTGGTGCCAGGATTACGATCTAATTAAATCAGGGTTGGGTAGCAGGTCCATGAGAGGGTGGGGAGGAGAGTGGGAAGTATAGTCCTGGGGCTGGGGCTAGCAGCTGGGCTGGGACCCCAGGGCTACATTACAAATGCATACACGTATTTGTTTGGTAGATCAAACTAATCTGCATCTGATCTAATTTAGTGCACCTCCTGAGGTGAACCAAGTTAGATCAGCCCAGCCATTTTTTGCCTAATCTAATCTATCTCCATGAACACGTGTACAGACTGGCACTTAGATTCACCTAACTCTAATTAGGTCAATCTAAGTGTAATGTCTCCAAATACCCTTACATACTTAGTTTGTACTGCCTATGCTGAAGTCCATGAAGCCACATCTTGTTACCCAAACTAGCCATATTAAAGTTAACATATATACACTAAACTTTTGCGTGAGTATACTCTTGAAGACTAAAGTAACCACTAGGACTATATGAGGGAAGAGAAGAAAGCTAGAGGGAGGAAATGAAGAAAATGATATTCATAGGTCATTCTTACTAGGTGAAAAATAAATAACAATTAACTTTCTAATGATAAATTAAAAGTGGAACATTTATTTCCCAAGAAATATTGTTGTTTATATACTGTTTACTTTTGTTTTATTTCAATGCATTGATGCAGATGGAAACATTTTGCCAGATGATGCAGTAAAATTATAGTTATTCACTTTCCTGTGACTGACTTGCTGCATTCTGAGTGGGTGACATTTATCCCCACCCACTAACTGCAACACAAGGGATGAATATGAAACCATGGCATGTGTCAGCTAATCAGATGACAACTAAGCCACAAAAAGAAGTTCTTAAAGGCATACGTGCAGATGTAGCACCGAGTTGATGTAAGAGTTGTCTCTCTTCAAATGTTGTATTTAAAAAACAAACAAACTGATTGGCATCCCTTCATCTGCTAGAGATGGTGGATATTGCAGCCTATGGTGTAGATGGTTTGCAGTGTCTCATGTGACTGAATATTCCAATATGAGATTTGCATCATCTGTGGCAGTAGTTGCAAGTGTATGCGTCATGATTGGGTGGTTCAGCTGCTTGCGTCCTGCACACTCTTTTCTCTTCAAGCTGTTGGAGCCAATTCCTGTTGTGGACTTTAATGCTCTAGTGGAGATGGTGACTCCACCTCTTGTTCCGATTTCTTGCGAAGGTTTCCCATTGGTCAGGATGAATTCCACATGCCTTTATATCTCACTTGCACATGTCTTTGTAGTGAAGTTTGCAATGCCCTGTTGTTCTTAGTCACTCTGATAGTTCCCCGTATAGCATGTCCTTGGGTATACATCCATCTTCCAATCTGCTCAGATGGCCTAGCCAGTGCAGTCATCTCTGTTCGGGTAGGGCTGTCACACTTGGTAAATCTGCCTTTTGAAGAACCTCTCTGTTCGTAAGTTTATCTTGCCATTTGATGTTGAGTATGTGGCATAAGCAGAGCAGGTAGAAGCTGTTTAACCTTTTCTCTTAATGTGCATAAGTTGTCCACATTTCCCCACCATACATGAGAGCGCTGAGTACACAAGCTTTGTACACTAGCATTTTGGTCTTGATGGTAAACTCTGAGCTGTTTCATGCTCTTCTGGGTTGTCTGCGAAGGTGATGGATGCCTTTTTGATACAAATGTTAAGTTCTTCATCCAATGAGAGGTTGGTGATCACTGTGGAGCCTAGGTAGCTGAACTTCTGGACTACTTCTAGCTGGTTCTTATTAAGAGTGACTGATGGATCTTGTGGAATCATCCTAGCACAGCTGTTTTATTTATGTTGATGGTGAGCGCAAATGCCCGGCAAACTCTTGAGAGGCAATCTATGTGTTCCTGTAGTAGGTCTATAAGGGTAGCATCCATCAGCAAAAAGAAGCTCCCTGATAAGCACCTTTCTAACTTTAAGTCATGAAGCTTGAAACAAAAAAGAAACCACAGGCATAAAGTCACCCAAATTCAAGTCAATTACATGGGAAAAATTCCCCACCAGCTTCATTGATGAAACACGTCCTAAAGACCATATTTTAAATAAGATATTATATACCAAGAATTAGGTGGAAATTTTCAAGAGTTCACTCTTGAATGTCTGACTCTAATTTTGAGTACTGAACATCTAGGCAGGTAAATAAAGAGAGCATATATATAATACAGGAAAACTGCATCTAAACGGCCATTTTTAATGGCAACTGGCAGCTGCTAACATTCTTGAAAACACGATGCTGAGGTACAAGCAGCTAGATTCTGAAAACCTATCACTAAACGAGTACCTGGTACCCGTTTCTTTTCATACAGGATTATATTCTTTCCTCCCCATCAAACTGAAGTAACACAGTGACCACCAGCCTCTCTGCTATCATTTCATTTTTATTTCCTACCTGCTGTTCCCATAGAATCCCACTGCATCAAGACCCATTCAAGATTCCACAAGTCCAGCACTTCTGCCAAAGTAGCAAAATCACACACTTTTATTGCATCTCAGGACCATGGAAGAATGAATGCTCTACCCTATTAGAGTCCACAATACTAATGCAAGAAGTTATCTGAGAAGCAATATTTGTTTGATAATATCCTTTACTGGACCTGCTGTGTAGTTGGAAGAGAGAGAGACGAGAGACAAGCCTTCAGGCACAAAATGCCCTTCCCTTAGATCTGGGAAGGAAGCAGATACAGCCTAACACAGATACTGTTTATAATTAAACTGTTTTTTGACACAAAGAAAAACCATTTATTAAGACTTTTAAGATTGTTCAAAAATTATCAGGTGTCTATTTTTAAATTAATCAAAAAACCACTTAAGTTTTTTGAAGATAAACTTCAAATATTGTAGGTGCTGATGTGGCAACTGGTAAAAAGAATCTCACTGGTTTTTAAATGAAATTAAGATAACGCCGCCCCTAAAGATTAATTGCTTTTTAAGGGCAGGGTGGGAATTAAGCTTTAATTAAGTGACTATACACAGTTGCTTTTGTTAGTTTTTAACCTCCTAGATTTCATTGGCTTTTAGGAGTCTTTGAAAGATTACACTTATGGGTGGATTGTATACATTTTGTTTCTCTACTTGCTTTGGAGGTTTTCTGTCACCCCAAATCATTGTTTGTTTTTGTGACTTGAAATACTATCAAACATGAAACAGTATGCTCAATATAAGCCAAAAAAAATCAGTTATGGAATCCTTTTGAAGAGGTCACTGACAGGGCCCTTTAGGGGGGTTTATATAGAAGCAATTTCAGATTAGCAGTTCCATCACTAAAACTGAAGACAAAAGGCAACTTCAATAATAAATCTCTCTCATGGCCTGGAACCCAGGAAAACAGTACTGTAACTGCACTGTATTATATCAAAACACAATGACTTAACATATTGCCTTTTACATTTTTCCTTATTTAACTTGTTTATTTTACAATAATGTCATTTAGTTTATGATGGTTAAAATAATCTCTAGCTTTCTTGCTAATTCACCTGTTGCTATAATGCAAAATGTGGAAGTCACCATTCACTTTATACCTTTACCTATCACAGCTATGTTTTCATCACAGAGACTCAAAGGATGCTTTAAAATCTGTTTTCTCTCTCTTGCAAAAGCTCACTGGCAAAAAAAGTACATTGCCTATTAGCATGATGAAGATGGTATAAAATGTAATTTAGCAAAACCAGACATCAGACTTCCAACAGGAGGAATGTATATCCCTGAGCCTGGGTATAGAGTAAAATCAGTAGTTCTCCAAGGTCAGGATGCAGGTTACAAAGCAAAAGTGCATGGAAAAAACATTTGAGCATCAAGTATGTCTTAGGTTAAAAACAAATGAAATATCACCACCAGCAGAAGGATAAAATGTGATTATCATCTTTTGATATGCAGTTGTTTTATTCCTCATTCCCCTTTCTCTCTCTCGCATCCACTCAAAAAAAGAGAGTCCTGCCTGGCTGAAATCATAAATCACTTGTATAGTAACCTATTGAGCAGCTGCATTAAGATATTAACAGGATTTTACAGGCACTCAAGCTCCACTTTCAGCATTTCAACATTCATTTTAGTGAAAGAGATTTTTAAGGAAGAACACTGAAGCAATTGGATAACATTCTATTAATGTCACACCTTACAGACTGATGGGAGGTTCATCTTTTGTAAATACCATAGCCTCCACACTGAAGTTTGGATTTTGCAATGGTAGATGTTCCCGGCAGTGCAGTAAATAAATACAGTGGCAATTGCTAAATTGAGTACAATGTCATGAACAGATTTTTTTTTCCTCCCTATACAAATAGTCTAAAACCCTATTACATCTGTCTAGAAATCTACATATATCTTAGGTTTTAATTTGAGCTGTCATGTTATTGCCTGGACAAATTCATTTCATTCAAATTTATTCATTGCAAAAAAGTAAGGACGACTGAAATCTTTGGATTTGAGAGACAGGATTGTATTTATTTTACAAGTTAATTTTGTGCTGCCTTCACTCTGCACCATTTTCTGTTCATACTGGAACGCTTATTCTGAGAAATTCCAGCCTTAGAAAAAAAAACAACCTCTCATGTCTTCAATCACACAAATTTGTCTATAACTAATCTATTTCCCTAAGGGTCTTCTCAGACCTTATGCCGTAGGCCAAACAAATGTTAATCAGCTGAGTGTTGTTTGGCTTAGTAAAGCAGGCACGTGGTAAGGTGAGAACTGTTCTATGACTGCCCCACACCTGTACAGCTGTGATTTGCCACTAGGGTCTTAGTAGAAGTGCAGGACTAGGAGCTAGGGAAAGGACAGGCTGGCTACTCTGGCCTGGCAGAGCAAGTGCTGCAACCTCGAAGCACCTGACAGCCGTGGTGCCTCCCATGGCCACTCAGACATGCTCTTTTCTCACTGGGAGCGAAGTGATCCAGTTCGAGTGGGGGGGACACCACCTCCCCCCAAATCCGCTCGGACTGGATGGCTCTGTTCCCTGTAGGAACAGAGCTGGCATGAGTGGTGATGGAAGGCACTACAGCCACCATGCATTCCAGAGCTATGGTGTTTGCTCTGCCAGATGTCCTGGTGGAGGATAAGTTGCTGTGCCCAGCCCCGCTGTACCCCAGAATCATCATTCTCCTACTGCTTGTTGGGATGCTGGGGGAGGTCAGTTTGGGTGTAAAAACTGAAGAGTGGCCACAAGTAAATGGAACAGAAGCAAAAGTAGGCGGGTTACAGGTAATCCTTCCCTGGAGTGGCATAATGTTAAACTGAATAACAAGTGCTTTAAACCTCTGAAAAAGGTATTAAATCCAGGGGTTAAGAGCTCCAGACGCCACCTAAAATTACCATGCAACAAGGCCCTAAGTCAACAGACTGGTACTCTTTTATGACAGCCTATTTCCAACTCCTCCCCCCTCAACACACACACACACTCACAAACCGCAACACCACATACTCAGAGTTGCTCTAAGAAAAATTGCTCCGGTGATGCCAAGTGCCTGGAGTCCTATGCTTTCTATATGTATTTGCATTAGCTCCCCCTACTTGAACTGCATGCCAAAGAATTTTCTTCCATGCCTACTACACTTCTGCAGCAGTCTCAGAGGCCCTGCTTCCAGGTGCAGCATGCTCCCAACTCCTGTTCTGCATGCACAGAACCTAGAAATGAGATGCCAGCATAGGCATATCCAAGGCTTTATAAAAGGGGGTGTATGTGGGAGCACAGACTTGATGCTGTACAGGTGGCTACATCTTGGCTTTCAGCTTTGGTCTCATGTAACCAGAGTAGGCAGACCACACTATGGGAGCAGAAGCTGAGGACTTTAAGTCCCCAAATCAGGTAAGAACCTCCCTGTGTACCTTTCTGCACCCCTTCATTTCCTGTCCATAATCAGAAGCATATCCCCTCCCCTACCCACTGCTGCTGGTTCGCTCCTCTTGCCTGCTCCCCAGCTTGTGGAAAGACCCAGGGGGCACTGGACAGTAAGAAGGAACTCACCAGTTGCTTGTACCCCCAGCTAAGCTAGCCCCCCATTCAGGTCAGCTAAAGCAGGGCAAGGGTAGCTCTGGATCTCCCTATCCCCAGGGAGCTGGGAACAGTGGCAGTTAGGGGATGGGTAAGGGGAGGGAAGGGGATACGCTGGAGAAGGGAGAAGTATCTTAAAAAAAATAAAATAAAAAAAGTCTCTGGCTACTGCTTTTGAGGAATGGCCCAAAAGGAGTGAGTTATGACCACAGCACTGCACCCTCTCTGGATCTGCCCCTACTCTCATGCATATGAATGGCAGTGAGGACCTCACTTAGAGTACCTTGACCACCTCATGGCTGGGGTAGGCATATTCAGAGTAGAAGTGCTGAAGAAGCAGTACTGAAATGTCTTGCATAGCTTTAAATTTACCACCCTACACTCTGCAGCTTCTTTCCAACCCTCCTGATTCTGTTGTTATTCTGATCTTTTATTCTTCCACCATCATGTGCAATTAATATAATTTTCAGGTGAGTCTTTTAGCCTCCTAATTTCCCAGAGTAGTCAGTAAATTGGGCTGGCCATAGAATAATCCTGGTGTCAAAGCTGTCTTAACTAATTAAGAAGAAAATAAAATAAATAAGAAAGTACTTCACTTACTGGAGTACTCACTTAGTGTCCTTAAGGTGCTTAAGTATTGAGCTGGTATTTAACTAAAGCATTACTGATGACTTTAAATATTTAAACCCAACTGAGCAGTTAGGATGCTTTAGGAGCTTAACACCTAGGCATGAGCTGGCTGCTACCCACTCACTTAATCCCCTTCTGGAAGCCCTTTAGCTAATGTTCTGTTTTAAGTTGTTAGGGAATCTGGTTTAGTTTAAATGCATGTACCCTCAAATAAAACTGGTTTATCTAAGTTAATCCTAGTTACTTTTGTGGTGTTAAAGCATGGGGACTGTTCTAACAGGTGCCTTTGTAAAAATGGCACTGTGGGACGTCCATATTCAGGGGATTTCAATTATTTTATGCCAGATTTGCAAAATAAATTGTCCACAGATTATGCCCTCTCTTACACCTGTGCAACACTGTTATAGTCACTGGAGTTGCACAAGGACATACTGCGAACAGAACTTCATTAACAATATTTTCGATGATTCAGGAAATAGAAATAAATTCATCTTCCTCTGCCTGAGCTGAGTTAGGTCTATAAAGCTGACAAGCACGGTAGCCAGTAGTAAAATTTAACTTTTCTTTCTACCAAGCAAATGGATGCAAAAGAGAATATATGCAAAAAAGCAATTATACTAGTAAGAAGGGGGTATTTTTTATATAATTACTTTTCAGAGAAGAACCACACATCAACTTGGTCTAAGATAGTTTAACTCAATTAAGCTGCTTTAACTCAGTTAAGCCCTTCATTCAATTGAGCCATTTTAAATCCTTCAATGGCATATAAATTGCTTTAAGAGGATAATTAAACTTGAAGTACCATTTTTATTCTTGAAAACAAATGTTTATGTTTGGCACCTTCCTTTTCAGCAGATGTGCTTCCCCCATGTAAACAGAAATATAGTGTAGCTGCCCACTTAACTGACAAAACTGTTTTTCGTGCTTTTCTTTTTACTCCAAATAATTACACAGAACCAATTTAGCTGTTGAAGTCAGCTGGATTCTTTTCTGGTTTGTGAATGATAAGATTCTCTCTTCTAAAATCTGACCTCAAATTCTATGGTGCAGATTCATTGATAACAACATGCTTGCCTTGTAACATTTTTGAAGACAGTAGCATTTTTGCAGTAAAACTAAAGAGATATTTGACTAGATTTTTATATGTGTGGTGAAAAATACTCCAGTTTTTCTTATACAAAAGGGAGTAATCATCACATTTTCACTCTAAGTGGCCAATTTAACTAAGCCACATACTAAGAGAGAACAAACATAAAGCATGTGTGAGAACTCAGCATGAAAAATCTTGCTTGAAAAACAAAATGGCTACATGCCTCTATGGATGAAGTCCTTTGAGACCCATCTCACTACAAAAGCCAAAACTCTATTGAGCTAACTGTTACATACCACAACAAAGTGCAAGCCAAGAAATAACAGCCTGGAACAGCCTGCCATCGGAGGTGGCTCAAGCACCTACACGGAACACCTTCAAGAGTAAATTGGATGCTTATCTTGCTGAGATCCTATGACCCCTGCTGACTTCCTGCCCTTTGGGTGGGGGGCTGGACTCAATGATCTTCCGAGGTCCCTTCCAGCCCTAATGTATATGAAATCTATGAAACAATGCTTTCTGTTCCTGGACTGTTTTATAGCAACATCAATTAGAAACTTCATAATGTCACTTGTAAACTTGAACAGCTTTTAAATTTAGAAGTCCTGGAGATGTAACAAATATGATTCTACAATGCCATTTTAACTTCCATTTTTCAGAGAAGAATAACAAATGAGCAGTGAACAGTGCCTTAAGAGCTGAAACAGCTTAGACATCACTTAATTTTTGAGACTGACTTAGCATTATGGGAACCCAACATCTTTTGTTTGTTGGTTTTGAAATGTCAATACATGAAAAATTCTAAATATATTTTCTTCAAACTTGAAAGTTTTCCCCCCCAACAAGCAAGAGCCATTCAAAGAAAGAAAGGACTGCAAGTTTTTGCACTGAACATAGGAAATACTTAATATGCTACAGAAACACTGAGGTAATTTAACTACAAATATTTAGTGCACTTCATTAGGAAGAATTCTCTGAGGATATCAACATGCATATGCATCAGGGCAAGGCTGCATTGTTGTGCTTTTTAAAAGCTTCCCAAAAGCAAACTAAAGGATCTTAATGAAATTTAGTTGTCGTGACAATAGGGGGAAGGTCAATGTGTAGGTCAGATACTGGCTTGACAGTGGATATAAATGGTCAGTTGTCAGAATAGAAAGAAACAGAGTGTGGTTCCCCAAGGTTGTGTGTTGGGAACAGTGTTTGCTATATTTACAAGTGGATGGGATGGAAATGGAAATAAATAGTGAGGACACCTAGTTTGTAGATGACACAAAATCATTCACAACTGTAAAAACTGAAGTGCTTCAAAGAGCTACAGAAGGATTTTACAAAAATGAGCAAACGGGCCACAAAATGACACGGTGTTCATCAGTGGTCAGAAAGGCAAATAAAATACTAAGACTTATAAAGAAGGGTGCTGTAAACAAGAGACAAAATATCATATGCCCCTTTATTAATCTATGGTGCAGTGACAACGTATAGGGGGTGCACATGTATATGCACTGCCTGAGTATGTCGATGCACCCCCTGACAGGCTGCACTCCCTGCTTGGGTGACAGGCATGGGGGGGAGGTGGGAGCGCCGGTCCCCCCCCCCCCGTGAGCACCAGCCAGGGAATGGGGGGGCCGCGGCCGCTTCTTGGCCACTTCCAG
>NW_017729032.1:191473988-191475764 GCF_001723915.1 Gavialis gangeticus | reverse complement strand
CCGGTCCCCCCCCCCCCGTGAGCACCAGCCAGGGAATGGGAGCGCCGCGGCTGCTTCTTGGCCACTTCCAGGAGTTCTGCGGCTGCTTCCCAGCCAGCATGACTGGCTGCGGAGGGACTGCCCCCGATCAGTTGCTGGCTGGTTGTTGGGGGGTCACATGCCCCCCCGACTAAGGTGGCAACAGTTGCCCATGTTATGATGTATAGATTAGGGAGAGAACAAAGCTCAGGACTTTACAGATATCCAAAGCACTCTTCCAGTCTATTAAGGCCAGGTGAACAGCCCTTCTTACAATCTGCTCATGAACACTAGACAAATGATTCCAAAAAGGAAGCACCAAGGACATCACATTAGCCTCGAAAAATGCTGCTTGAATAGTGAATGTGAGAAAAACATTGGCTTCAACGCAATATTACATATAACAGAAGGATACAAATATTTGTCATCTAATTTGTATATCTATTCCCCCCTCCCCCTGCCGCATATGTTAATGGGTTAAATATTTCTTTTATTTTTAGTTGCAGTTCGACAGTATGTTGTTATATAACACATACCTTTCTTTTCTAAGGGTTTCTACATTCAAAATGTTCCACCATTAAAGATGGTCTGACTGGTGGTATTATCTTTTTCTAAAATTCTTTGTCCTTCTAGGTATAAAGGACTCATATTCTTCCTATATAAAATACTTATTAAAAGATAAAGCAATTATTTGGAGGTATTACATTTGAGAATAGCTACATGAGTAAATACAGCAACTTGCAGCCTATAATATGTATATTTGAGTAACATTTCCAGTGCTAGGCATTTACATAAATGCAAGTTATTCCTATAATATTCTATGTCAAATCAATTCTCTGCCATGTAAGCCCGCTTTCCTGAATGATAAGTACAGCTGTTATTTCAAAGCAAGAGGTTCTCCTTTTCAAGCTGTAGGATCTTAACAAGAGGTATGCAACATGTGCCACTGAAGGCAGTGCAATCTATGGTATGATTGCTGCTTTTATGTGAATCAGCCAAATGTTTCAGTGGGGACCGCTACATGTGGCACTTTACTGTGGAATTGACTAATTAGCTCTGCAGTAAAGCATCACCATCTACACATGTGGTGCTATTAGACTTCAGTAAGCTACTTAACTCCACTGCCTGACACAAATACTTGGTGGAGTTATTGTAGTGGGCCACCATGCACATGTAGATGGCAACTGGGGATGGCTGGGGCATGAGGCTGGTACCCATACTATAGCACCCTTGTGCTCCAGTCTGCCCTTCTGCAGCATCTTGAGCCAAGGCGGCACAGCTCTGGGCTAGCAAGCTGACCCCCCAGACTCCTTGTCAGCTGGGGCTGTGTTGCCCCAGCTCAACCTGCTGCAATCCTGGGTGCATATGTAAATGCTGTGCCTGGAAGGAATAAACTCTGGTGCAAACTGCACTGGAGTTTATTGAGAAGCAGTAATTACAAGTTTAGATGTTCTCAGTGAGTCACTTTTCTATTAGTAGGATTGGTTGTTTTTTTCCTTTTTAAATTATATATGGGGGGAAGGGGGAGAGAAGAATAGCTACTCACCAGAAAATGCTAAAGTTTATTCCTTAGTGAGCTAGTAAGCACCTATTTATATATGTAATGTATCTGAGATCAAGCTATTCCGTTATAGTTATTTTATACTAATACAAACACATGTAGGGAGTAATTTGACAAACATGCAGAGACAGCCTTAATTTACTAGTAGAATGGCAGCTATATAGTTTCATAGTTTCATAGATTTAGGGTCGGAAGGG
>NW_017729032.1:191471926-191473977 GCF_001723915.1 Gavialis gangeticus | reverse complement strand
AGGGCGAGTTCCTCCTGTTTGTTCCCCATGCTACGAGCATATCATCATGAAGGGAGAGGATCTCTCTTGGTTTAAGTATTCTGTGTTTAACTTGCTCATATTACCTTTCAAATTGGTGTGCCTCATGTGTTGCAAATTTTAAGTTATTTGAACAAAGTTATTTGAACATAATACAATCCACATACCTCTCCCCCACACAAACCTGACTTTTTCTACATGTTGATTAATTGTAACATGATTATTTTGTTGCAGATCTACCAAAACAGACCTGACCATGTTCCAAACAACTTCCACTGCTCAGCCTTTACCCTAGCTCAGTAGTTTTCAATCTTTTTTCATTTGCTCTGGAGCAGACAGCCCTGCCCAGGGCTGCAAAGCATATGGGATACTGGGGAACTCTGGTCTAAGTTAAACCAGGAAGGGGTCTGGGACAGACAGACTTTGCATAAACCAGTTTGACCCAAATCAGTTAAGTCTAATGCCACATTCAACCACATTTATCTCAAACAAGTTTTAGCCATTTTCAAACCGGTTTATGTGCAGTGAGCTTCTGTTCTGTTACAGGTTTAACCCAGTTTCTGATCACTTAAACCAGTGTGTGTGTAATGTCCATCTCTAGACCCAGTGTCCAAGGCAGTGCTGTCATATGGATTGCCTTGAGGAGCTAAGTGACTTGCTCAGGTTCTCTCAGGGATAAACTCCTGGCTCTGCAGCAGAAAGCTTGCAAGCTCCACATTAAGAGAAGCTCTGGACTCCCCATTCCTGGAAGGTGGAGGGCAGGGAAGGATCTCCAAGTAGTTTTCCAAGCTGATCCCTGACAGTCAGGGCAGCCAGCTGTTCTAGTCTGTTTTGCAAATGCCCCTTCGCCCAAATATTCCAATAAAAGTTTTTTTAAAAAAACCCAAATTATTAGATAATCATTTCCAGGGGATATTTCAAAGTTTCTAGTTTTCATTCCTATAAAATCCCTTCTATGAGGTCATAATTTCCTGTGCAAGAGAATATATGAGTTTCAAAAGACATAATTTTGACTTTAATAACATTTCTTTGTGTCTTTCAGGCATAGCAGACTATTTCATTTGGGAACAGAAGACCCAAATGACCTTACACAAACATGCCTTTATAGCCAAGGGAAAAAAAGAACACTGTGAACCAAATTCTCTCCTACTTCTTCCTTTTGTAACTGTTCAAATACTTGGGCTATTTTTTTCTCCTGAATTCACAAGGCACTGCATAGAAGGGAAGCAAAGCAAACATACTTAAGTGGCATCACAATTCTTTGTCAGATGGTATTCAAGAGTCACTATATTTACTGCTTCTACATATATTACTGACAACATCTCTCTCAAGCAAAATGTCAACATACCATCCTATGGAATACAGAGGAGATAATGATTAGTTGAATTGTTAGGGTACTAACTCAGCACCATCTTACTCCCCCAGATTTCCTGTGTGACCTTAGGCAAGCCAATTTGAGTTCATTCCATAATGGTATTTAACATTAATCAGTGTTGCAAAGCCTAATTTTAAGAGAAGCTTCCCAAGTCCTGGAATAGGATACAAAGCCCCAAGGCAGTTGCTTAATGGCACAGATATGTGTTACAATTATAACAAAGAATATTTTTTAGATTTTATTCTGTAGTAAAATGCTCTATTAAGGGCCTTGTCACAGGACACTTAGCAAGGTTTTTATTTAGATCATAGTAAGCATTACATGCCATATTGAAAACACGTATTCCGAGCAGTCATAGATTCATAGAAGTAGGGTCGGAAGGGACCTTGTAGATCTTCAAGTCCAACACCCTGCCCTGGGCAGGAGAGAAAACTAGGCTCAAATGACCCAGCCAGGTAGACGTCTATCCTCCTCTTAAAGACCCCCAGGGTAGGAGCCATCACCACTTCCCTTGGAAGTTGGTTCCAGATCCTAGCCGCCGTGACTGTGAAGTAGTGCTTTCAGATGTCTAGTCTAAACCTACTCTCTAACAGCTTGTGGCCTTTATTCCTTGTTATGCCAGGGGGTGCTAGGGGAAACAAGGTCTCTCCCAAACCCT
>NW_017729032.1:191455391-191466926 GCF_001723915.1 Gavialis gangeticus | reverse complement strand
GTCCTCCCTAGCGAGTTTATAGATGGCCACCATGTCCCCCCTCAGCCTTCTCTTGCAAAGGCTGACCAGGTTACAGTCCATAGCCTCTCTTCTTAGGGTCTGCCCTGCTGTCTCCAGATCATGCGGGTGGCTCTCCTTTGGACCCTCTCAACGCTGTCCACATCCCTCATGAAGTGTGGAACCCAGAACTGGACACAGTACTCCAGCTGCAGCCTGACCAGTGTCACATAGGGGGGGAGGATCACCTCCTTGGCCCTGCTTGATACGCATCTGTAGATGCACAACAAGTTATGGTTAGCCCTATTGACTGTGACCTCGCATTGTTGGCCCATGTTCATCCTGGAGTCAGTAATGACTCCAAGATCTCTTTCTGCCACCATGCTCTGGAAAAGGGAGTTTCCCAGCTTGTAAGTGTGCTGCTGGTTCCTGCTGCCCAAGTGCAGCACCCTGCACTTGTCAGCATTGAAACCCATTCTATTTTCATTAGCCCACCCTTGTAACCTGTCCAGGTCCTGCTGTAATCTGTCCTTCCCTATTAGCATGCCCACCTCACCCCAAATCTTGGTATCATCAGCAAATTAAACAGACTGCTTTTCACCCCAGTCATATGGTAATGTTTACTGCAATCTCCCACATGGCCTCCAGCATGCTGATCGTCAGTCCCAGCCCCAGAATCACATCAGCATCTTGAACCAACTCCAGTATAGGGAAAATGTGGGGAGCTGCGGTCTTGAAGTGGCTCTGGTGAGATCCCAGGGCTATAAATTGCTTGCATTATCTCCATAGCATGGTTGGACAATAGCAGAAAACATGCTATTTAATATGATCTGGAGATACTCCTGCAAAAAGCCCTAACTTTGCTATAATATGATCACACTCAGCAAGTGTTTTACTGCTTGAATGTACTGATATTTCCATTTTCCATGAAATTAACAAAAGCCCTAAGCGTAACGTGTGATGGGCCCTGTAAATCCCTCATCCTGGTTGCCCATAGTAAGTGTTATTACAGCATCTGGCCACTGTGTAGCCAAGTGGAACCAAGTTGCATTAAGGATGAAATTGAGTAGGGGATCAGACACCCAGCTGGTGCACTAGTGCAACTTCCACAGATGTATATACTCATCACTTGGTGCGGAGTAACTTTACTCTGGTGTGGAGAAACTAGCACTGGTGTAAGGCTGTGTGACATGTGACCATCCACTTTTAATTTAAGTAAATTAAAGTGAATGCATTTTCTACAATGAATATGTCATATCTTTACCTAAAGTCTTCAGAATAGGATTCACAATGGTCAGCATACCAAGTGGGGAGCTGCTCAAATTAGTAAAAATAAATTTGAGAGGGAGGAGCATGCCTTATACTTTATTCTTGGGGACTAGGGATTGTATTCTGGGCTGCAGGATGGTGTCAGTATCAGATTAGGATTCACTGTCCAGGAATCCTTTCCTAGGAGTTGAGCAGCTAAGTCATCCCTTTCAAAATTTGAACTAGGAGCTCTGTCTTACTTTGCAGAAGCTGTGGCAGTGCCATGCTGTTACTCAACAGCTCAGCAATAAAAACACTCATATAGAATATAGATGACCTGGGCTTTCTGCCTCTCAGCCTTTAGTGCTCTAAAAACCTATTTTCTATCTCCTAATGGACTGCCCAAATCATCTCTCTCTAAGGTTGTTCTGGATGAAAAAGTAACAGAGGTGGGGGAAAAGAGGGGAAGTGGGACAGACTGCTCTACCTGTCCTGCTGCAGGAATTTCTTCTATAGGGTATGTATTCAAACACTCTCTAGGTTCATGCACTGGCAATAACTGATTCACTATTAGAATTACAATCAACAAAAATTATGGAAAAACAAACAAACCAACCTCTTCTCCCCCTCTTGCCCCCCCAGCCACAAAAATCTTGCTTTTAGTTGACCGAACAGTAGATGTTTAGGGTGGTTGCCCCAGAATATAGGATTCAAAGGGTTGTTTGCAAGTTTGAAGGGACAGGAAGAGTTCTTGCCATACAAAGTGACCTTGAAAGCTGCCAGCTCAACCATGCTGAATATATAAAGGTATAATTTTCCTTTACTTTTTCATCTGAGTGCCTTTTGGAGCATTTCACACCATAGTTTTTAGGAATCTGAAATGCTGAATGCTTTCTTGTTTTGTGCTTTTGTCAATGTTTTTCAGAAAAAATATTGCAGATACTTTTAACATTCTTTTACAGAATGTCCCAGGGTGATCATTACAGTCACTGACTATACTGTTCTCAATACCGTTAAAACAAATCCTTTTTTTTTTTAAAGATAAAATTATCTTTGCATACTGAAACTATTCTCTATACATTGTTCACTAGTACCTGGGGTCCAGATTCTGATAGCTTTACTGTCACTGAGAAGTACCTTACTCCTCAAACAGTCCTTCTTATTTCAAAAGAAGTGCTTAAAGAATGAGACACAATCAATAGTAAAGGCTAATCAGAATTTGGCTCTGGTTGTGTCCAAAATAAGCATCAGAAATGTAACAAGACACCTGTCATTGCGTTTAACAGTTAAAATAATTACATCCCACACTGCTATTCCCCTCTCCCCTGCCCCTCCCAAATAGTTTTTGCTTTCCTATATACAATACCTTTCAAGAAAACTGCTGCTTATCACCATAAATATGTATTATGCTGGACTAAAATGTCTTTTAGCTTTTTCCAATGGCTGGAAGAAATTGAAAAGGGGTATCAAACATTCACAATGCCTGGCCTTTAACATTTGATTGTTTGGCTTTTAATTAGATGACATTACACACCAATCTGTGGAATACAAGGGATACAGTATTGCAGACACAAAACAAACATCATTTAACTTTCCAAGACCTTTGACCACAAAACTCCTTATGCACAGGGCACGCTACTTCTCCTGTAGGAAGCCTTACATGCAAGAAATTTCAGGACTGAAAACAAAGAGAGGAATCAGGTTTTTGTGACAGATTAGTAATGAAGCCAGGATTCCTACAGATCATATACAATTGACCCAACCCTGCACTTTTATATTCTTCCAAAATGCTGACAAAACCTGAGAGCTTAATAAAATATACAATAATCCTATGATATAATGACCAATACATTTTTTGATGTAAATGTCCTGGAAATAAAGTTATTAAGCATGCCTTGGTTTCTTTCTGCCATCCCAGTGACATGAAAAAGAACATTCCAGCAGCCAATACTTTTTTTCTTAATCAGTATGTTAACAGGGGCCATCTTCTAAAAAGTAAGCTATTTTGTAAAACTTTAGATCAACTCAATTGCTTTATATATAGTACTTCTATAGAAAGGAATTAGGCAATGCCTTAGCAGTAGGAAAGGGTGGACTCTAAGGTTTTCTCTGTACCATATCTATGGTGTTCTCAGGCATGTCCTGGCTACCTATACAAAATCCATGATCAAAGCAATGAAGAGTATTCCTCCCACTCAACCCTCAAGCACTCGGGATGCAGTTCTTAAATACTGAAACAGGAAGCTTTGCGGTATAGCTTCTGCAAACCAGGAGCAAGCAATGCTTCCTAAAGTGTCATGGAAGCAAGGACTTCCCATTCTTTCAAGACACTCTCTTACTTGTTACCCTACTTTTAAACATAAGTTGCTACATGGCTATAACTTAGGTTGTTTTAAAGTTATTGAAAGCAAAATGCCATCTTAGCTATTGGGTTTGATATACCCCAGGATACTTGCTACTTTTTCATGCAATGGAACACCTGCATCAGAAAACCACATTAATACTGTGCAGTATCAGTCACTTATTTTTTTGTTTCTGGTTCCATGATAATAATCCCTTTGGAAACCTAGTTAATAAAGAAGCTTTCACAATTTTTTTCTCCCCAGTACATTAAATCATCTCTTTATGATTTTATGGGTGAAAACTGAAAAGTTTTATTTTACGTACTGTCAGGAAAGCAGTTATTTATTCTGTACGCAATGAGCAGTAAATTTTAAAATAGCAGTACATGTTGTCCATAACATGATTTAATTTGTTGAGCTTGCCCCCTACCTCTAATGAGACAAAAAGATGAAGGCATATATTTTTAGCCAGGGAACATATGACTAGACCTTTTACAGACCATGGATTTACACTTAAGTCAGTGTCAGGGCTCCTTTTAACTTTAATAGCATGGAATTAGGCTCTAAACGAGCACATTTTTCTGCATATTACTGAATGTATTTTGTCACATACCTCATCTATATTTTGCTCCATGCCTTGTAATAACAGACTGACTCTTACCCCTTGCCTTCCCTCTGCATAGGCAAACACTGTTAGGGGACAGATGATGACTGACCTTTTGCAACTATGAAGAAACATTTCCTCTTTTGTTCCTACATAAGAGGAAGGCATAATGCCTGTCTTTGAGCACCCTGAGCACAAGAAGTAAGGTTTAGCAAAGTCAGACAGAGGGCAGTGTCATATAGAATAAATCCTCATGGGCAGACTGAATGTCCAGGACGTGTCACATCCCAAAAGACACTTTGGGTGGAGCCAGCAGGAACTTCAGGATGGTAGAACAGGAACAGGCCCAACAGGTCCCTCACAACAGTAGTAGCAAAGCCTGTTACCTCTTTACTGCAAATACATCTGTATTCAAGTTCCTATACATAATTAAAAGGTGTTTCCATACCACAAGCCTCCTTTTGCATTATCTTCCCTACAGGCATACACATCTCTTATACCAGGTGTTATACTGTAGAAGCACTGCATCTCAGTGTAGTCCAGGGGTGGGCAAAACAGCAGATCTAGCCAGTGGCTGGACTATTTCCCAGCAGCCTCTGCCCACTTTGCTGCAGCTGGTTTCCATGGAGACAGGACCCAGCAGTGCTGGCAAGGAGGTGCTCTAGGTGGGGTTGGGATCTTGCCTGGGGTATGTGGGCATAGGATCAGCTCCAGCCCATGCTGTCACTACTGCCAGATCCCAGGCCCGAAGCAGCTCCCCACTCAGCTGTGTGCCCTACCAGCACTTTTAGGACAGGTATCCATGGAAATCCTGGCCCCACGCTGTCACAGCCCCGCCACTCTTGGGGTCTCCAAGGGAAGTGGTCAAAGCGATGCGGGCAGGGACTACTGGAAAACGAAGTCCACTGTGGGCCCGATCCAGCTTGCGTGCCGGACTTTGCCCAACCCTGGCGTAGTCCCTATAGTGCTACTGTGGGCTTCGTGCTGTTTTACAGATAGCATGCCTCCCCTTGTACTGTGCCTCCTACTGCCACATTGGTCACCTGTACCATATGTGTTTGGGACTCAGATACTTAAGAGAACAGGATTTTTAATGCACACTCATAGACATCAGTGCCATCAAGCTCATTTTGTTAAAATGAAAACAAAAATCAAACCCTCTGAACCTAGATACAATTCTGTCTGTATGATGCAAAAATTTAATTCTTTGACTCAGCAAACATGCCCTCAGTTTTACTTCATTTAATGAATTTATTATTTTCTTAATTACCAAGATTAAACATTTTTTTTTATTTGGATCATTCTTTTTTCTTAAGTGAAAGGAGGTGGGGGGAGAGGGGTGAATGCCTCCTACACAAGATTCTATTTGGTGAATACAAATATAATTGCAATCCTTTGCTACCCTCCGGGCCTCAATCAAGAATAATTTATTTCTCCTTCATCACCAACATAGCTTTTCTGTCCTCAGAATTTTAACTGGATTGTGCATTCCAAAATGAGTAAAGATGAGCCACGAAAGCAGCCTTTGACACTTAATTCCATCCATGACATTTTAAAGTAAGGGATAACTAGACTACTGCAGCAGGAGCTCTTTTCTCATAAACTTTTCAGCAATTTGGATAACTGAAGGCAAGTCACTTCTCCAATCTGTTATAAACACACTACTTAATTCAGCTCTCCCTTTCAAATCACATTATATATAATAAATAATTAAAATTAGTCTGTTTTTGTAACTCCAAAATAAAGCTAGTTCAAAAGGGAAAAAAAATCACAACAAAATTTGAATGATATTTTTCCACACTATTTTGAATAAGTTTAGGCTTTAAGAATATTGTTCCTTTCTTTTTTCTTTTAAAACCCATTATTTTCTCATTTGTAACAGGGTAGTCCGAAGCAGGAGGATTTGAACTTTTGCTCTTATTGAGCTGTGCATATTGTACTAAGTTACCAATTTAACACTCAGTAAACAAAAAAGAGATTTTACCTGCTTCTGGCTACTCTTCTGTCAGTAGCTGTGCTTGATTGGGAAAAATGATCCAACAAGGAGGACAGAGTTTTACAAAATAATCACCTCCTACAAGGAAGGGCTGTGTTAATTAAGGATGCAGCTGGGTCCTACTCATGTAAGCACTAGCCTTGATTACAACAAGTCTAGACTGGCTCTGGATGAAGGAAATTCAAAATGCTAGAAACAATCAAACCTTCTCATTTTTAAGAGTTGTTTTGTTGTGTTTTAATCAGGTGGCAAGCAATCTGAGTCCCTGAGCTATTTTTATTTAGGTAGCTGAAAGCATAATTTTAAGGGCTATATCCAAAAGGGGGCTTAGGTAAACTTTAGCTCACTAAGATCAAAACTGCAATCCAAGTCACCTGTGCTTAATGGCTACATAAGCACTTTTCTGACCTGAGTGCTCTTCCCTACTGCTTACATCACGATCTAGGCAGTTAGGTACATTCCTACCTAAGTTCTACTGAGATCCAGACCAGATGGATCAGTGCCTAGCTGTGTGAGGGACCAATCCCCAGAGCTTGCCTAGTGGACACAAACCATATAGACCTTGGCACAAAACACAGCTACATTATGCACTACCATTCACAGATAGTGTCAGCAACGCATCACAGAGCCTACCTCATCCTTTATATAATAGTGTAGAGGTTACAGCAAGTGGGAGAGTTGGATTCTAGGTGGTTGTCAGATTGGCATCTCCCACCTCCAGGAAATTCGCACTCTGCAATACAGTCTTGATTGACACCAACAAGGATTCCAAGACAAGGATGCAAGATGGCATGCTACATTTATAGGAAGGAGAGTACCTGAGCAAATACCCTTGATTAAGACCTATATTTAAAGAAAGGCACATAAACACATGGATGGATTTAGGCAGCAGGCTATGACTTTATTACTTTAGTATACCACGCACGGAAATGAATCCAGCGTGGGCTACACAGCTCCTAGATATATATTCCTCAGCCTACCCACACATTCACCCCATTCTCCTGAATCTTTTTATCTTCTCCCCTAGGAGATGGGCAGAGGGCACTAAAGGAAGACTTATATATGCACAGACCTCAATTTTGCCCTCTTTTCTTGACAAGAGAGTCCAGTAGCAAAATCCAGTCTCCCTTTTTGGGGGATTGAGCCCTTTGGCCCATTATCCTCACTGGATGCTGACTTCAAGTTATAGTGAACTGAATATTCATACAAATTACTATAGTTAATTTCTAAGCCCTGTTTCTATTTAATGCAAAAGTGGGAAAAGAAAGACAAAAAACCCCAAGCAAGCAAACAAACAAAAATCCCCACAGGCTTCTGCCAGTTTGGTCCCTAAAAGAAAATTTTCCTTCTTATTCCATAACAGCCAATCAGTCAGATCCATAGCATGACCAGCCTAACTCTCCCGATCATCTACCAATCTCATATTACACCTATAGGCTTTTGATAAGTTAAGGGAGACAAAAGGGTCAAAAAAAGTCTGGGCAGAAGCTTAAACCAGTGAGGTCTAGTCTGTGGGAGACCTTTCTGAGATAAGGGTTCCTGCAACTTCCTCTGCTTTTTCCATTATGGTTGTCAGATGTTTGAAAGTATGTCTTGTGTGTTGCATGTTACCAGAAAGTTCCTGAATTTCTAATTTTAGTACTGAAAAAATCTGAAGACACTTCATCTCCTTAGTTTTTGAGGAATAATAAACTTTTCCTCTGACAGTAAGTGAACAAAGAAGGTTATTAAATATCCATTATTTAACTGTTTCTCCCTTAAGTAGAACAAGATTGAGGGGCCAGAAAAGACAATAGCATCAAGTGCAAATGTATGCATAGCCATCTCCTACAAACAAAACAATTACAAATGCATTTCATTTTTAAGGGGAAGAACTATTTAGAAAAGCACTCAACTCATGAATCCTATTTCAATAAAAGTGCTTATTACTGCAGCAGAATGAGGCAGCACAGAAGCATATACACAAATGCATGCACACATATAAATATAAATATGTGTGTGCATATGTGTGTGTGCATGTGTGCACGTGTGTGTATACATGTATACACATACACATGAGAGAGAGAGAGAGAAAGTTAAGGACAGTATGACATTGTTTCCTTTCTTTTGTAGATCATGATATAAGAAGGTTCAAGAGCCATTCTTCTTCTTAAAAAAACTTCAGATTTTATGCACAATGAATGAAATTAAAAAATCTAGAGAAAGAGTTTGTTTACTTGTTTGTTATTTTTTAAATTTTCATCTTGAATAAAAAAGATTTGAGATGCATATTTCATTCTTTCAATATGTCTGGGGCCATGGTGCTCATGATGGGATTATCTAGTAACTACTAAGAAAGAGACATTGTTCTGTATTTTCTCTGTTTAATAAGGATCTATTTAATGAGAGCCAATATGAGATTTAGAACTGTTGCAAATGGGGGAAAAATGGAAAGCATTGAGCAGAGGATGTGTGGGTTTTTGTTTTAATACACTGGAGCCAATTCTCAGCATGGAGGCTGAAATGGTATTGCTTGTTGAACCACTGCCTAGTCAGATACAGTGCTTCAGACCCAGTTGACTCCAGCAAAACAAAAACAATTATTTATTTGCCATGAGAGGTTTCTATGCATGTTCACTATTGAAATATAAAGAACAAAACACAGAACAAGCAGTGGCAAAAAATAGACAAGAATCTTTCAGTATCCTCTCAGTTACAAGAGACACAAACTTATGGAGGATGTCTTTGCCCTAAAACAGTTTTTTTATTAGGAAGAAGATTTTTTCTAATTTGTATTTTAATGTTATGAACACTGTATACATGTCTGCCTTTCTTTTTTCTTTCCATATGTTAGAGCCTACAAATAATTTTTGTCCTTAAGGGTAATATGCTTTTTTAAAAACTCTATTTGTTTACCTTAGATTTATAAAAGTTGCAAATTATACAGTAAATTTTCAGAGGCAGACAAGATTCAGTTTTGCAACTGAACCCATAAAACCCAATGATAGACATAAAATGGCATTTCCACATTAATATTAGGTAGATATTTAGCTAACAATTTGCATTAATCAATACTGGTAAGTTTTGTGTACATGGAAGATTAGTCAGATGAATCTTGAGGCCAACTCTGAAGCCCATTCAAAGTATGTGCCTTAATTTGCTCTTGATGTCTGCTCAAGTTTTTTATAGTACAAGATGCTCAAAATATAGCACAAAGTTCACACTTATTTCTGTCTGAGTGCACTAATCTCTTGGCAAAGCCCTTTTACTCAGACTTTGTATGACAAAATAAATTGTCACCCTATATTGTTAGAAATCTGTTTCATTCTAATATAAAACTAATAAAAATGTTTATTCTAATGGTGGTGTTATTTATATATTTGATTTATATTTGTGCTTTAGCTATCTTACTTGGCACTTGCTTATTAATAATGCTTGTCTGCATCTACATTTCAATTGAAAGCAGTAATTTGCTGATCATGCCCGTCCTTTGATGCATACATGGAATTTGAAGAATAAAAAAAACAGTAGAAAACTCTGACAGACTGAGAGAAATGAATAGTATTCCACAACTGAATGGAAAATTCCCTAAGTCAATGCACCTCTTTTTGTATGGTAGACAGAGCATGCAGCACATAACACAGGGGTTACTGTAGAAGGTGTATAGACACAACACAGATAAATTAGGCTGCCAAAATGTACAAAGAGCAAAATGGAGGGGATTTCACCACACAGAAAAAAAAACCACACACATAGTTTTAGTTGGATTTCCTCTGAATTAAAAATAACATAGAGATCCAGGGTGTGATTTCAAATAAGCATATTTCAGTACAATACTACACAGAAAAAAAGCCCTCAGACAAAAGAAAAAAACAGAAAAGAATGGCTAATTGAATCTGCTTCAGCACATGGGGGCTGCTCTCCTCTATCTTTTCCTTGTGATCCACTGAAGCAGAATAATATCTAGCACACTGTACAGTCTTCTTTTTCTAGGCTAGAAAAAATGTATACTACCTGACAGAGCACCAGTTTCCCTGGTGCCAAACTTCAATTTAATTATAAAGAGAGAAAGGATGCTAAAAAGACTGATGTGTCAGTAGCTATCAAGATCATTAAATCCAATCCCTATGAAAAAAATGTTGAGTCATTTTCAGAAGCCTGAAATTGAATGGCTCCCGGTCTTTATCAAACTCATTTGAATCAGTGCCCAGTCTAACTCTGGCTATCAATTACAGCAATCTGCTTGCATAAAAATTAGAGCTTCTGAAAAGTATTTGCACCTCTGGTGAAGAAAAGGGCTCTGGAGTTGTAACTTGTCAACTGACAGCCCTTCGTCGGCTCCAATTTCATCCCAGGCTTGAATGAATTTGTTAGGTGAAGAGATCCCAAGTGCACAGCAGATTGATCTTTTGACTTAACTAATCTACATGGATCCTCCAAAATCCAAATAAAGAAATTAAAGTTTTATCCTGTTTCCAGACTTTCATGTTATCAACACATATTTGATGTATTTAAGATCATGAACAATATAGATTCTGATCTTACTTGCATTGGTGTAATAACAGTATGTGTTTATTAACCACAGTTGCGTCTCTCCTGTTTTATATGACCATATGAGAAAACTATGTTTACAGCCAAAATAAAGAGCAGACATAAGAAACCATAAGAAACCCATTTCATTGATAAAACTATGCTACATATTTGCAGCAATTCAAGCTCTGGTTGCCAACCTACACTCCAGCCTGGCCTGACCCACCTCACCCTAAGCCCAAAGGTCACGGGCGTTGGAGACAAGAAGCTTCTTCCTGGCAATGGTTTTTGCCTGACCACCCTGGGGTTGTTTCCCAGCCCTCCTTCCCTGTGAGACTGGAAAGGTAAGGGCCCCACTGAGCTGGGAGCCAGGGAATCCTGTTGGTGGAAAGGGGGCTGGGAGCATGGGGAGCCATGTGCTATGGGGCCAGGTTGGCCCTGCATGCTGCCACCATGTGTAGCTGAGGACTCAGGCATGAATGCAGGGAGCTGTGCACTATGGGACTGGGCCAGGCTGGGCTGGGCTGGGCTGGATCCGCATACTTCCATCATGTGCAGCTCTGGGGACCCACCCCCCTCACACACACACCTTCCCACACACCCACATACCCCACCCTCCCACCATACCCATACATACGCCCACACCTTCACATACACCCCACCTTATCCCCCCACACACATCCTCCCACGCACCCCACACCCTGCTATACCCACACCCAGCCCTGTAACCTGTCCAGGTCCAGCTGTAATCTGTCCTTCCCTTCTAGCATGCCCACCTTACCCCAAATCTTGGTGTCATCTGCAAATTTAAACAGGGTGCTTTTCACCCTGTCATCCAA
>NW_017729032.1:191422941-191450391 GCF_001723915.1 Gavialis gangeticus | reverse complement strand
CACCTTCCCACACACCCACATACCCCACCCTCCCACCATACCCATACATACGCCCACACCTTCACATACACCCCACCTTATCCCCCCACACACATCCTCCCACGCACCCCACACCCTGCTATACCCACACCCAGCCCCCTCACACACAACCACAACCTCCCCCACAACCCTCCCCCCACCCACACACCCCTGATATAGTATTATGTTAATCTCATAAAAACACAGGGAAAGGAGACAGAATAGTGCTACATACTTTTGGCATCAATATACTCTTTCTATGGTGCATATGTACAGAGATGCACATGATCAGCATCTCCATATAACTGATGGCTACAATTAAGAAAATTAACAATTTTACAGTCTTATAAGTAGCAGTAGCAATGTGTGTAATCATCCTCATTCACTGCTAAAGTATGTCTAGAAGGCTGAATTACAAAGCTTTTTTTACAAAGCTCAAGGAGACTTGACATGAAAATTCTTGCTAAGACAGTAGCTCTAACATTTTGCAATTGGATATAGTTTGATAAATATGCAACAGCAATCTGTTTCAGCTCTTTGAAAAATTGTTCATAGAGCAGAACCAGGAGCTAGCTTCAGCAAAATTCTTATCACCTGTAACTTTTTTAACATTTATCACTGATGAATATTGACTCTCAGATAATAATCCTCCAAAATAGTTTTAAGTGCAAAGGCTGATTTAAGGGAGGATAAACTCTTAATTTTCCAATTTAAAGCATAGCCCCAATGAGATGTCTGGATAATGTTCAAAGTGAAAACATCATGACCTGAAAATCATTTATTTCCTTGAAAATAAAATGAACATGGCATTGGGACTATTTGCCTACAACTGAACCAGCCTTTGGGACTATATACCTGCCAACTGTACCTACAACTGTCTCCTCTGCCCCACTCAGTATAAATAGTTCTTTATCTGTCCCTGACACTTCCTTACTGTCCTTTGCTCATAGTGTCTATGAAGCCAGGAGAACATGTCAATCATTGTATGACAGGTCTTTTGTCTCTCCTTCAACTTTTTGACTCTTTGTTTTTGTAAATCTACTAATTCCAGGACAGAGGAATAACAGTGCTTTCTGTTTGTTCATGCCACTGTGCCACCATATTCCTCTGACTTGTAAATATGTTGGTACAAGGATATTGCTTTGGATTGTTTCCTTTACCATATCAGTATTATTTTAAGAAGCTTGTAAAATTAAAATTTATACTTTTCGGGACTATCTAACTGATGGTCCATACGTGGTCAGCATGAGGCCTGCAGGTCCCTGTAGGCACCTATCCCACTTCTGCCGAATGGGAAGAAGACCTGGGGGTATGGGGGAGATGAACAACACTATCAATGTTGACCACATTGCAGGTATATGGGGGAAAGGTGTGTTTACTTTTTGAATCAAACTATACATATTTATTTATAGTTGTATATATATTTATAAATATCATCTGAGGTTTCTCTTGACATGGACATTCCAAGTTTTGATCAGCCCTAGAATTCACCTCTAGGTGTGTCACTGGTGTAACAAATACAAGAATACCACATACGGTGCTGAGGCCAGTTTTAAAGGGTACCAAATGCTTGGAAAGGATGTTAAAAGAGCCACATAAACTAATAAAGGAAATAGGAAAAATCATGAAAACTATAGCATAACATGACTGGATTTAAAAGACAGATACATTAAAATAAGAAATAACACACCTACTTGTAACTGTGATGATAAAATCTGGAGCAAAACCAGAAAAAAAAAAAGATGGATTCTTCATTTCCTGTTGCCTCTAAATAAGGAATGTGTACCCTTCTAGAATATATGTTGTATTATTCGCATTTACAGGATGTCAGATTATGACCTAATCCTACTCATCTTAAACTCCTATGATATTGATACTGAATTTTAAGGAACAATAGGGAGTGAATAAGACTGACATACTTAGACGTTTGTAATGGTTTTAAAATCAATGCTGTAATGCATTATTCAATGAATTTACTTTGCTAACCTAGTAGCATGAGTAGGGGGTGGCAACTCAGGTACACTGACTTGAAGGGGGTTCAAAAGTAGCAGCTACCACACTGGTTGGCCTGGCAGCCACTACTGCCAGCCCAGCTGCAGGTTCATGCTCCACTGCTGCCCAGGGTACAGAACTGCCCAGCTATATCTTTGTGCTAACCAACAAAAAACAAAAGTATAGGTCCTGATTGTGCTGTCCCACAATTTCATGCTCAGCAAATTTTATTTGCTTAATCTGAATAATTCCTGATTTACTATAGAATAAGTACCTAGAATTTGGAGTCCAAAGTTCAGGTATCTGTTCCACCATTTTGAGGATAGTGATATTATAGGAATGATCATGTTTTCTCATCTTTCAGAAGTGTGGAAAGGATTAGTATTATAAGGACTGTAATGCTCTGAGATACTAAGATAAAATGGGCCACATAAGTATCATAGAATATCTTTTCCAATAGCCAATTGCTTTTATTACCAGGTGTAAATTAGTATTAAAAGACTTCCTCTTCTCTTTCCTCATAATATTGCAGATACTCTAGCAAAACAAAATAAAACTCTTATGGTAGGGGACAGGTATATTTAACTTTTATTTTAGTACACAGAAGTTTTTTACTCTTCACAGTCAGAATAAACCAAAGGAAAACAGAAGATGCTTAGAAGTGATATTTTGAGTGTGTCCTTTCCTTCTTCCTTGACTATTTCTCTTTGTTAGACTAGTGACTCAGGCCATTTGTGGTTTCAGACAAAACATTCACATTCTACACAGTTATTTTGGCTCTGTTTTTGAACAAGGTTTGGCTTTCCTGTTGGCATTATAGGGATATTTTTAACTTTACGTTAGGCTCACACTTCATTTTAAGTCTACAGATCTCAAGCTGAGACCTGTGAAATCTTGGTCATGGTAACTGTAATAAGATGGTATTCAAAGACATTCAGGGACATTCTCTGTAACGCTTGTGAAATGAAACAGTTCAGAAACTGCATTAAAAACTTAATAAAACATTTTACTGTAGGTAGCAAATGTTATAACCATCTCTTAGCTATATTCAAAATGCCTCTCTCACATGCAGCTGCGTACAGTAAAATACAGTTGAAAAACTTTTGAAACAAGCTAGACCTGCAGAATTCTGTACCACTATGAGGTACTTAATTATTCATTTCAATATGTAAAAAGCTAGGTAGTTATGGAAATTATGAGCATAACATTTCAGCTGACTAGAACTTTGCACACTAAAAAAGAATACATTATTTTTTAAGGCTGGAAAAGATGTTAGATGCCCCATATAAATTTGCACAACTCTATTAGCAAATAGGCATATCTTTTAAGAAATTTTGCTATAAACAATTCAATGAATAGAGTATACTATTTCTATTTCTCCTCCGGAAATAGTAATTCTATTTTTTCTGAATTATTTTATTTTTTTAAAAATCAGAACTTCATTTACAAATACTTAGGTTTTTATTGTTATATTATTTCATGACATGCTAGTAACAGAGCACATTATAACATGTTATATTGTTTTATGTCATTACATAATACAATAGTCAAAATGATCTATTTTTTTGTTTGTTAAAAGAAACAACAAGGGCAACTGCTACTTAAACATTTTATCTTGTTTTCTAAATGAAATGATCTCCTCTTTGTCTAGCATTATGAATAACTCAGAGGGGCACATGCTTGAGACCCCTTGACTTTACACAGTGTCTGAGTGGTTCTTCAAGCCAGCCCAGGCATAGTTTCTAATCCTGGCTCCTTGGACGTTGCCACCAGGCCTTCCAGTCCCTGCACCCACTGTACCCTGGGGAGCTACCTTTTGGCTCAGCTCCTGGAGATGGACTACTTTAAGGGATTGAATGCACCCGAAGTCACATGCAGAAAAGTAGGTAGCTCTTCTTAAACAAAGCAGCACTTATTATTTAATTGTAGCATACAGGCAGAGCCCTTGTGTCATACCGTCTAGGCTGCATCTCAGGCAGAGTTCCAGTGAGTTCAAAGTCCTGTTTTCTCCAGACCCCCTCTTCTCACCCTGCCTTTCTCTGCCCCACATTGTCTCAGGAGGTGGGCTGACAAAACACTTAGAACTTCCTAAATACACTAAACCCCAAGAATCTAGATGTATAGGCCACTTTAGACCAGCTTAAACTTCCTGGATCATTTCAAAACCACACTGTGAAAATAAGTACCATTTTGAGCCAGTCCTCCCTGAACCAGTTCAATGTTATGTGCAGACACCAGGCATTCTGGGCACCTATACATGAGCAGCGAGGCTGCTCCAATGCACTCTAATTACAGCAAGTTGGAACAGGCTTAATTAGTCGAGTCTGCTGGAGCACAGTAATTACTGTTCCAGCAGTCTCCAGTGGCTCGTGTATCAGTGTCTTCAGGCTTAAAAATGGCAGCAGGGGTTCTTTAACTAAACTCAAACAAGCTTTAATTAAAGTGACTTAATATAAGAGAATGGCTGTCGATTCCATGTTCAGTGTGAAGCAAATTAGCCCTTTAACTGTGAATAGGTCCTCGCCCTCAGTGCTGCCAGCCTTGCCCTGCACACACATCTCTATACAACTGCTGTCAATGCAACATACTTGAGGGGCTTTTTAGGGAAAGTCTTTCTAAAGCTGCAGTATGAGGTGGAGACTGTGGAAAATTCGAAGGCAACCACCCCCCAGAATGAAAAGCAGAGACCCCAATCTCCTTCCCCTCCTTCTCCCCTCCACACTTGATCACCCTCTGTTTGGGTACCACTGCACACAGTTCAGTAGTTTGCAAGAAAAACAGGTATGGGCTGCGCAGGTGAGGCATGCTGGGAAACTAATGCATGGACTGTAGGTTGGGTGGCAGTAGTGGCAACCCAGAAGCAGGGGACAAGAAACATGTGGCAACTTTTCAACCCCTGCTAACTCCCCAGTTGAGTTGAGGGACCCCACCACCCATGATGCATAGCAGGGAGGTGTCATTGACAAGGTGGCTTTCCAGGGCAGGTATTGCAAAAAAATGAGGAGTACTTTGTACATTGGCAAGAGAAAAAAGGCCACAGCACCCAGGCCCCTAGGAGCCATGAGCAGGGGGCCACATAGCCTTTCTAGCACCTGGGAACCCCTCCACTCCATGCTCTTCCAGGGTCTTCCTTCTCCACAGGAATCTTGGGGAAACTTTGCACAGTGACTCCTGAAAGGAAGATGATTTGGGTACTCTACCACCCCTAGTGGCATTTTGGCAGGAATGTAATCCCTAAAAAATGAGGGTTCTACTTAGAACCCTTAGGAGTGTAGGGATGGACACTTCTGTCCCTGGACAATTATGAACCAGTTCCCAATCTCTGACATTTTTGGAATGGTTCAAGTGTTATGTCTGCCCACACTCCTAGGGAGTTTCTTTTACAAACCAGGCTTTCATATTAGTTTCTTTGATGTCCGTCCTGAGCGTGAGAGACAGTAGGGAGTCTCCAGGTGCTGAGGCCTGAATTCAGTGGTGCTCCAGTGTGCCTTCATATGTAAATTAGTCCATTGGGTACCATTCACAGTTTCTGAGATAGTGCAGAGCCTCCACCTTCACCCTTAAGTCTAAATCAGGGCATTATTAACCAATTCATTCCCAGAACGTAACAGAGTACAAGGAAGTCAGGGAAACTGAGTTTTTTGTAAAAAAATATATTCAACCCAGACATATTACTAAACAAAACTAAAGTGTGACATATGCACTAATGAAATTGTTTGATACTTTTGGCAATGGAATAAGATAATATACTAATTAAAGGAACAGCTATTTCTAATATGCTGACAACCTTGTTCCAGTTTAACATGAATAGATTGAAAACATTTGCTCTACTAATTAATACAGTATTTCAGTACTACTGTATGGAATAAGTACATCCTTTTTTCAAACTGCCAAAATGTCAAAACAAATTTCCATCAATCACTACACACCAGTGTGCCATTTTATTTCCTATCTCCCTGACCTGTTGGGATCTGCATGCAATAGTTTCTGGCTATCCAGCTTTATTGGCAAGCAGCTAAGATCACTCAGCCCCTTTCAAATTCTTAATATAGTTTGAGGAAGTAGAAGGAATGTCCTGAAGCAAACTCAATAGGGAAAAAAGGAGCTCTTTAGGCAAAAGACTGAGAAGTCCTTTTCAGAAAATGGAAAATTTCCCTCGATAGATTAGAACTTCTGAGCAGTTACCTTTTGGCTCTATCCACATGACCTAGCTCAGGGCTCCAATATCAAATACACTTGTCACATGACAGTTTACTACCTACTAAGTTAAGCAATATCCTATAGTTAATAATACTGATACAAAATAAGAGTTAATGATACAAAATAAGATTAAAGGCACTGGCTGAATTACTGACCACATTAACACCTCTGTCAATTCTGATCTTCTCTTCTTCCTGCAAAACACAGTCTGGCTGTATAACTTCCAAAGAACTAGATTCAGGATGTTCACCAAGGCTAATTTATTTGCAGAACACACTAAATACATTAAATATTATATTTCAGTTGCAAAAGGGATCCACTAGAGAGACACTACATCTATAAGAAATAGTTTTCCTGTTCCCAACATTTTTGTTCTTACTTTACATTTTTTTTACTTTAATTAAGTAGGTCATACACCATTTTTTGATAACAAACTGGATAAAAGAAAAGAAAAGAAAATGAACGAAAGTTTGCCACATGGGTTTTCACTGAGCTCACCCTGGGTTTTATAAATGCAACAGTAATATTGTCTTTCAACATGTAGCCTTTTGCACTAATTCAATAAGTGGAATAAGTGGTTTGCTTCTCTCTCTTGATTTTCACAGTTCTTAAGAAATATAATTTCCCTTCTCTCCAGCAGTTGCTCCCAAAAACAGTGTGCCAAATTTGAAGATTGAAAAAATCCTAAATTAAAAGTGGCAAAGGCAAAGAAATTCACAGCAAGCATTATGGATTTTGATTTCGTAAAATTCAAACTTAGAGAAGGATAGATTTGCAAGGAAAATTAAAAAAGAGGGCAAACTCTTGAAAGAAGCAGCAAGAAGTAGTGTGTTTCACTCAAAGATGAAGAGGGCATTGCTCACATAATTTTGTAATATAGATATTAGAGAACCAGGTTTCAAAATACAATTCTAAGTGAATTCTAGTGTATGTGTTAAAGCCACACTTTTATCCAGACCTATTGTGTGCTTCATTTTTCAATGCACTTACAAAGAGGTAAGTATTATGTAAGGCTCTTAGGGCAATCCATAACTGCACTAAGACATCATTTTTTGTGCTATGGGTTGAAATATATAACAATGCCATGCTCTTGAAATCAATGGGTTTGTTTTTTTGCTGAGTCTTTCAGTTTGGATTTGCATTTATTTTACTTCTGAGTATATTTTCAAATGGAAACTTGAATAGTGAAGAAGAAAATGAAAAAAAAAGGCGAAGGAGAAGGAAAAGAGGAGGAAGAAGAAGAGGAAAAGGAGGAGGAAGACATTGTTTTCCTCCCTTTGTCTGAAAAGAACTTGCTTGTGTTTTTGCTGAAGCAATCTAAAAACACTTTTTTGACTTGCTGTGCATGGTGGAAATATGATCTGTGCATCTACTGGTGCGTTAAAGTAGCAGGGTGCAATCATTTTTATTTTCTCCTTGACAATCTTACACCAGTTTTCTTTTACCTGTACAGCCTGGATCATATTCCTCCCAAGCCATTTCCATATACATACACAACAAAGTTGAAACTTATTTTTAAATCTCTCTAGATAGAAACTAGCCTGCTGACTCTACAAATGTGTGTGGCTGTATTTGTGTGTGTAAGAGAGACAGAGAACACCACTGAGATTGTGTAGCTGAGAAGACAGTATGTCACTTTGTCTCTCATGTGATAGGATATTTTATCAAGATATCTTCTTGCAGTTTAAAAAAATCCCTCAATTATATACTTATTGTTTGCAAATATATAATAAGATTAAAAGTGTTGATACAACAAATGAATTTTAATTATGCTGTTTGATGAACAGATAAGAATTTTCTACCTGCTCTCCTACCTGCGAATTTGTGCTATAAAAATGTGATTCCATTAGTATATACTGATCAAAAGTGAATATGATTTAAATGTATCTATCACTATGGAAACACTTCCATTTTAAGATATTTTGATTATATATAACACAAGCTCAGTAATACGTCTCAAATGAACAATTGCAGATAAATGTGCTGTTCAGCTGAGTCAGCCCTACTTTCACTGCTGATCCATTTGGATATTTTCCAATAAATTACTTTTTGTACTGTTTGCTTTCCACTATTATTTTTCCTCAGTGGGAAAAAAAATGTTCTCTTTGTCTATAACCCTCAATAATTTCTTTATGAAATATTCATACAATGAGTCATAAATGTATATAACCTTACATCTCAGACATTTTCAGATAATATTAAGCCAGAAGGACAATTCATTTTTTAAAAAGTATAAATGCTCTATTGTTGAAAGATGAATTAAAAAAAAAGAAAAAAAGGAGGAATGAGCAAAGCAGGAGCAGCTAGTGTGATCTCAGTTTCATCTGCACACAAGTTTACAATTAGCAATAATCATGCTTCAGATTAACCTCATTTGCCCTTTACCCTGAAAGAAGGATTACTTCTGATAAAAGTGTTGCTGTGACTTCTAGAATGACTTCTCTTTCCAGTGTGGCATAGAGCCAGAAATGACAGTATCCCAATGATTAATTTCATCACACTCTAATTTAGAAATGACACTTTAATTGCAACCTATTCTCATAGCCATGCATTCCAGCTAATACTGCTATTTAAATTTCTCATACTCCATATTGCTGGGTGGATGTGCAACTGTATGGCTATTTATGGTTACAGAATCTCATCTGCATCCCCTGTTATCTTAATAGTACAAGCTTCTCCACAATCATGGCTTTCTTTTGGTGCAATCAAATTTTGTTCTTACCCTCCCACACCCTACAACCAGTCACATAATTTCAGTTTTACTTGTGCTGCTGCTACTAAATGGGATAGTCCAACCAGAATCCTTCTCAGTGACCAACTACTTATTCACATTTTATACTACCAATAATTCATTTTTTTACTTTTTTTTTTTTGCATTTTTGCTGATATACTTCAGTTCATGTGGAAATAATCCCAGAAAAATCCCCATTACTTAAATAACACCTCTCCATCTCTACCATTTTCTCAGTCACACACTGAGATACAAGTTCTTCCTTGTCTAGAAAACCCACCCCCAAAACAGAATCCCACCCCCTACAATAAGGATAATGACACTCCTGCCAATAAGGATATGTACACCCATTTACCATACATTATTTATTATCATGCACTCTAATTTAAGCAGAATAAGCATGCTTTCACTGGTGATGAGAGTTGTGCCAGGAACCTAATCTAAGTCAGTCAGAGTGGAAGGAGGGGCGGGTGGGATCAGGGGAGCTAGCAGGTTCACAGGGGCCAGGGGGGAATGATTGAGTCCACAGGGATTGGGAATTACTTGTGGGGGCTAAAAGTAGCCTGGTCAGGGTGAGGAGGTAAGAAAAGCCCTGGGCCTAGGATGAGCAGCTAGGCTTTCCCAACCCTGGTGCTGCACTCTGAGCGAGTACAGATGTTCATTAGATTGTCCTAACCCATTCCCAGTCTAACTTCATTCATCACTTCAAGTGAAAGAAATTAAAATTGGGCAAAGTATTTTTTGCATGATCTAACCTCCATGAATATCTATACAGATCAACCTAAAGCCAATATAACTATAATGTCTGCCTGTACCCTTAGTCTCTTTTCTTGTAGCCTAAATTTAACCTAACTTCCAGGAGGTCTCATGATAACAGAAACTAGTGCAGCCATGGTTTGCTTCAGAAGTGCTCCTTAGGGAATTAAAAAACCCAAATCCAATGCACACCTCATGCAATTTGATACCTTACATTGGCAAATTTACTCTGATATGATTAACACAAACCTACCCACCTAATGAAAACAACTCCATTCCTACAAATTGTCTAGTAGTACAAATATTTTTCTTCTCAAGAACTTAATTGAATAAGGAAAGACATTTCTCCTCTACCTGTAACTTCTGAATTAGCAAAAATTACCCTTCCATGGTCTCTTGCCCATGCTCTATCAGGACAGTGGCTTCCTAGGTTTGTTAAAGAAAATGAGTCAATCCATAAATAAGCTGGTATATTAGAGTAGAAACTAAGTCACAGTAGGATATTATCTATATGAAGGGTGCTCAAACCCTGGTCCATGGGCCAGATCTGGCCCCTAGTCCTGTGTCATCCAGTCCATGGCTCTCTGGAGCCTCATGGGTCATGATCAGGGATACTGGTTTTCTCTGATTTAAAAAAAAAAAAATTCCTCAATTTTCAGTTTAAAAAAGTAACCCCAAATTCACATTTTTTTATTATTAAAATAAAATGGTACTATATATTGGTAGATATATATACAGATAGATAGATAGATATACACCACTATATATAGATATATATCTATAGCTTTCATTTAAATCACAAAAAAATGTCGATTTGGGGTTAGTTTTTTTAACCAAAAATTGGGGATTTTTTAAAGTCAGAGAAAACGAGGATCCTGGATCATGATCTGGTATATTAGATTAAGTGCACAGGATGGCATGAGACCCCATCTTGGCAGAGCCTCTGGAACCCAATCCTGGCTAATTGGGAGTGGTGCAGAGCCCCTGGAGTTCATTTTGGCTGGGCAGATGTGGCTCAGGGTCCCCGGACACACAGGAGCAGGGGTGGGGCCCAATCTAATCTACAGACTGGTCACACACCATTCATAAGGCCCACAGAGCCAAAACTTTCAGCACCACAGATCTATGTCCATATCTTCGGACGGGCGGGGGGTGGGTAGGGTTAGCACCAACTTCAACATTTACCCCTCTTCAACATAGTCCATGTTTAGAAATCATACCACATTTCTTTTTTAACAGGTATTACTTGGTTTAATCCCCACTAATATTTTTCGCATGTATGTATGCATGCACTTGTATTGCGTAGAGTGCATGCCTCTTGAAGGAAACCCTACTACTGATGACTGAAGAAAAGAATACCACTTATCAGTCAGAAAAAAAATGTTGATTCTGTTCATATCTAGCTCCTTTTTTGACAATTCTGTTTCCATTAAAAATTGTTTTCCTTTTTGTAGGGGATATATTTTTTTAGCATTTTCTTGAAAAGCCTATGATACTGTAGAAATCGTACATTTCCAGTTCCATTTTTTTCTGAAAGGAGCTATGACTACTCTCCCAAGGTTCTCTGATGTAGACATTTTACTTTTCTTCTTTCACTTTCCTCTTAATGTCAGAAGGAGGATGTACTCTTATCTCTCTTATTAATCATCTTTGACATTCACTTAGGAGCCTTATCCATCGCAATCTTTCTGTACCGTATTCTAGACTGAATTCTCCTCATCATACAAAGGAACACTGTGTCATTAATACTGTGATCCAGAGAC
This sequence comes from Gavialis gangeticus, assembly GCF_001723915.1. Classification (NCBI taxonomy): domain Eukaryota; kingdom Metazoa; phylum Chordata; order Crocodylia; family Gavialidae; genus Gavialis; species Gavialis gangeticus. The sequence continues at coordinate 191,438,931 of NW_017729032.1, read as the reverse complement.
AAAGTGTAGGTGCAATCTTTTGATTCTTCAATGTTAATTACATAAAGGTCTTCATTATATTGTACCTGGTCCAGCCACAGTGCCCAAGCATGAAGAAATTACAACAAAACAACCTTTAATATAACGGACAGAAGAAGCCTCAACTTTGCAGTGAGATAAGGACTGATACTGTTGTTATGATGATCATCATCAGGCTTTCCTCAAATTAATTACACAAAATTGCTATCACACTTTAAACTGCTCTTGCACATAGTATTGCTTTTTCTAGCAATCAGGTAAACAGAGTAAACCAGCTGAGACCAGAAACATTATCATATATCATACGCATGGCTGCCTAAAAGGTCTCATGATAGGAAACAGTCCTCATGAGACACCACTCAGGCAAGTGTTGGATACAACCTAGACTATTTATCCTTTGAAAATGGTGAAAGGTTCTGTGTAATAAAAATGTTCTTCAATCATGGAAGTAGTAGCATCTTACCTTGTTACTTCCTGTATTAGGTTACCCTACCTATGCAAATGTCACAAGTAATGTGAAATTATGGTGGATCCCGAAGTCTAAAAAAAGTGCACAAAATAAAGGGGGCATCTCAGGCCATGGGCAGGCATTCATTTCTAGCACTACAGATTTCTGTGAAATTCTTAGGACTATAAAAATAGTTGGAGCATACATGTATTCCTGCCCCTTAGCTGAAGAACAACATGGGTGAGCTCTCCAGCCAGGGTCACTCTTATGCTTTGGAGAGGCCACTTATTTACAGCCTTATGTCAATAGGCAGCAGGGAGCTGCTGAAAAGCATCTGTGACAGACAGCCCCAAGAGGGTTCCAGCCCCCAGAGGCAGTTCTCTTCTTCAAGAAAGGGTTTTCTCCACCACAGATGTAACACTGGGCTTAAATGAGTGTCAGAAGAAAATGAGGTATACCACAGGTTTTATTTTGCCTATTTACAGTATCACTACAGAATATCTAGAGAGAGGGAAAATTGGCCAGTTGTCTATGAAAGTCAAAGCATAAAGTAATTCATGGCAATGGTACAGCCTGTTTTCTCATTAGCCTTCATTAGATCAAGCAAATATTGCAGATTGTAAGGATTCATTTGATTTTCTTTACCAATTTATAAAAGAAGCTGTAGGGATAAAGAGAATGCTGGAGTTTGAAAAGGTTTGGCTGGTTTTAGTTCTTTCATTAGATATCATTTTCTAATCAGTGGAAATTAGGCTCCTAAATATCACTTTTTAAAATAGGACTTAGAATCTTAAGTCACTGATGTGCTTATCTTTCCCATGGTCTTTATACATTGTTTGATACCCATTAACATTTTGAACATGTTTAACTTCACTGAAGTTCATAATATCTTTTGGGTTTGAATGCCTTTCTAAAGAACATATAAAGTGATTAAAGTTTTATATAGGAGTTAAAGAGTTTGGGGGTGTTTATCTTATATTTCATTGCCCATAAACACCATACTCCTTTTTAATCAAATAGTCAATAACTATAATATTTTGCAATGTAACAGATTTTATCTAACTTAACAGTATTTCTAGAGAGGAACTTACAAAAATACTCACTAAGAACTTAAGCCTGCAGGCATAGGTGAGAGCACTGCTGAAAGTACTGTTCTTTGTGTGCATTTATTTTAGAGCCTCTTAGAATGATAGAATCATAGAAAATTATGGTTGGAAGGGACTTCAGGAAGTCATCCCCAACTAGATCATTCCAGCCCAGGCTTTGTCAAGCCTGGCGTTAGAAGTCTTAAAGGATGGAGATTCTACCACCTCTTTATGTAACCTGTTCCAGTGCTTCACCACCGTCCTAGTGAGAAAGTTTTTCCTAATATTCAACCTAAACCTCCCTTGCTGCAACTTGAGACCATTATTCCTTTTTCTGTCATCTATCACAACTGAGAACAGTTTAGCTCCATCCTCTTTAGAACCATTCTTTAGGTAATTAAAGGCTGCTATCAAATCCCCTCTCAGCCTTCTCTTCTGCAGACTAAATAAACCCAGTTCCCCCAGTCTCTCCTTAGAAGTCATGTGCCCCAGCTCCTGAATCATTTTTGTTGCCCTCTACTGGACTCTCTCCAACTTGTCCACATTCTCTCTATAGTGGGGGGCCCAAAACTGGACACAGTACTCTAGAAACTGTGTGGATATCTTTAAGAGTGTTATGTATAAGTTGTTACCTTGGCCCAGAGGGAACAGCAAATCGGTAGGCTAAGAAAGCTCTCTGAATATACCAGCTTTATCATTCTATAGGTTTAGCTCCTTTGTCTTTTGAGACTAACACATGGTACCAGGAGTGGGTTGCAAAGAAAGACAGAAAAATAAAGCATCCCAGAATTCCAGAGAAGTTAAAGCTGTTTAGCAATGCAGCAGAAAACTGGAAGAAATTTAACCAGAGCTTCAACATATATATGAGGGCCAGTGGAGCTACAGAAAAGGAAGATCCACTCAAGGTTGTTATGATTTTTTAATATAGCAGGCCAAGCAGTTCTGCCTCTTTAGCTTACAACTATCAGAAGCAGAACAGAAAAGCTATGGCACAATAATAAAACGTTTGAGGAATATTATATACCCAAACAAAATGAAACCTTTTAACAGTATAATTTCCACATGAGACAGTAGAGGAGTCTGACAAAAACCTCAGACTGCTGAGCCAGATATACAGCTTTGGAGACCTAAAAGTGTTCATGATCAGAGACCAAATAGTATTAGGCATAAAGGACACAAGCCTCAGGAAAAGACTGCTACAGGATCCTGAGCTTAATTTGCAAAAAGGAGCTAGAATGTACAGAAAGGGTGGGATACAACACATAAGAAATAGCAGGTGCATGATCTATGCAATGAGGAAAAGAAAGAATTCCTCATTGGCACAATGCAAGAAGTTTACCAAGGTAAAAAAGACACAGTACTTTAGCCTTTTCTTCATCATCTGTCATTCGGTTGCCTCCCCCATTCAGTAAGGAACCCACACTTTCCCTGATTTTCTTCTTACTGATAACATACTTACAAAAACTCTTCTTGTTGCCCTTCATATCCCCTGAAGCTGCAACTCCAATTGTGCTTTGGCCTTCCTGACTTAATCCCTACATGCCCAAGCAACCCTTTTATACTCCTCCCAAACTGTTTGACCAAGCTTCCACTTCTTGCAAGCTTCCTTTATGTGTTTAAGCTCACCAAAGAGTTTTCTGGTAAGCCAAGCTGGTCATTTGTCACATTTGCTATTCTTTCTGCACATCAGGATGGTTTATTCCTGCACTCTCAGTAAGGTTTCTTTAAAATACAACCAGCTCTCCTGGATTCCTTTCCCTCTCAAAATGGCCTCCCAGTGAATCCTGTCCATCAACTGCCTGGGGAGTCAAAGTCTGCTTTTCTAAAGCCCAGAGTCTGCTGCTCTCCTTTATTTCTTTGGTCAGAATCCTGAGATTAATTATCTTGTGGTCACTGCTGCCAACCTTGCTATCCACTTCGAAATCCACCACCAATTCTTCTCTGTTTATGAGCAGCAGGTCAAGAAGGGTGTACTGTCAGGCTCAACAGGTGGTAATCAATGGCTCACTGTCTATTTGGCAGCTGGTATCAAGTGCAGTGCCACAGGAGTTGGTCCAATATCTTCATTAATGAACTGGAAGATGGGATGTATTGAAGCCTCAGCAAAAATTGTTTCTCATCTGTATTATTTTAAAATTCTTAAATTGATCAACAGTATGGTGGAAAGATTTTTCTTCCTTTAGGGCAGTGATTCTCAACCAGGGTGACACAATACCCTGAGGTGCCCTGAGATCCTTTTAAGTGTGCTGTTGGGCACCACACAACATTAGCACTGTTAAGTGTATGAACATCTACAAATGATTCACAGAATAAACATAGGGATTTCAAGTAGGAATACGTAACATCAGAAATGCTCTGACCTGCTGTATTCTTTCTGAGCCCTTTGTCAGAAGAATTGCTTCATTATTTTTCTGTAGGCAAAAAAGTTAAAACTAAGAGCTGGCATTTTCCTAGAAGTACCTACAGTCTAACAAGTGATGCCTTGAGTCCAAAGAGATTGAGGACCACTTTCTTAGGGATAAGTGAACTATTCTTACAAAAACATAGCCCCTTCTGCCAGACACAGGAGTTTAAAGCTCAGTTGTCTCTTGTACTCCCAAGTCCATCCAACTGCTAGCCATCAAGACTGCTAAATATTCTTATCCATGTGATAAAGTATCCAATGACAAAAACAACAACAGATGCAGACATCAATCTAATGTTGCATTTTGAAGAAATATTCTTTTCATGCTAATAATAACCATGCTTATCGAAGTAAAATGTAATGGCATAAAAGTCATACTGTGTGTAGCTAAGTGTAAACATACCCGTTTGAAGAGCCTTTCTTGAGTGCATTCTTCAGCAAATTTCACTGTTTTCCTTGAGCAATTTACTCATTTAATAGTTCTTTAGCCTTACGCTACCAGTTTTAATGTCAGCTGTTAAAGAGTCATGTTGAACATGTGAAAAGTGATAACGAAAAAAACCCCCGTGAATTTTGTCAAGCTTCCTTACTGTAAGATGGAAGATCTCTTTGGATGTCTGTTGTGAAGTCATTTTCTGCCTATTGAACATTAACACACTTACTTACTACATTTCTCTGAATGCCAGTCAGTTGATGTAAAAGTTCTGAAAAGCAGAATCCATACTAAATCTGACAGAAGCAAAGAGTACCAGTGGTGAATCATTTCATGACTAATAAATCATAACCTTTCAGAAAACACTAGTTCATATCAGTTCTAAACAACAGACTCAGTTATTCACAACAACAAAGGCATCAAATTAACAGGACTAACTAATACTTCTTAAAAAATCCTGATGCAGATTTAAAAAAAGAAAAAAAGAGAAAGAGGCATGAGGAAGGACTCTCTCTCATACTTTGCTCTCTGCTTCTGATTTTTATAAAAAAAACTATACTAGACCAACAAAGACAACTATAATATAACCTTTCCAAGGGAAAAAAGGAAGACAAAAAATGCTGCTTTATATAAAAGTCTGTCTTGTTATGGATCTATCAAATTGTCATTAAACTACTGTAATGGGAGGTAATGTGAATAGAAAACATAACCCAGCAGCATTATAGAAGGAATCCTTCTGGAATGTACTTATTTCACTAGAAAAGAATTTTGAATATGGACATTGGTAAATATGGACAGTTGTAAATATACAACTTACACCAGAGATTCACATAAGGCATCAGACTGCATATACCCCATAACTCACTAACTGTACCATTTCTGATGTGTTCATAGATTCTTAATTTAACTCAAGTGTTGTCGGTTACTAAAATGGGATGTGCATTGCAGAAATAGGCATCACTTTAGAAATATGCAGCCATTTCAAAACTTAGTGACCCCTGGCATATTAAATCATGAACATTTTGATCTTTGATCCATTAAATAATAGAGCTTTTATGTAATGCTTTCGGGCAGTGTCTGCCAAAATCTATGCACAGTACAGCACAAGTTAAAGATTAGAAACAGAGAGTCTTTTAAAATATGACTCATTTATGAGTTATACTGATGCTTCACATGGCAAACGTTTAACATTGTAAAACTGATAAAAGTTTACATTATCCAAAATGCAGTGTGCATTAAAAGTGTTGGTAAAATCTTTACGTTTTCTAAATACATACTGCTGGTGATTCAAGACCAGCATGAGGAGCTAATTGACAAGAAGATTGGGTATAACATAACATGTGCAAACATAGAAGCTACTACAAACAGAGACCATAAATATGGAATGGTGTTAGCTGAGAATTAAGTTTCAGTCCTTTTAGTAACCCTAATGTAATTGCGTTTCTAAAAATATATATACATATGCAAATGAAATTCCATCACAACATTATTGCTCCGCATGCTTACTAACTTGCTTTAAATTTCAGAATATTTTATAAAGGTTATATATTGGTATCTATGGATTCTGGCATCTATTGAAAGTTATGTGCAGAGTGTCATCCCCTCCTCTTCCCATGCCCTATTACTTAACATTGCTTCCATTTGCTTTGGTAACCCCATGCAAGGGCACCCAGTGCCAGTATACTACTGGCACTGCTCCCAGATTCTCTTTTTGAGGGAGATCTATACCACAGAGAGGGCTTTGAGCAACAGGCAATGTGCACCCAGGTTGTATTTCTTTTTTCATCCAATTCAGAACTTCTCTCTGTCCTATTTGAAATCTACTTCTTTTTGCTCAGCAGTGTCAATAAAATTGTCACCTCCTTTATAGACGAAATATGTCCAAGACCAATCTTATTTGAAAAGGCATGTATAGACACAATCTTGCCCAGAGTTTGTACAGTACATTTGTCTGAAGGGTTCTGTTCTCTCTTCCCAGAAGAAAACTGATTTTATTTCAGGTCTGGATTCCTAAAGGTGGTGATGTTATAAACCTTGGAGTCATATTATTGGAAGGTATAGCTATAAATATTAAAATTATAACACTTATTGTCAACACATTTATAGCGTTTTCTCTCTAATGGCAACAAATTAGGTTTCATGGTATAAATTATTATATACCAGGAATACAGTAAGACAATATTGGATGCTTTTATTAGGGAGCTCCATTTTGCAGATAGAAAATGAAACATAGTAGATTTATTATATTAATACCCTAAGTAAATGAACCATTTTTATTGAATATAAAACACGGTTCACTTGAAGCTATAAACATCATTCAAATAAAACAAGGGAACTCTACAAATTAAGTGGTTAGCTAACAAACAGTTTAAGTCCCCTGTAAGTGGTCCAGCATGTTGTCTCAAGCATTTCTACAAGCAACTTCAAAATGCTTATCTGTTGAAATGAATCTGTTCCAAACTCTAGGCAAACTTAGGGTATGGACACAAAACTTTACTCTAGACTTTTCTTGAATCTCTCTGGAAAAAAAGTCGCTGCTCTCCCAGGAGAAACCATGAATGTACAGATGTGAAGGAATTTTCTCCCAAAGGAAAATGACTACTTCAGAAGAAAAATAACCCAGGAATAACCACGGTTAAATCACTCCTGGGAAAGTCAACAACTGTACAGACTCTCTTCCGAGAGAAGCCATAGCACTGTCTCCAGCATCCTGGAGTACTTTGCTCCTGTCTTCCTTCCCACCCTTCCCTGCTTGGGAGACAGCATATTGCTGGCTGCTCCAGCTGAGCAGGACACAGAACAATCACCCTTCACAATCCCACATTTTGCTTCAGAGAGACACAGGCTTACCATGAGCAGTCTGGGTTAGCCAAGCAGGACTGTCTTGTGCACTCCTGCCATTATGTCTCCAGAAAGATTGAGGAAGTCAGCAAAGCATGCTGAGATGTGTGCACAGGGGGGCCCTGGCCATATAACATCAGCACTGCAAACCCTCTTCAGGGGCTCAGCATTTGAATGTCTTTTTAGGTGTCTCCTGGTAAATTTTCTACCAGGAGAACAAACGTGGAAGAATTCTCTCAGATTATATGAATGTGCACTCTGTAGTCTCTACAGGGCCTAGAGCGACCCAGAGGCCTTCAAGCCTGGGTTTTAAGTTTGGTGCTTAGTATGAGTTTTGCACAGCTGCAAATTTGACCATGGTAAATAGCTGTAGACATCTGCAGACACAACAACAAAACCCAAAATATGGTATACACTTGACCCTGACCTGTTCCTGGTTAAGAACAGGAAGTCTGCAAATACCCTATCTAGGTGATCATAATCAAAACAAGAAGTTAGCCCATCAAAATAATGAAATTTGGCTTGTGAAAGGGGGATCAGTTACAAAGCTACTCCACCGTAAGAATGAAAAATGTTACCTAAGAATGGAAAATTTCAGTTAAGTTTAACTATATATGGCAAGAGTAGACTAGAATACTACAATTGTAACTGCTGAACTTGTTTTGCTCTTGACTTAAAACTGTAACTGTTAATGTTCAATAATCTTGCTTATAGTTTAGTTAAGGACAACGAGATACATAGTGTTATTTGGATGTAACAGAACATAGTCTTCTTTTAGAGGAAATGTTATTTTCCAGTGTAAGATTAGTTTTGTGGAAGAAGTAAATTTACTCTGGAGAAAATTACTTTAGTGCACATGTATGTTCATTACCATTTTTGCTTTCACTTTGGAGCACCATTTGCTTGATGCCAACTGGTCCCACTGCTGTGTAGAGGTCAGGGATATCAGGCATTCAGCTTGGAAAATCTGGTCCTGTGTCCAGTATTAACTACAATGTAAACTACAAAGAAAAATCTTGGGTCTACTTATGTTATGTGCTCACACCCTTAGGTGCTTATTGGATGGTGCAAGATGCAAACAAAAGGGAATGGCAGAACTCTGGCCTTAACATACACATGGAAACATATCAGAATGTGCTTATATTGTTTCAATATATATAGTCACATGGAAGGCATTTAATTTTTTTTAAGTTCCTGGCGCAATATTGCCCCCCCCCCAATTTTTACCTATTGGAGGGGGAATTATATAATAAATGATGTGCATGGGATGGTATATCTGTTGTTCTTTTACTCCAAAGTACATATATTCTCTGTCTTTGGGCCCATAAAAGAGGATAGAAAAGTGAACGTTATGCCCTGCCTTCTCCATCTTTTATCAGGTAGTAGAGCTGCCAGATCATGCTGTAGCCTCATGAAAGCTGTAGCAGTAGCCAGGCTCTTTCTAGACAATGAGGAACACAAAGAGACATTGTATTTCTGTGAAAAAACAATGCCTCTCAGATCTCCTATTATAGTTCTGCAGTTCTGCATTATTTCAACTTGAGCCAGCTTCTAAGAGACACGATCTAGTTCTCAAGCACCCACAGGCTTGAAGATTTTGACACAAGTAATTTATTTTTACTACAAGTAATGTATTTATCTAATTCATAAAGGGAAAATTAGGTGAAAAAAATTCTCAGAAAAGAATGTTCCACTCCAAGAAGCACTGTCCTATGCTGCCTGTAATCCAACCCGCACCAGGGAAAAAATAATTGAAATTGGTTAAAGAAAAAATTTTGAACAGCTTGCTTCATATTATGAACCTAGCATTAGGGGATTTGCTTTCAGTTTTATCACATGTGTGAAAGCAGACCTATGGCGCACTATGCTTTATGAAAAAAAGTTATTCCCAAGTGAACAACTGTAAGTAGGAGAACTGCCCATGAAACAGCCATCTCTTTATAGAAAGTGGTAGATTTGCATTATTTCTTCTTGTTGCCCAATTCATGAAACAGTAAACTGCAATATTCTGCTTTTAGAGCTATTTTAAATCATAAAAGGAGAAGATATAAGATGAATGGGAAATCCTCTGCCTCTACACCCTAGGGTAGGAGAAAGGCCATGTCCACACGAGCATGGATGTTTGTTTTCCCAGGAACAAGAAGCAGCAGTACACCTTGTATTGCTGCTACTTGTCTCTGGGGAAGGGCTGTGCCAAGCACCCTTTGGTGAGTGGCAGGTTACTGCAGGTGGGGTTTGGGAGGCTAGGGCCCTAAGGGGGTTTGGAGAGTAGCCTTACCTGGGGTCCTAGGGGCCTTGGGGAGCTGCAGCCATGGTGAGTCTGCCACTTGGAGCCTGGCCAGCAGCTAGAATGTGATTCTGGCCAGCCAGGATCTGGTTTTGGGTAGCATGCTCTGCCCTCATGCGCACTGGCCTGCTTCCCCCCCCCCCCCGTGTGTGATTTTTTTGGCCCCAGGATCTCCTGGGGTTAAAAAAACCACCCGTGCTACTACCTTGCAACACAGAGAACACCTGAACATGCAGTGTGGTGCTGCCACATACCACATACCGTGCTCTGCTGGACACGGCCAAAAAATAGTGGGGGAAAATATAGAAATGAAGATGGAAAATCCAGCATATCTTTGTTATCATGACAGAGAAAAAAAAAACAATATAGGAAAAGGAAGGAAGGCTATATAGCATTTAGAAAACAAAGTACCAAGTGTACAGAAATGAGTGTATATCAGGAAAATGTAAGGAAAAAAGACTGCAGACTTTTTCCCTGTTGAGTAACAGGAGACAGAAAATGATGGGTGCTGTTTAAAGAAAGTTGTAGTTGGGATCATACCTACTTGATAATGAATTATGATATAGTTGATTTATATATTTGTAGGGAGAGTTGGGAAAGCTTTCCATTAACCCAGGCTAATGAGGGTACAGGATTGCTGCTCTAGTGGATTTCTCAGCCTTGATCTATAAAGCTAGCGTCCCTTTGTCCCCTGCTAAAATGCTGAAGTAGCCCAGTACTTTGTGGGTCTATAGAACAGAAAGGTATGCAAAAGAATCAAACTAGTCTTAGAAGAAACTATGTGGATGTCAGAATGAGGATTCTGGAGGACTTAAAAGGCCTAGTATAGTCACAGACTCATACAAGAAACACTCTGCTTCCATTCCAATAGACTGAGATTAAGAAGAATATTATTTATTGCCATTCTCTGGATGTCAGAGGCAGCCTTCTGTATATATTGTGGGGACACTTCATGATTAACATTTGGCAAGAAAGTATGTTCAGTTTCAGTTGAGTTCAGTGACATATAAGTGATTCTGAAAATCTCACAAAGTATCTACCTGTAACTTTAGGTACCTAAAATCCTAAATATCCTTAAAATATGACTCTTCCTGATAACCAAGAAAACATCCCCAAGCTCAGAGGTCTGGCCTTAGGAGCTATGTCAATTGGCTGCTTTGGAAAGTGTTAAATGCAAAGGACATGTTTTCAGTTTTCTGGAATCTGTTAAAAAGGTCTTTATTCCTTGACTTGTCTGATCAATGATCCATTATTACACACTGTATCCTCTGTATCATACTTCCACTCAATGTAGTTGTCACAGCTTTCCTTTCCTGTTTCATTGATTCTTTTCCCCGCGCTTTCTATTTTTTCCTACTATTAAATTTTCTTTCCCCAAATGTGCATCTCTCTAATGTTAGATCAGCTGTGTAATTTTACATACAACTAAAATACAGAAATCTACCCCCTTTTAATTGCATATATTACATGTGTGTGGTGGAGAAAGTGGCAGTATGAAAAATACTTGAAACACTATGTTATCAAAAAATCTTTCATTATCACAGAAATAAAAGCTCAGTTTGTACTGATCAGAAAAACAAACCTTATAAATGACACAGCAATATCTTTAATGCATTTTATACACATTATTTATAGAAATACAGATAAGATATTTGTTAAGATGTGTATATCTTTTATGCTTGCTAAATAGATGATCACTTGGACCATATAAAAGGCTTTTTGAATGTGCTAATGCGATGCTGCCCCAGTATCCTAAAACAATACAATAGCTAATGATTTATGGGCCAAGAGAGCTTGAAGAACTTCCACAGAATACTGAAAGAAAAAAAACTATAGCAAAGAAGCTTGACAATGATGCATCAGTCAAGGCATATTTTTCTGGTAGACAAGGTACAACCATTTTTCTTGTAAATAGGAATTTCATCATATCTCTGGTCAACTTAGTGATATCACCCTAACCTTGATAAAAAATGTACAACATCCCTGAAGAATAAGCACAGCACACTAAATCAAGGTTTGTTCATGGATGTAGACATATACTGTAAAGATGTGAAATATTGTTTGAGCAGTATTTTCCTGTTTTGTTGTTTTCTTCTCTGTGGTTACATGAAACAGAATAATCTTGAGATATACATCTCAAGATTATGTACATTGCTACTATAATATATTTAGTTGCAATGTATGTTTTAGGAACCCAGTATTAGAAAAATTAAAGTTTTATCTGAAACATTTTCTACAAAAGAAATTAAACAGGATTAGATTTTAGTTAAGAGCTACCATTAAAGTGTATGTATATTAAAAAAATATTTATTTGGAGTTTTGCTGAATTATAATTGTGTATATAAATCATCACAGAATACAGACCAGATGTACAGTTCATATATATAAGCTTAATTGATAGTCTGGCCCAATTATTTGGGTAAAGACAATTTTCATCCTAATAAAGCAGTTTTCAGAGAATTCCACATATTCAGTTTCAATTAGTTCTACTTTTCTTAATTGAGATTGAATCTTTTTGAAGATTCTAAAGTGCTTCATTGGATGAAGAACAGAGACCATCTATCTTTTGTGTTAAATATTAGGGCTGTGCGAAATTTCCCCGGCTGTTTCATTTTGATGCTGTTTCGATTTGTTTTGAGCTCGAAACAGTGAAATCAAAATGAAACAAAGGGCTTCAGAACAGCTTCAAAACAAAACAAGGTCAGTCAGGACATTTTGAAAGCTTCAAAACATTTTGAGTTTCGAAACTGAAGCTGGGCTTGCTTGCAGAGAAACAAAGTAAGGAGAAGGAGGGAGAAGACGGGGGAAGGACTGCTCTCATATTGACTGCGTAGCTTGCCAGTGACTGTGATCCTTCCCTGAGGTCCCTTCCAATCCCAGTGCTCTGGGGCAGGGATGGAAAAAACAGCATAAAAAACGGTATTGTTTGAACTGGGCTACTTTCTGCCTTGGGGTCAGTTACTGAGTTGTCTTCCAGCAGCTCAGCAGCGTCACACAACAAAGGCTACCATTCATTTCCTACCTGCTAACCTAACAAATGGATTAATCAATACCTCTTGCTTTTTATCCCTTTTATTTAATGATTATATTAATTGATTCCTTTCAATGTATTCTTCCCTCAAAATCCTATTTTTGTTTCTGTTAGTTTATTTTGATTCTTTTCAAATCTGTGCTCTCTTTCACAGCGTGCATTCCATTAACTGTGCAGGAAAGCACAGCTTAATTATACTGCATATTATAATATAGAATTTATATAGGAACACATACATAAATAAAATTAATATATATAAAATGCATTACATAAATACATACATTACATAAATACACATACATATTCACTTACCTACATATACTGTATTACATAAAATCAGATAACATTACCGAACAAGAGACAGATTTTCCAGCACACCGAGGCAAAAATAAGACACTATGAAACATACCACAAAGCATGCCAGAAAGGCAGCTGGCAAGCCTTCAGGGAGGGGCAGAAGAGGGAGATCTGTAAGTCCCACCCCCCACAAACTGAGATGCAGCCTCTTTCCTACACAAAACAGGCAGGAGGCTTCCACTAGTACAGGCAGCAAGGAGACGGGAGCAGTGCCAGTGCCACTGCCTATGCCTGAATCTGCATCCCCTACAAGAGCACTAGCCATGACCCTTGCCACTACCACCATGGCAACAAGCAACAGCACCAGCATGACAGTCTCCTCCACCCCCATTTCACTACAGCGTGATATCCTTTCTAAAAAACGAGGCTGGTTGAAATGTTTCAAAAATTGAAATGTTTCGATAGGCTGGGGATGGGAAGTCAGTCCAGCTGGTATAGCGCAATGGTGTAACGTGATACCCTTGCTTTTCTTCTAGCTCCCCACATATCTAAAAAAGGACTTTTTATTGTCTTCAATATGTATATCCAGTTAGAGTTCAATCGCAACCTTGGCTTTCCTGGTTCGCTCCCTACAGATCTGGACCACTGCCATACTCCTCCTTTGGTGTGGATCCATTCTTCTATCATTAATAGATTTTTCTTTTTCGATGCAGGAGGTCCACAAGTTCCCTGCAGAGCCAAGGGGGCTGCTGTGCCCCTTTGCTGCCTTTCCTCCGAGATGGGATAGACTTTGCTTGTGCTTTCAGGATCGCTCCCTTGAGGAGCAACCACTCGTCCTGAACTCCCCTCCCCTTTGGGTCATGGTACCTTAGGGCCTCACCAACAAGCCTCCTGAGCTTGTCCAGGTCAGTTTTCCTGAAGTCAAGGGCTTCTGCATTGCTGACTGACTTGCCAGCTTTACAGGGGATAGTGAAAGTAATCAGCTCATGGTCACTGTCTTCCAGCTTCCCTTTGATCATTTGGTTGTTGATTAGATCATCCCCCATTGCCAATACCAGGTTGAGTCATTCCCCTGACTTAGGTCTCCAGGTTTAAAAAGAGGCATCCTGTGTGAGCAGCGGGGATAGGGGAGCTTTTTTCAACCCCAGCTTCACGACCATTCTAGCACATACAGCTGGGAATGTGGGAAATCCTGCATTCCCTTCTGTTTACATGATGTGCCTTTTCAAATGGGCATGTACAGTCGGGGATGGGAGACCTTCCCCATCCTCAGTTGCACCATGAGGGGCACTGTGAGTCTGACATCAGAGAGCCTCACCCTGACAGTGTTACAGAGCCCAGGGAACTTACAAAAGTGGGCAGGCATTCAGCTGGGGATCCCAGCTACACACCTGCTTTTTAAAGGTCCAGGCATTTTTAGCCTGGCATCAGGGAATGGCTCCATGATGTTGGGCTCATGGCATGTTAAACCTTTAAAGACACCTTGGTCTTGAAAACAGGCTTGGAGATGGGGAGAAGAGAGAGCAGCAAGGCAATGCCTGGGTTCTCTGGATTATATGCCCTGATGAAAAACATGTGGAGACTCCAAGAAACAACTGCCACCAGAATTAGCACACACCAAAAATCTATCAAAAACAAGAACAGAACACCACCAATCTCTCTAGCCTGATCCTCAAAGGGAATTTACAAACCACTTTTCACAGACAAGTCTATGCACTGCACTCCATCAACCTCTGGGTACAGAAAATCACGCACTCAGTATAGACATTGGAATTCTGACATACTATAACCTGCCAGACATCTGACTCCCAAGGTACCTCTCTGCTTTTACCTGTGCTGCTACATGCCCCTTCTCCCTTCCCACCCCATCCTGTCCCTCACCCCCTGATAAATTGCACCGGGGGTTGAAGGCAGCCCAGTTGGGTTGCTTCCCAGTCCCCCATGCTGCATCGCCCTGGATGTGCAGCTGGGGTTATAAGGTGCCCCAACCCGCCTTTCACTGGGGAGGTAATTGGCTTGGCATTTCCTGGGGGCTCCCATGCCACTAGGAGCCCCACCAGACCACCCTTCCCCAGCAGGGTGCAGTTTTATGTTTTAGTCAAGACAAGCAGTCCCCTCCACCCCATAGCCCTTGCCCTTACCTCCTGATTATATCCAGAGCAGCCTCTCAGCCTAATGTTACCTCCTTCCTCCTACAGCAAACTGCAGCCCAGTTTATATCCTTGGGTTCAAAATGGCTGCCGCCAGGCACCTGGCTGCTGCCTGTTTTCTGCCCTTAAAGTGGCAGGCACCAAAGATGTGCTGCCACACACTCCATGTGCCATTTTTATCACCATTATCAGCATGAGTATTAAGGGGGATAAAAATAGAACCTGGTCCCTCCTGCAGACCTTGCAAGTGACCCTGACCCTGCCAAACCTACCCTGACCCTAGCAACATCCCTTGCAGATCCTGCTTGCACCTCCTAATCGCTCCTAAAGATCCCACCTGTGCTCCCAATGCCTCCCATGGACACTGCCTGCACCTACTGATCCCTCCCACAGATCCTGCCTATCCCCCTGATCCCACCAATAACTTCTGTGGATCCTGTTTGCCCCCCAACCTCCCTGCTAGCCCTCCCATCTAAACTTACCTTAGATCAGATGTCTATTTTAACATGACCTAATCTCCCCCTAACCTCCCCAAATATCTGCCCTTAAACTTAGTTTCTACTGGATGAGCAGAGATTCTCCTGGTAGAAACCAAAGGCTTGTATGGGTGTGCTTACACATTACAATTAGCACCTGCTAACTTTAAGGAATGTTAAGTTTTGTTAAAGTTAGCATGTGCTGAAAACAGCAAAATTGGTGTCAATACCATTTGTAACGTGAACAGCTGTGAACTATCTTCAGGGCTAGGTAAAGAAGTTACACATAAAACAGTTTAAGTGATCAGAAACTGGTTTAAACCTGTAACAGAAGAGAAGTTCAGTGCACATAAACTAGTTCCAAAATGTCTAAAACTCGTTTGAGATAAACCTGGTTGAATGTAGTATCATACTTAACTGATTTAAGTCAAGCTAGTTTATGGAACTTCTGTCCCAGCCCCTTCCTGGTTCAAGTTAAATCAGAGTCCCCCAGCATCCCAGCATGCTTTGTAACTCCCAT
>NW_017729032.1:191400641-191417941 GCF_001723915.1 Gavialis gangeticus | reverse complement strand
CATCCCAGCATGCTTTGTAGCCCTGGACTGGACTGTGCTGGGTTGTCTGCTTCAGAGAGCAGGGCTGGCCTCACCCCTCTACTCCCTAGCTGAAGCAGTGAGGGTTGGCTCACTGCCCACCCCCCAGACAAACCCCTGCTGTGGTCTGGGGCCAGGGAGGGGGGTTAAATTCACCTCCCCCTGAGTATGGAGCTGCTGTGTCCTGTTTACCTAGTGGTGGCTGTGACTGGACTACAAATCCCAGAGGTACCTGGAAGCAAGAAGAGGAAGTGATGAGCAACCCTGCAGAGTCCTGCTACTATGAATCTGGACTGCAAATCCCAGAGACCTCAGGGGCAACAGGAAAAGAAAGCAAACACACCACCCATGCTGGCTACATGCCAGAAAGCCATGCTTTAGCCCCCTGACTTCTGAATTGAGCCACTGCAGCATGTGGGTTCATTTCCTGAATCAAAAGTGATTGTTTGTTCATTATTAGTTCAATCTTTGCAGTTTAGACTAACCTGCAAAGACTGAATCAATTCAGCCTCAGGATTTTTGACTGTCTGTATTTAGCCCAGTCAAATACACAACCACTGTCACAGTGCACAGGCATGCACACACACACACACACACACTTCTTCCTCTCAGTACCACCCCCTATCACCAGACTTGCCTTTGGCTGCCACTGAGCAGCACAGCCAGTACACGGGGGCAGCAGTGAAGGAGGGACCAACCCTGACTACACAGGGGCTGTGCAGAGCACACAGGGAGCTCCCTGTTACCATTGGGCTGCAGCCAGAGGTAAGCTGTGCAAACACACACACATCCCTGCCACCCTGTACATGTAGTCCTGTATACATTGTGCTGTATGTTGTGTTCTATGCATGTTGGGCTATGCTGTGTGTATTGTGTTGTGAAGTGCTCTGTGTTGTGTTGTGTTGTGTTGTGTTGTGTTGTGAGTGTATGTGTTGTGCTGTGTATGTGTTGTGATGTGTTGTGTGTTGTTCTGTGTGTATTGTGTTGTGTGGTCTATGTTGTGCTCTTTGTGTGTTGTGTTGTGCTGTGCTGTGTATGTGTGTTATGTTGTGATGTGGTGTGTAATCCCCCAACACCAGCAGTTCCTCATCTCCATCCTCTGCTTGGCCCCTGAACTTCCTCCTTCCCTTTCAACACAGTTGCTCCCCTCCCCCCTCCCCAGCTGTTGTTCCACTGTTTAAGTTGTCACTGGGGTGGGACAGGGAGGGAAATTAGAGCCCAGGAGGACAGCTAATGTACCTGGGAGTGGTACCTCCTTGAATACTGGAGGATTGTGAATTGGTCATTTGATATCCCAGGAACAATTAGAAGTTAAGTGAAGTTGACCTGATTAGCACAGCTCAAAAAGAATCCTCACTTCAAATGGCCCTTAGCACTCATTAATAAGCATGAGTGTGTGATCCTTCACATTTTAATAGCCTTTAACAAGGTTTAATTGTAACTTCTAATCTCAGCCTATGAGGCCTATATTTTATAGTTGTTTCCCAACACCCATTTGTTGAGAACTTGCTTAACCCTACTTCCTTAGAAGATATAAGGGACTGGAACTGAAAAGCTATCTCATATTGAAAATGATAAGCAGGAAAGGAGCTCTGTAGGGAAGTTTGAACAATATGGCTGTGTCTACATGAGCGTGGAAATTTGGTTCCCTGGGGACAACTAGTAGTGGCACACCTTGTGGCGTTGCTAGCTGTGCCTGGACAATGCATGTGCCATGCGCCCTCTGGCACATGGCAGGTTACCCCAGGTGGGGTAGGGGTAGCTGAGGCCAGCACTGGGCTGGCCCCAGAAGCCTTACCTGGATTCCTGGGGGTCTCCCAGGACTGTAGCAGCAGCGATCCTGCCACTTAGTGTGATCGGCAGCTGGAATGTGGCTCCGACTGGCCAGGCTCAGGTTTTGAACAGCACATGCTGCTCCCTCGTGTACCACTCCACTTTTTTTGGGTGGTGTTTTTTTTTGACCCCTGGATATCCAAAAAAAGTACCATCTCCATGTGTTGCCACAGGACTTATCTAACCTCCAGCTCTGGACCTAAGAGAATAGATTTCATTCCTGAGTTGTGGAGTGAACCAAAGGCAAGCCAGGATTCCACTCACTCCTTTTGAATACGCCAGGGAAAAGGAGTGAAAAGCACATTGTGTCTGGCTATGGCTTAACAAAGCGTGCCTTCATCCTAAAATGAAACAGATTCTATGGAAGAACTGACTCACACATTATAGCTCTGAGACCATTCTTCTCCTGGGACTGTACAGCTACCCTTTACCAAAGTATATGACTAAACTCTCAATCTAGCCTTAAAAAAAGTCATGCTTTTCATTTCTGTTTGGCAGTTAACTTTGATTCAGTCACAGGCTTAGAATGGTCAATGGGTATATTTCTTAATGTCTCCTAGAGTTGCAGCTCCAATAAGACTACAACAGACAGAAGCAGATTAAGCACAGGTCCACCAGTCTACAGATCTTACCTGTGGAATCAACAGAATGTAGGTCCATATAAGTACTCACAGATAGGGGAGCAGGGAAATTTTACTGAGCAACCTGAGAGCAGAAAGTGTGGGAAGTGGGAATTCTAGTTTCTCTCTTCTCATGTTTGAGTAAGAATTTAACTGGCTACTGAAGCATGGTCCAAAACTTATTCAAGCACAAGAGGCTACACTAAATTAAAAATAAAGAGTAAAAGGGTCCAGGAAGACAGATCAAACTCTGATGCTGGTGATTCCACCAAAGCATTACAAAATTATTCAATAGATACAAACACCAAGAGAAAGACAGGTAGATGTGGCATGATATTCTACTTTCATGGCCTTCTCAGAAGATATTCTTGTCTCCCTATTCCAATGATACTGAGAGACCACCTTTCCTAAGAAAACAGGTATATATGGCCTTATAAGTACTGATCTCTGATTTTTGTCTTCAGTAATAAACCTACAATTAAAGTGCATACAAAGTACTATAATGAAGCAACTACTACCCTCCTTAATTTTCAATACCCCTTAAAGTATGAATGAATGAAAGTTTTGTTTCTACATACTTCATTGCAAATATACCAAAAGGGACAAAATATACAAATAACAAGAATTTCTCTATGTTGTGGTTATATTTAGGCTTTGAGCTTACAGATACCTTTATGTGCAATTTTTCCTCCTGATAATTAATCTTAGCGGATGTATAGTGAGAGATGGCTTTTTGTTTTCCCTTTTGGGTGGGAGACAGATCAGGGTGATCTAAGAAAACCATTTATTCCCCAAATTTTCAGCTATACAAATATGTCAAAAATTTAACCTGCATCCTTTGTTACCTTAGGGCACTTGGAAGTTGTTATTGGTAATTTAGGATATTGGTTATTAAATATATGTTTATAAACTTCTGAATATAAGTAATGGACTTGATATGATTACTCAAGTGATGGACTTGATATGATTACTCAAGTGATAAATAAATTACTAAGTTTACTCCTTTGCCACATTAAAGTATGAAATATATTCTAACACACAAATTAGTCTTCCATATAAAACCACTTGGATTTGCTTGAAAAGTTAGTATGAAGTACCATGTGACCGTAAGATATGTCATTCTGGGCCAGACTAACAGTCCATCTAGCCCAGTATCTTGTCTCTGACAGTAGCAGGAGTAAATGCTTTAGAGTGAGAGTATTGAACTGACTATATCTGGAGTGACTATGCCCTGTTCATTACATTCTCTGGCATCGCTCATCACTGGTTTAGAAATGCCAGAGGAAACATCTCTTACTATTCTGTTTAATAATGAAGGGAGTACGGTTTCTGGATAAAACTGATTTGAGCACTGAATGTAAAGGATTGATACTCAATAAGTATAATGCTAATACAGGTTTCCTTCGCTTTTTGCTGTACATGCATTCTTGGACAATGGCTCATAACTCACATTCGCATAAAGGGAATCCACTTTACAATGTAACAAATAGGGGTACGTTCCAAGACCTCGACTGTACTGACCCCCAGACCTATTTCTACCACTTTGACAAGACAATTTTGGTATTCACCAACAGCAGACATTACACACAAGCACAGGGCATTATCACAATGGGGATGGCAACTATGGAAACGTGTCACAGACAACGAGCGAGGAGCACAAATCCACACAGGAGACTGTATTTTGGTGTGTGTCACTCCCACAATGCTCTGCACAAAGCAGCTGGCTGCGGGCTTCCACCACACCGATCATGTAAGAGTGAATTTTCCTTTCATATAATGGAATTTTGGTATAAAAAGGGTCATCGCAGAAGAGTGAATTCACTCATAAAGAACCCACATAAGGCGAGGGAAACCTGTTTGATCTCATGTTACAAGGAAAAAATAAGTATCAAAGCACAGGTTCCAAAGGAAAAGTTACAAAAATCAACCCATGTAAAAGGCATAGCTTTTTTAAATGTATGGGATAGACAAGCCTATCTTAGAAATATCCATGTATATTTAAAATGTTGAATCTATCTTAATACAAAATGCCAACACCACCACCAAGAGCAATAATAATAGTGGTCTATATCATTTCATCTTAGGGTTTTCATCTCAAGGTGTTCTCAAAGTCCTTTACAAAATGGAACAATTTTACCAAATATGTATATCAATATTATCTAAATTTACTCTTAGATTTTTGCCTATGCTTTGGTATTGCTAGGTCAGGAGAGCTGATGTTTTCCTATATGGTTTTATAGTCAATGCCCTTACTTTAAATGGATTGTACTGTCAGATATAAATGATCAATAATGGAATAAGCCCACTTATCCCCTCATTGCAAGGACCATCTCAGAGAGGAGTTAAAAGTCATACCTCTTAAGAAGAGACTTCTGAAAGCCAGTTTTTATTATGTTGTTTAAAATATATTATACCATATTATTTAATTTTTTTTTTCAGGAACAAACTGTGGTTTAGCTGTGTTGCAGTGCTTCATCCATGTCATGTGCTTCTAAACAGATAGGAAATGCAAAGAAAAAAAAAGATACCCTTTTTTCTTTCAGTTGCTAAGAAGGGTTGAGGAGAAAAAAATAAGGCAAAAGTATGGTATTGTGTTGAATGACGCCACAAACCAGCACAGAATAACTGCATAAGGGTGTTTTGCTGGAGATTGCATGCAATATCTGTGTCATGGCACTGTTTCAGAATGCAATGGCAATGAGTTGTAAAGATGCAATGTCACAATACAAACATGACAAGTTTACAATTACTTTGAGGCTTTCTGTAATTCCATTGACTTTCTGTAACATGGTTTTCCATATATCCAAATTGGAGTGCCACTTCATGATATTGTGTGTTTTTAGAGATAATAATTGCAATGTTTTCTAGTAATTCCTTCTGGAGATTAGAAGCCTTCTCTGCTTTTACTGTGCAACTGATTTCAAATAAAAATATATTAACATATTCCTGATTTTTTAAAAATGTTACAAAACTATAATGGATTAAAAATAAAGTCATCTTTGATGAACAGGGGAGATAGATGCATTTAAACTGGACAATATATTTTTTCACCATTGCAGAAAACCATTGCAGCTCTAGTAAAGTATACACTATCTTTTCATCTACATCATTAATTACAAAGAAAATTGAAATGTGTTTCAGTAATGAACATGTCACATATATATCAGTGCTGCAGAACAGTCACATTATTTCAGAGTGCTAATATCACTTTTATATCATGCATTAGTTTGACTATGTTTTCTAATATAATACTAAGCATAGTTCAAAAATCTACAAACACAAATATTTTGATACCTGATTTGTGAGTTCAGTTTAAAAAATCCTTTCTAATATCACTCTGAAGAGAAACTGTGTAGTAACGTAAGTTGCCATACCACAAACTGAAATGACCAACAGTCTCCAAAGTGGCCATTTTGGAGAAAGAGTCTTTACAGTAGACAATTCTGGAATAAGCTGTGCACAAGGAAAGTTTCCTCCTAAGTCCCCAGTGAAGGGAGTATAACTTATGCCATATCAATGTAAACATTCAGATGGAGAATTTACATTTCTTCCATTAAAAAAAAAATTATAACTTCATATTTTGTAATCAATATTAATAATAATTTAGTGTCTGCTATGGTATATTTTGCCAATGAGTTCCAGAATTTTCCATCATTAGTTCATATTTTTATAAGTATCATTCATATTCATTAAATATCCCTATATTTCTTCTGCTACTAAAAACATTCAACACAATATCCCAGTACTTATTCTTTGAGCCATACTTTATTTGATATATTTTGACCATATTCCCTCTCTGAGGTAAATTATACTGGTCTTTTAGGTTTTTCCCCCCTTCCTTCTCCCTAATTATCTCATCACCTCTCTCTGAACCCCTTCTTTACTATTTTTGAGACAAGGTGACCAGAACATAATGCAGTATTCCTGGTAGGATATTCTTACAATGACAGGAAAATATTTTTCATGCTATTCTCTTTCCCTTTCATGCATGTTCTTCTACAGAGAAGGTTCGCTCAGGTTAAGTGTTCTTCAGCGTAAAAAAGGTAATTCCCTCCCCTGCAACAATTACCCAGTAAGGGGGTGGAAAAAACGCTTTGTGCAATTCTCACATTATAAAGATTTTGAGTTAGCATTTGAAATGGAGAAAAGGGGTTTTGAAATAGTTAGATATGAAGAAAGAATTGAAAAGATTACACATTAAAAGACAATAAATTTACATTATAATGTGATAATTGAAAGACACCACTGTAATGGTGGGTTAGTGGCATAGTGATATGTGAGATACTGAGATAAATAGCCAAGATGCAAATGAAGTATTTGATCTGAAGTATATACTTTCAGAAATACTGCTGTTCTGAGAGGTACTGTGACTGTGAGACAAATTCTTAAGTTGCAATTCCTCCCTTATTTTTAATTGCTGTAGGACAGAAGTGGGCAATTATTTGGGCTTGAGGACCACTTAATGAGTTTTGATGAGCTGTTGAGAGCTGAGGAGAGGGGTGGGGAGATGCCAGTTGATCCCATCCAGCCTGTTAACCTATTCTGAAAGACTGAGGAGGGAGGGCTGTGCCCCATGTGGCTTTGCTGTGTGGCAGCTAGGGCCATGCCAGGTGCATGGCATGCAGATGCTTCTCCCCACCCCCCAGCTTCCTGTTGGCACTGGGCAGTCCTGGCACTGCAGCTGTTGCCAGTCAGGCCTGCATGGGGCGGGGTGTGATACAGCATGCCGAGTAGCTGTCTTGCCCAACTGCCCACCTGCTGCAATGAGCTGCTTTTGCCACACTGTGAAATTTGGGGCCAGCTGACCCGGGCCAAAGTCCCATTGCAGCCAACACAGACTCACCTCCTAGGTTGTGCAGCAGCAGTGTTTCATCGGGGAGGCAGAATGGCTTCTTGTCATGCTGCATTGTGTCCCATCCCATGTGGGCCTAGCTGCTCAAGGCTGTGGTGCCAAGACTGTGCAGTCACAGTACCAACCAGAGGCTGGGCGGAGGAGAGGCGGGGACAGGGAAGTGTGAGTGCTATGTGGCCTGGCCCAGCTGCAGCAGAGCAGAGCAGAGCAGAGCAGCACAGGGTGCAATACTCCCTCCTCAGGCTCCTGGTAGTAGCTAGTGGATAGGATCAATTGCCAGGCCGGATATGACCTATGAGCTGTATTTTGCCCACCAGTGTTGTAGGAGATAGTCATTACCTGCTGGCCAAACCAGTAGTAAACTTTCTTGCCTCTCCTTGTTTGTTTGAGAAAAAAATAAAAATGAATCCAAGGCTCAGAGCTAGAAACATGGGTTCTAATCCTAACTTGATATGTAACCTTTGTCATGTCTCTTAACTTTTGGCAGTTTGTTTGTACCACCTGTAAAGCAGGGATAACAACAGATGTATCAAACAGGAGCTCACAAAGCATAAATCAATACCTTGTGAAGAGCTTTGAGATCCTGAAGGTACTCCATAAGTGCTAAATATTATTATAATTACAGAATAATTATAGGTAGCAATATTATCTTTCAGTCAGTATAAAATTACTGTACTACAGGGGAATTTTCTTAATTGGTATACACCCTAGTGGAAAAAGACGTGTGTCATTTGAGCAATTGTCCTAATTATCAGAGAATCAAAGGAATATATCTTGCTGGGAGATTTCTGAATTACTTTAAAAATAGGCTTGGGGAATCTAAAAATAGACTCTCTGTATATATGTACATACTAATACAATAGCAATAAGAGGAACACAGCAAAAAACTAATGCATTTTATAACTTGCCTTGAAGTATGTTTTATTCAACTGTACATTTCATACAGCAGGTAAAAGCTGAAGTAAAACAAAAGGCTGACAAACTAGGACAGTTATGACAGCATGTATGAAGTCACTCCTGTGAACTACAATGATCAGACTTTTGAACTAGACCAACTGTTGTGCCATTTAATCAGGCCAACTCTCCTATTTATCCATTGCTTTCAGTTAACATACCCATTGTACTCCATCCTGCCACCTCCCTTTTACCCTTTTATCTGTTTCTTCCATGCGTCATGTCTTGACTGTGAGCTTTCAAGGCTGTCTTATTTAGATGTTTATAAAGAACCTAGAACAGTGGAGTCCCAGTCTTTATTTGGGCATACCGAAGCTAGTATAATGCAAATAAAAAGGCCACCAGAGGTGCAGCTGTTCCTTGGCAAGGCTATTCTTTAAGGGTCTTAAATCACTCCAGTGCTTTCTACTGTGCTTTGAAATGGACTGCATAAAAAGCTAGCCTAAATAATATAGTAAAGGTATACCAGTTTATTAACCATCTTTCTGCTAATTCATTCTCTCTCTGATTTTTTTAAGGATTATGAGAACCTGGTTAGACACTAAGTGTAAAGAGAGAACGGACAAGTCAGAAATTAATTCTTGGATTTAGATTTTGAAATGAGAAATGTGTTCAGTAAGTCCGAAACCTCTGAGGTATAGTCCAATTATGAAGAATAAAACCTAATTTGGTTTAATACAACGTCTTTCAGTGTTAAGATATCCCAAAGCACCCATCAAAGCAAAGCATTAGATACTGTACTACCTGTGTGTAGGCAAACAGAGCAACAGATTTTTTTTCCCTCTCTTTCTCTCTCTCTCTCTCTCTCTCTCTCTCTCTCACACACACACACACACACACACACACACACACACACACACACACACACACACACACACTGACACTAGTAACGATTTTTTTGAGAGCATGAATGTTAATTAGGACACTTGGGCCTCCTTTAGGTTTTTCTCAAAACACGCTGAAATAACTTTCTGCAGAGGTCAGAACGTTCTTTTAGGTGTTACTGAGCAGTCATTTAGTGCATGTTTACACAAGTACTAAATGACTGAGCAGTAACTAGAGTTACTGCACAGCAGCACTGCCATATGGCTTTTAGTGATGCTAACCATGCAGTAGCTTCTTACTACTGCATAGTAGCATTTTGTCACACTTCCTGCCATGTGACGCTACTGCACAATAGTAACAAGCTACTGTGCAGTCAGCCTTTTGTGTAGTGTCCAGTAGAGGCTCAGACCAATGAGTCCTTATTAGCCAAACTGGCATAGTCTGGAGAATATTCAGATAGAAAACTCATGCAAAATATTAATTAATTCAATACTCATATTTTCCAAAACAATGATAAAACCAAAGCAAGCTTTTAAGATTTATTATGCCATAGTAAACTAAAATGAGTCCCCTGTACATTACTTTGACTTCATGTTATACTCTGCATCACTGAAGTAAAAACCTAATATCAGCCTGATGCCTTTGCAAATTTATTGTCTGTCTAAACAAACTGGATAGAAAGGAGCATATTTTCATTACTGAATGCACATATCTTCCATTAACTATAATGAGTGACATCTCCGTGCTTCAGTACTAGTGTAAACATGATAGGAAAGGAAGTAGTAGCTTCCCTCTTCCCAGTAGATTTTAATAGCTAGCCATTTCTTAAAACTGAATTTATAGTTGTCCTAGTTTTTATGACTGATCCCTTATTTTACCATTTAAATTTTAATTTAGAGCTGTAAAAATGTAACAAGCTTGTATTCATACAGCTTTGCTCACATGTAATGTAAAGTTGTTTTCCTTCCGTATAAATATTTATTCCAAATAATAATACCTTGTGCCTCATGTTCACAACTACTCAGTATTTAATGTACTTGCAAATTACCTGCTACATTGTGAGTCCAGTTGCAACTAGGTGCATGAACCAAACCTTCACAGTCTTAATTCTATGTCTGGGGACTCAGTTCCTAAAGGCACAGACGCCAATACCTATGCAGGTTCCAGAGTTAAATGTCTTAAAGTACAAATATTAAACATTTTTGGTTATATATAAGATTAAGCCAATCAGCCAAATCAAGCTCAGTAAATGGCGTACTCAATATCAGTTTCAGCTCTTTTCTGAATTTCTTACTGCAATCCTGGAAATAAATTGGGCGGTTGAGGCACTTTCCCTCACACTGCATACAACAGACCACCAATAAACCTGTGAAAAATTCTACATACAAAGATATGTAACCAAAATGCTTAAACAACCCAGCTCCGAAGGCAAAATAATATGCATTTGTGGCAGGTAAATGGCTTTGGCTTTCTGGGGGACCATGGCAAACGTGAATGGAAAGAAGAATACTGGCCACTGGCAAAGTAAATCTGCCAGAAAGAGAAGATCCTTTCCTAAATGTGAATATAGTGATTTATGTTAGCTGCTGCACCTAAGTAAAGACCAGCACAACAAAAGGCACTCTGTGTCTGCAGTTGTCACTTAAATTGACTCATTGAACTGGATCTCTACTTAGAATCTTTTTAATCAAGACTGGGTATTTATCAAATAGGTATGCTCTAGTTCAACTATGATTCATGGGGCTAGATACAGGGATCACTGGATGCAATTCTATGTACTGTATGATACTAGAGGTCAGACTAGACAGACATAATGAACCAACCATTTTCTGGCCTTAAAATCTGTCACTCTTGGGCTCTGCACATCTAGAATTAATATGGCAGAGCACACAGAATTTTGTCCAAATAGCAGAAGTGTTGGGTGCTTAAAAAAGAATATGTAAATGGTCCTAGCTGTCCAATGCTGGAACCTTACCCCCTCTGTTTACCACCCAGAACATGCCAACTGTCCAATTATTGGTTAGCTTTCCTGATAAATCACTGCAAAAAGTCAAGAGTCTCTGGGCCCAGTCAACTGGAAGCAGTGAGCAGAGATGAGGTAAGCATTCTTCAGAGAAAAAGGAAAAATCAATACTTTAGATATTTCCCGATATTACGTTCATTATGGAAATGACCCATAAGTGATGAAACCAAGAAATATTGTGAAGTCTGTTTATGATATGTTAAAGTCTAACAAACCATATGATAGGCATCTGCCATGCCATGCTAAGAAACACTGATACATTTCCTCGTGGCCCGAATTACAGCCAGTCATAGCACAGTTCTTCCTTGTTTGCCTAATGTGTCATAAAGTATCTAGCCATCTGAACAGTCATCCATTTTTTCCAAGTAGTAGCTAAGATGTCCTACTAGTTGGTTATTTCTAATCTTCCGTTTCATACAGGAAATGAATTATTCAGAGGTTCATGCAGCAGCTGAAATACTGCAAAATTTTAGCAGTCAGATGGTACACATGGCAACTCAGCAATTATTTTTTAATTTGTCTGTTTTTAATTTAAATTCATGTATGATTGATGTTATATGACAGGCAGAGAATACAACAGATAGTTTAATCAACAAATGGCCATTATGAATAATTTTGATGGTGAAAGTTCTATTCAATTTCATGTCACTTCCCTCATTCTAAAAATGAGATTTCAGTTCCCGTTCACTTGCTGACATTCAATTTGTTGTTTTCATTCATTACAAAACAACTTAAAACATTGAACTAAACTGGAAAGAATAAGATGGCCTGAAATGCAAATGGGAAGGAGAATGTTACATTATCTGATGCTCATTTTATTCTTTCCATTTTAATTCTTTCTTATTACTCATTGTTAACTATGGACCTAATCCAATGCTTTCCATGAACTTCAGTATGATTAAACCTGTGCATATATACAGGTATAGAAGATAATTGTTTCTTGGCAACACATAATTTGATATTTTATACATCTGGACAATGACTATCCCTTCAGTGGGCATGAAGGAGGGGCATAGAGTGTATTAGCATAGCAGAAATCATGATAGTAGGTAGATCATACACCTTTTTTTGTGCACTGTGGAGATTGTGCAGTGTCTCGTTCCACAGCAAAGGTGAAGTGCTTGAACTGAAAATGTGACAGCAAGAGCCACAATCCTAATTCTTCAGACTGAAGGTGATGTGCACTTGCAGAGATGTTGCACTACATCGAAAACATAGGGTGTATCTACCCGGTAAGTTCATCATACACCAGAGTAGCATCTTCCATATGCTGTGTGACTGGACAGAGGACCTCCTAAAACAGGTGTGTAAGTGTCACTCCACCCTACCAAAATGGGCACATGGAAGAGCAAGGTAATTACCACTGCCATTAAGCTGTGGCAATTAACCCAAATATATGGACTTGGCTTCTGTTTAGGAAGCAATCAAACTCAGATTAGCATCACATACTTGAGAACATGCACAGTACAGTAAAAATGAATTATAATTATCAGAAAATTATCAGGAAAAAACCCACATTGGTAACTCCCTAAGGAATTTGCATACACAATTACCATGTGCTTCTAGTTACAATTATGACTACACATCATGTGTACAGCTCCACACATTGTATTTCTCCTGAAATTATGCATTTGCTTATGCTGCCTATCCTTTGTCTTGCTTGTCTTGGATATAATATGTCATTTGATATTTAATCCACAGCCAGTTAGCAAAATGTGTCATCTTTATGAGATTATGGGGACATCATTAGATTTAAAGTGGCATTTTAGTGAGATCAAAATATTAATTTCGGAAAACCAAAGACTGATAGGCAGTTTTAGCTGCAATTGTATCCAGTAAAGGCTAGAATACTAGTTGTCATAATGTTCTCTTATCTGTACAATTTAAAATTGTGGTTCTGAAAATATGTATCCTGTTTCTTGTGGGACACTTTCACAGTCTTTAGTATACATATATTTTGCTTGATTTTACTACATATAGTTTAATCTCTAAATAAAACTATCAGCATTTTTTGTCATTGCTGATTTATTTAAGATACTTTTACTAGTAATAATGAATAATAAACAGAAAATGGCACATATATTTATTTTTTATATCAAACTTTCAAAATATAAATTAAAGTGATTAATTAAACATGGCTAGAGTTAGATTATGTCTTGGGGCCAGATTCTCAGAATAATTCAGCTCCCCGCTAGGCATTTAAAAGTCTTTCAAAGTAACAGTTTTCTTCAGTGAGAAAGACTGGGTGCTGAACATTTTAGAAAATCAAGATACGTAGCTGAGGTCCACTGCTGCTTGAGTATGGCTACACCATTTCTATTTTTACAGCTAGCCCTCACAGCATTACCTTATGGCAGGGGTTGTCAACCGGGGGTACTTGTACCCCTGGGGGTACTTGGACTGGTCCTAGGAGGTAGCAAAGCCAGGGCAGTGTGAAGGCAACAGCACTCTGTGTGGGGCGGGGAAGTTCACACATGCCCTAGAGGGGGGCACTGCTGACCTTACCCCAGCCTGGTGAGCTTCTCTAAGCCACCCCAGCCCTGCTCCTGGGAGGTGGTAGCTCTCCATCCCTGCCTGCCCATGTGCTGTCCCCACCCCCCCCAGCCTCGGGCTGAGTGTCACCCCCTCCCCCAACTCTTAGTGTCTGGCCGCCGGGGGTACTTAGACTAAAAAAGGTTGAAAACCCCTGCCTTATGCCATATAGAAATACTGTGCCTATCAGTAGAGATGAGCAGTATGGAGAAAGAACCCTGCAACAATCCTATATGGGTTGCTCAGACATTGGATCAAGCACAAAAATACATATTCTGAATAATTTGTACCTCATCCCCACTTATGTCCTCTGGAGCAGATGGCTAGGGAATGGATGAAATCTTGGCTTTGTCTCCCAATAGGATGGACACAGAAGCTGAGCTACCTCATAAGGGAGTGCCATTATTTGCTGATGGCATAGGCTATTTGAAAATTACCGTTTCCCAGATGAAGTACAAAGGTTGAGGACTGTACTCCAAAGGGCTGTCCCCAAGATACAGTGCCTTCTGGGCAGCATCACTCCATGCCCAGAGCTGCTGCTAATGGCTAAATCTAGCTTTGTACCCAGGAGTGTACTCTTTACAGAAGGAGGACAATATTTGTTTAACTTTTTTCAACAGAGATTCTGAACAAGAAGACTTTGTCAGAAAATTATGCCTAATAACTTTTTAGTAACCTAATATAAATGCAAACATCAAAAGAAGAAGGATAACTGAATGGCTAAAAACTAAATTATACCAACTAGTACTTTTTTGATGCTGGATAATAAATTTCAGTAAAGGCCAAATTCTGTTCTTACTTACAATGCAGAGTAACTAGTGATGTAATTTACAATTGTGGATATACCTTTCTGAAGAAATTTATAAGAAAGTAACACCTATTACTATCTACCTTAAACTATAACAGCATTTCAGGATATTAGAACTTTACTATTCAAGGAAAACAAGTGCACTGTAACATTGTACATTAATAAGGTCAAATTTTGCTTTCTGGAATGGTACATTACCTTGCAAGTAGTCACCTTGATTCAGCAGAACTACTAGCAGCACTGGGACAATTCAGTGTAGGTAAGAGGAGAAATTTCTCTATCCCAGTAGTGACAGCTGTTTACCAGACTTGAAATTGATGGCTTTTTAAGATAGAGCTGTAATCCTAACTTTTAAAATCACAAATAGAAGATATAAAACAAATGACAATATATTTATTTTAGGTAAATGCAGATTTTGCATTATTTTGAAATATGCATTTGAAACAAAACCAATTTGTCACCTCTTTTGCATAAAAATGCAAAATTCATAGAATCTCTACAGGTGTGTATTGAAAAATTATGTTACAAATTCTGATGCATGCTAAATGCTGAAGAATTACAAGGTCAAGTGAAGTTTCTAGGAATACAGGTACATTTTGCATAATTTACTTTTTATTATGAAAGTAGGACATCAGAATGTTTCATTAGGTACGTTGGGCAGCTGATTAGACAGCTGGAACAAGTAATTAATTTGATTTCCTGTGCTTTGAACATATGTAGTTGTTACACTATGGGTTTTAAATGTTAAAAAATACGTAGGAAAATAATTTTAAGGTATTCCTTCAGCTGTTATTGGATAAGAATAAATGATTCAGTGAAAACTACAGCTACAGAGTAAAGTAACATATAATAGCATTCCTCATAGGAATGGAAAGTTACCTTGAAAAACAGGCCAAATTTCTGTACTTTCTCTGTAAAATATTTTCTGAAATCCCTTCAGCTATGGTAATAACATCCACATTTCAATTTCTGACCTTTAACTCTATCTTCTTATGCATAAACTTTCTGGGGAAAAGTTCTTTGTTAATTCTGTTGTGTTTATAAAGCAAGTGCTGAAGGCATTTAACACAACCATACACTGTATTTTAAAATATTATCATAGAAAATATGGTACTTTCATATTAACAAGCCAGATATTAACTTTAATCAAACATGGAGAGGGACTTCAGCTGGTGTCAATTTTTGTAGTACCACTGAAGCCAATTACAATATTAATATTACTGAAGATTACAGTCAGCTATTTTTTAAATAAATATATTATTACCTCCATAAAACAAAACATTATGTTGATTTCAGTCAATGATCAAGAAGTAGAAGTTCCGTAAGGATATATTTTGTAATTAAAAGATTTTCAGTTATGATTTGTATTGCTTCACCTTTCAAAAATGTGCCCACTTTTCACTTAAAATTGTTTTTGTGCATAGAAGTTTGAGCCTTTAAGCCAATGGGAGTTTTTCTATCGATTTCAATGGGCTTTTGATCAACTTCTGTATCTGTAAAGCTAGGAACTAAGGACCATTGATAGTTTAGTAGTCAATACAATATAATTCAGCCCATCTGCTCCCTCCTTCCAAAAAACCCAACGTAATAAATCTCTGACTTCCAGCTAGAAACAATGCCTACTCTGTTAGCCAAAGCAGGGGTTGACCTGGTTGTGATACTGAAACACAGTACATCCATCAATTTCTCTCTCATCTTTGGTCACAGGTTAAGAACTCACAATGGGCAAAAAAAAATTCTCTCTTCTAAGCTTTCATATATTGTTGGTAGGAGGTGGCATATAGTGGCTTCCATGTGTTCATTTTGTTTGACCCTGGATTAACTGTTGCATGTATCATGGTCAGAAGACCCTTTGTACTTCTTTCCTTCTGTCTTTCTGAGTGCACTTTCTTCAGCTGACAGGCCTATTTCATTCACAAATCTTGGGTGCCATGATTGTCCTATTTTTGGATAAAATTCAACATTTTAGCACCTTGTTTCCCAGGTGTGATTCCATAATAGAGCTGAGTCCATTTGTCAAGTGCTAGTCTAAACTCTGCAAATAGGACTGGTGACCCTTCCAAAACAGCCTATTATTTAACCCTAAGAACAGGAAGACACACTAAAAATATAAATAAACAAACAGAGGGTTTTAACCATGATAACAGGTTTACACACAACCCAACTTACTTACAGCTCAGGGATACACAATTATGCGAGCTATCAAGAGTGAGAAGCAGTAAAAATCATGAGAGGCAAAAAAAAACATACAAAAGAAATCCACCACATTACCATGGTAATGACATTTCTGCAATTGAAACTTATTGAGCCCATCGATCCTTGCTGCTGGGTTTGAGAAGCATTGCATTTTCAAGGATGGGATAGTTCATCATATACACAATACTAATTGTATTTAAGTCCATGCTCTTCAGCATTTTCAGTTGTGCTGTCACATACGGGGTAATAAAATCTAAATATTTTTCAACTTGTCAATCCATGAAGAAAAATGAAATATTTTGCTGTGTTGAGTATCCTCAGAGAAAGCTTATAGTTCATAATACTATTACTGTCTTCCAATGCTGATGAATAACGACCCATAAAGTAATGGTGGGGGAAGGCAAGAAACTTATTCTACGTTTGGAGAGCTGATTGCCAATAGAATTGCATTTAGTGTCTCAAATTCCACAGCTCCCATTTTGTAAACTCACAACATTGATTTTACGTCAAAGCCAAGGACACTTGCAATTATATTTAGCCAGCCATGTTAAATGCATTGCCAGCATTTTTCAATAACTTGTTAGGCGTAACAAACAACAAATTTGGGGCAAACTCCTTTTTACAATAAAGGGATGACTT
>NW_017729032.1:191378635-191395641 GCF_001723915.1 Gavialis gangeticus | reverse complement strand
GATTTTACGTCAAAGCCAAGGACACTTGCAATTATATTTAGCCAGCCATGTTAAATGCATTGCCAGCATTTTTCAATAACTTGTTAGGCGTAACAAACAACAAATTTGGGGCAAACTCCTTTTTAAATAATCTAAAAGTATGCAAACTTATTGCAAATTTAATGTTTTGTTACTTGGTAGCCTGATTAGTCATTTGTGTGAGAATTTAGCAAATTTGCTAAATGCTAGTTTTTAAAATTGTGATTTTGCCATTATCTTATTGTATGATATTTTACAAATCACTTTACATCTCTGTGCTTCACCTTCTCCTGCTGCAAAAATAGGATGTCATTACTTACTAGTCTGGTTCCTGAGGATGAGGGGAGTACTAAGTAACATTTATACAGCACTTAAGAGCATACACTTATATAGAGTGCTCATTATTATAACTAAAGCCCCAAAGGGGGATTTTCAAAGACACAAAGGAGAGCTTGGCAGCCCTCTGAAAATCTGTGGGGAAGGGTGTTTAGCTCTCTTTTGTGCTTTTGAAATTCTACTTGTAAACATTAATTTTCCCTCACATGTATACTAGTTAATAAATAAAGAACAAATAAAGCAAAGTAGTGTGGTTTAGTTTTTCTATCCTTTAAAAATATTGTTTTCTAATAAATAATTTCAAAACCTGGTGGTATACTTCCCTATAAGTTTCTGTATTTTGAAGGAATAGATAAGCATTGAAAGTAATATAAGCATTAGAAAATAAATATGAACACATCAAATATCAGGGTTTTTCTACTCACCAGAAAAATTTTCATTTCTAAGCATTTTAAATCTATAAAGCAATAGGCAGGGCAGGGTGGTGCCTTGGAGACTAACTGTTTCAGAGAGGTATGAGCTTTCACAGACAACAACCTATTTCATCAGACAAAGTGGATCATTGCTTGTTGCTATCAATAAATAAAAATACAATGTGACATGGGGTTAAATCCGCAAAGGGAATTAGACATGTATGTGCTATTTCCTGAGTCCAAAAGCTAGATGCCACTATGAAAGCACATCTCTCTGAAGCAGATAGTCTCTATGATCCTCTCTATGTGTTACTGGTATCATGCAATTAACTGGTTAATTGCACAATTACCTTGAGACTAACCACACACGCAAAGTACTAGGACTGTGCAAAATTTCAGCAGCCATTTTGTTTTGGAGGTGTTTCGGCCCCTTTCAGCGTCCAAAACACCGAATCCGAAATGAAACAGAAGCCTCCGAAACATCTCTGAAACAAAATGAAACCTTCTGAAACATTTCAGAAATGTATTGGATGTTCTGGATGTTTTGGAGCTGGGCTTACAGGGAAACAGAAACCAAGAAGCTGGAGGGAGAAGAGGGGAAGGACTGCTCTGATATTGACATCTGTAGCTGGCCAGTGTCTGCAATCTGATCCTGAGGTCCCTTCCAATCCCAGTGCTCTGGGGGAGGTATAGAAGCCTGCTGTTATCCCAGCACAGACCCGGGGGGTGCGACCCCCCACAAGGAGTCTGGCACAGCCCCGCTGCCCTTGTGGGGGGACGCGGGCCCCCGGATCTGTGCGCAGGATGACAGCATGCTTCTGGTGGTGGTTGGTGCCAGCACCAGCACCTGAGTATTCTTGGTGCAGCCCATGCTGAGCACAGCTGAGGGAGCCATCAGAGAAGCCCCCATGGCTGTCCTGCCCAGCCCAGCCCCTATCTGGCCCAGCCTCCCAGCACTTAAAATAAACAAAAAAAAGCCCTGCACTCACTGGCTGTAGCAGGGACTCTGGGGGCTCTGAGACCACATGGCAGAGCCCCCCCACCATAGCTGCCACACCCTGATCTCCACCCCACCCAGCCCCACCCCTGATGCCCCTCCCTTTGGCCCCAGTTTCCCGACAATTTTAAATAAAAGAAAAAGCCCTACACTCAACGGCTCTGGCAGCAGTGATCAGGGCTTCTGAGGACTTGTAGTAGAGTCCCCCCCCCACAGCACAGAGCAGTGGTGGGCAGCAGGGATGGCCCTCTCCTGCCTGGCACCCACACAGTATCTACCCCATGGTGTGGGTGCAGTGTGGCTTGGCAGGGCACTCCACACTGTCTGAGAGTTGGGGATGCTGGGGTTGAATGATCCCGGGCTCTGGCTGACATGTGGAGCCACCTCAGCTCCCAGATAGTGTGTAGTGCCCTGCTGATCCGCACTGCACCCTCGCCATGGGGCAGCTGCCACGCAGTTGCCAAGCAGGGGAGGGTGATCCCCACTGCCCCTGACCGCCTTGCACTGCATGGGGGGGCTCTGCCAGGAGCCCTCAGAGGCCCTAATCACCACTACCAGAGCCGGTGAGTGCAGGACTTTCTTTTTATTTTGTTTTAAGTGCTGGGACTAGGCTGAGGCCAGCGAGGCAGGGATGGAGCTGGGCAGGGCAACCATGGGGACTTCTCCCACAGCTCCCCCAACCGAAGGAGAGGCAGGCACAGAGGAGCCGTGGGAGATCCTGAAGCCACCCAGCTGTGCCTGCTTCTCCCTGGCCAATCTGCATCTCCGAAACAGCGTCGAGACTCCAGAACAGATTTGTTCAAATTGAAATGGAGCAGTGATCTGAAACACCAAAATGAATCATTGTCCTCTGAAATGGCCAAATCCAAAATTGAAATGAGGCGTAGCCATTTTGCACAGCCCTACAAAGTACCAGTCATGCCATAAAAAGCTCCAACCACCTATAAAGTTAGACTTAAAAAATGTGTACTAGCTTTACAGCTGGTTGCTACTGAGCCTTAATTTGCACATGTAGCAGGATCTCCCCTGTGGCTGGGAGCCCCATCAGCTGACCATGCCATATTGACAGGACTCCCAGCTTCAAGGGTGCACCATGCCCAGCTGGGGCTGTGCGTCCCACAACTAAGGGGACTCTCAGTTCCAGCAAATGCCAACTCTGGGTCCTGGCAGCACCTCCTGATGCTGGGATCCAGATGAGTCCCAACAGCTTCAGGGTGCAGATGTGACCTGACAGCCCTAGGGAAATGTGAACTCCCTGGGGCTGGGAGATCACATCTGCTACACTCCCAAGGCTGAAAGATTGCAGCAGCTTCTTCTTCCATCTGCAGGGGTGTATGAGGTGCGGGGTGCATCAGTCTCCCCCTGCACTAGCAATAAGGCATGTGTGATCCCACAGTCATGCCTCCTGCCATGCATGCGTAGCATAGCAGGAGGTGTGACTGTGGATTGTGCATTAGATCCCATTACATTAGGCATTACCTGCATGCTTAGAGGGGCCCTAAGGTGTCACCCTGCCTCACTTTCCACCTGATCTGGACTAACACAGCTAACCACTTACAAAGGTACAAATAAAGTTGTGTTATTGTTTGTATATAGACATCTCCATTAATATAGCCACCTGGCTAGGCTGGTGTAAAAGACAGTTTGTTGATTTAACTTTAATTTATAGATGTTTAAATTTATATTTCACTAAAAAGATTGTCATGTGAACTAAGCATGTGAGATCCTACCAAAAGTTAGAAGAAGCAAAAAATAATTAAAAGGAAAAGTTGATGTTATTCTGTTAAGCAGAAAATGAAATTCAGCCCACCATCCTACTTGGTAATAAGCCACTTAGAGAAGTCAACAAATATATTTATCTTGCTAGTAAGATTACCTTGAACAACTGCAATGTTGAGATACAGAGAAAAATCACTCTGGACAAAGCGATTTTGGAGATTTAAAAGCCATCTAAACACAAGCACATTTAAGTGAACAGTGAGTAAAGATATGTAGGACAAGCTTCTCAAATATATTCTGGTATGGCTTTGAAAGACAGATACTGAAGGCTAAAGATAAACAACAGCTACTGGCATTGGAGTTAGATTCTAAAACACTCTTTGTAGAGATAATATAAATAAACTATATTGCTCTATTTGTATATTCAACATGGGACAAAATACCTTGTTTAAGCTCTAGCAACATTTTGGCATGGGAAACACTCTTGCATTGGGCACAGAATAAAACAATTATTTGATTTCTTATGTCTTCCATGGAGTGAAAAATTTTACATCATGATGCTTTGGGAACTGAAGGCTATATCTAAAAGGTAAAATTACCAAGCCCAGCAGTGGTGCCTGCAAGCATACCATGCTACTTCACATATGCTGTCTGCTAGCTAGAAGCAGTGTAGCCACCTCTATGCACCAGCATGGGTGCACTAATTAGCACTGTCAAGCCACATCTACATAGCACTCGCTATGCCCAGGAGCAGTATACTCAAACGTTCTTCATGGGATACTTCTAAAACAATAAAAAATGTAGCTGTCTGAATGGTACTTCAGAGCAGCTAATTAGAATTACTAATTAGAATTACTGAGTGGCAACATCAATTATTCTGCCCTCATGCTAATTACAACTCACATGGAACAATGTGGCATGCTGGACAGTTTAACTGATGGGCATGGTAAGTTTGACATTAGACATGGCTCTTGTGGAGTAAATGTCACCAGGCAAGGGGGTATGCCTTTCCCTACTGTTCCTACTAATTTTGAAGAGACAGGAACAAATTTCATCCTGATATTATCTTCAGTGGGTGTGTCTACCTGTGCAAATGCTTTGGGATGACTTCAGAGTAATTTAGTCTAGAGTAAACCCACCCTGGGCAGGTGTCTACAGGTACAGGGAAGTGGAAGCAGATCTGCTGCTCATGGCAGCACTTTGCTCCCACCCCTGCTAGCCCTGCACTGGCCCCCTGCAACAGCCAGTGGGACTTCTAGGCTCCCCCTAAGTGCTAGTCCAGGGGCTGACAGCTGTCTCCTGGAGGGGGCTGGGAGATTGCACCCTGCCCCTGGGAGCTGCCTGCTGCCAGCACGGGTTCTGTCACTGAAGCCCAGGTAGGAACAATGTCCCCCTGCCCTGGCAGCAGGGAGCTCACAGCCCCTACTTCGTGATTACCCCCTACTGCTCGGCTGACCGGGAGCATATTTGCTACTAGCCAGCCATCTACATGCGCCAAATGGCACAGTAAGTAATTGTGAGAAATCTGCTACTTCTATTTACAAATAACAAATTTACTTGTGATTAGATCAAATTACTGTGCGGTAAGGATCTGCATATGTAGTGATGCTTACTTTGCAGTAATTTGCTCTAATCTCGAGTAAAGTGTCTCATATACATGTGCCCAGTGAGGCTTATATAAGGCAGATTTTTGTACATACAGGGCAGTTTAATAAATTGGCAGATACCTATAGAAATGTGTCTCTATAAGATTCCATTTGCTGTGATTATGTATGTTACATTAAAATAGTATATAGGGAATGGATGGAATACACGTAAACTGTATTTTGTTGAAGGTTTTTAATTGCCTTTATTAAATGAGGAAAACTTTAAAAAATAAGGTGAATTCACTTCAGAAGGTTAATGTACAGTAAACATCAATGGATGGAGAAAATATTGATAATATGGGTAGGAATAAAATAATAAGAATAGAAAATAGAAGTAACAGAAATAGGCAAAGATCATGTAAAAACACTTTGACAGTGGTAACAGCCTAAGTTTATCTTCCTTTATCCAACATGTTTTGTCCATATGTTTTTACTGCAGCCAGCTGATAAATCGCGATTTGTTTTGTTCTGTTCTGTTCTTTTCCAGCAGGCTGGCATATTTAGTAGTCCCAGCAAGAAAACAAAAATCCTCCAGAGAATGACAGGAACCATTTGAATGAACAAAAATAACTATCTGTTTGTTCTGATCATGGATTGTAGAATGGCAGAAAGTGTTGTTTTATTATTTACCCCATACTAGTTATACTTTAATAATTTTAATAATAATTTTTATCCCTTACTAGTTATTATTTAATAATTTAGCATAAGTTCTATGAAGAGATTCATCCATAATGCTTCCCACGTAATTCCTCTTTAGTTTCTATTGTGCTAGGGTTAATGAACTGTATTGACAACATGAAAATTCCTAGTTTCAAAAATTTCCAGTTTGGAACTAATTATTTATTCCTAAGAGAAGAAAAAGCACTTTACAAATCTCAAGTTTTATGTTCTCATATACGCAGACCTTCACTAGAAACTGAAAAATCATCAATTACCACTCATTATCTCATTTCAAATGTTCATTGATAGCTTATAGTAACTGATTTGAAAAAGAAGATACATAAATATATACCAATTATACCTACTGTGTAAAATGTATTCCTCTTCACAAGGACAACACAAGCCTCTTGTACCTCTTACATGTTTAAACTAAGCATGTTTTTGTGTGGTATCTTTCACTGGACTAACTGCATAGCTAGGGAGATGAGTTTGGCAAGCATTTGAATACAAAGCACCCTTCTGAAGAATGTCACCTACATCATTAGGGGATGAGATAATTAATAGGTATTGCATTGCCCAGCATCCCTCCCACCTATGTTGTTGGTCCAATAAAAGATATTACATAATAGCCCTTGCCTCTGGCACATTTCTTGGATGATCATGGTCACAATAATGCTCTTAGCTTTAAAATAAGATAACATTTCAAAAGGGACAAGATCTAGAATCCATTTTGAAGGGGAGCAAACTACTAGTTTTATCCTATGTGATTCAAATGCTTCTTCAAAGGTGCTTTAGCAATCTCAGCTCCTACTGAGCTGCTATTGTTCCCATTCTTTTTGTTGCCCATGATAGGCAGTCAGATGAACAGATACAGAAACTTACTGTATAGACAAAATACAGTGCTATATGCCCAACTGTTGGTACAGTAGCTCCTACAGATTTAGAGAACAAACAGCATATTGCCTAGGTAATAGTCACACATTTTCATTTCTTATACCCTCAGACAGGGGGAAGGTTTGAAAGGAGTGTTTAATCAAAAAGCACAGTGCCTTAGTTTTAACCAATAACACCACGAAAGGTCAGGGCAAAAGAGAGATAGAGAACATGTGCACAAGCCTATAATAAATGAAGATTCTTGTTGGATGTTGACAAAAGACTAGTAGCCACAAGCATGAAGATGTATTTTTTTATGAAGGTTGAAGAATAGGGGTGTGTTATAATTTTCTCATGCTTAATTGCTGGCAAGCCTATTTGACAAATAAAAGAATGGGCATTGGAAAACTGAGGTAAATTACATAAAAGTGTTAAGATTCTAGCCAGCTCAGCACTGCAGTGATACTGATATTAATATACAGCCAAGCTGATTTGGTAACTGAAAGAACAGAGACTACTAAAATGTATCTTTTCCATCTTGACAATGCATAAACCTAATCCAGGTTTTTATGGCATTTAAGCACAATGGTCTCAGAGGACCTGCTGCATAAAAAAAAGCTTATCAATGTTAAACAGACCTGTGTACAATGTTGAATATAGGATTATAGGTGAAAAAATACACATCACAAGATCCTCAGGGTTCCTGACCACCACCAGCAAATTGTGTGCATGTGGAACAAATAGATATATGAAATCTGGTTAGTTTTTTCTCTTTCATTTCCTTTCTGCTTTGTCCTTTCTCCTCTTTAAAAATGTCAACATCCTTTATAAATAAAAATCTGTATTTAAGTTCATTTTAGTAATAAATATGGCAGGTAGGGCAGGACAAAGGTAGAGCTGTTTATTATTTCTTTGTTTAGGAAAAAAACAGGAGTATTAAGTGGTGCCATTGTTCAGGCTTAGATTTAAAATACTTTACCAAAAGTTTTCTAAAACAAAGGAGTTTTAAATAGCACTGTATGGTATAATGTGCAAGATGAAGTGTCACTGAAAGCTAAAAAAATGCTTAGAAGAAAACATAGGACTAAACAGAAGTTCTAATAAAAGCCTTGTAAAACAGGGTGTGCTGAGAAATGTAAGGGTTTTTTTTTTATAGCATTTACTGGTTATCTTAATTTTTGGTGCTGTCTCTATGCAGGACTTAATTTTGTCTGTTACCATACTGCCTTAGCTTGACCTTTTTTCCCTCCTCATGTTTTGATAGAAACAGTTCTCTTGCGGAGATGTGTCTCTGTTCATTTTTCTAACCATTAAACATAGACATCTGCTGAACATACATGCCTAAAAGGAGGAGAGAGAAGTCCCAGAAAAGGCAGAGGAATGAAAGACTGAAGGGTCAGGTTACAAGAAATTTATTTCTGCTTCTGTATTAACAGTTGTTCAAGTGGTTAGTTATAATGAAAATACAAGATCATTTTTCTTAGGATGTTCCATAAAGTTTGCCTAACTTTCTATTTTATTATATTTTAGTTTCTCATTACTGTACTTTTCAGCTTTGGCTCCAAGCAGAACGTTACATTACTGTAAAAAGATGATCTAGAGTATTTCAAGCTTGACCGGAAACAGGAAACTCTTTAAATAATACAGGCAGTCAACAACTTACGACTTTTTGAATGATGACAAACGGCATTCACGACATTCATGACACCCTGTTTTGAGGTTCCCATGCCGGTTTCACTTTTACGACGGTTGACAGCAGTGTCCAGCTGGTAAGTCTGTTGTGGTGGGGGGGAGAGAGGAGGGGCATGGGGGGGCAGATCAACATCCCCACAGCAAGGAAGGAACTAGGGCTGGGACTGGGGCAAGCGCTGCCTAACGCCCCCACCCATGGCCCGCCACTGCTCACCCAGCCCTGCCTGCCCCACACAGATCCTGGGGCACACCCCCCCACCCCATGCCATCCTGAACCGGCAACAGGAGCACTGGTGAGAGCCACTGAACAAGCCACCACATGAGCAGCTCCTGAACTGGGTGCACACAGCAGCACAAGCCACCCCAAGCCCTCCTTGGGCACTGCTTGCCCCAGCCCCAGCCCCAATCCCTAACTCGCTGTGGGGGCACTGATCTTCCCCCGCCCATACCCCTTCCCTCCCTCCTCCCCAACACCACAACAGACTTACCAGCTGAAGGCAGCTGTGTTGACCTTCGTAAAGGAATCAACCCCCTCTCCTCTTTATAACATTTTTCCTAGGGGAATATTGGTTCCGAGTTGCAACGTTTCAACTTAAGACACAGTTTTCAGAAACCAACTGTGTTGTTAGACTGAGGACTGACTGTATACATTTTTATGAGTTTTCTGCTCCAATTTTGAAAACTGGAGAGCTCTGTATAATTTAGGTAAGATTACCTGAATATCCAAACTAAGGGATTTATTATTTGAATTGCCAAATCTATGAGGTTTGCTAGTTACAATCCTAAAATATCATGGATCCTCTGAACTATTTGATGCATAAATTATCTGAAGTAACTTAAAACTTCTCTGAGCAGCACTTACTCAGCAAATCATCATAGAGTAAGTCTCATTGATTTTGACAGCATAGTATAAGTCATATTTTGTTGTGGTTGAACTGTTCTGAAAGAGTTCTCTAGTGCATTAGGTATAAGAATAGTTTCATCTTTTCCTTCAACTATTTTTCTCCTTTCAAGTATGGAATGGAAGTTACCCTGGCAACTTCTGAATCAACTTCGCCTGTTCATACTTTATTTTTTTTTCAGTTCTTCATACAAGACTTGTTGACTAAAGGTAAAATTAAATGTCTAATCTACAAATGCAAATAAGTACATTTAAATAAGGAACGAAAATGGAAAGGGAAATCATTATTCACCATCATTGCTTACAACTTCTGCTCACAAATAAAGTTCATACACATGGTTATGTGCATATCCAGACAGATGTTTGCAGTCATTAACAAATAACTACCAACTGAAAATCTATTAAGATAATCTTTGAAAAAGCCAAATAATATCCCCTTGATTCAATCCCTTCTTGGTTGATTCATTTGTCATTTTTTTGCAGGTGGAAAAAAGATCTGGCTGTCACAATTTACTGGGGCTTTGACAAAGCTCCATACAAGAGGATATTACAGAAAATTAAGTAGTACCAGGGCATGTAGTGAAGCTCTGTCATGGAACAGAAAATGGATAAGAAACAGCTTTTAAAAAGTAGATTGAAGGATTTCCTCGTGGCAGAAGCGTAACCATCGTTCCACAAAAAGATTATTATTTTCTAATATTAATTAATGACATAGAACATAGCTGAACTGAATTAAAAACAGTTGATGATACCAAAGTATTTGGATTAGTTAACTCTAGAGAGCACTAACTTAAGAAGAATGGGGAGGTGAAACTCTTTATTGACATGTATCAGGCAACTGGAATCTTAACAATTAATGCATTTTGCTAAATTAACTGTAACTAGTCCAAAAAACTGTTGCATTTCTCTGTAGACAGCTTATTGAAAGTCTATGAAATATACAGCATTGGGTAATAAGTAAATAAACCCAAATGAGAGAGAGAGAGAAATGGTATTACTGAAAACATTATAATGTAATGATATGAATTAATAGTATGCCCAAATCTTGAATGAACAGATAATATGCCCAGACCTGGTCTCCATATTTTTAAAAAGAAGAGACATAGGAGTGAAGGAAGGCAGTCTAAAAGTGAAAATGGTCTGATAATAGGAAACATGACAAACGAAGCGAAACTTGTGTAAGGACAAAACATTAAATTAAGGGGAAATTAAAAGTATGGCATTGCTAAGTTTACAGAAAGGATGAATCAGAAAGTATTTAATAGAGGTGTTCACCCTAATGAAGGTATAATATAAATTAGATGCTATTTACCCTCTTAAATTATACAAGAAAATTGATCTATTCAATGAATTAAAGCACAGTTCATTTAAAAATGATGAAAAGACATAATTTCTTACACAACATATAATTAACTTATGGAATTTATTGCCAAAAGAGATCACAGAGGCCAAGGGCTCAGAAGGAATAAAAAAAAGAATTACACATTTTATGGATATTAACATCATCCACAATTATATTAATAGGATTTTTTAAAATGGTTGGATATAAACTTTGGCAGCAGGAAGGTTAACACAGGATTCCACAACCCCAGGGGAGCAGATTCCTTCAGTGCACTACAAAATCATACTTTCCCACCCTTGCTCCCTGTAC
Organism: Gavialis gangeticus; assembly: GCF_001723915.1. Classification (NCBI taxonomy): domain Eukaryota; kingdom Metazoa; phylum Chordata; order Crocodylia; family Gavialidae; genus Gavialis; species Gavialis gangeticus. The sequence continues at coordinate 191,384,735 of NW_017729032.1, read as the reverse complement.
ATTATACAATTATTGATTTTAAAAAAAGAAATATAAAAATAACCCTGACAGTAGCAACCATAACTGAGGAAACCCCATCCCCCTCACATTCCCTCTTGCTGCCGCTTCTTTTGACCCTATTTATCTTATCATCTTTGATGCTCAGTAGATCAGTGTCTTTAGGATGGAGGCCTCTGCTCAACTTAACCTGTAGGCTAGCGGTTATGACAGTTTCTGGGAAGTGAGAGATGTGGGTCTGGATCCCCTGAGACTGAGATGAAACTATAATTCAGGTTGTCAACATCCTGGGCATGTCCTCTAACTGTCATCAGAGGCAGAAATTCTTTGATTCGAGGATGATCTCTAACTAGGCTTATTGATAGATTTTGAAGTAACTTAAAAGTCCAATCATTGAGCCATAGACCTATCCACAGGAGTTGCAGGTCTTTCTGTAAGTAGGCCATAGACTACAATTTCTCTCTTTTTCCTTCCTCCATTCTCTTTTCTGCTTCAAAGGCAAGATGTTTTACCTTGAAATGATCTGCCATTTGATTGAGGTTATGGAGCTTTTAAGGTTAGTCAACAGCCAGCTCCTGCCAGCTCTTGATGTCAGTATCTATTTTCTTCAGGTATGCCTTTAATATGTGCTTGTAGCACTTCCTCTGGCTGTAGTGAGATCTCAAGCTTTTACTGAGCTGGGAACAGAGCATTGCTTTGTAAGTCGAGAGTCAGGTATCTGCATGCAATGTCCAGTCCAGTGAACTTGATGCTTGAGGATCACCCATTCGATACTGGTAACATTCTCTTTAGTGAGGGTGCTGGTATTTGTGTGGCAATCTTCCCATTTGATGTGGAGCATATTCTGGAGGCATCATTGATAATACCTCTCCAGGCACTTGAAATTATGACGGTAGGTCTCCCACATATCACATTTATAGAGGAGAGTGGGGATGATGACTCCATTGTAGACCTGCATCTTGGTGTCTTTCTGGAGATCATGATGAATAAAGATACAGTAAATCAACCTCCCAAAGGAGGTACTTGTGCTCTGGAACTTGTGCTGGATCTCCTCATCAATGTTCACTCTCTGAGAGAAGTGGCTACTGAGTCAGGGAAAGTTCTTGACTACCTCCAGGGCCTTTCCCTCAATGGTAATATTCATGGCCTGGGGCAGGCTAATAGATAACTTTAATATTCTTGATGCTTAGAGGGAGGCCCAAATTTCTGTAGGCTTTTTTGAAAAGATCCAATGTAGTCTGTCAGTTTTCGTCAGTGTGCAAAAGGATGGCACAGTCATAAGCATAGTGAAGGTCAAGGAGGGTTGTTCTGGTCTTCAAGAAAAAAAATCCCAGATTGAGGAGCCCTCCGTTCATGTCAATTCCAAAAAGAAGATGGTTCTTCATGAGAAGCAAGATGATTGTCAAAAAAACCAGAGAACAGAGTTGGGGTGATGACATATTTTTGCTTGATCCCAGTTTGGATGACAAAAGGTTCTGTCTCTGATCTGCATCATAAGGCCATCTAAGATGGTCACAGGCATCTAGTCATAGAGAATTCTGAGGACACTGATGTACTTTTCAAGACATCCAAATCTGGACAGTACTTTCCACATTGTTTTGTGACTGATGGAATCAAAGGCCTTAGTGATTTAAGGAAGGCTGTATACAAGTCCTGATGTTGTTCCCCATACCTTTCTTGGATCTGGTAAGCAACAACAGTCATGTCAGCCCAGCCCTGTGGGATGGTCTAAAACCACACTGAGATTCAAACATGACTTCCTAAGCAAAAAATAGAAAGTTGTTCAGAAAGATATGGGAGAGGATTTTTCCTGCTGTGGAAAGGAGGGTGATACCTCAATAGATCCCATGCATAGATTTATCTACTTTCCATAAGGTAGTCATGATGTTGACATTCCTTAGGTCCCCATGGATCTCTTAATTGTTCCAAAGCCACAAAATAAATTAACTAAGTCTCAGTACCAGTTCCTCACTGTCAGCCTTGTAGATTTCAACAGATGTAGTATCTGGTCCAGTAGCCTTGTTCTTCTTGGTTTCCTTGATGGTACACCAGACTTCTTCTAGAGGGGTTGGTGAGGGGTCCCCTTTCAGGGAGTCGGGGGATGGACTCAACAGTGGTATGTACCACAGTCAACTCATGGTTCAGGAGTGCCTCAAAGTGTTTGGATCTAGCTTGCATAAATTCATTGTCTTTGAGGAACATTAAGCCATCCTGTGAACATACGAAAGTAGGATCATTGGAGGTTGGGCTGTAGATTGCTTTTGTTGCCTAGAAAAAGCTATGATTGTCATGTTTTTCAGCATAGAGCTGAATCCCTTTGCCTTTATTTTTCTATCACTTATGTTTCATTTCCTAGATCCTCCTCTGAGCTTCAACAAGATGATGCATCTCTTTCTTCTGCTGAGATAAGGTGTCATCTTGTCAAAAACAATGAGCCCTCCTCTTTTGCTTAAGGAGAGTTTGGATCTACTAAAGCCAATGGATTTAGTACAGGCCATATACATGGTGGTTTTAAATCCCTTCCAGAGTTTCTCAATATTGCCTTAATTTATGGACAGGGTAGAGACATTTTCATGGAGACATTATTGGAGGTCCTTACAGACCTTCGGGTCTTGAAGAGATTTGGTGTTGAGTCCTTCAACTTGCTTTTGCCTGTTTTCAGTGTTTCAGAGCAACCCAGATGTTCATAATGGATCTGAGAAGACAGAGATCTGTCCAGCAGTCATTGGTTTCTTGCCTGGTTCGTATGATATTAACATTCCACTGATCACGGGCTCTAAAAATAACATAGTCAAGGAGGTGCCAATGCTTATAGTGAGAGTGTCTCCATCTGTTCTTGTATTTGTCACTCTGTCTGAAGATAGTGCTTATGATTAGAAGACTGTGCTCTGCACATTTGCTTAGGAGAAGGATGGCATTGGAAATGGTTTTCCCCAGTCCTTCCGTCCCAATGGTGCCACTCTAGAGTTCTAGGTCATATCCGGCTCTGGTGTTGAAACCACTGAAAAGAATGATCCTGTACTTACTGCGAGTATTAATCATAATGTGATCAAGGTTGGAGTACAACTGTTCTTTGACATTGTCAGTATTAAACATTAGAAGATACATGCTGATGATGGCATACTGGTTGTTGCTAGGGTTAAGATAAAGGGTCATAAGATGTTTGTTAATGCCCACAGGGGGCTCCATAATTTGACTGACAAGCTGATTCTTGATGGCAAAGTTTATGCCATAAATTCATCTGTCTTGGGCCAGTTTCCCCTCCAGAATTTGTAGCCTCCACTATTTTCCCTCAGCTGACCCTCATCTTTTCTCACTCAGAGTTGCAATATTGATGTTGTATCTCACTAGTTTCCTGGAGACAATAGCAATTCTTCTTTCTGGTTGTTCATTGTCTCAATTATCCATCAAGGTGTGAACATTTCATGTTGTAAAAATCACTGCCTTCTTATGATGTTTTTGACCACAGAGAGAGTGATCCCACTGAACGTGGTTATCCAGCCAGGAGCAGATAAGGCAGCCTAAGTTTAGGTCACCTTTTCTAGCCCCTTCCCCATGTGGGGTGAGCAGAAGGGAGCCTGAATATGGCTATAGTCATATGAATCAGTCATATGAATCATAATAGCAGTTGCTGAACTGCACCCCTGTCTTAACCCAGGTACAAGACAACTGTCAGGTTACTGCCACCTGTGTGAAGATTTATGCCTGGAGACCACTGGATTGACTAGTCCTGTCTCCATCACCACTAGTTCATCATTGCAGGGCTTTTGGAGGTTGGTAACTGAGAGTGTGTTCTTTCCAGTGGTAGAAGCCTGCACGTGACTGTTTCATGTGAGGAAATTGGTGTGCAGAAACAGCAACAGTATGATCTTGATAAGGTTGAGATCTGTACCCAGTGGAAAGGGAGAAGACAAGACAACAGGAGACCTCTATCTTCCTTCAGCCTTCTTCTACCTTTACAGGCTTTGAGATCATGACTTCTTCTGCCTAATCCCCCACTGAGGACTTGGATTTGGACCATAGTTTCTCTGGAAATTCCCCTCAGGCCTGTTCATCATGGGTGACCCTGCCAAGAGTGTAAGACACTGCGCAACACATCTCTGAGGGTCACTGACACACAAACCTTCAAACCACTACAAGGTCTCAGTCGATGGAGAGGTACTCAGTCCATTAGGTCATTAGGTATCACACTTTGTAGAAAAGTGAGCTATTGTGCTTTGTATTGAAGTCAATGATGCTGCCTGTTGGGCACTTCCCCTCTGGATATTCTGGATCCCAAGATGACAGAGGTGCTCAGTGCACAGCCTTGAGTCATAAACTGTTAGAAGGTCACTTCAGATTGGACATAAGGAAAAATTTCTTTATCATTCATGTGTCCAGAGTCTGGAACCAGCTGCCCCCAGACGTGATACAGTCACAGGAGTCTCTTCTTTCCTGCTTAAAAATGGGGGTGGGGTGGGGCTGGATCTCATAATCTCATAGGGTCTCTTCCAGCCCTAACTTCTATGAATCTATGAGCTATCAATTCTTTTAGACCATTCAAAGCCTTTGAAAACAGTAAGTGAGAGTGTAGGTGTTAAATAGTTTAGATACTTTTGGTTCCTTGATCCTATTCTATCCCTATAAGTAGAATCATAGAAAAAGTAGGTCTGGAAGGGACCTCAGGAGTCATCTAGTTCAACCTTGGAGCTCCAGGTAGAGATGTTGGTTATTGAACCCAGAACTTAATAGACCTGCAGCTCTGGGTATTAGGCACCAGTTGATTAAAGTGTCACTAACTACTATGTTACTTCAAGATTATATGAAAAATATAGGACTGCTATGAGGATCAAGCAAAAGAAAAAGAAAAAATTGTCAGGAAGCATAAAAAATGGAATGATCTGGGGAAATACCAGTTATTGCAAAGCTGGATGGCAAGGATTGCACAGTAAACTCAACTAAACCACCACCATCTGCAGGATGAACTTAATAAATTATTTCATTTGGTGCACTATGGCATAATCAAAGTAAAAAATTGCATGCACACATCTGAAATCAATGCTGAATTATGATGAACACCATCTGGAGTCAAAGTATAATTACAAATTTTGTATAAAGGATGCTGCTGTATGCATCTGAACTTCTGAAGAATTAATTGCTGAATGATTTAATCAAAGTTACTATTGCTTAGCTGTTTCTTATGATCCTAGGTCCTCAACCTGACTTTACAGTAAGGATAAGAACAAACTTTCAAATTCTGAATGATTACATCCAGAAAAACCAAAGAGCACAACCAATGGCCAGAAGGAAAGTGCTGATTGAGAAGCACACATAAAAAAAAGTAAGAGCTGTTTGCAGTAAGTACTAACTAAGGAGTATGTAGAAGTAAGGATGCACATCTTGCAGCAGAGATTCTAAACTATAGAGAAACCAGCTTATTCTAGTGGCCAAAAACAAATTATTCAATGGAAGATCCAGGACGTATCATTATATGGCATATGTTTTTGTTTCAGATAGGAAATAAATAATATTTACAGGAGTTATGGTGACATGAAACATAAATGTTAAGATGCTTTTTCCCCATTTTCACATCACTCTTCTCATGTCAGTGACGTTTGAAAAGCAAAACAAAGAAATATGTTAACATACAAAGCAGACCACATACTGTGTAAAAGTAACCATGATGCTTTGCTTTAAGCCATTAAAGCAAACTATTAGTACACAGGAGTCAAGAAATATGGATACAGATAGGATTAGTTAGAGCACTTTTCCCTCATGAAATATTTCAGAAATTATGGATTTTTATTCACACAGCAAATGGAAGTTTTCTTATTTTTCAACAATAAAAATACTGCAAAACAAATTTGATTTATTTTTTTCTGTTGTATTTTGGCTTTTTGATTAAAAAGCTGAAACATGTCTACCAAGGAAAAAACAAATCTTTCATTTTTGAAGTAAAGATTCTTTACGACCAAATTTTTTTTGGGGGGGCTTAGATGGGTGGTTAGGTAGGTGAAAGGTGGGGCAGGAGGAAGAGGAGTTTAAGGAAGTCAAGAATGGGGCTATGGACCCTGTGTCTCTGGCTGACAAAGGCAGTATAAGTGAGAAGCAAGGGGGACTTTCA
>NW_017729032.1:191360973-191373635 GCF_001723915.1 Gavialis gangeticus | reverse complement strand
GTGGGGTGGGGGAGGGGAGTGTGTTCATAACAACATAGGTGTCTCAGGATCAAATTAGAATACAGTATGATTTTTTTAGTGCAGACGTAACTAAATAACTTAATTAGCATTAACAAGTCATGGCAAAAACCATGCTAATACACATCAGAATTAGTCTACTATGCATTAAGCATCTCATGTAGATGCACCTAGTGTCAGTTTGGGCTGGACTATACAGATGACTTTGAGATGAAATATCCTATAATGGCTATTACTTTTATTCATCCAATTTATTTTGATAGAGATTTCAAGAATTTACCAAGAAAAAAAAAACTTACTAAAATTATATACATACTTCTATAAATAGCATAGTACAGCTAGAGACATATCAAAACCTTAAAATCAACAAAAGCACAGGTGAAGCTGTCTCACTGGACAGGATAAACTTTGTTTAGAAAACTTTGATACTTAGGACATTATGTTCAGTGACTAAAAACAAAACAGAGTAAAAATTTCTGAGGAGAAGGATGACAATATTTTAAAATAGGAGAGTGATTTTAAAAAGAGCCTTTAAATATGTGTGTATGTGTGTATAAACTAGAAACAAAAATATTTCTATCTAAAAATAGAGACAATGAAGGAGAAACTCATCTTAAAGCCATGAAACTTGGCTTGTATGTCATATTATGGATTATTTTGATGCACAAAATGAAAGAGGGACAAGAAAGTCGTCTGCCACGTTGGCCTACCATTGTGATTAATACATTTTTCAGGCAATAAGAGGCATCTAGGAGTAGTCTAACTTTTTAATGTAATTCTGAGCATACCCAGTCACTGCAACACCAAGCCCAGTAAATTGTTATTGGTTTGTCATAACTGTAGCAGTGTGGGAGCAGTCTGCTGGCTTAAGGAGCCTGGGAGTAGTCTGCAGGCATGCAAGGGTTACAGCCCAGCCGCAGACAGTAAGGGGTGATTGCAGGCTGCCTAGGCACCAGGGCCAGCTGAGAGAGATAGTTAGCAGGCAGGGACCTAAAGGTTCCCAGGCAGGGGAGCCAAAGAGAAAGACTTCTGGGGGAAAGGTCTAGAGGGGAAAGTTAGGGTCCTAGGGAGAGAAGCTACAGCAGGGGTGAGCAAAATGGTAGGTCCGGCTGGCACCTGGACTCCATTTCCCAGCATCCCCTGCCTGCGTCACTGCAGCCAGTTTCCATGGAGACATCAGTAGTGGCAGTTCCATGACAGCACAGGACCAGGGCTTCCATGCAGACTGGCCCCAGCAGCACTGGTAGGGAGCACAACTGGGTAGAGAGCTACTCCTGTGCTGGGATCTTGTAGTGGTGACAGCATGCACCACAGCTGTGTCCTGGCTCCAGACCGTACTTTCACCACCACAAGATCTCGGTCCCAGAGCAGCTCCTTGTCCAGCTGTGCACCCTGCCAGTGCTGCTGGGGCTGGTCTCCATGGAAACCCTGGCCCTGCACTGTCAAAGCCCTGTCGCTCCTGGGCTTTGCCCATTCCTGAGCTAGAGACAGGCAGACAGCTGAGAGTGGAGAGGAAGAGGGAGAGAGAGCGGTCAGTTCATGGTGGAGCCCAGGACCATGCAAGGAGTGCTTTTGTCCCAAGAGTCGGCCTTCAACTGTAAAGATGAGACTGAGTGAGGCCAGGGACTGTGTATGTTAATGAAGTGAATGGATAAGAGCAGGGAGTGCAGGCTGGTGGCAAAAGGCCCAAACCCAGCCTTTCTTTGTGGGCTGGGAGAAGGCCACAGCTTATTTGTTTATTTACAGCACTAATTGCTTATGCTGATTGTGTCTGGCCAGGAGGGAATTGGCCTGAAGGAATAAAAACAGTGAAAAGGCTGTAAAGAAACACTGAAAGACTGAGTGATTAAGCTAATTAATCCCGACCTGCCACAGTAACTATATACATTCTTTGTACCAGGGTTTTGGTTGTCATTACTGAGTGGTCTCCCTGCCAGCATCATTCAAAATGGTATCTCACACAAACTAATATGTAGCAGAAACAGTACACCGGTCTTTTTAGTTTGCGTCTGTTAGAATGCTATGATGAAGCACTGTACTCACTGATAATTGGGGTGGATAGGGATTTCAATTAGGGAAATGGAATAGGAGAAAAGTTGGAATAATATATTGGGAGACTGATACCTGGGCTTCCAAAGCACCTTGGAAAATCCCAGCCAATTTCTAGTTTTTTCTAGTACATGTGGGTGCACAGTAACCCTCTCTCCATCCCATACCTACGTATAGGCTCATAGAAAAATAGGGCTGGAAGGGACCTTAAAAGATCATCTTGTCTAGCTTCTTGCTCAAGACAGGATCATCCCTGACTAAACTAGCTCAGCCAAGTGTCTGTCTAACCTGCTCTTGAAAACTTCCAACGATGAAGATTTCACAATTTCTCTAGGTAGCTTGTTCCACTGCCTGACAACTCTCATAGTCAGAAAAGTTCCTCCTAATCTCCAGCCTAAATTTCCCCTACTGTAGTTTGAAGACATTACTCCTAGTCCTGTCCCCAAAGAAAAACCCATTCTCTCTGTCATTTCCCTTTAGGTATTTGAAGACTGTTATCAAATCCCCTCATAATGTTACAGTACTTAAGAAAGCATTAAGACATGTGGTGGGGTGAATATATTAATTTAATGTATTACAAAGCTAGAAACCCCCCCATAACCTCTCTTCTTCCTCCCCACCTAAACATACATATTAAAAACTAGTAATAATCCATCTCCCTCTCTTCTCTCTGTTAAACAGTTTACATTCTTGTAAGGGCAAAAAGGACCCAGATAATACTATTTGGGTCACCTATTTTCATGAAAAGGTAGTGTCACGCCTTATAGACTGGCTGAATCAGAGATGGATTTTGCTTTCACTTTTACTCATGAAAGATTATACCTCTCTGATTCAGTTAGTCTGTAACATGCAACTCTAACCTGCTTTCTATCTGACTTCAGATTAGCCCAGCTAAGTACTTATATGTTCAGGAAGGATTAATTCAAACTGGACTGCGTATAGAGAAGAGCTCCTGTGATGAACAGAGAAAAAGAACACCTATTTTATGATAGCAGATTTAAAGAGCTTGTCTTTTTAGCCAGCAAAGCAAAGGTTGAGAGAGAATGTTATAAACTCCTTAAAATACCTGCAGTGGTAAATACCAGAGGAAAGAGGAGAACTATTTAAGCCTAAAGACAATCCTGGCACAAAAACTAATGCTAAAAAAACCTGTCCCTGAATACATTTCAGCTGGAAATTAGAAGAAGGTTTCTAACCAGCCAAGCACTGAAGTGTTAGAGTAGCATTCTCTTAGGAGCATTGTTAAGGTGGATTTGTCAATTTATTAAGAGGATTATATGATACAGTTGCCTATAATAGAAGAGGCCTCCTGCTGTTCAATGACCTCCCGAAGTCCCTTTCAGTCCTGCGTTCCTAGAAATAAAATATGATTATATCATATTAATTGGAACACTGATGGGAAATCTAGATACTGATTTACATATGAGGATGCATCTAGAAAAATCATTATCACACAGGTACTAAGCATTACATGAAAGGACATTACATTGCTTTGCTAACATGAGTAGTTGAAATCTCACTGAACATAATTTATTAGTAGGTAAAGAAGCAGCACACAGACTATTTATTTGCATACACATGCAACAATACTTTCTTCATAAGTAACTTAGACATCAGTTGGGCCAAAGCACACTCAGGGCCAAATAATTAAACTTTGCCAAACTGTTGATTTATAGTGTCCATCATGTGTTCAAGAGGTCATCAAACTTTGACTACTTGACAAATGCCCATTTTTCATTATTGCCCACCAATGCCTCCTCATTCTGCAGTAAAGATCAATAATATATCTTAAAGATGATGGAAGGAAACGTATGCCCTCTCATTGTTTCTCCTCTCCACACCACTTTGTAGCTTAGAGATAAACTACTTAATCACATGCATAAATCTTGAAGTAGGAGTCATACTACAAGGCTGATTCTGCAACTTGCCAGAAGTCCTTACTTTCTATGATTCCAGCGGAGACTGAGGGCATACAGGACCTTATTAAAATGTGGAGGATACTTGGCACTTTGGAGGGTTGAGCTCAAATGCTTATGCTTTTAAACTACCAATACCATTATTACTTGTATTGAGGAAAAAGAAAGCTAGCTACCCAGAAGTATGTGGCTGCTATCTTTGTAGTGAACAGCAGGGTACCTTGTAGCCAAGAATCTAATGGAATTAGAGTGGATCTTGCTTCTGCTGATGTCACTAATATTATATTTTTAGCTTCCAGGTGATCAAGTTCAAGCTTTTAAAGAAGAAAAGACTAATTCCCAGTCCCCATTCTCAAAGAAAGCAAGACCATCTTAAGGAAAAAGGTAGTTGCAACAATATTTCCAGCAATGTCTTTATTCAATTGCTGACAATTTGCACAGTTCTGCTGCAAATCTTGCTCAGTTCTATTGTTAAAGATGCAGCATGGAAGCATAAGAATCTTAGCATTTATTTTTAGCTAAATTTCTAACCCTCCTGGTTTGCAGAGGAAATTTTGCAACATTAGAAAATGTGGAACCAAAAAGTCCTACAAGTCAACTATAAAGGGTCTGCCATAGATTACTGTAAAGTACTCATGACTTTTAAGCTATTTTCATGATTTTGCAGGTGAAAAAGGGGGCTGACACTATTTTATTCACAGTCATGAGAAAGAAGCCATTCCTCAATATCTCAGACAGGAAGAGTAAGAAGTGTTTTGGATGAACTTGGAACTGCAAACTGGCAACATATGTTTTTATTAAATCATGGCTTTGACATGGGAAAACAGTACACAGCTGGTGTGTATGGTAATGCTATATGAGCCTTTGTCTCCAGAAGATCATGCCTCAGACCAGTTGCAGAAGATCTGGTTCTTCATACATGACCCTAAAGTACATTCACTGTGTACAGACACCTGGAAACAGGTGTCATAAATACATCAAGAAAAATATTCATGTCTGGATGTCCATTTCAGATGACAGTATTGAAAGCCAAGGCAGTAAAAGAATAATCCAGATGGATGAGGTGTAACATACAGATGGATTGTGAGAACTCCAGGTCAGAAGACAATGATTCCAACTAGTGGAAACTGGTCACAAAGTTATCCAATTGGAGGACATCTTGCATGTCATAACTGGAGTGCTGTGTATCAGAACTGAAATTAATATGTAGCAGCATTCATTACACAGAAGCAAAAAATAATTGACACAGACCACCTACTGACAGGACATAAGCAGAAATGTAATGGGCTTCAATTTGAAGAAGGATTGGGGGAAAAGTCATCCTTTGTTTCTGCTATGAGCAGTTACTGTAAGACATTAAAATTCTAGGTGTCACACAGAGCTGGGGTCCTTAAAAGCAGATCTGGAAGAGAAATAACACTCATTCTCTCTTATATATTTATATGGAAGTCACCATGGTACCTAGGTGCTGGATACTTCACTGTCTATGTAGATACCCTGCACTGACAGACTCATTTGGAACATGCTCATTTGAAAGAAGAATGTACAAAAAATGAGGATGCAAAGAATGAATTGGAAAATAAACTTGAGAAGCTGGAAGACTCAGCAAAAAGGCAGAATTAAAACTTCAAACTTCTCAAGGCTGAAAAGAAAGATGTATGAAAAAAAGGACAGCACATATTTACAGAGAAAAAATACTGATTTCCAAGATAGGCAAATGAAAAGGTGTTCATCTATGCATGGTTTTAGAGTGCAAGAGAAGGTCCAGCAAAAAAATGTAAAGATGCTGTTGAAAGAACCATGGATTTGCACTGAAAACACAGAACAAAGCAAGAACCATCCTCCTTTCAATCCACAGTTATATTTCCAACTGCCCATCCCCATCCTCCACCCAAACAGAAACAGAAGGAATAGGTAACGAAATCTACAAACTTGAAAGTTTCTGGAATAAAACAGCTCAGAATCATAAGAGGCCAATAAAAGCATTAGAAAGTGATCCAACTTTACAGTAGTTCAGGAAAAGTCAACAAAGTGCAAAATTAGGTACTAAATTATGCTGCTGTAAATCAGCATAAATCTTATTGCCTGGCCAATTTATCTGCTCTACTGATACTGATATTAGGATAAAATACTTTTATGAAGACAAAAACAGAAAGGCTTGTATGTGTTAGCTCTTACCACATAGCTAATTAGGAGTGACGGATGAAATGACGTCTCTTCTTTAAAGAATTGTATTACCGTAAACTAAGAATCCCAGTAGTGCTGATAGTACAGTTTTGTGTATGAGTGGTTAAAGACACCAGCATTGTGGCTAGCTCCACTAATAAAACAGGATTAAACCTGTACCAGTGTGTGCCAGGATCTTCTTTCAATTGACAGCAATGTTCTAATTTTTTCTCTGTAATCTGACATGCACTCCACTTGATCTGCACTACTTCCTTGCTGTATGCTCTGAACCAGCATTTTTTGTCTAACTTAAACATGGGATGCTATGCTGTATAGTTGCAAGGGAAGATAAAATTTGGCTGAATTTCTTCAGAGACTGGAATTCATACCCTTTTCATCTTTCTCACTATGTACAAGTAGACTGAACAACAGGGGTGTCAACCATTTCTTGGTGATTAGGCTACCTTACATTTTCCATTTACTGTACAGGCATGATTATTTATTCAAATTTTATACAAATTTTCTTTCTTTTTCTACAGTCCACATGGAAGAATGATTGACCATTCATTTCACTTAATTGATATGGGTTTTCCTTGGGAAACAGAGCACAGAGCTGAAGCTAGTAGAAACGACTCAGATAAATACATCCTTTAAATATTTAAGATGTTCAAATTATATCTATTATATTAGTTTAGTATACTATTATAAGTGCATCTGTTATACTAGTATAAACATATACTAGTATAATAGATATGATTAGAAAATCTTAAAATATTTCTTATAAATATATACACATGTATATATACATACATATCATATATGTAAGTATACATACACCCCACACACATGTACAAACATACCACACATACATGATGGTGGCAGAGGGGTATACATATATGTATGTATAGTTTTTTTATTAGACTTATTGTAGAAAGACACCACATGCACCACACACACTTGTGTGCACGTGTGTGGTGTGTGTGTGTGTGCGTGTTCTGTCTTTCCACAATTCTGATATTATAAAAGCCTTAATCTGTCTGTCTGTCTGTACATAATGCTTTATTTGTTCTGACTGGCTGACTGAAACAGTTCAAATACAGTGTTTGGACAGGAGGTGGCAGCTCACTGCCATGATGGCGGGGACACGGGGGACAGAGCAGCTTGCTCCCTGGAGGTGGTGGTGGCAATGCAGCACCCCCCTGCCCTGCTCCCTGCAGGTGGCAACAAGGGAGCAGAGAAGGGGGGTGGCAAGGCCACTTTAGCTAGCCTTATCCCACCCCTTGCTTCTTGGAGGTGGCATTGGTGGCACAGGGGGAGTGGGTTCAGGATGCCGTGGGAGGGGCGAGGCCAGTGGTGTTGGCCTCGGGCTGCCCCTTCTCCCTTCCATTGTCACTACTTGCAGGACCAATGTGGGCTGACATGGCAGCAGCATGGAGAGGTGTGGGCTGATGCGGTGGCAGTGTGGGGAGGAGTGGGTGGAGGCAGAAGGAATAAGTGTGCTGCAGCAGTGAAGGGGGGAAGAGTGGGCCCGGGCCAACATGGCAGTGATGATGATGGTGATGGTGGTGGCGGAGGGGAGGTGTGGGCCTGGGCCTGACATGGTGGGAGAAATAGTGGACCCAAGTGGGGTTAGAAGCCAGCCCGCCATGGCAGTGGTGGGGGAGGGGAGGAAGCAGCGGGCCCGGCCCAAAGCAGCAGCAGCAAGGGGAGGGGAGGAGCGGGACTCCTTCCACCCTTGGGCCCAGGCCCACTCCTCCCCTGTCTCCCCTCCCCTGTGTCAGCCCCCAGCCCGCTCCTCCCATCCTCCTGCTGCCACCGCATTGGCCCAAGCCCACTCCTCCCCCCTACCACCACACCAAGCCAACTTCTCCCCACCCTTGGGTCCAGTCCTCCCCTACAGCCCCTGAATTGTGTCTCAGCCCGCTCCTCCCCTCCCCCATGCCGCTGCACCGGGGAAGGGAGCAGCAGGCCCATACCCCAAGGAACAGGAAGAAAGTGGGGAGTGGGCCCAGACAGGGGGGTCATGCGGCTCCATCCCCACCTGCTCCCCTAAATCATTCCTGATGGGCAATTGGCTAGTGAGTTTAATAAAAACCTATAGCAGATTATAACATTATGAGTTCCAGTGTACTAATTGGAATCATACTGAGGATCAAAGAAGACATAGATAATGCTATTAAGTCTTCAGCAAAGTTACATAAATTGATCTGATGAGAACAGCCAGAATTTTTATCTGAAACCAAAGCCAAGATACCTTTTAGCATTAACTTAAACAGATGTTATGGAGAGCAAAGTTTTGCCAGGCAGTGGTTCAAAACAGAGTTCACTGTTTGAATTCTGTTTTGTGGCTCTAACTCTTCTCTCTGCCTTCTGTTAGGTTTTTTCTCTCTTTTCAGTTTGAGTATTTTAAAAGACAAGTGGTCATCTGATTTAACTGATGGTATGTAAGTTGAGAATAAATAAGAGAAAGTATTTTATGTGATCTTCTGTAGAACAACAGCATATCCAGCTTGCTGATTACCCCATCCTTCTAGATCTCCATGGTATCCTAAAGTTACTGGGATTTCCTGGATCATACTGCTTGGATAAGTGAAATCTCTGGCTGTACACTGTACCCTGGGACAGGATCTAGTGGGGTGCAGCATGCAGCTGAAACCCCAAGTGGCTGTACTCCACAAATGCAGTGAGTTTTTTAAGCTCGGTGGCATGTCAGCACAGCTCATGCCAGAGCTCTGCACATGATATGAGTTCTTAAATTCACCAACTGGTCAGTGTGGGATCTAGCTGGAACTCCTATTTTCATATTGCTTCAGAGCCCATGGTCTGAGCTCTGCTGCTGTTCACCATTCTCTTTTCTTCTCCCCTAGCCATGAATTCAGTGGCAGGAGAGAAAAAGAGGGGACGCGTGGCAGTGGTGCTCACCTCTTGGGTTTTGGAAATCTGTGAAAGTAGGGGCTCCAGCCAGACCCTGGTCCAACCTCTATCGGAGCTACACTGACGGATCGATGAGCTCCATGGCATCCAGGATTGTGGTGAGGGGTATTGACTAAATCACTGCCCTTCTTACACTTTCTTTATTGCATGTGTGGATTGTGTGCCATGCAGAGGGGACGTGGCTACACCACCTTTGCTGCAATCCTGGATCTGCCCATGCACAGACTTGATAATGGTTTATAACAGTAATTTCTTTAGTTTTTCAATCTAAGACAGAAGGAATTCTCTAACACCAACATGCCTGTGCAGAAATTAGATCAAAACTGTGAAACAACCCCCCTCCACAAAGATAACCATTAAAACAAAAGTAATGAAACCCTGAAAAAAAACAAGCAACCAAATGCAAATGCATCTGCTATCCAATGAATACATAACAGCACACACATTTGAGAAAAATATACAAAACAAAAATCTGTCCAAAGCAGATTTGGAGAGAGAGAGAGAGAGAAACAATACCACTTCAGGCATTGCCTGTGGGGATGTGTATTATGGTGAGATGGGTATAAATAGTTAAACAAAAGAGAAAGTAGGGGTATAATGAAATCTTCAAAACTCAGATAATCAATGCAGAATCAGGAAGAGATTGTATATATTATTCCACTCAGGCAGGACCAATTGCTACATTTGGGATCAGGAAAGAAGTTTACCCTGTGGTCACATTAGTATGGACTGTATGGATTTCGCCTTCCTCTGTAGCAGGCCTCTTGGATCTCTTGATTTTAACAACCCATGCAGGGGTGGAATATTGGCAGCCCTCATCCCTCTACTTTACCTGTGGCAGGTTGAGGAGCTCTTAGTGTTTTGGGGCAATATACCCTGCAATTATATAACAGAGCTGAATGTATAATTTTAGGTATAGGTTAAATACTCACTTAGATTGGATGGTTTGGATAGAGATAATCCTGCCTTGAGCAGAAGGTAAGACTACATGACTTCTTGAGGTTCCCTCTAGCCTTACTTTTCTATGTGGGGCACGGAAGGGAACAGGACTAGGAGCAATTGCCTCAAGCTGCAAAGGAAATGTAGTTTAGAGATTAGGAAGAGGTATAGGATAAGCTATCTAGCTAGCTAGCTACCATATCATAGAAAACTATGTGTGAAAGGGACCAGAGGAGGTCATCTAATCTAACCCCTTTTTCAAAGCAGGACCATCCCCAACTAGATCATCCCATCCAAAGCTTTGTCTAGCCGGATCTTAAAAACCTCAAATGATGGAGAGTCCACAACGTCTGTGGGTAGCCTGTTCCAGTGCTTTACTACCTTCCAAGTGAGAGTTTTTCTCCTAAAATCTAACCTAACCTTTCTTTGCTGCAACTTGAGACCATTGATCATTGTTTTGTCATCTGCCACACTGAGAATGGTCTAACTCCATACTCTTTGGAACATTCCTTCAAGTTGTTAAAAGCTGCTATCAAATCCTCCCTCAGTCTTTTCTTCTCCAGACTAAGCAAGTCTAGTTCCCTTAGCCTTTCCCCATAAATCATGTGCCCCAGGCCCCTAACCATTTTTACTGCTCTCCAGGACGCTCTCCAATTTGAGCATATCCTTTCTGTGGGTGGGGGAGGGAGCTGGACGACAAAACTGGACACAGTACTCCAGATACTATCTATCTGCTTATTACTTATGCTATACCTCTCTGATTTAGTTAGCCTATAAGATGCAAACCTACCCTGCCTTCTGCCTGACTTCAGACTAACATACATAACTACATCTCACAAAAGAAATGATCATTGCACTTCTCATAAGGCAGCTGCATAAATAAAAGATAGCTGAGGGGAGTGGGTTGAGAATACTTAGAATAAGAAATTTAGCAATCAGAAGATAAGAATCCATACAAAACTCTCTAGAGGTTATGTATTCACATTCACATAAAGCAAGAGGTTGGAGTAGAAACCCAGAAATAAATCTGGGGACTCTACTAACCAAGTTAAAATAAAATAGAATAAAATGAATTTTTCTTGATGGATGGAATTAAGAATATAAAACAATAAGACTAGTTACATAATGATGATGATAATCATACAAAGTTATCACACATCATTTTCCATCAGTAGTTATCAAGTCACTTAACAGTATTAATAAACTTATCACAATGTCTCTGTGAAGTCTAGAATTTATAGTATCCCTATTTTATAAAAGGGGAACTGAGTTACAAAGAGACAAAGGGAAAGATCCAAATAAGAATAGAAACTTAAACAGAACTTGTCACTGTCACTAACAATCACCACCACCAAAACAACAGATTATAGTGCAGAAGTTACAAACCACTGAAGCCAAACCACTGAAACACTTTGGCCTGAAAACAGTTTCTAGAACCTTACTTTGGGCTATTCCACATGCTCAAAAGCAATCCAGTTCAGCCACACAGACACCCAATCTCCATTGCAATCTGACTTGCAGATTTAAGTGGCTGGGAGGCCACTTACATCTGCCTCACTTTTTGATTTCTTTTAGGTGGCCACCAAGCATGCTTATTTACTGTTCGACACTGGCAATATGTTGTTCTAACAGAGTTCATTAGAAAACACAGGTTTTAGTAATGTCAGCCACCTTTTGCCTAATAGCCTCATTGTTACAATGCTTATCCCAAGTAGTGGGATACCTGAGTTTCATCTTCCTCAGTCTGAGTAGACTCAAAACCAGATTTACCACTTCCTAATGGATTGACAAAACCACCAGGCTATTCTGGGTGGGGACTCCCAATATCTGTCCTGTTGGAACCAGCTTACTATGTGCAGGATTCACAGGAGAAGCAGACTGAGTTTCAAAGGATTATATCTCTGCTGCCCCATAAAGATGGCTCTCCCAGGGATTAGAAGTACTGGCTTCTAGTAACCTGCTGGGGGGATTCTCCTGTTTTGTTTTGTTTTGTAACTAATTAATGTAAAATATATACATAGACCTAACCACTATGCTCATGAGCAAAAGGTGAATAGAATCTCTAACACTAACCCTGATCAAGTTAGACAGCATGCCCCTGGGAGCCCAGGATTTTAACACACCAGAGGCTCATAAATTTCATAGAATTTAGGGCTGGAAGGGACCTTGGGAGATCATCAAGTCCAGCCCCCCAGCCAAAGGGCAGGAAGTCAGCTGGGGTCATAGGATCCCAGCAAGATAAGCATCCAATTTGCTCCTGAAGGTGTTCAATGTAGGTGCTTGAACCACCTCTGATGGCAGGCTGTTCCAGACCTTGGGGGCTTGGACAGTAAAGAAATTCTTCCTTATGTCTAGCCCGAAATGGTCTTGTAGTAGTTTATGACCATTTGACCTTCTTATCCCTTGGGGCACTCTGGTGAACAGATGTTCCCCCAGATCCTGTTGAGCATCCCTGATAAACTTGTAGGTGGCCATCAGAACACCCCTGAGCCTGCGCTTTTCCAAGCTAAAGAGCCCCATGGCTCTCAGCCTGTCGTCATAAGGTCTGTTTTCCTGACCTCTGATCATGCGCGTGGCTCTTCTCTGGACTCTCTCAAGCTTCTCCACATCCTTTTTGAATTGTGGAGCCCAAAACTGGAC
>NW_017729032.1:191354519-191354874 GCF_001723915.1 Gavialis gangeticus | reverse complement strand
TTTTAGAGTTGCTGACTGACTTGCCAGTTTTACGGCAGATGGTGAAGGTCATCAGCTCATGATCGCTGTCACCCAGCTTCCCATAGATCACTAGGTCACATCATTACATCATTCCCAGTAGCCAGTACCAGGTTGAACAGCGCTTTACCTCTCGTTGGTCCGTAGACTTTTTGAGTCAGGTAGAGGTCATCCATGCATGATAGGAAGCTTTGCGACCACTCAAATTTTGCTGAGTGATCCTCCCCCGAGATGTCTGGGTAATTGAAGTCACCCATGACAACCATGGTCCTGGACCATGTGGCCTCAGCCAGTTCCCGGGCCAGCTCCTGGTCAAGCTCTTGACTTTGGGTGGGAG
>NW_017729032.1:191322716-191349519 GCF_001723915.1 Gavialis gangeticus | reverse complement strand
CAGCCTTCGGTTCACTACCTAGATCCTCCTCTCCCTCCTCAGCCCATACGCCAAGACTAGGAAGATCAAAGAGAACACCACCTGTGCCTCCAGACCCTTAAGCCCCACCCCCAAATCCCTGTAGTGTTTAATGACCCAGCTGGGAGCACTCCAAGCTGTGTCATTGGTGCCCACATGAATAAGGAGCACAGGATAGTGGTCTGCGGGCTGGAGGAGCTTAGGGATCTTCTCCACAATGTCTCAGAAGTGGGCCCTTGAGAAGCAGCAGACTTCCCAGGCTAAGGGGTCGGGGTGACAGATTACCCCCTCAATCCCCCTCAGGATGGAGTCTCCCACAACAAACACTTTACATTTTGTCTTGGGGAGAGTGGGGGCGGTAGCTGCACTTGGGCCTGTGTTGCCTGTGGGAGCTGGCAACTCAGCAGGCTCTGCTGAGGCTGCAAGAGGTTCATACCTGTTGCTAAACTCCAGTGGGGCAGGGGCCTTGGTGCGTTGGGGCTTAGGGCCCTTGACCATGTTAGTCCATCCCCTTGACTGGACAGAATGGGAGGTCCCGGAGTCCTCCCTTGTCCTGGAGGGAAATTGTGGTCTACCCTCCGGCTCCTGAGGGAGAAGGGCCTGGCAGTAGGAGTCTATCTTCTGCTCACAGTCCCTGATGGCACGCAGTCTCTGGACTGTGACCTGGAGCTCCTCCAGCTGGTGTGCCAGAGACCCCAAAAGGGAGCAGACCCCACAAGGGGAGGTAGCCATGCTCCCGGGTCCCAGAGCCTGAAAAACGGACAGACAGCCCCCACAGCCAAGAGCCAGGGGCTCTGTCTGTCTAGAGCCTGGAAACACGAGCTCCGTCTGGGTGGCCATCTCTGAGGTGCTGGGGAAGGGGTGCAGACGCCGAGGGAACCCTCAGGGTGTAGCACATGCCCATCCGCATCATGCCACTGGTAGGCTGGCTATGGCTGGGACTGTCTACCCTGGGGGGCTCCGAGGCAGGGCCTCGGGCCCTCCCACACACCCTCCTGCGCGAACTCCATGCTAACTTGCATGATGGCAGACAAGTGCACTTTTTTGCACAGCCTGGTCACATGGCTCCCTGGGGGACTGGGTGAAGTAGGGGCCTGGGCGTGGCGAGACCCAGCCCGGCTCACACTCAGCCACCTCCTCCCACTCTCTAAGAGTTAACACCCTCCCACCACGTGCCCCACTTACCTTTGGCTGTGCTGGGGGTTGGCGGGGGGCTCCGTGGCTGCTAGGGAGTCTCTGGGGAGCTTCAGGGGAGCAGAGGCACAGCGGGCTTTCAACCGTGCATCTCTCGCCACTCCCTGACCCTGAGGCTTTTTTGCTGTTGGCGGGCCCTTTTAAATTATGCACATGCGCATTGGGCCCGCCGTCGTGGAAGCTGCTCTCCGGCTAGCGGGGGCTCTGCCTGGGATTTGGGGGGCCCTGCCCCACTGGAGAGGGACTGGTAAGTACCCTCCCCTACCTCTCTCTCTCCCTGCAGGGCTGGGTCAAGTAGGGGCCTGGCTCCCACTCAGTCACCTCCTCCCACTCTCTAAGGGTTAACCCCGTCCCACCATGGGCCCCACTTACCTCTGGCTGTGCTGGGGGTTGGCGGAGGGCTCCATGGCTGCTGGGGGGCTCTGGGGGCTTCGGGCTTTCACCCGCGTGTCTCTTGCCGCTCCCTGAGCCAGAGATCTAAGATTCAAGGGGTGGAAGCTCAGATACTTCCCTGTGTCTTACATTTTCTACCTTTTGGATGTCTCCTGGCTCATCTGATCTGTACATACTTAAGGCACTACTTAAGGTGATCGCAAACTCCTGCAACTACTGTCAATGTGTCAAGTTTTCTTGGCGAAAACACGTGAGAAGTTGTTCTCAGTAGCGGCTTCTCTGCTCTTAAACTCCCTCCCCCTCATGGTCTGCCAAAGTCTGACTCTGACCAATGTCTGGAAGTGCTGAAGGACCTTTTTATTTGTGCAGGTGTTTAGCCATCTAGGTTTGCTTGGAGTTGTCAATCGTTTTCCAGAGTTCAGGGCTGTTGTATATCTTATTTAATATTTTATCTGCCTTTATATAAATTACGTTGTTTTTTACTGTAAGCCACCATGAGCTTTTTGGGGGGAAGGGCAGCATACAAATATAACAAACACATGAAAATTTGGTTAAAAGGTATGTATATACTTGCCTCCCCAAAGGTCTTTAGGCTGCTGCCAAGAAGCACACTCTACCCATGTGCTTCCATGTTACACATGTCAAACCCAGAAATAAAGCTGTGAAGCCACACTGAGTGTGCTTTCCTGCCTATGCTGTTAGGCCCACGGAAATAAAGAACCTGAGAGGGATGTATGTGGGAAGAACTGTCCCCAGAGTGCATTTAATTTCTGTGTTTGGTGAATTCAGTATGGAAGAAGCAGTCTCAAGAACACCAAGGAGGCAGTATAGACATACCTTAAATGACTTGCCCCACAGGAAATGTAATGGAAGACGGTAGCAAACTTGGATCTCTGAATTCCTCAGCTCATATGCTGAAGGGACTTTGGCTGCCAAGAGCAATGTATTATTAGTTATAAAAGTGACAGACTAAAATTAAACCGCTAAGCTATCTTCAGTAGCTAAGGAAATAAATATAGTTAACAGGAAATAGAGGTAGAGGTCATGCAGTCTAAAACAGCTGTGATCTAATAGTTGATACTAAAAAATTAAAAATATTTCTTTCATGTTAGAGTCATAGTGGAGATTATGTTGACATTGATAACGACTTTCAGAAAAATGATACTAACAGATACTTATACAACTATACTAAAGATAAGAATTACTGCCTTAAATCATATCTAAAATGACCTGAGAGTGTAATTTGACTGGCATTTTGATGTGTATAAACATATTTTATTCTGAAATGAATCTCTCTTACAGACAGCAGTTCCTAAATGATTGGCCCTATTCTCTAAACTGTCATAGGAATTACCATATTGAGTATAAACAATTAGTCCAATATCCTGTCTCTCACACTAACCAGTAACAAATGTCAGAACCAGTATCAAGACACCCCAAGTAGAAAATTATGCAATAACTTACTAGTAAAGGACATGTCATGATTGCCCTCCCAATTAATGTTTTCCTTATACCCTAAAATGCAACAGTGTATATCTTGAAGCATGAGAAACGTAAAGACTCTTCTTTATGGGCATAAGGTCTTAAGGGTTTTCCTTCATTTCTTCTGAAACATATTTTGTCCAGCAGTATCTGAGACGGGAATACTGGACTAGATGGACCACTGGTTTGTAGCCGTCTCGCATAGCAATTTCTTATATCCTATGAGATACAGAGAATTATGTGGTTATACTTCAGTAACTGTACAACATCCTTGTAACAAGAAGGCCAGTTTTGATGATGATTCCTATTTTGTGGATGCATGACTACTAGGAATTGAACTAGGACTGTCAGGTTATTTCACTGATTTGTTTTCAGACTTTTAAAACTGTTCCCTAGCAGGAAAATGCCATTACAGCTGGTAATTCCACTGAGCCAACGCAAAACACTAAAAGTGAAGTTTATAGATAAAGATATAACTAAGTTAAAAGCCCCTTCAGTTGATATTTTACTGAAATTATTAAGTGAAAAGAAATAATTTAAATAGAAGAGAAAGATTTTGGGTAAATGGTTGCTCAGAATGTTTATGGAAAATTATTTTTAAATTACTTTAAAACAATTTTTGTTTACTTTTCCTTCCATTTTTTTCAGGATTCTTCCATAATTTGTATTTCTTCTTATCTGCTTTTGTTTTTGAAATCCAATGCAAAATAAGGTCAAAAAAAAAGTGTGCTTGTTATCTGCTAATAGACCACAATATCATTTTACCATCCTTATTTTCTTAAGATGCTTTATTTACTCAAATTTCAGGCAAGGTCCATTTCAAAATCGATACCAATAGTAATTGTAGTCAGCACTCAGACTGAACTGAACTTTCAAAAGATTATATGGACTGTTTCCCTAGCAATACAAGGTCAAGAAAAATAATAATGTAAATGTAGAAACAGTGCCAAGGAAAATTGTGTTTAACAGTTAGTTTAGTATGACCAATTTATCTATATTTTAAATGAGTACTTATGATATAATAGTTATATATAATAACATATTACATTCATCGTGTATTGCAGAAAAACATTGTGATGAACAGTCAACTATTTAACTTCTCTTCCCCCTCACACACAAAAAGGGTACAAAACTACTGATCATTACTTTTGTTTCTCTCAACAGCTTCAAACATTATTGTATGTACTTCTCTAATTCTTACAAATCAATACAACTGCAAGCTATTTTTTATCATTCAATTCCTTAAATGCCTGCAAAGAACACTACCTGTTACATAAATTCTACATTTTCATTAGAAATTTTTAAATAATTTGCCTTAGGTATTTTTTTTCCTGGGTGAGCCAGTTTTGGTTACTAGTAACAGTGGAGCTACTGGGGCATGGAACTCAGCACAGGCTGCAAAATCTACCAAGAACCTGAATAAAAAGTTGGGCAGTTAGCTATGCTGCCACCAAGATGATACTTCTGGTACCAGACTCATGCCTGTTTACATCATATTCCAGGGACTGCAACACAGAAATATTGGCAATGTATCCACAAACTTCAGTTCTGATGGGAGTAAATTTGTGTGGTAATGTGAATAACAAACATTTAATAAACAAGTAGCTGAGTCTTGCTATGACTTTTATGCTAACTGGTACAGAAATATGCCACATACTAGTTTTTAACTCTTCTTAACTCAGAAATGACAGATTAAGTCCCTTGCAATATTTAGTGTGTTATCTCTCTTTCTCAGTCCTCATTCACGCCTGCAGTATAATTTGATTAAAATGCCAATTGCAAGTTTTTAGAAAATAGTTCCTTTAATTTTAAATTACTGATGTAAAGTCAAGACTCTTGAATTGAGAACAGGAACAATAAAGAGCTTTATTGTTTTTTAAATGACTGGTCTTTGTTAAATATTTCTTTTACTCATAATAAAAACAATAAAGATGCTCCCAGACTTCAATGACAACTTTGTTTATTTTACTGATTTAGTGTACTGACTGTGAACACTACCTCCTTGATTATGTAACAGAATAGAGTTACATATATGCAGCATGACTGCCTGCAAGAAATGTCATCTGGCAGCTTGTGATTAACATTTTATTAAAAACTGTTTTTTTTTTAATTCAGTCACTCTTCAGGTTTTTTCTTTCCCATTTCCAGATGTTCAGTGATGACTGTGACTGGGCCTGGTCAAGGAGACTCCTTGAAAGCCAATAGATGGTGCTCTTGTACTTAACAGCTGTCCTTTTCCTTCAGATATTAACCATGTTTCCTCTACCATACATAGGTGGTCTCTGTGAATATTTAGATCTTCCATGTACATATATATATACACATATATATATATAAATACACACACACACACTTCAAGGATATCCTGTGAAAATTTTCAATCTTCTATGTATTAAATATAGACTTGCCTTATACTTTAATGGAAAACATGTGCCCTTTTCTTGTAATTCGTTTTTAATTCCTTTAATCTTTCTTTCTTTCATTCTCCCCCCCGCACTTCATTCTTTCTTTTTGTCTTAAAGAAACCAGAAGTTTACACATGAGTGTCCTTAAGGATTTATTCAGCTATGTCCTGAATAGAGCTGGACTGAAGCATATGCTTATGCAATTTCCCTAACTGGATCCCACTCTTGTATCTAAGTATAAATCATCATTATTTATGTACAAGTTAACAGACAATGACCTCTATTTTTGGGTAGTGCTAAGCAACACTTAAGTCCTGTGGGCTACCAAACTTGGGGGACCAAAGCTAATGAATATAGTATGATGCAACCAAAAGGGTTCTAGAGGAATGTAAAGGTTCTATATACCAATAGGATTAAATCTTGAGTGGGACTGTTAAGATGCCTTTTAGATTCATTAAACTGTTTTCCTTCCAGTTATGCCAGCGGCAAAGACAACTGTGAGAAAAGACACAATTAGGGCCTTGTAACACCTTACTCTGTGAGCTGCACAAATGGTGATTGGTGCTAGTGCTGGTGACTGGAGTTGGAAGCAGTCATA
This sequence comes from Gavialis gangeticus, assembly GCF_001723915.1. Lineage (NCBI taxonomy): Eukaryota > Metazoa > Chordata > Crocodylia > Gavialidae > Gavialis > Gavialis gangeticus. The sequence continues at coordinate 191,343,429 of NW_017729032.1, read as the reverse complement.
CCCTTAGTCTAGAAACTTTCTCTGTCTCCCGCTTGCACAGTTGTGACTTGCCACTAATGGTCTGGTGAGCAGAGGCAGGATGAGGAGCTGTAGGCAGAAAGTTTGTCCACACAGAACAGGGGGTAGGGGAGGGACCACTGCACCCTGCAATACTAGAAGACTTGGACTTGAGATGCACGTCTGTGTGGAGTGGTCACACATTAATGGAACGGCAACTAGGTAGCGCAGATCAGAGATAATCCTGCCCTGGAGTGGCATCACTTTGAGCTACATAAGGAGTGCTTTAAGTCACTTCAAGGTGTTAACCTGTGGACATTCCAGGGGTTAAGAGCTCCAGGAGCCACCCAAAATTAACATGTAACAAGGCTCTAAATTGAAGCCCTCCAGTATCCTAGGATGCAGTGTCTCCTCCCCTACCCTCCTGCTCTTTGGGCTCTCACTCCTCCCAGCCCCTTACAGGAGTGGCCCAGGCACCAAAGCCATGGCTTTTCTATCTTCCCCAGGTTCCAAGAATGGTGGCTTGGCACATCTTTACCCAACAGTGCTAAGCCTGTCTGGGCAAGTGGTCACTGCTGAACCCCATGCCTGCCCCATCTGCCAAGCCCTGGGGAGCAGAGAAGAGTGTGGCCGGCTCCAGAGTGCCCGCAGACCTGGCCAGGCTCTGGCAAGCTCCAAGCCATCCCCACAGTTCTAGCAGTGCTCTGCTCCATACACCCAATCCACACGCAGACCGGCAGGAGGCTGCTGCAGGGTGGGGGGCAGCCTGTTGCCAGGGAAGCCGCTGTTTTGAGGTGGGGCAACTATGGGTGGGTCTGACCTGTGGGCACGGGGCTCTGCCACTGCCCATGTTGACATGGGAGCTGGCTGCAGGAAGACTCTGCTCCCAGAGTGAAACCAATTTAGTGGGGCTCTGACTGGCTCCAGACCCATGCCCACCTCTGCCTCTTCTGCTGCTGCTGCCAGCTTCCTGGGACTTCTACCTGGGCCTCCCCCTGCCCTGGGATCTGGGGGTGTATGTTCACTTGTCTCACACACTACTGGTCTGCTCTTACCAGACCCAAGGCCACCAAGGACCCATGTGTGACACCCCTGGACATGTGTGAACCCAGCACATCTAGGCACCAGAAGTTGGGAGCCAGGAACCAGGAGCCAGGTGAACAGCAACCTCCCTATGCAACCCACCGCCAAGTCCCTCAGCCTCACTCTTGAGGGACCCCACCACCTCCCTCCGTTCCCGGTGGTCTAGAACACTGCTACTGCAGTAGGCAAGGGATGGGTGAAACATAGCAAATTATAGAGAAGTATGGGTGAAGCATAGAGAATTATAGAGAAGTAAGGCTCCAAACTAGTCTTAAGTCAATCAACATTTTGCGGCTCAAAGTACAACATGTAACAAGGCCCTTCCAAGTTGCGTTTATACATCGTGTGGTTATCCACTCTGGCATGCAGCAAGTTACCCTGGGGGCCAGTAGGGAAGGCAGCAGCCAGTATTGGGCTTGCCCCAGTAGCCTTAAATGGGATTCTGGGGGCCTCCCAGGGCTGCAGCAGTGGCAATTCTGCTGCACGGAGCCAGGCTGGCAGCTGAAACACAGCACCAGACACCCTGGCTCTGCTTTTGAGCAGCTTGCGCTGCTCCACTTTTTGTTTCTGGAGGTTTTTCTTGACACCTGGATATCCAGAAGTTAAAAAAAAAAACCCTTCCACACTGCTCCCTCACATAGCCACACTCATCTGGATATGGCCATAGTGTCATTTCCTAAAATGATCAGCTTTATGATCCAAGTATCCTATATTTAGGAATAGTTTAATGCAGTGGTGCTGGTCCAGTCTGCCAACTGGATTTCAGAGTCAGGGTCAGTCCATGAGGTGGATCCTGTGGCTGGGAGGAGTCAACAGGAGGGCTAGATCCAGCACAGGGTTGGCATGCGAGTTTAGTCCATGGGTATGATCCTCTACACTCAGATCTGGGCTTGTGTGCCAGCCCACCAGCACAGTGGTGGAATTTAGTGTGAAGCATCAAGGCATCCAGCCTGCTGGACTCCCCACAGGTCTGGAAATTTATCAGTAGGCAAGTAGCAAATACAGCTTTCCCCACTACCAAATTTTTGAACCTGTGGGGAGACCCACCATTCTAATGTATTCTAATGAAGCTGTGCAAAACCTCCCGAGTACAACTGAAGATCGAAACTAATATATCTTTCCTAGTTATATAGTGTACTGTAAGGGGATTTGTAGTTGTTGTTATTGAATTTACTGAATATTTCTCCTAAGGATCTTTCTCATTTAATTACACTGTATTTAAACAAGAACAAAGGTGTAGTATTTTTGGTAGTCAATTTAATAATGGTAATTAGCATATTCTCTTCTAATATTTTCTGAATGTTTTTTCCAAATGTTTGAAAGTATGAGACTAAAAGTGTCCTTACTCTCTTGTGCAGACTCTAGATACAAAGCCTCTAAATATTAGGCCCTTTAGACATAGAACCTTTTATTTAAGAATCATTTCAACTCTGACATAACTTCTGGAGCCATATAAATAACTTCTTCAGTATGTAAAGCTTACCCTGACAGTGATTCCATGTGTACTCACATTCATATTAAAATAATGACTGACAAAGCCAAGAAGTTCAAAATATCAAGATGCAGCATCTCCTTAGTATCACTGCCATAGCAGAAGAGGAGACTGCCTGCCTCAAATTCTTATAATCTAAGACCATATGTTAGTTCAACTTTAATTATAACTTTGATTTTTTTTTAAGAAAGGTGTATTACGGAGACCAAACTTGTTTGATCCTCAAGGCAACTCTGCCCTTAGAAACCCTTGACTAACATAAAATGAGCTGAAATTGTCATTGTTCCTTGTTGCTGTCTTCTGTTGTGTATTGATTGTTTATATTGTAGTAAAGTATCTTGGCATCTTAACATTCAGTGATTACTATCCCCCTGATAGTGGACCAAAGACAAGACATGCATATCTTGTCTTTGGTCATTACAAGGCAAACACAATGAGAAGAAATGTTTAAATGGATAAACAAACAGATACATACATTTGAAGGTTAGCTTTGAATTTTTCCTTTTGCTTTGCTTAGGACAGCACAGTTTTAAACACAGGAATGTTTAGTGCTTAGTTTATAAGATACAATATCTGCTTTTAGCAGTTTGAAATGTCTAAGAAAAGCTAGTGATTAGTGCATTATGCAAAAGAAAATTAAACACTACTTCTATGATTTCTCACTCCCAACATGACATCAACATTTAGATTACAATTGTCACTTTTAAAGTTCAACCCAGGGCTCAGAGTGAGAACCATGATAAATACATTTGTATGTATCATCTATTTGAAAGTAATTGGTTGCCTGCCATGTTGTAATGTGGCATTTCAAACCTCAATACTTGCTAAACTATTTTTAATTAGTAGTAATAGTTTCTGAAGGAGTATGTGCATAGAGGTAGGCAGCTTGGCACTAACAAGGATGAAACTGCAGGTGATGACATATTTGCGAAACAGCTGGAAGGCTTACTTATTCCAAAATGCTCAAAAATATAACAAATAAGAGATAATCACTTAAATATGCACTTACAGTAAATGACTTGTGGGAAATGAGTAAAAGCAAAGTGCATCAAAGATTTATAATACTTATTTTATACTTCAAATGTCCCTCAGCTTTAATGTTTCAAATGCATACATTCAGAAGCTTTAATGTTTAGAATACATACATTCAAAGAGGAGGATATTATTTCTGAGTTAGAAGGTGGCCATTTTTTAATTCTGATTATTATATTTGGATTTACTCTAAAAATACCAAGACAAAACATAAGGCATACTCCTATTTCCTTGTGCCAGCCATGTTCCCTGTTACACAAGTGGGAGGAAGGAGGTTTGGCTGGTCCTCCCTACCAGTGCACCTGCCATTGTACCTACACCATCATGTTGGGAAGCATATACTGAACTAGGGATAGAGTTGGCACACTTTAATCCCTCTCCACAGCAGAGTGGAAACCCATTTGATCTCAGAACAAAGCATATAATCACAATTTATCTAATGACAGTGAAACCACAAATAAATAGGAATCAGAAGATAGCAAACTAGAGCTATGGGTTGCCTATATTGGCCTCTGAGATTCACAATGGTGGAAATATCTGCCCATGTGGTGATCTCTGTCCCAGGGCAGACAAGCCTTATGTTGCTCGCAAAGCTCTACAGCTTTTCTCAAGGCTAGGGAGAGCAGTGTTCAATACCATTTATAGTGCCAACTGTGGTCTGTGGGCTAGCAAACTTGAGGGACACATGCTAATGAATATAGTACAATTCAGTCAGAAGGGCTCTAGATATAGGGAAATCAGTTCTGTGGGAATTAGTTACAGGTAAATTCTAGTTCTATGGAAATTATTAACCTATATAATTTAATAGATCATTACATCCTTTCCAAAGATTATTGAACCATCCTGTAAAGAATTGCATAATAGGGATGCAATGCTATCTGTGCATATTTATATAGATACTTTTATATAGATATAGTTAAAAACACTATAAAGGGACTTTAATTTTCTATTAAAGCCCAAGGGACTTTTCTATAATGGGAAATTCCTTTTCTTCATTAGGATACACTGCCAGTGAAGTGGAGTTTTGTGAAGGAAAATTTTATGATGCATCTTCTTTATATATCATACAATAACTGTTCAAGCTGTTACTCAGTTAAAACCCTAGTTAAAACAGCAGAAGTAGTAGGTGCCAGCATGCATTTTCCCATGTATACAGAAGTCTTATGTAGTGTCTTCTAAATTAATTTGAACAATTAGGACTAAGTACTGTCACACTTATTCACAATGCCTTTGCCTAAGAGTGGGATAATTCTCTGATGGGTTTTAACTGGTATAACATTGACAATCATTTTCCTGGTATGGAGTCATGTTTTAGAATCCATTAACTCGCTGGCTTACATGTTTTAAATATAACTCCTATTCAGTGAAGGCAAAATTGAGTTCTTTTAACATACTAGTTAAAACTTTATTTGTTTTCTAATGTAATCCATTTCAGTAGTACACACAGAAAGCCAAATCTCATTTTAACTTCACAAGCCTCAGTAGCACTTTCATAGCTGCATCAGTGCAATTAATGACACATGGTATTTTTAGCTGCTTTCTCCACTTCTGGTAAAAAAGGGTCGCTCATAATTATGTAACCCTGTATTTACATACAGACACACATACATTCATATACCTATATATGTGGACTAATACACGTTTCACCTTTTGGCCCAAGACCTAGAAAAAGATGACTTTGCACATAAAGTGGAAGACACAAGTTATAGGTCCCTCCTCATCCAGAGTAGGACATGAATCTGCACTTCCCAGTAAACCACTAGCACTTGGGGTGGAGCACTCCGCAGCCCTCCCTCCATCCCATCCAGACTCTCACCAGTCCACCGATGGGAGAAAATATATAACACAAAAAAGAGGAAATCAAACTCATAAGGAGTATATGGCTAATGAGTGATTGGGAGGGTGTCCTGGGTTCTGCTACCTGCCCAGACTGGCTTTATGTACCTTGCATTTTAATATTCAGTATATAAAATAAATAAACAGTAGAGGGATGTGTTCCATCCAGTTGGAGCAGAGATCAGGACCATAATTCAGGCCCAGCTTCAAAAGGAGGCCTGGAGAATGTCCTGGGTAATGGATAGCTCATAGCCTGCCAATGAGAGCATTTATCAGATCAAGGCCAAGCCAAGATGCACGTTTACAGATGTACAGCAAGCTCTTTCAACAACTGGGGGGGGGGGGGTTGGAAAGTTGCTAGCCACTGCAGAGGGAGAGGGAGAGGAGTGAATGCCACTCACTTTATTCAGTGGCAGCTGCTACTGCTTAATGGGCAGCAAAACAGGCTCCATGGGCTGTTACTGGTGCCCCTTTTATCCCTTAATGCTCAGATCCTTTGCCTGGGCTGTGCCTGCCATGGCAAAGATTCTTGGGGAGGAAGAGCCATACCACCACCCCCAACAAGATGGTGTTGAGGGTTGGTGCCCCACAATAGTTGTGCTACTCCTTTTTTTCCCAGTGAACCAGATGGACAGTGGCAGGTCATTTGCTGGGGGTGGATGGAGTGGCCCCAAGTCAGATATGCTGGGGGGAGAAGCAGGGACCAGTCCAGCCCAATCCAGATATGCTGGACAGGGGAGTGGAACAGAGCATCCCCAGTCCATGCCTTGTCCAGTTCTGTACTCCCCCATTGGGGGAGTCACTGTTCCCCTGAGCACTGCCAGGAGTGACCAGGAATAACGGTCACAAGCTGGCAGAGGGTAGATTTAGGCTAGATATCAGGATCCAGGATTGGGGCGGGGCAGGTCCCCTCACAAGCTGATTTGCCCTGGGCCCCACAGCTGCTGGCCCTGCTGGCAGCACTAGCCTCCTGTCATTTGGCAAGCAGATCAGGAGTCTGCCTGCACCCCTGGGAGGGCTGCAGGGGCTGTGCTGGACTGCTCATGGGGGTGCAGGCCCCTGATCTGCCTGCTGGATGACAGAAGGTTGGTTCTGCTGCCTGGGCCAGCAGCTGTGGGGTCTGGGGAAAATCAGCTCATGTGGGGGCCTGGCCCTACCCTGATCCTGCATGCCCTGGATGTGGAGAAGCCACTTCCATCAGTGGTGGTGCCAGTGGTGTGGGGGGAGGGGATAGCAAGCAGCTGGATGCGAAGCCAGCAGCAGTGGCACAGAGTCACCACGGCCACTCCACCCAGCTCCATGGGGCCCCCAAAGCATGGGGCCCAGGGCAGTCGCCCTACTTTGTGCCCCCCCTCCCCAGGAATGGCCCTGGCTGCTGCTGGCCCCAAAATGCTCCGGAGTTTATTCAATGCTCTGGCTCAAAATGCTCTGGAGTTTGTTGGTTCACCTTGATTTCATGTGTAGAATTAATCAGAATTTAATGATGCCTAAGCGGGTGAGGTTGAAATTAATGGCAGTTTATGTACCTAACTTGCTTGGTTGCCTTTAAGAATCCCATTACACACCTACACATCTACCTGCATCTTCTGAAAACCAAATATCTTAAATCTGACCTTATCTGCTAAATTTGCTTCTGAGTTCCCCAGTTATGCAGGCAGAAATGAAAATGCTACTTCAAATTACAAACATACAGATACAGGCAAAGCAGTGTTTTTTAATAGATGGTGTACATCTGGCCCTTTGCACTGTAGAGAATGATACCCAGGCTTTTTGGTAGCTACCTACTCTCTATGGAGTCCCATTAAAAATACTGGGATTAGTTGTTACTTACATTACTGGGCAGTGTAAGAAAATAACAATTCGACTGTTAAAAAATGCCTAGGAAAAGTGACACACATAATAGAAAAACTTGCTTGAAAGATAAGAAACAACAGGTATTCACTTTTTAATTTTACATTATATATAATATTTTTGTGGTAAATTTTGTGGTAACATTTTGTTGGAAACAATCTATTCCACTGCAGCAATTTCTGAATGTCAGAATTGATCTAAATCAGCCCAGAAAACATAATGGCAAATCTGAAATCACCTTTCCCATTATTTATTTTCAAAGAGAGATAGGAAAACCATGAGGCTTTGTATATCTTTTGTTATTTAACATATAATTATTAGTACAAAACCTATTCAAGAGACATAAAAGTAAAGTTATGCCATAATTCCAGGTAGGTGAAAGGGTGAAAATCCAAATGCATCTGGGGTTATTTTGTGATTAATATAAAAACATTTATCATGTTATGATAAGTGCTTAATGTTTATGCAGAATGTTCTTCTTTACTAACTGAGAAATACTGAAGCATGTCATACTGCTGTCTCCTGAGATACCATTTCCCTGAAGCTCTTAGGATTTAAGGGACAGAGGACTAGATGACAACACATTTTGAAGTCATTTTTGTATAAAAATATTTCACAATCCCTTCTCGGCTTACACAATGAGATTTGGGGGTATTATTTCTGGTTCATTAGCAAAAATATTACAATGTTTCAGTGAATTGTAATGGTCCAGCATTAGGAAATTAAACTGAAATATTCAAAGGCCATTAGGCTTCCATTTAAAGTGGACAGTTACTTCTCCCCAAAATGAGTTTTGTGAATTTTTTCCTCCTTCCTACAGATGTTTTCAGAGAGCTAAAATGAAGGGTCTTTTTTCTTTCTTTCTTACTTTCTTTTTGTTTTTGTTGTTTTACTACTAGTGACTCTCAATGAACTGAATGGCAAAAAAAGAAAAGTTTTTTCATTTCATTAGTTTCATATGAATTTTTGATCACTGAAGCAAACAAAGAACAAGAATTGACCTTGAACTATCCACACTGCTTCCTCAGAGATCTCAAGTAATCTATTGCCGCAGTTTAAGTTAGTGCATCAGATAATATTGTACAGATGCAATTGGGGAAGGGGAGTTTGACTTAGAATGCCAGGGTCAATTATTTATTTTAAGTTATGTAAAAAAGAAATACCAATACAAGTTCTACCCAAAGACTGAAGAAAGAACATGGACTTGAGCCATAGCAAAGAAACCAAATCTATGCCTATACAAGACCATTTGCAAATCACGAAGTCTGATGGTAGACATTCTGACCCAGTCAACCCCAGGAAATACAGTACAGGAAATATTAAAAGAAAACTGTCTCCCTTGTGATTTCTAGCCTGATAAACACTTGAACTTTTCATGGCATATTAGAAACTTAGATGTTTAGCTATAAATCATTTAAACCCATTTGAACTAAAGATGTTCTCAGTGCACATCAGAGATTCTCAGTCTTTGGTCACTCACCACCCCTAAGCCACTAAACTTTTGTCTCACAACCCCATGTCCCAAAATCCTTAGTACTCAATATCCTGAGATCATTTATTATCTTTCAGAAAACTCCTCACCAAAACAATACAGCATATAGAACAGCAGAACTTAAATTTCACATGTTGGAAAGGTTACTTCCCCCTCCCTTTTTCAGATAGGTAGGATTCAACAATTTGGAAGGTATAGTGGGATATAAGAGTGTGTGTGTGTGTGTGTGTGTGTGTGTGTGTGTGTGTGTGTGTGTGTGTGTGTGTGTGTGTGTGTGTATCTGTCTAACTATCTATCTATCTATAGATATAGATGAATTTCAGAGGAGAATGGAGGAAACTGAAGAAAAGAGAAAATTGTGCAGATATTTGGAAAGGGAACAAAGATGATTACAGAGGAAGGTACTACCAAGATTATATGGACAGACACACACACACACACACTACCTCCCAAATGTGTGTTTGTGCACATGCACATGTGTATACATACATGTGCATGCACGGACATGAGAGCACACACATACACAATTTGGGAGCTATAGTGGGGGGATGTTTATTAGGGCTGTGAGAAAGGGCACTGTTCCGTTTTGACTTCAGTTTCAAGGTTTGGACGGAACAGTGTTTTGTTTCAAATTTCAGTGAGGCTGTTTCAACCCTGTTTCAACATTTTGCCCACCAACGCACTGGGGAAAGGAACTCAGCTCAGCTGGGCTGATTTCCCAACCGTAGCCCCAGCCCCACGATCCGGCTGGGGAAATGAACCCAGGCCAGGTAGGCTGACTTCCCATCCCCAGCCTGATCTAGCACAGGGGATGGAAACTCAGCCCAGCTGGGCTGACTTCCCATTCCCAGCCTGATGTAGGGCTGGGGAAGGGAACTGAGTGATCAGGCTCAGTTCCTTTCCCCAGCCCGATTGCAGCACTTAGGAGGGAAACTGAGCCCGGGCTCAGTTCCCTTCCCCTGTATTGTGGTCGGCTTCCTGCAGGCTGGAGATGGGGAGAGCCAGGGTTGTGCTCCCAGCTGCTGCTGGGAGTGCAGCCCTCGTTCTCTCCTGTCTCCCACCACCTCGCTGCTGGCTGCTTCAAAACTTTCAAAATGTTTCAGCTAGCCTCATTTTGCTTCGCGGCTTTTTCAAAGCCCTTTGTTTCAATTTGATTTTGCTATTTGGAGCTCAAAATGAGTCGAAACAGTGTTGAAACAGCCGGTGAATTTTCACACAGCCCTAGTGTGTGTGTGTGTGTGTGTGTGTGTGTGTGTGTGTGTGTGTGTGTGTGTGTGTAATCTATGTAGTACCTTCCTCTGTAATCATCTTTGTTCCATTTCCAAATATCTGAACAAGTTTTTATCTCCTTCACTTTCCTCCGTCCTCCTCTGAAATTCCTCCCCTCTCCCCACCATTCTTTTTTGTTCGCTCCCTTCTTTGTCTTTCTCTGACATTTCTCATTTTGTTTCCCCACCTGATGTTCCCTCAGTCTGGTTTTCAGGTAGCAATGGCTGTAAACTCTTTCTCCTTAGGTACGGCTACTTGCCTGCTTAGTAGTTTCCTTTATCACTGCTGAGGCAGCAGACCACAGGGCTAGAGGGAAGAATGAATGTCAAACTTCAGGCTAACAACCAAAACTCTTCCAGCCAGAACCCCTCTTACTCCAACACTGGACAGGCAAAGAAGGATGGAACAACTTTTTGTTGCCAAATGCATTAAGTAAAAGTACTGAAATAACTGGGCGAGGTGGGAAAGATAGGAGAGTGCTGAATAAGGAGAAAGGGGCAAAAAAGTGGCAGCAGTTGCACTGAAGCTCAGATGCCACCACTGTCACCAGCAGCTCAGTCCCTGACACTGCCCATGCACCACTGCTGCCCAGAATACTTCAGTGCCCAGTTAAACCACTGTATAGGTCTATTTGTAGCAAAAGAAAAACATTATTTTTCAGGTAGGAATATGACCTCAGGTTGATGCCACTCCTTACAACTGAACCCTCTTGCTAATATTGTTTAGCTTTTCTGATGCCTATTAGCATCATCATTATCCAAAGGTGCAGTCTATATTTGTTGCTTATCTCCATCTTTTTAAACATTGTTTTTCCTTCCTATTTCTGTCATTCTTTTATTCCCCTTTATCTTTTCACTCAGAGTGCCAGTGTGTCTTAAACACTACAACCTTTGCCCCTTACGTGTGAACTCAACTTATCAGCATCAAACAAACAGGCTAATCTGTCGCGTACTGTAAACTGTTGCTCCTGCCAGTCTGCTCCATCAAGTGTTACAATGGCTTTTACAACCTGCTCAGGGCTAGTGTACAAAAATGGTTGACTGGTTGGGAAAACAACTGTATTGTTATTTTGAATCCAATTATATTGTCAGTGCAGGAGAATCAGGAATTCTGCTTCTTTTTTTTGCTGTTTAATAGTAAAACAAAATAAAGGTATCACAATGGCTTGATTACTTAAGGCATAAATTTCTCATGTTAGTCTTTAATATATGTAGATAGAAAACCAGACTTGCCTCTCATAAGGACCTGGAAAAGCAGAGATTGTAATGAAATGCATAGTCATGCCCCAATTTTAGTGCTCCCATGCTGAAGTCAGCACATAATAGCTCATACAGTGAAGAATGCTGAGATGCCAGCCTGTCAAAGGCTAAATCAGGGATTATCTGTGTGATGCTTCTATTCCTTTGAACAAGCCTCTCTTTGGTGGCTTGCCAAGCAGTTGCTTTGCTGCATATTTTCATGTCTGTCTGTCTGTCTCTAAAGACATGTACTGATGAGACTTTAGGATTGCGACTCTTCTGTCTTTCCTTCATTAACTTTCCCAATTATTTCCCTTGCATGATATGTGCAACACGAGCTCTCTTCTGAGTAATAGTAATACTGAACAAAAAGCTAAATTTCTATTCTTCTTTTTATTTTACACACTGGGAACTGCAATTCTGAAATACTTAACACCTCAACTGCAGGATCTCATCTATACTGTACTAGAAACTAATACATGCTGGCAGAGGCACCTCTTTTTCTAGGAGAATGGAGTCTCCAGAGTGTCATGGAAGAGATCCACAAAGTGAAGCAGAATTGTTCTTTCGCTGTTACTGTAAATGCAAAAGCCCTGTTATAGTCTACGAGTTTTACCCACATCCAAGCCCACCCTCTGGAATATATTATTCATGCATTCCAACAGAATTATTCTCTGCATAATTTTCTTTCCCTGCAAAGGAGAAAATGCCACCTCCTTGAGAGAGGAAAAATCCAACGATTTGAGGCAGCAAGAGAAGATCAATGTGATTTTCTGTGCTTATGGGGTGGACAGATTTTTCAAACACATACAGATCCACTGACATTCTTCTATCAAGAAATATAATCACTTGAGTTACTGTATTCTTTTACTTGAATTGTAATGGATTTACTAGCGAAGCCTATGCTCTGCGTGCCTTTAACAGCCAAAGACTTCACTCAGGTGCATTAGGAAATAAATCATATGTAACTTACCCCTCTAAACTGCTCAGTGGATGAGAAGTCAGAGGATTTAACAATACAATTAATAAAGTGTCTCTCTCATGGAAACCACAAAGATCCTGATATCTTAACAAAAGTTTAGCTTCCACTACAACCCTCCTCCCTCCCCAACACCGTATGACTGCTGAAGGGCCTATTGTATCTAGAGAATACTTAAGTTTTCAACTTTAAAGTTACCTAGGAGCTTTATGCTCTGCTACTGCACATGCTCAGAGATACTTCCCTTTTGATGGAGCTAAGTTGCTCTGTGCCTCTCACACCTAAGGCCACTGAGGCATAATAAAAAATAAAAGCATCCCTATAACTGTCAGGGTCTCAATCCAGTAGGCATGATCACAGTATCTCTAATACAATGCATGCCTTTTGTTCAGCACAGAGCATGAGTCACCAACATGCTCTTTTAAAAATACGGAAGAGTGGGTGCTAGTAGTGGTGCCTACCTTTCATATAGTACGTACCTTTTGCATAGTAACTAGGAATTTGAACACTTGCCAAGGAGAGGGGAGGCTTGGATTCTACACCTTCAGCCTGAGAGGGTTCAAAACAGCAGCCCCCCTCTCCCTGAATCACAGTGATAAGAATATATATATGTATATAGTATCATTTAATTCAACTGCACCTTCAGTGTAGAAGAAATTAGATTGTCCTGAAATGGCTATATTTAAATACTTCTCTGTAGCTGATAGCATGCTATGTTCAAAAGGAACATTTACAAAGTTGCATTGTGTCATACACACACAGTTATTATATATATAATTATGAACCAGCCCCATCTGGTGAGAAGGCTATGACCCTTTTGTGCAATTCACATCTAGCCACCATCATCCATGCCTTTGGGATCTCAAAGACAGATTACTGAAACATGCTCTATTTAGGGCTGCTCTTGAAGACTGTTGGGAAGCTGCAGAACATGGGGGGCCTGCCTTTTGATAGGGATAAGTTGCCAAGAGCATGTAAGTCTAGTGCTCTAGAGTCTGCACTTGTTCACAATAGCTTTTAAGGTGCTGGTTTTGACCTATAAATGTACCCAGGACACCATTAGGCCCCATAGTCAGCTGAGAGTAACCTCCTGCAAGTCCTATCAATGAACCACATCCATTTGGCAAAAACATATGGGAGGTCATTCTCAGCAGTCATTCCTCAGCTCTGGAAGTCCTTTCCTTTTGAGGACCATCAGAGACCAAGCCTAGAAATCTCTTTGAAGCACTATAATACCTTCTTATTTGGGCAGGCGTTTTGCAAACAAAGCTAAACTGGAATATTATATACTAATACTGTAGTTGATCTGTTCTCTTGTTCTTCTGTTTTATAAGTTGCTCTGTTCCCTTTCTGTAAGCCACCCTGAGCCCTAGCTGGAAATGGCAGTGTATGAATAAAATAAAATAAAATAAAATAAAATAAACATTTGTTTCTTCAAGAAAAATGACAAAGGGAGGCATCTTTCCATCCTTCAAAATAAAACAAATTTCCTTTGAGATTTTTTGCTCATCTCTTTACATAGATTTTGAATTGTTTAAATAGTCCTTTTACTTTAATCATTTACTATTCATCCTAAATGTAAGCTGTGCACCATGTTTACAAGAATATTCTTTTCTAAGGACTGCATTTTATCCAAGTTACTGCAATGTTGTGTTACGATGAATAGTTTTCAAAGATGCCTTCTTGTATCTTATCTTGTACCTTATCTTAATTGGCTGGCTCTTATATCTACTCCATTTTAAATAAACGATGGAAAAAACAATGTTTATTAGTATGAAATATTGTTTTTAATCATATCCTATGTAAAATGATTGGATTAGACTTTAAGGACTATATTTGTAGCAGGGTTCAGTCCTCGTCTTAATTCTTAGTCCTCTAAAAATTAAATTTTATGTGCAGACTTTGTGGGTACAAATTTCATCTACAGGTGCAATGACCTCTGGAAAAGTAACTCCTAAATATTAAAGTACACCACTGAAAATAATGAAATCACATTCTTCCTACCTCTAGATCACTTGCCATCAGTTTATTAGTTATCTGAAAATAAAATGAACTGACAGAAACCTGACTGCTAACTCATGTTTTTTTAATGTATCTATATCCAAATACTTGATTTAAGCTTCAAATTCCAAAAGAGGCCAAATAATTAAAAATCAATATAATAAATACACACATCAGTTATGTAATGAAATAGTTGTATCATTGCCAATGAATAAACAGTAAGTATAAAACCATGCGTCTCTAGATAAAAAAAAAAATAGATGTGTATTATATCTATTGCATGGAAGCAGTCTATAGTCTGGTAGATGAGGAATAGTATATAAACACAAATTTTCCAAAATCATACATTTATGAAAATAACATTAATTTCCCCAATCCTTCTCCTCAAGCACATATAAAAAATACCATCTGTTTACTAAAAAATAGCCCAGAACACCAGCAAAAACTGCAGGGCTGCACGGCAAACACAGGAACAACATCAAATCCAGATCTATCAGCCCAGAGACTAAGTCTTGCTGTTACTCCCCTCACCAGAGAACAAATTACTCACTAAATAGAAGTGAGAAGCTATAGGAGATCATGAGGTAAGTAGGGTGGTATAGACTACAAAGTAGACTACACCTTCCAGCTCATTGAAAGGTGATATAGGTTGCATACCCCGTGTCTTGAGTCAATGAATTATGCAGTGGCTGGGGAAGGCCAAATACACATTTATACTTGAGCTGATGAAACGGTACTAGCAAAAAATTCCCCTTTCTCAGAATCCCATGAGCTAACAACATTTACAATGCGCTGGGGGCTCTATCAATTTAAGCTTTCTCCTTTGTTTTCCATGGAGCCCTAGTCACTTTCCAGCATCTGATGGGCAGGGTTCTGGGGAGACAGACCACGCTATGGCCAACCTTCATGATGTGCGGCATTTATACACATACTTTTCTGTCCCATGACCTGCCAGAGCTCCACTGCTTCTGAGAAGGCTCGATTATTTAAGTTTGCTCTGCATACGAGCTGAGGCAAATTGCATTGTGCAGTATGCAGTTGTATAAGTGGCAAAATGTACATCAGCGCATAGAAAATGTTGGCGGTGCGCTTTTGAACTAAAGCACCTCTAATGTGGTTTAGTTCAAAAGCACACAGCTGCCATTTTCTCAGGGCTGACATGCATTTTGCTGCTTATAAAATTGTAAGCATTGCAGTGCCAGGCACTTTTCAAAGTGCTTAGTGCTTGCCTGTGTAAAAATGCCCATGGTGTTTACCTTGGAAGAAACATCTTTACCAGGTCAGGACTAGGAAACAATCCTTTTAGACTGCAGGTCTGACAGCAAATACAGCAAAGTGTTAGCAGAGGTGGTAAGAGACTAAGTACTTGGAGTATGCTCTGAGGAATGGAGAGATTAGATCCCTCATAGACATGATAAAGGTCTTGGTAGTCTCCTGTGCCTAAAACTGGAAAACACCTAAATTCCTTTCTGAGGTTAGTCAGCTATTACTGCCACTTTAATCTGCAATTCTTAGTGATCACTGCCCCTCTGATGGAAAAGCCACACAAGACAACATCAACAACAGTGCAGTGGTCTCCAGGATGCACTAAGGTCTTCAGAGAGATAAAGCACATACTCTAAACCACCCCAATATTATGCAGTCAGGACTTTAGCCAGAGGTTCATCCTACATGCTGATGCCTCAAGCTTGGCCTAAAAGCTGTGCTTTGTAGTCCTAGGCCCAAGACTCTTAAGAGGAGGAACAACCGGTCCTATATCTAAGCCATAAACTTCTTCAAGAGTAAAAATATTTGGTGACCGAAAAGAAAGATGTTACGATAAGAGGATAAACCAAGGGCCTCCACTACTCTTCTCAGGGTCCCCTGTATGGTAATAATATACTATGCCCCCTTGATGTGGCTTCACATGATAAAGGAAGCCAACCCCAGCTCATGCATTGCTACCTAGCACTGCAGTCTTATTCATTCAACATCCACCATTGCCCTGGAGTCATAGAGTTATAGAGAAGTAGATCTGGAAGCGACCTCCAGTGGTCCTCTAATCCACCCACCTCCCTGAGGCAAGATCATCCCTATTCAAACCATCCCATACAACCATAATCTAAACTCTACATAAGATTATCTTCAACTCTGACACAATATAAACCTAGCACCCTAACCTGACACAGGGAAAGCAGGAGAACCACAACAGTCAATAATCTACATGTATAAATGTTGCCAATATATGCTCAAGAGGTTCCAGGCAGAGGGCCATGCCCCACACTACAGAGGAAGGCAAAATCCCCCACAGCCCATAAAAATCTAACAATGAGGTAAAATTCCTTCCTGACCCCAAATATAGTGGCCAATTTAACTCTGAGAGGAGGGAGAAAACCCTCTAGCCAGGAACTTCTGACTTTGCTCCCAGCCAGAACACTGGCATACCCCAGCCAGTGTCCCCAGCCTTGGCTGTAGCCAGTGCCCATGCCTCTGGGAAGGCTTAAAAATACCCTAACACATATAGCAGAAAGGCAAGGAGTGCTACAAGCACAACTCAGAAGCATGGGAAATACCCATAGTAGAACATAGGCACAGCTGTGCCCATATCAGTCCCAACCAGTGGCTAAGCAACCTCTTTTTGAACACCTCCAGTGCAGGAGAGTCCACAACTTCTCTAGGCAGTCTATTCCACTGTTTCACTGTTCTAACAGTGAAGAAGTTTTTCCAGATATCCAATCTAAATTTACATTGGTGCAACTTCAAGCTATTGGTCTATGTCCTCCTCTCTGCAGCAAGACAGAAAAGGTGCTGTCCCTCTTCTTTAGGTCAGCCCTTCAAGTATTTGAAGACTGCTAGCATGTCCCCTCTTAAGCACCTTTTCTACAAGGTGAACAACATGCCAAACACATACCAATGCAGACTTCTCCTTGGGGTGAGGGAGGGTCAGGGGGTATTCACTGAATAGGGAAGAGTGGGTCTCAGACCCTATTTTTGGTAACAGGATGGTCTGGCCCCTTAAGTGGGGCAGGGAGCCCTGGGATAAGAACCTAGTTGTGGATGATTATTTTGGCAGTTAAAAGTGAAAACAGAAAGAAAAAAAAAGAGATTGACCTGGGGAAGGAACAGTTCACAGCCAGGTGGCAGACTGGAACCCAGCAAAGCTTGCTTCTAGGCAGTGCCCTGAACTAAAGGGGTACCACCTGGAGAAAGTCTTTAGGTTTGACTTTACTTGTTTATTTCCTGGTTTGAGGAAAAGGAGTATTGCTTATGTTATGAGGACTGACTGACGGGCTCCCAAGGGAACAATCAGCCTGTGAGGCTGTAGACCAGGAATTTTCAAACTTTTTGAGCTGGGCCTCCTTTGAGTTACAATTTTGTTCGTAGCCAGTCTATACCCATAACAGAAGTTCAATGCACGTAGATTGGTTTAAAAAATTGCAGAACCTGGTCTAAGGTAGACCAGGATTGATACATACTCAAACTTAATCAATTTTGGTTAGATCAGCAAATCAAACTTCTGTTCTAGATCTGCTATCAATTCATGTTTGATTACTGTCTGCTGGCATTCCAGGCTCCTTTGCGGCCCCTTGCTAGCTCCCCATCACAAAGAGGTGTGCTAGCACTTGCCCTGTGCTTGGCTGCTCCAGCCAAGTGCCGAGGGGGCTCCACCCCTGAGCTCTCACATAGCTGAGCCAGCACAGAAGCTTTCCAGCAAAGACCCTTTCCACAGCCCTGCCTCGTGCCAGCTGTCATGTCCCTGCATGAACCCCATAATGAAACAACCCACCATGTACATACAGACCTGAAACTGAGCCCAGGAGAACCCCCATGAGTGGGTGCAACACCACAAAGCCTGACAAGACTGCCAGGCATGAACAAGCATTCCCCCACCCCTGCTGTGTCATCTGTCAGCTTGCAGGAAGGCAGCGTGGGGCATGCCCAGCAGACCGGTTGGGCTCCATTAGGTTCATGGGGGTTCTTCTGGGCTCTTTATCAAGTCTATGTGTATGCTGTGGGGTGCTTCCTGATGGGGCTCATGCAGGGACAGAAATGTCTTGCTTCCCCCCTTAGCCTCACTCCCCCACCATGCCTGCAGCTGACAGATGACATGGCAAGGGGAAGGGTGCATGTTCACCCATGTCGGATAGCCAGTCGGGGTGGCCTAGGCCCTTGGCTGTGCTTGGTCTCCAACAGCCCCAGAAGTCTGCAAGACACACTGGGAAGCATGCAGGAGTGCCCCCAACCTGCTGGCCTTCGCCAATGTAAGCACTGTCTAACCTATGCCACTTACAGAAAATGGCATAACTTAGATTCTGCCTCAGGCTTTGAATGCCTGTACTTAGCTTTAAACATCAGTAGTACGAGAGAGTTCCAAAAAGTGTTCCTTTCACCTTTCATTAATTAGTAAGATTTTTTAAGGCCAAGAAAAAAAATTGAGACTGAGATTTTAAAAAAATCAGTCTAAGAGGCTAATGTTGTGGAAATTTTGAGAACACAAACTATACAAAAATATTCATTTTCATAATGATTTGTTATTAAAACACATAGGGGTGGGGGCCAGCGCTTTTATTTTAACAAGTGTGCTTGTTTTAACAAAATGACTCGTCTAACACATCACACATTTATGTGAATTATTTTTTTAATTTCCTGTGCTTCCAAAGGTTGATAATGTTTCTTGTCCAAATTTGGACTGATTCAAGAAGGACATTTATGAGATACTACCACACAAATACACTTCTTCTCCCATGGAAAAAGAACAAATAGCATTTTTTAAAGTTAGCAGTGAAACATTCTTTCTTTTTCTGTATACTCCTGAAGCACAGGGTATACTTCTGTATGCCCATGGCACAAATAACCCCAACTTGATCTCACTCACTCAACGTGTATTTCTCTTACATGCCCCATCAGAGAAGCAATTTTCAAATATATATATTAATGGAGAAACTTTGCTTTTTAGAATGGCACATGGAAAAAATTCACCAACCAAAAAAAGACTATAATGCATGTGAAGATTAGGGTTTCCAGGCAGTCCACTATTAGAGTTACAGGATAGCTCCAGGGGGACAAACTGTGGTTATTGAATTTGTGCTACACCTATGCACTCTAAACTGAAAGAATACATTTGGCAGAAACCTGAACAGGAGGACTGGGAATACTGTGTGTCCATACACGTGCTCTGATGTGTTCTAATTAGAACATGCTAGAGCAGACTCAATTAATTGATTAAAAATGGGGGTGATTTGTGGCCTGGGTATACAGAATATACCCTATGCCTAAGAAATATACAGAAAAAAGTAAGAATCTGTTGTTCACTCATTTTTTAAAATGTTATTTTTTCTTTTTTCTTGGGAGCAAGAGGGTGTGTATATGGTGGCATCTCATAAATATTTTTCTTGAATCACTTCAAATTTGGGCAAGAAGCATTATCAGAAGCATCAGGAAGTACAGGAAATTAAAATAATTAATTGTGTCTGATAATTAGAATGCTTCAGCAAGCCTCACCATCACATGTATTCAGCACCCAGTGTTTCAAAATGGAGTGGAGGTGCTTTAACTAAAGCTCATTGAATGAGCTTTAGTTAAAGCACCCTGCTACCATTTTGAAACAAGGGATACTGACTATACATGGTACTGCAGTGCTGCACTGTTGTTATCTCCTTTAAGGTCTTCCTTTCCACTCTCTTTTAGAAGCATGCTCTGCTAATTTGTACGGGTAATATATACAGGTTCTAACCATTTTATGTAAGACAATACAGTAAGTAGGCTCTATATTACATATATAGATATGCAGGAATGATTGCTGCACATGTTTATACTTTTCTACCTAGAGTAGTTATTATGACAATCTGTCCAATTAAAGGATTAGCATTTATTAAGAGGTAACATGGAAGATGGTTAGGATAAAGTATTCCTATTTCCACAAAAACTGAACTAAGTGGGATTAATTTCAAAGAGTTTCTGATGCACAGATTCCCAGCATGAGGTACTCAGAACATTTTTATTGCTCAAAACTGTTTTGTACCAAACTAGAGAATACGGCAGTTCAGGGCAGAGAAGGAGAAATTGGTGTGTGGGTGAACAATATTGGAGGGTTTGGGAAAGTTCTCAGAGGGGTAGGGTATTAATGTTGGCTTAGAAATGGTATTTAAAGGTCTGCTTTTTGGGAATCGGCTTATAGTTATAGATATATGCATTGTAAGGGGTCAAGATGGACAGCAGGGGTTAAATGGATTTCTAGAACTTGGGAAACACACACACAGCTTCTCATGGCCCTAAAAACAGACAGGTTGTCTAGCACAACAAGGCCAATGGATGGACAGAGCCTGAGATTTGAGGGGAGCATGCCATAACACAAGACCACAGCTTTTATGGCAGATGGGTTGTCTAACACAACAAGGACAGAGCCTGGGAACTGAGGCTGGCTGGTAGAGTTTCTACCTACCATGTGGGAGATCTGAGTTCAA
>NW_017729032.1:191306882-191322428 GCF_001723915.1 Gavialis gangeticus | reverse complement strand
GCCCGCTGGCATAACAAGGAGTAATGGGCACAAGTTGATGGAGAGGAGGTATAGATTGGACATCCGCAAGAACTACTTCACAGTTAGGGCGGCTAGGAGCTGGAACCAACTTCCAAGGGAAGTGGTGCTGGCCCCTACCCTGGGGGTCTTTAAGAAGAGGCTGGATGCCTACCTGGCTGGACTCATTTGAGTCCCGTTTCTTGTTTTTGGGGTTTTTTGTTGTTCTCCCGCCCTGGCGGGGGGTCGGGCTAGAAGATCTACTAGGTCCCTTCCGACCCTTAATCTATGAAACTATGAAACTATGAAGTACATTCTATACTGTCCCATAACACAAGATTAGTGACACCAGCTACAAGGCCCCAGAGCAGCAGGGGGGCTGAGTCCTGGCTTTGGGGGAACAGACCAAATTAGGAAAAGGCCCAGAAGGCTACGTGGACATGTGGCCACAGAAAGATAACTAAGCAGAGATAGCCATGAAAGAAGAGTCATCAGGTGTTATCAAAGGGTAAGGAGAATACAAAAGCAGAGACTTGAGAGTAACAAAGGGCCCCTCCTCCCTTTGTCCCGTCCCATCCCATCCCCATGCCCTGGGAAGGGTACGAGGCCACCATGGACCAAGGGCATACCAGCAGCCTGTCTTATGCACTCCACTGGACCGGGGCTGTGGGCCTCAGCATCCCACCTCTAGACCGCTGACACCTAAGAGAAAAAGCCTGAGAGTGCAGCCTGCATCCTGACCAGATGTACTTTGACTCTGATGACAGCCCTAGGATTGGTAGATATAGAATTTTTTTGTTGTATGTATTGCTGCTTTTTGTTATCTCTCTGTATCAATAAATTCACCTATTATCAACTGGCAGGTGTTGTGGTTGGTCTGAGGGTTCTGCCTGCCCAGAACAAAGGTATAAGGGCTGGGTTCCTAAAACTCAGTGTCAACATTAAGAGGTAGACAAATTGGAAAAGAGGTGGAAAAGGGTTTGGTACAGTGCAGGGAGAAGGAAATAAGGGGCAATAAAATGCAGATGGGTAGCAATAGCATGGAGAAGTGTTGGGAGATTCAGATTTAGAGGAGGTGAGAGACTCTTGGAGACAACAAAATGAGAATGTGTGCAAGAGGGAGTAAAGGTAGGACTGTTTGGCATGTGCCTAGATGTGTATGGGGGACTTGGTTCTCTGAGGATGGGGGTACCCAGAGCCCGTTCTCTGGTTCCAAAATCTTCTTGAAGGTATCTTGGCCCCTCTCCCTACCTCCATCACTTATGTCAGATATAGAGTGCTCTGATCTCTTTTCTCTGTTGCTCTAAATGGATGCAAGAATTGGGATGGAAGTGATACCCTTCTGAAGAAATCTGAGTCTCTCTACCCACTTGGGAGCATGGGGCAAGATGTCTTACTCCTCTTAAAATCTAAGCTCTGCCACTATCCCCCTTTTTCTACCTCATTTGTTTTTCAGTTACTGCCCAAATCCATTCATGAAGAGATATGGTGAAATCTCCTATATTTAATCTAGCGATCTATTTAGTTACTACATGGCACTGCTACAACAGTTCTCAATAGATTGATGCCTGTTTTATTAACAGCATTAAGATTCCTCAGTTGCGACTAGCATCCTTCTCACATGCAAAATATTAGATACACTTAAACCTTTGAAATCCAAGGTATTAAGGGAAACATTACCCCTCTAATACACCTGTAACTCTGCCTTCTAAAGCTGGCAGTAGTCAGTGGGAATTATTTTGTAAGGGAAGTCCAAAACATTGAACTACCAGTCAAAGCAATGGATTCTCTCCCTCGCAACACCTTCAAATCAAGACTTGAAGATGTTAATATAAATTATTACATTTAATTTAGTTTAAGAGATGAAATGGTATGGCCTGTGTTATAAAGGCAGTTAGATTACATGAGCTGATGCCCCATCTGGCTTTAAAAAATCTATAAAAAATAGACTCATGGGAAGACTAAAAATATGCAATTGTTTATGAATCTGAACACCAACCTTCAAGTGTATATGCACCATGCTGACTGTGTTAGTGGTAGTATAACTGAATGGTGGAGGAATAAGTTGCAGCAGGGTGGTAAAGTTGTTGTTGTGCCCTTGAGTGTGTCCTAATTCAATAACCCTTAGTTCTTTCTTATTAAAATGAGGCAGAGTGGGAAAAGCTAATGGAAAAAAGAAATTCCACCATTTAATAAGACTCCAGGACTGTTTTAATTGGCAAGTCAAAAATAACCTTTCAATCAGTTGGCACATATAACTCTCTGCTATATTTGCTTCAACTGTTCAAACACTGGTGAATGGTTTAGTAGCATAACTAGTGTGAAATGCAAAGTTATGTGAAGGGCTCAAATCATAAGGATATTTAATTTTAATCTTTGGCATAATTACTCATCATCGCCTTTTAGAAACTTGTGCCAAATATAAGCACTAAAATTTTCCCAGAGTCAAACTGAATAGGCTCTTTACAAACTATATATAAGCTGCCACAGATTTGGCTCCTCAATCTGGCAGTTTATTCAGTAGGAATCTCAATGAGGCTATAGAGCCATTTTTATCTGAGAGCAACTTGAGATGAAAAATATTACATCACCCCACACCTCTTTTCTATCCCATCTTAATGGAGCTAAAACTTGTGTCAGAGATTCCCACAACAGATATTTAATTTACCTTCTCCCCTCCAGGGCTCCTCCCCTCTCCCCCAAAAAATACAACCTGGAAATGTACAAGAATAGCTTAGATGAAGATTAATTTTATACTCCAAACCTCACAATTTAAGGTGTCTTAGAATAAGACTTAGAAATAAAATACTCTGTGGCTCATCATTTTTCAACTCTGCATGCATGTAAGAAAGTAACGTAAAACTTTCTGTAGTTGAGAGTACAAATTCTTCTTTTTGCCTGGGACTGTTTCAGAGGCAGCATGTTCATCTAAGACAGGGGTGGGCAAAATGTGGCCCCAGGGGCTGGATGTGGCCTGCCAGGCCATTCTATCCAGCGCACAGGGCCCCTAAAAAATTTAGAAAATTAATATTTATCTGCCCTGGGCTAACAGTCACGTGGCCCTCAATGGCTTGCCAAAACTCAGTAAGCGGCCCTCTGCCCAAAATAATTGCCCACCCCGATCTAAGAGTTGTTGCCTTTACATTCTCTGCAACTGGCACCCTAAAATGTACTGCATTTGCATTCTTTTCTGTGGGATGTTGAGGCAAAAAGTATCCCCAGGATTTTCTACACCAAAAATTAATTTCACTTGAGTTAAAGCAGTAGAAATATGGCCTAATACCTAAACAAAAATTGCTCAGGTTCATTTCATTCTTTACAGACGTTACCCCAGCTGTAATGCTGACAAGGTCAATATCATTTTGGATTATTTGACATGCAAGTACCAGTCTTGCATAGTAAACTTGCCTAGAGCTATTCTTACTTTCATATCCCAGAGCTTCTGGCTAACGTGCAAAAATCTGACTCTTTCTGAACATGCACATTGTGGTAAGCTCACACATTCTTCAAGAGGATTTATTTCTTCCCTAGTCTTCTAGTCTCCTGTGGGTGTCATTCTTCTTCCCTGATCAAGCTCTTAGGGTACGGTAGGGTGACCATACATCCTGGTTTGGTCAGGACAGTCCCGGAGTTCGTAGGCTGTTCTGGCTTCCTGGGTGGTTAGTGAAAATTGAAACAGAAGTCCTGGATTGGCACCTTTTGCTCTCCCTGCTTGCCCCAGCCTCTTGAGCAGTGGCTGGAGGCAGCGGGCAGACTGACCTGGCACCTCCTACCTGGGGTGGGGATCACCCAGGGGGCCAGGGGGAGGGTGCTGCTGTAAGCGTAGGGTGCTTACACCATTTTTCAATCATTCACAGACCATTGAAAGCAAAACCAGAGACCCGTGCCTGAGGGGAGTTGGGATCCCTCCTCATCTCCTACCCACCCAACTGCCAGGGTCCCATGTTTGGAGGAGCAGCTCTGGCTCTGTGGCTCTGGCTGGCTCCATCCTGCCTAGGTCCGCTGTGGGGAGCTCGGCTCAGCACTTTCCCTGCTACCACTGTGTGTGTGTGTGCACGTGTTGGGTGTGGGACAAGCTGGAAAAGGGAAGAAAAGGAAAGAGGGGTGAGAGAGACAGGAGTGAGCAGAGGGTTGCAGAAGCAGTGAGGTGGGAAGGTCTGGGGAGCAGGAAAGTGGCAGGGGGAGGGATGGGAAGAGAGAGCTGGTGAGGAAGGGAGGAGAGAGAGAAGGATGGGGCAGGGGTGAGGAGAGAGGTGCAGGGAAGGAAGCCAAAGTGGGAGGAAGCTAGGCAGGGGGAAGCCATATAAAGGGGATCTAATGGAGACAAGAGGAGGCTGCTCAGGTTCAGCCTCTTGCCGAATCGATCATCAAGCAGCTGCACAAGGCATGGTGCGCACACATGTTAATACAGCAGCCTGGATCAGGAGTAGCTGCACGCACATGCCCACGCATATATATGTAGGGATACATGCACAGATACATACACACATGCACACACGTGTATGTACCCATACACATACACTGCACTTACATTGCAGTGGAATGGGCCAACTTTCTCTCTGCTCAGCAGCAGCGTCCAGACTCAGCCTTCCTCCTCTTCCTCCTAATCTCTTGCCCAACAGAGCCCCAGCCACCTACTTTCCTGGCCTCTCTCACCCCATTTCCCCATGGGCAGTCCTCCTCCCCATCACTGGGGAGGTGAAGCAGCATAGTGCATGGGGGGAAGGAATGAGGCAGTTATCCAGATTTCCTTAAAAACAAGTCTTATTATTCATTTAATGGCATCATTTTTACCCCATTAGTTTTATTATCCTTCCTTAACATTTCTGGGATTTCACCCTTCATTCTCTAACTCATGGCAAATAATCAGCTCCTTCAAAATGCCTGTCCCAAGTAGAATCATACAAAATTAGGGTTGGGCGGGACCTCAGGAGGTCACCTAGTCCAACCCCCTACTGAAGGCAGGACCATCCCCAACTAGATAATCCCAGCCAAAGCTTCGTCTAGCTGTGTCTTGAAAACCTCCCAGGATGGAGATTTCACAGCCTCTCTGGGTAACCTATTCCAGTGTTTTACTACACTCCTGGTGAGAAAATTCTTCCTAATAGCTAACCTAAACTTCCTTTGCTGCAACTTGAAACCATTACTTGTTGTGTCATCTGTCACCACTGAGAACAATCTATCTCCATCCTTCAGGGAGCCAAAGGCTGCTATTAAGTTCCCTCTCCGTTTCCTGTTTTCTAGACTAAATAATCCCAGTTCCCTCAGCCTGTCCTCATAAGTCATATCCCCCCAACTCCCTCACCATGCTCTTATACTCCTTCCTACTTATTTGTCCAAGTTTTCACTTCTTATAGCTTCCTTTTTCTGATTTAGTTTACTGAAGAGTTCCCTGCTAAGCCAAGCTGGTCTTTTGCCATACTTGCTAGTCTTCCTGTGTACAGGGATGGTTCGTTCCTGCACTCACAGTAAGGCTTCTTTAAAGTACAGCCAGATGTCCTGAAGTCTTCTTTCCCTCAGACTGGCTTCCCAGGGGATCCTGCCCATGAGTTCCCTGAGCAAGTCAAAGTCTGATTTTCTGAAGTCCAGGGTCCTGACTCTGCTGCTCTCCATCCTCCCTTTCCTCAGTATCCTAAATTCAATCATCTTGTGGTCACTGCTGCCCAAGTTGCCATCCCCTACTACATTCCCCACCAATTCATCCCTGTCTTTGAGCAGTAGGTCAAGAAAAGCATGGCCTTGGGTTGACCACTCCAGCACTTGCACTAGGAAGTTGTCCCCAGTACTCTCCAAACACTTCCTGGATTCCCTGCACACTGTTGTATTGCCCTCCCAGCAGATGTCAAGGTGATTGAAGTCCCCCATGAGAACCCGGGCCTGTGATCATAAAACTTCCACTACCATTTAAAGAAAGCCTCATCTACCACTTCCTCCTGGTCTGGTGGCCTATAGCAGACACCCACCCATCACCCTTGTTGCTCTCCCTTCTGACCTTAGCCCAAAGACTTTCAACAGGCCTATCTCCAGTTTCATACTGCAGCTCTGAGCAATCATATAGCTCCTTTTACATAAAGAGCAACTCCTAATCCTCTTCTTCCCTACCTGTTCTTCCTGAACAGTTTGTACCCATCCATGACAGTGCTTCAGTCATGTGACCTATCCCATCAAGTCTGTTATTCCAATTATGTCATAGTTCCTTGACTGTGCAAGGACTTCCGATTCTTTCTGTTTGTTTCTCAGGCTCCATGTCTTCATGTACAGGCATCTGAGATGACTAGCTGATTGCCCTGATTTCTCAGGAAGTATGAGAGCACTTCCCCTGTTGCCCCCTCCTGCTTGCTCTTCCTCCAGGTCACTGACTTCTCCACTTACCTACCTAGAAGGAAGATGCTCTTCCTTCTCTTCATCAGGTGGATCCTATTTCTTCTCAGCAATCCTCCTTTTTCGAACAGTATGGGCAAAATGAACTGAATTCTACTGAGAGTGGGTCATTATTAAGTGAAGTGAAATTTTCATGCCACTCCTTACCAAGAATGTATCTTGCTTTCCTCCCGAAGCAGAGGAAGAAGCAGACTTTTGAAGGTGAGTGGAAAGAACAGAAAACGAAGGCTGCAGTAGGGAACATGCTTTACTCAAACAGGAATTTAATTTATGTCTTATGGTTCTTCCATTGGATCCCTGACATATTGAAATGTATTACTATGGCTCAGTTCCTAGTTTTTCACAAGTGCATTGTTATGAGAGTTGAATAGAAAAGCAAATGCTGGATCATTAGGGAAAATCTAAAATTTCTTGCTTGCCAGAATACAGTCAACTGAGAGTACAAGAGCCCTAATTTGACTTATTTTAAAAAACAGCGTTACTACTTTTCTTTCAGCAGATTAAATATCAGTATCTGGAGATTCAAACATTTTCAGAATTTTCAAACAACATTTTTCAAACATCTGCTTATAGCATCAAATGACACTCCATAGAACCAGGCTACAAGAAATATTAATAAAAATACTACTTCCTTTTTTTTTTTATAGTGCCATAAAAATCTGCCCAACCTGAAGCAAATTGCTTTTCCACAAAAATGATCTATTGGTTATTCCCTCCTAACAGTTATTCCTGCCTATATTTTTCCCATTCCATTTGGCATTTTGAAAGCCTCTCAGGTCTTCTTAACTTCGTTTTGCAAACTGAAATTAGAGGGGAACAATGTTCCTGTTGCACAGCAACTTGAGATTTTGATATTTTTCTTCTGTCCAAAATGATGATAAAAAAAATCTAAATCTTGAAATTTTTATGAACCAGTAGTTGAAAAAGTAGATTTTTTTTACTGATGTTAAGACATTTCATTTCACTACTGACTGGTTGTATTTAACATGTTACTGTAAATTAAGTACAGTTGGAAATGAATTATTTTTGCCAAAAACTCACTTCCCCTCATTTTGCAATTAACATAAAAATCTTAAATAAAATCAAATGTGAAATTTCTTTAAAACCAGCCCTTTCCTGCAAGCAATTTTGATTTTAATAACTCAATGTTTTCCACTGAAAGTGTTGAATTACAGTAGTCTTTCCTCATTCTCTCTTTTCTGCTCTTGGCCTACCCAATCTCAGCAGTCTACTTTCCCTTTTCAGAGTTAATGCCAGAATACTGGACAAAACTATCAAATGAAGTGAAAAACTACAACATACTATTTGTGCTACTAAGAAGAGACTAGAGATGGTTCATAGAACTGGTATAGAAATATATTGCCTCTCTCTTATAGGTCATGAATCTAAACCTTGTTCTAATTATTAGTTGCCTAAATCTTTATATAAATAATACAAATATCCAGAGTTATAATGGAGTAAAGTAAACGAGAATTTGGAAGGAATGCAACATTCAATTTCAATGGCAATGAGGGAACAAGTTGTCCTGTGTCTATGCAAAAGGTTACTTTTTTGTCTAAGGCAGTTGCAAGAAAACGCTGAAAGATGGGGCACTGAGCTAGAAAAGCTCCTGATCAGAATCAGTATGGCAAGTCCTAATCTCACTTCCAGTATCAAAAGTGAGGCTAAGTCCTGAATGAAGCATAGAGAATGAACTAGATTTTAATCAGCCCAAGAGATAGCCTCCTGCAGGTCACAATTGAGGAACATTGGCAGGAAGTTACAAGGAATCTTACTTTTCTACTGCCAAGTCTTCCCTATTTTTTGGACAGACAGAGGATGCCAGCCTCTGGGGCTGCCAAGAACCTGGAAACTTTCATGACCGTTCTCTTAATTTGCATTTAAAACTGCCATGGGGAAGAAAAGAGCTTAGGACAAACAGAAGGTTACACATTAGAATGTGGTTTCTTTTTTCTAAGAGATTTGCTTTGCATAAGACCTGAACAAAACCAGTTCAGGTCTTATGCAAAAAGATGAGACTTTTTGAGAGCTATTTCAGACTTCTAGCAGCACAAATAAAAAAAGATTTCCTTCCTTCATAGAAATGAATTCAGCTTTAATAAATGAAACTACATGCATGAGGAGCCTGGCTATTTGATGAAAATTCTATTTCAAACATGGTTATAACTACTGTGAATATACAAATTCCCACTAATAGTAATGAGATGTGTGTGTGGAGTAAGTTTTTTTCCTTATGACTTAAAAGAAGCCACATGTTTATCTTTAAAGTTATTTTTTTACATCTACATTGTGCTGTTGAGCAAACTTTCTATCCCCAGTCAAAGCCCCAGAGACAGTCTTTGAACTTTCCATCTCAACATTTACAGGATGAGTGCTTTTGCTAACTGTTTTAGTTTCATCATCTAAAACATCTAGTCTCTCATCAAGTTTTGTTCTTCTTGATGCAGGCTTGCATCAGTTTTTACCAACAGCCTGTTCTCAAGGGACTCCTTGCTGACAACCTATTTCTCAAGCAGATGTCGGAGTAAAATGCATTTCTGGAGAATTTTTTTGCTTTACGAATAAAAAGGATGAATGAGATGAGAGAGAGGCTTGTTTTCAGTCTGCACAGTTTTCTTCATATTTACCCTTCAAGTCTTTCCACCAGTCTTTAGATGCATGTGTTTTAATGTTTTATGCAATACCAAAATCAATATCAGAGGTACCTCTCTTCAACATCCATTTCCCTAATGAACTACACATGAAATCCATTTAGAAAGAAAAATAAATAAGTAACTCCAGTATTCTCCTCAACAATCCTAAATCCCTCACCCCAACCCATCAGGAAAAACCTAAATAAATAGGAAATCTATTTATCATGGCTTAAAAATTATCAGCTCTGCAGCAGCAAGCTCCACAGTCTAAGATTCCTCACAACAACAAAATAACCCTCTCACCCTTCACTACTGTTGACTATACCCTTTTAAACTGGTAGATCTTCTGACCCAGAGGCAGTTATAAATATGCATAGCATGTCTATTCAGCCAACTGAAAAGTGAACCTGTAACTTCTTATTGCAAACATTAGCTAAAGGTGGTTGGGAATTTTATGTAAAAATGTTTTTTGGTGGATAATGTAATATGTACAAAATCAAAAATGTACATTGGAAAATATATTTTTGCAATCTATCAAATTTCCACTTTTAAAAAAAATCTATCTTCTAGGTCAGCAGCCCACAGACCAGGCCTGGCTCACCAAGTGATTTTTATCTAGCCTGCAAAGCCAAAACATCAATATCTATTCAGTGGCAGAGAATCAGTGGCAATTCCCAAGAATGGCAATCAGTAGCAAGGGAAGCTGTAAGTCACTTTTTGAAAGAAGCTGTATTAATTTGGTTGGCAACTGATAAATGGTTTCTGATCCCTATCTCAGCATTTACAGGATGAGTGCTTTTGCTAACTTTTTTAGTTTCATCATCTAAAACATCTAGATTAAGCTCCCCAGAGAAGATAAGAACATTTTATTTTCCTTTGTGTTTGGGTGCTCTGACGAGACTACATCTGGTCCATTTCAGTCCTATGATGTTATGGAATCTGCTCTAGTTGAATCACCGTGGTGATTTATCAAACCCTTATGACCATGAAGGATTCTGAAAGATGTAATATAGGCAGACACCTCGGTTACATAAGATGAAATGTTCAAGAGGTATGCAAAGAGGTGCTCAACCCTCGAGAGCCTGGAACCCAGGTGTAGCTGGTCAGTGGATAAGAGTCCACCTGGATGGGAGGGTAGGGGTCAGCTGGGCTTGATTACCAGGGATCCTCGTTTTCTCTGACAAAAAACTCCCTCCAATTTTCAGATTGAAAAAAAGTAACCCAAAATCCACTTTTTCCATGATTAAAATGATGGAAACCACTATTTAAATATGATTGGTTTATATATATACCAAGAGCCAGAGCTAAACCCAGAGCTGTATAGGGTTACTTTTTAAATCTTAAAATTAGGGATTTTTTTTAATCAGAGAAATTAATATGGAAGCAATACACAAATATTTTGGCCCTTTTCAAATCCAATGTTTTATAGTGAAAGCAAACAAAGAGCATTCTGTAATATTCCAACTCTGTCCAAATTGCAAATAAATTTCAAAATAGTAACATTTCCCAGAGTACAAAAAAATTACTAAAATTTCTGCAACTATATGCATCAGTTACTTAAGTATTGAAGTGAAATATTAATCTAAACAGGCTTGAACAATTCAAGCCTGAATGTGTGTAGGATAGATTAGGATACTTGGCTAGGTACTGTAGTTTTTATTCTGGAAAGTGTTTCCTAAATTAAAATAAAATAGCAAGGAAAAAACAAACATAATAAAGGTACCCTGGAAGGAGGAGGATTTATGATTACAGACACTAC
Organism: Gavialis gangeticus; assembly: GCF_001723915.1. Classification (NCBI taxonomy): domain Eukaryota; kingdom Metazoa; phylum Chordata; order Crocodylia; family Gavialidae; genus Gavialis; species Gavialis gangeticus. The sequence continues at coordinate 191,311,658 of NW_017729032.1, read as the reverse complement.
TGTATATTCATGCAGAGCCAGCATTCATTTTCTGGTTAAGGCATCACACTCCAAAAAGACCTAACTAGCCAATCAGAGTGTGGCTTTAGACATCTGGTGTTATCAGCACACTCTAATGGGGCATAAAACAGCTCCTCCTTATTCTAATCAAGCCTCTATTTTTCAATCAGTTTTATTAAATAAGAATTCGATCATTCTATGTTTGTGGCCATCAGGATGCATGTAGCATCGTCACAGCTTATATAGCACATGATATCTATTAACAGGATACTGCCAATAATAACCTTTGAGTAACAAAACTTAGTTGTAGTCATCTCTGATTACCACTTGCATCTTCCTTGTGTTTTTTTTCCTCTTATTCAGAATGTTGTCTCCCTTGTTAATTAGATGACAGCTCTCTCTATAGCTACTGATTGAATTATCCCAATGCCTGCCTGAAGCAATAAAAATTGATCAAAATTAAGTGTAGTAGCTACATTATTTTTAATATCAATCATTTAGTTTCACAGGCATTGATTAAATTAAACACATCAAATTAACCTGTAATTGATTTAGACAAAAATACACAATATGCAATAAAAGTCGACACACTATAAACAACGGCTTATATGTAAGAGAAAGAAATATTGTAATATTCACAGTTTCTTTCTTTTCCATTATTTCTTAATATAGTTAGTTGGATGGAACTTGTGGAACACGCATTGGAAACTCATGCATGAAGCACAAACCCAAGTCCATCCCTGTTCAACAATTATTTAAATACATATATTTTAGTGTTTTATTGAACTTGAATGGGCATCATGCGTTTTAGGGTTGGTTTTTTTTGCAATTGTTGTTCCAGTGCTGCTCACAGAAATATCACTAAAGTAATTGTTATTAGCAACCAGTTCAGTCAGCCTCATGTTTTAGATGAGCATCATGATTCTAGTCAAAACCTAAACCTTCAATCCAGAATAAGCAACTGAGCAAAAGAAAAGAGACTCTTTACCCTGGTAAGTATACACTTGCTGTCATTCTGTTGGGCTACTTATTTGGCTTCTCTTTTCTGGGTGGAAATTTCCCTTTAGCAGCCACTTTCAGGGCTATATTTACTGAAATCAATAAACATTCATAAGAACCAACCATTTTCACCACTCCAGAAAGCACACACCTGCCAGAGATGCAACCTGGTGAGATGCCTAAAATACAATAGTCAAATTAGATTTCAGAGAAAAACTTTAGAAAATTTAACAAAAAATCGCAGCTACGCATTGGATCCGGGGTCTGTAGGTCAACATTCACCTGAAGGAGAAGAAAAAACAGTAGTCTGATTTGCATGCAAAACCTTGACTTCAACATGGATTGTCTTACAAACAAGTATGTAACTTCAACAGCATTCTGTTGACTATACAAAAAGTTATTTTATAAAAACAATAACAGCTAAAGGGAAGTGTTACCAAAAATATCCTAATCTCTTTTTTCTTTCCACTAGAGAGAAAAGGAAAATGCAACACAATCCAAACAATAATTTTAAGAAGAGTGTAGAACAGTCTAACTAGATCTCCAGCTCTACTGACCTCAGTAGAGCACCAGCATTACAAATGACAGCCTCAACCTCATATTTAATTTGGTACTATGCATAGTTTTTCCAGGAAGTCTGAAATTTGAGGGTGGGAATACTTTGCACTAAGATTTGTATGCTGGGAAAGCTTGAACACTGCATTAGTCTAAACACTACAAAACCTCTGATTGTCATTACCACAAAAAAGGTTTGTATTCTCAAAGCTATACATTGAAAACTATTAAGCCAGTTGACACAAATAACTTTAATTTAGACCAGTTACAAAGCTAAGAAAACCCCAAACTCTTAGGGTACACTTGATACACTCTGTCCCAGGCACTTCTGGAGGGGTTCCACCTCTTGAGTATGTCCTGGCTACCCTCTCACAACGATAGCTGTCAAACCTAAAAGTGCTTTAGTGAAGCTGCTCACAAGAGCACTGGAGCTTGAGATCAAAAGGGCAACCATAGGAATGCCCTGAAGCAGCTTCACTGCCATGTTTCTGGGTTTGACAATACCAAAGAGGAGCAGCAGCCCCTATCAACAGCATGGATGCTGTCTAGCTGTTAGACAGTGTCTTAGATCAATCTAGGGACTAATAAGTTAGTATAATAGCAGTTGTGAATGTGCAAACTACAAAAGCAATATAACCTTTATAGTCCATTTTTCATACATCTTGTGTCACACTAGCCCTTTCTATGGATCAGGCTTTTATTCCATGTATTGGGTATTGCTATAATGTGGACACAGATAGGAGGAATTTTACTGGTTCATTAGACAATGACAGGTTAAGGAAGATGACTTGTAACCATTCTAAGTTGTAGTTTCACAGAAACAAATTAAAATCCTTAGGTGCAACAACAAAACCAATGTATCTAAGAGCTTTTTCAAATACTTCTGCTTTCTTTAGACTGTTTTTTCCTTTTCTCAGAAAAGAATTATATTTCTTGTCCTTCTAGTTGCAAGGACAGCGTGAATTAATTTTCACAGTATTACTTACTAAAGCTGCAGTGAAACAGAATAAATATGCATGTGTGCACACACACAAACACATTGATAATATTGTAAGAGGAAAAAAACTCCTTTCATCTTAATGGGATGTTACCTTCAAAGATCACTTGAGTCTATTTAAATGCAAACATTGGTAAGAAGAGTCTGACCACTAACACTCAAACTGCAACACTCATTTAAAGGAAAATATTTTCTATTGCACTAGAGTCATAAGGATATCTGGTCTAGTTAGATTAGGTTCCTCCGCAATCAAGGGGAATCAAAAAAATCCTCTTCTCCTCTTCCCCTACCCAAATTTTCTCCTAAACATAAAGAAGAAGAAGCCAAAAACAACAAAATGCATTCCACAGATTGGCTAAAGCTAGGGTTATTATTACCTAAGAATCCAGCGTATACTTATTTCCTGTTCTCCTTCACCTAGCATGTGTGCTATAGCACAGAACTGTTGTTATGTAATACTGCTAGAAACAATCCCACCAGCTTCAAGATGGGCAATTAATAGTGATTTTTTTCTTGTGGATAGATGAATAAAGAAAATGCCATTGTTTATTTTCATTATTGAAGAATAAACTCATGTATCAGCAAAGCTTTTCACAGGAAGAAAAGGATTTTTTATTAAAAAATTCGGTATTGTGTCTAGCTGTATTAATTTTAAAACATTCACATATGTCAGATGACGTCTATGCATTAATGTTATATAAGCCAAGTTGGAAAGAATAGATACTAATGAGAACATGCTGTAAAGGAATTGTCCTAATGTACTGTCAGTGCAACTCAACAAATCTGGCTTCCTGGAAGTGACAGTGGTTCTATTTTAAAATCTATCAGATCACCTTTCAGTCAAAAAATACCTAACTTCATAAATCACACTGAGTACATTCTATTAACTAAGGAAATGGGGCAATCAATATGTCTGATTTTAGATTAAGTAAAAGACAACCAAAATAAAATTGAAAAAACAATGAATGAAGTTAATGTTGACTATGGGTTGCATGACACATATACAGAATACAATTCCATTCATTCACACTATTCAGCTGGCAAGTAGTGAAATATGGAAAAGTTTCAAGAACGGACTTTTACATTTTATTGCATCTCAAAAGTAATCTTGTATCAAGTTTAAAATGCAAAGACATATTCATAATATATTTTTAGCACAGGTTAGGAAATAATGGCTTAAAAGATAATTAAGGAAATATATTCCTACTCTCTCCTCTTCCTTATTTCTTTGGACCTGGTCCTGGACTCCTATGAAACAGTAGCATTCTTAGGTATGCAAACACCTACACATAATTCTCAAGATAAACCCAGAGATTACATCCATAGTGTGAAAAAGACTTAACTGTTTTGACCTTTATGAGTTCTTCGCAGCAGAAGAATTGTTCTAGTGTTTTTCCATATTAAATAAAAGCTGAGAGCAGGCCCATTCCCCAGAGTATCTTGTATCTTCCTGCATGGTGCCCTTGAAAGGATCTTGTGGGACCCTTGTTGAGAATCACTGCCATATAGCTACACTCTCCTAAAATAGGTGCATTTCTGGGCTGGGAAAGGCCTGGAACAACATTCAAAATGAGCACTCTAAAAAGAGGGCAGCACCACAGCCTCCTCATCCTCCCCCTACAGTGGTTTATAAGAAAGGGATCTCTACTCTGTTTTTGAAAGGAACAACTTATGTGCCTAGCAACATAAGGGGTTTCAGGGCTGTGAATCCCAGGTCATGCTAAGCATCTCAATCCCCTAAGAGAAGCAGGATTTAATCACACACATATTTCTCTTTACTGTTTCCTTCAGGGCAGTTTAGAGAGCAACATGCTTAGTGGACTGGCTGTTGTGAATCCCATTCTAAGGTACATAGTTTTCCATACACCATCCTTTAAGAAAATGTAACCATTTAACTCAGGGGTATGGATTGCACTCAAGGATCCAAGCCCCTAAGGCTACGGACAGAAGTTACACAGAAACCAGCTTAAGCAGTCAGCTAGGTCCGAGCGCTCACGTAGGTTCTTGGAGAGAGTCCAGGACCTTCATCTAACCCAGGAGGTGCACAGCCCCACCAGGGGGGATGCCTTGTTGGACTTGGTGTTGGCCACAGGCGACAACCTGGTGAGGGGGCTGTGGGTGCTTGACCCCCTGGGCGACAGTGACCACTGCCTGCTAGAATTCACCATTCAGCGCAAGGTGGCAAAGGCAAGCAGTCAGGTGGTGGCCCTAGATTTTAGGAGGGC
>NW_017729032.1:191290952-191306365 GCF_001723915.1 Gavialis gangeticus | reverse complement strand
TCAGGAGGCGCTACTTCACGGTCAGGGCGGCTAGGGTCTGGAACCAGCTTCCAAGTGAGGTGGTGCAGGCTCCCACCCTGGGGGTTTTTAAGAGGAGGTTGGATGACCACCTTACTGGGGTCATTTGACCCCAGTACTCTTTCCTGCCATGGCAGGGGGTCGGACTAGATGATCTGCTCAGGTCCCTTCCGACCCTAGAAACTATGAAACTATAAGTGATCAGAAACTGGTTTAAACCTGTAGCAGAACAGAACTTCAGAGCACATAAACCAGTTTCAAAATGGATGAAACTGGTTTAAGACAAACTTGGTTGAATGTAGTATCAGACTTAACTGATTTGGGTCAAACTGATTTATGAAACTTCTATCCTAGACCCATTCCTGGTTCAAGATAAATCACAGTCTCCCAGCATCCCAGCATGATTTCCAGCCCAGGGCTGGGCTGGGCTGTCTGCTCCAACACAGAAGGTTGGGGGGTAAGGGCGGAGGCAGGAACTTCTTCTACCCTTTCATTTCAGACAAACCCAGGCTGGGGTCTGGGGCTGGGGAGAGGAGTTAAACTTCCCCTCCTCACAAATACAGAGCTGCCCTGCCCTGCCCTGCCCACAACATACTTCTGGCTGTGACTGTGGACTACAAATCCCAAAGGCACCTGGAAGCAGGAAGAGGAAGTGATGGGCAGAGTCCTGCTGCTATGATCCTAAACTGCAAATCCCAGAGACCTTGGGTGCATCAGGAAGAGGAAGCCACCCAAGCTGGTTATGTGCCAGAAAGCTGTGCTCTAGCACCCCCCAGATTCTGGCCTAAGCCACTGCAGGTATGTGGCTGCATTTCCTTTATCAAAAGTGAATGTCTGTCCAATTGTTTCTCAGTTTAATCTCTGCAGCTTAGACTAACCTGCAAAGGCTGAATCGATTCATCCTCATGCTTTTTGACTGTCTAAACTTAGCCTAAAATTTACGTTTTGTTATGCTGAACACTGCAATACCTAAATCTCTTTATGGATTGAGCCCTAAGTGTTTTGGAAAATGACCACTGGGATCATCAAGCTGGTTGTTTCCGAAGTCATCAAGGTTACAAAATTAAAGCTGATGTGAAACAGACGGTTCTATTTTAATTTACCAAGAGGTTCCATATGCATTTTTAGTGAGGAATGTGGGTGTGGGTAAATATCTCTCTCCATTATGCTGTAATTATTTTAAGTAATGGATAACACAGGTGAAACTAGTGTTTGATTTATTTTACTGACTCTTATTAACCAATAACAGGATTTAGAGCTGTTCCCCTATTTCTAATTGACAAATTTAAAACAAGTTCTGAGTATAATGTAATCATGAGACTTCTGAATGTTCTTTGAAACAGAACAAGCACTTTAGAACAGAATAGGAAATTAGATCCAGTAAGATTATCAATATGAAAACAGTTCTTAACAAAAGCCACCTCTACAACTATGCAAGGCAATGAGAAGCTCCATAATTAAAACCATGACCTTTTCTATTGTTCACACCACTGAGTGTGAAATTTCTCACATTACATTTTACTGTGATTCTCACTGATTAGGTCATACGGTTTGAGAGTATACTACTGTTCTGGCTTGGTGAAGATAAAAAAAAAATCCTTTTTCCTTTCTTCCTTTGCCCTGCCTTTTTTTTCCTTTCTAATTAATGTCTGTAAAGTTTTTCTCTCTCTCTTTGTGTTAGACACCCTTTTTTTCAATAGAAAATTTGCCAATGTATTTTTTTTCATTTTAATCAAGTTGTTACATCAGAGATGAACAATGCAACAATTTCCTCAAATTAGAGGAAAAAATTATGTGGCTAAAAACTTCAGCTCGTTATAAGCCTACAGTGCTATCGTTAGTACTGCCCTGCAATGTACATAATTTCCATCATTGTATAATTTACTTTCCATTTGAAAAAAGAAGCATAATGACAAATTTTGTTGTAAGAGAAATAATAATTATTAACAGTACTCACACCAAGCAGAAATTACAATAAACATTGTTGTGTACCTCATACACAACTAAATTGGTTTCTACAGGCTATGAAGATAGTGAAGAAGTATATAAGTGCAAACATAGTACTATTATTTACAGATGAACTGAAAGCAAGAGTCAGTCTCCTGGAGAGTGACAGGAAATTTGGCGCCCTCTCTAAAAGAATGAGGAGGATAGATGTATACTAGAAAGGAAACAGGATAATATGCTGGATGAAAAGGGTTACTAAAAAGGTCAACTTGAGGAATCTGAGTGCATTCAAAGATGCTATAAAAAATCCATTCCCCATATCTTTCCTTCCCATAACTCTTTAAATCTGGTAGTTTTTTTCCCACATCGTTTTCTCCAGTGAATCAATGGATCATTAGGATGTAGCAGTGTAGACTGGTTGCTCTTTCCACCTTCCCTAACTCCCTCCTAAAGGAGCAAGCAATGTGTTACATTGATAACTACATCTCTTCCAAGTCTGACTAAGTCCTACGCTTAGTCCTGTTCCTAAACCCAGGGGTTAGCCAACATTCTTATATGACAGCACATCCTCTACAGTAATATGATAAATGTAGAACCACCCCTCAAACTGGAAAACAGACTGGGCTGCAAATGTTGTGGTTCTCAAAGCAGAGTGTTGGTGGCTAGTACCGTAACCTGAAGTCTTTGCTGTTGACGGAGTGTGAGTGGAAAAGAGGGATAACTGAAATAGAAGCTTTATAGCACAGTATCTTACAGCAACATTCTTTCCTGTGCCCAGCATTTTGGTAATGAAAACAGAAGTATATGTGATATAATATTTTACTCCCCCCCCCATATGAAAGCTCTAGTAACCCTCTGTCTAAGATACATCCAAATGAGTTCAATTTAAATAGGAAATGAAAAAAACCCTAAAAATTAAAATGAAGCAACAACAAAAAAACAAAAAATTGATCAGAAACTAAACTTGCAGTACCTATTGAACACTGATGCAGAGTGGACAGAAGTAATTATTAAATAAAAGTGAGGCTGGAAGTCTGAGAATAATATCCTGAGAAAGCCTTGCTCTTTGATAACAGGTGATGGTAACGACAGTAACGTAGCTACAAAGAGAAGACTTAAGCTGTATCTCACAGTACACGCAGATGTTACACTTAGACCAACCTAATTAGGGTTAGGTTGATCCAATGTAAGTGCTGAACTGTATATACATTTGGGGAGTTTAATTAGGGCAAAAAATAGCTGGCCTAATCTAACTTATTTCACTTGAGGGGTTACACCAAGTATATTGGGCTAACCCATACCTGATCTAACTGGACATGTGTACATGTTCAGAGTGTATCCCTGCGACTGGGAAAGCCTAGTCACACCCCTAGGGCTGTGCTTTTCCTATGCCCCCACCAATCCTGAACAGGCTATTTTTAGCTCTCCAAAGACCCTCACCCATTGATGGACAACATGGCTTCTGCCCTCACAGACCCACAACCAGCTCTCTTCCTCCTGATACTGCCTGGCTCTCCTCCCACTCGATTTACTTAAGATTATGTTCCTGGCACAACTTCCAGCACTGGTGAACATATGCACAAGTGGGGAGCTGATCTGTAGTCACACAGTTTAAAGTAAGCCGTGGGATCACAGATTAGGTTCCATGAACATGCCCTGAATTTTCTCTATTGAGATGATGTGATTCTATGTATTTAAATTTAGGGTTGGAAGGGACCTCAGGAGGTAATCTGGTTCAACCCCTTTCTCAAAGCAGGACCATCCCCAACTAGATCATCCCAGCCAAAGCTTGTCTAGCCAGGTTTTGAAAACCTCCAAGGATGGAGATTTCACCACCTCTCTGGGTAAACCTGCTCTAGGGTTTTACTATCCTCCTAGTGAGAAAATTCTTCCTAATATCTAACCTAAACTTCCTTTGCTACAACTTGAGACCATTGCTCCTTGTTCAGTCATCTGCCACCACATGTTCTCAGAGGGTGCACCTACACGTCACAGGATGGTGACAATGCTATGGTGTCATGCTTTAGTACTTCCTTTTGGTACTCAAAAAGGAAATACTAAAGCATGGCATAGTATGCATAGCTGTTGTGTTGTGCATGTAGCACACAGTAAGATTTTACTGCTATGTTGCCATAGTAGTGCGCTACAATGGGAGAGAATGCCACTCTCTCCCATTTGTGGGAGCTGCCAATCACATGTAGACCCAAGTGATTGCTACATCACCGTAGTGGGCTGTACAGTGCTGTAGGGCAATGTGTAGACATACCCAGAAATTCCATGTAAATATAAGAAAGATTTCTACATGGTCAAAGAAAGCACTTTTACAACGTTCCAGGCAATTCTCTTTCAGTGCTTTGTTTGCTAAGAGACAGATTCCTGGTTGACATACTAATAGTCACAATTGTATATACAGAACTACATGAAACAGGATTTATTCCTCTAAGTGGTCTTTGTAGTCAAAACCTAGGAAAGCTTTGGGCACAAGTTTTTAGGGATAATACAAAATATTGCATGTTGTGATTAAATATTTTTGCAATTTATAAATGAGATATCCCCTCAAAAATTACTCAATAGACTTACTAAGCCTACCTCTCAATCATTTTGGGGCCTACAAAATGCAATCCCATTTTTTGGTTTCTTTAAACTTTACTTCTTGAGTGATTGGGCCATAGTCCAGTTCATATTGTTTTATAGGGTCAATCTTTTTATTTTTCACTAACACTATACAAGGCCATTGATATCATTATAAAACCATTGATCTAGCAAGGCCATCTGGTATCATTATAAAAGATGCCATTGTTATAGAAGTGAATTGTCATTATATATTAAGGTGCTTTCACTTTAAATGCTGCCCCCAGCTTGTTATTGATCAAAATGAAGAAACTACCACACGGATTATCTTTAGACTAAATTCAGCATTTCTTACATCCTGGCAAAACAATTCCCTTCAAATGAAATGTAGATTCTTCTATTTAATTAGGTCTTTGTGATTTTATGAAAATACTATATTTTGAGTAACTGTTCTACCTGAAAGGGTAACTGAGAAAAGGGGACAAGTTCAGAGCTTCCTAGCAGCAGGAATCAGAGCGTCTTATTACCCCACAATCTAATTTCTTTTTCTGCAAGCATCTATTTTAGATGAATTTTGACATCTCATAGATTACAGCTCATCAAGCAACTATTATTTTTCTTCTTGTGAAAAAGTTGAACACCATTTTTCCTTTACAATGTTGTTTTTCCTCACAGTTTTGTTAAATCACACTTTCCTCCAAAATCCCAGCTGTTTTTATAAAACAGATTTTTTCCTTCCATGAGCATTTCCATTTTGTTACAAAGAAAAAGCTTTTCAATGAAAGCTTTTCTACTAGTTCTGTATTTTATTATTTAGTATGCATACATTATGGCACAAGAACTATGGCCTTGTTCTACCAGGCATTGTACAAACTTAGAGCATAAAACAGCCCCTTTTCCCTGGAAATCCTTCCGTGCTAACACCATTCACTGCTTGTATCCTATGAAATTATAGTTTATAGACCTCTTCAATAAAAAAGCCCTTTAACTTAAGAAGTCTATAAAGTGCTTTAAACTATTCCTCATCTACCTACTTCCCTTTCTATGGCCCTGCCTCATTCTCCTTAGTTATTAGCCCTAGAAGTTCTATTAACTGCCTTTTACAGCTGAAAAGTCTGCTCTTCCTTCACACCGAGAGCATGTCTACACGTGCGCTTTAATGCACAATAGCCTATTTTTACATGCCATTAAAGTGGCACGTAAAAAACATGGTAATATGCTAATGCACAGTAGAATAGGCTACTGCATATTAAGAGTCACTTAAAAAGTGTGTGCAACTGTGCATTAAAGCAGCCTAATGCATATTTATTTAGTATCTCATATTAGAGGGAGTAAATTTAATGTACATAAGGAAAAGCACATTAATACATGTGTAGATATGCCCTGACTCTAAAATGACTAGCCCTCAGTTAGATTCTGCATAGAATGTCAGTCCTGGTCAATAATTGTACACTGAGTCAAAATCAAACACAAAAAGTTTAAGAGAAGTTGACCTATTAGACCTCCCAGCTATTGCAAAATCAATAAAGAGGCAGGGAAGTGGTACAGGAGTAGGCAAAAGAGCCTTATCATATATAGTAATATAGCAATAGCACACTTAAAACTGACAATTTAACAGTTCTCAGCTTAAGAGGTGGACAGTGATCTGCCCGTCTCAATAGGGACAGAGCAGACAAGTTATCCCAATTCTAGGATTGTACGACTATTTCTGTACTGAGGGCGAAAGGATGTGGGATGCAGGATCATGAGCAATTGTGTACCTTGCTCATAAACATCTCTGCCTCCAACATAAAAAAATATTTTTGTTTCTCTTCTGTTATTCCCAGCTAGCAAAGGTGAGATGTTAGCTGCCAGCATTAATAGGTTTGTACAGACAGTATACTGGAATATTTTTTACTATTGGAATAGTCCTTTAGTCACAGACAGGCAAATTCTCACTCTAAAGTTTAATTTAAAGATAAAATAAAATGCTTCCCCATTTACTTCAGTACAACTATACATTCACTTTCTACTCAAGTTATTATCCTGAGAACAAATGGGTTCATTCCCTTCTCTGAATTCAGTGTCCTTCTAACTGGGGTGAGTCATTCTGTCTCTCTGTGCATCATTTACCTCACGTTTAAAAAGGGAATATAGAATTTTTACTTCTTTGCAACAGTAGGTAAGTACTATAGATAAAAGTGCTGTTCAAAGGCTAAGTATTATTTTCAACACCATTATCCTATGCAGTGTCATCCATAGTAGTAACTTCAATATGGGCTGATCTATTAGCATCTTGCAGGTTTACATTCACTTGCTAAGTACCCAATTTCTAAATACTAACGTATTATAGTGCCTATATTGTCACATATTACTTCTTAAAAACTAATGCTATGCATGACTGCTAAGTTTAACTTCTGTTTTAAAAAAGCCTAATAGCTATTTTCCTTAAAGAAAACAGGAAGAATTATTCTAGTTGTTTTAAGTTAGATTCTAAAACGATGTTGAACAGCTACATTTCAGTTCTTTATTTAGCATGGGCATTTTTGCCAGGTTAAAATCTTCCCTATTCTGGAACACTTGAAAGTAGAAGGCAATTTAGAAGAGTTTAAAACAATGGCATCATGACTAGGGACAGACAAACTGGTGTAAGTGATCAGAAACCAGTTTAAGCTGGTAACAGAACAGAAATTCAGGGCACATAGACCAGTTTCAAATGGTCAAAACTGGTTTAAGATAGACCTGGATAGATGTATTATCACATTTTACTGATTTAAGTTCAACCAGTCTATGGAACTTCTCTCCTAGATCACCTCCCAACTCAAGTTACCTCACAGTTCCTCAACATCCCAGGATGCTTTGCACCTCCTCTGCTAAACCCCACTTGTAAGACCAGCAGGTTAGCCTCTGTTCTGCTGTCTGCTTCAGCCAAGCCTGGCTGGCCATGCCCCTGGGCTGTCACTCAGCTGAGGCACCAAAGCCTCTGCTCCCCAGGCCAGCCAGTGGGGGGCATGGGGGCCAGCAAGGAGGGGAATGAAACCCCCTGCCCCAGGCCCCCAGCTAGGGTCTACACAGAGGGGGGGGTCCTGTGATGGGGGATTTTTCCCTGTAGCCCCACTATCCTCCCTCCACAACTTGACTAGGTGTTCACCCCAGGCACATCAACACACCAGACATGGCTCCTCAGCTATGGGGGCCAGGGAAGAACAGAGCCCCTTGTCACAGTCACAGTCCCCTAGACCCCAGTTCTGTTCTCCCCACCCCTGTCTCCCCAGGGCCACCATGGCTGCCAGCTCTGGAAGCCTAGGGCTTGGTGCAGGGGAGGGTCTGAAGTGACAGCAGAAGCAGCTCCACCTCCTGGCCTGGCCAGTGCAGACATTTAATTGTTCCCCACCCCACAAGACCAAACATGTTACATTTTCTCACAATCTAATCTTTGCTGTTTAGAGAAACCTGCACAAGTTGGATCAATTCTGCCTCAGGTTTTTGAACTGTCTGTTCTTAGCCCATATGTATTACCCCACTTCAATTTGCCTTTTCTTTAATGAAGAATAGCTAAATATATAATTGAATCACAGAAAATGAGAATTGGAAGGGACATCAGGAGGTCATCTAGTCCAACCCCCTGCTTAAAGCAGGACCATCCCCAACTAGATCATCCCAGCCAAGGCTTTGTCTAGCCAGGTGTTAAAAACCTCCAAGGATGGAGATTCCACAACCATAAAAAAAATACTTAAAAACAAGAACTAAAAGTAGTCACTGAAGTATGCCTGCCTAAATAGCATAGAGAGATTACCAGAAGCATAGAAGGGGGAAATGTGCCCAGGGTAGTTATCTTTCACTCATCCCTTCACCTCTCACTCCTACCTTGTTGCTTGTAGTCACAGGAACAGTAGCAAACAGAGAAATTGGAAGTGCCATGGAGTGCAAAGCATTCTGAGAATCATAGTTCTCTAGAGTAGAAGTGGAGTTTGAGGGGAAAACTTTCATTCCATTTTCTGGTGCCAAAGTTCATGTCCAGAGGGCAACCCGTCCCCCCTCCCCAAACCAGTTTCAGCAGCAAAAAATAGCACCATTTCTCCCCTGTTCTACAAAACTATGATCTCTAAAAATGCCTTCACTCCTTTTCACACTTGTCTGCACTGTCTCCTTCCCAGAGTTGGAAAATTCAGGCAGAGTAAGGCAGGCAATAGCCCTGGGTGAGATGAACCTTCATTCCTCCTATCCTTCTGGGACAGGGACAAACATTACACATAAAGTGGTTTAAGTGATCAGAAACTGGTTTAAATATGTAACAAAACAGAAGTTCCGTGCACATAAGCCAGTTATCTGGGATGCTGGAGGACTCTAGTTTAACTTAAACCAGGAAGGGGTCTGGGACAGACATTGCATAAACTGGTTTGACCCAAATCGACTAAGTCTGATACTACATTCAACCAGGTTTATCTTAAACCAGTTTTAGCCACTCTGAGTTTTGCAGCCCTGGGCTGCACTATATGCTCCAGAGACCAGAGCTATCCTTGCCCCTCTGCTCGCTAGCCAGAGCTCCGGCAGAGAATACAGGCACAGCAGGGTCTGTCTTTCCCCTGCCTTATTCCCCTTCACCACTTGCTGCTCAAGCAGGGATCCCTGCCTCCCTCCCTGCCATCTCCCACAGCATGGACCCCAGCCCCACCCTAGCTGGAAAGTAGTTAATGCTGAGGAGGTGTCTGTGTGTGTTTTCAATTTCACTGGGACTGGCAGACAGAACAGTGACCTCTTACAGCTTTTTGGAGCTAATCAGCAGGTCAGCTCGTAACGTCCGTCCTTTCCTTCCTTGGAAAAAGCTGTTTAAGAAGAGCTTGAACTAATGAAAGAGGCTTTTGTTTTATTGATTGCCTGTTAAACACTGTGTTATAAGACCCTGCTGGTTCCTTCACCTGTCAGGTTTGCAGACAATATGAAGAAGCAGGGAGAGGGAGATTGAAAAGCTCAGTATCATCAACACATGCATGCACTGCACCTCCCCCTTGCTTCAGAATGCTAGCCAGGGGCTGGGGGCTGGTAACTCTCCCACCCCTTGAGCAGCAGGTGGGGAAAAGCCTGGCATGGTGCAGCCAAGGTGGGGGTTTACACCCCTCCCTAACCAGAGCATCCTGCCAGGGCACCTCAGCTAAGCACTATGGAAGGGAAGGGAGGGCTGCCCTGGTGCCTTCTAGCCTGAGACACTACAGGCATGTGCCTGCATTTCCTCAGTCTAGAGCGAATGTCTGTACAGTTGCAAACCGGTTCAATCCAGACAGGTTAGACTAACCTGCAAAGATTGAATCAATTTTTGTATGTCTATCCCTAGCCCTGGTGCCTGTCCTTAGTTTGCACCCAGGGCACGTGCTCACTGTATTGTATGTTATTGGGGTTTACTATGAAACAAATTCTAGTTCAGTGGTCTACTAGGCATATTGAAAACTTTCATAAAAATACATGCAGTTACCAAAATTTTGCATGTAGCAGCAGAGCTGTGTTTGTTTTGACAGAGAGTGCTCCATGTCTGTTTTCTAAGGGAGTAGCTCACTAGATTCATTCTAGTCCTGCTGCATTTTGTACCTCCATTGCCTGGAAGAGGAGGCAGTAAAGTATGCTTTGGAGAAAGTTTATTTTTATAGAAACATGTAAGGGAGACTTACTTGGTAAAAGGGGATTCTGAACACCTCCTTATAATAACACACTCTTCAAGAATGATTCCAGCTTGATTTTTTTTTTTTTTTAGCAGGGAACTTTGCCTAGAAACATGTTCCATTTTGTCAGGTTCTCAGCCATGTAAGGGCCCTTACATGTTATCATCATCTATATACAACTAAGTATCTTTGTAAGAGAAAGCACTTTGCAGTTTCAACTTTGTAGGAGCATATCCCTTTTTTATTACTAATAAAACAAAACAAGTGTTATTAAGAGCAATTTAGTAGCATTTTTTCCTCTGAACCAGAAATATATGAAGTTTTGGACTTATGCCTGATGATAGAAAAACATTATGTAGGATAAGTGCCTCCTTTTCAGCTCTCCTTTAGATGAGATATTAAATTGAGCTTTCCTGAAGCTGTCCTTGTAGAAATGAAAAGCAAGATTCACATTTTCAAACTTAGATACCTAGAGTTAAGTATGTATACACATTGGGTTTTAAATGCTTAACACCCCCTAAATTTGAAAATATTTTCAATGGTTTTTTGCCAATACATTTTTTTTCTTAACAGAGCATGTGCGTAATAGAACATTAAGCTGTTACATTGCTTAAGAAAGAATGGCTGTCAAATTTACCTGCAGTCACTACAGTAAACTATGCTACCTAACAATTTCTTACACCAGGAATATAACATATGCAATAGAAAGCCATATTTTGTTCTATAAATAATAATATGCTTGAACTTCCATAGCACCTTTGATCCCAAGAGTTTCTAAAGTGCTTAAAAATTTAGGCTATCCATAGGAATCATTTCATCCACTGCTAAAACACAGAGTGGCAGCTATTCAACAGTACATAGCGGCACTACACTTTCGTTCCTATACTGCTGTGCAGAAAATGCAGTCTCCAATTGAGATTGCAAGGGGAATTAGGAAGATAGAAGGTAATTACTCAGGAGATCTGGGGAATAACACTTCTAATCTTGTGAAATGTGCTGTGGGATATTTAGTGACCCAGAAGGTGAAGGCCTTTACTGTACCTTTCAGCCAAATAAGAACACTTTTACATTAACATAGTGTCTCCTTAACTGATTCTACGCTGACTCAAGAGGAAACTAAAATGCATCTTGGTGTCCCTAGCAGGGCCCAAAGCCTGCTTCAGCATAGCTTGTGTGGGTTTAAAGGATGGATCGCAAAATGATCCTTATTCAGGTTTGAAATAGCTTTTGGGTTTGACTACGCAGGGACAATCAGGTGAAGTAACCCAAATTAGCTAAAGGGTGAATTTAAAAAGGATTAAATAATGTGGATTAGTGAATTCAATTCCAAAAAAAAAGAAGAAAGAAAAAGAAAGGTATCCCAAACTAAGGCCACTTGCGTGAGGATGCCCACACAGAGGTTTAGTGGGGTTTATGTAATCCACTTGAAAAATAATTCAGACTAACTTTCATAAGTGTCCCTGGAAAGACAAGCCATTAGAAATGTTTACAATGTTTACAATGCCTACAGGGCTAGAGATACTACTACAACACTGATAAAATAAAACTGCCTGCTCACATGTTTTCTCCTGTTCGTAGGATTTGCTCACTGAGTGTTATAAGAAGCAGTAGCCCAGATAAAGGAGTTCTAAGTTTCTGAAGAAGCTATGGCCTATAAGAGTAATGAACCTCTCAGGTCAGATTGCATTTAATAAAACATTGATCACTTTTGTGTGTGGATCAATCTCATTAAGCTCCCTGCTCCCTTTAATAGGCTTATTTGTCTACAGAGTCAAAATGACTAATAGTCACAGATGAAAAACTTTGAACAAGGTAACACTGGACATAATAAAATACAGTATCTCTATATATCGGCATATCACATACAGTTTGTTCATTAAGCTTTATGAAATATCTTTGTCTTAGTATATTCACATCTAGAAGTTTGCTCGTCGTCACTGCAGGTGAGAAAATCTATTTTTGATATGATGCGTCTATTCAGGACAGATCCTGAGTGGGTGGCCATGTGATTGCACACCTCTTTTGACAGTGACACTGCTGTCTCTGGCTGACCCATGCAGAGGTGGGGTCCCTTCCAATTCATTCTCCCTGCTGAGTATCTACCCCCTCTGCCTCTGCTGTGTCCCCCAGTGACTGGAAGCAAGTGCTGTAATGAAAAACACATTCATCACCATTGTCCCTAGCTGATGCAGGCATGGGGCAGCCCCAAAGCTGTTTCTATCTGTCTCCAGCATTGGGCTTGAAGGAACAGTTGTGTGGGGAGCCGGGCGCAGCCCAGGACAGTGATAGCAGTGCATGGATTCCTTCTTCTAGCACAGGCTCCCTGCCAGTGAGGGCCACAGTGTTGGGGAGGAAAGCATGTGGCAGGGAGCAAGTGCTGGAAGGAGAAACCTGTGCCCTGCTGCCACTGTCCTCAGCCACACCCAGCACTTTGCAAAGCCTTTCCTCACAGTCCCTGGCTGGAGAGGGGCAGGAGCAGCACAGGGCTCCCCCTGCCCTCAGGTCACCTGGGGGCAGTGGTAGCAGCAGCAGAACCGGCCAAGCCCCCCTCATTTGTGTGCCCACTCTCTGCCCATCTCTCTAGTGTCCCCTGCTGGCCCAGGGGCTCCTGCCATGCCTCATCTCCATCTCCCTAAGTTTGAAGGGTGGTATGCCACCCCCCTCCCCGCTTTAAGATATCCTAAATCTGCCCATGTGTCTATTTGATCCCTGGTGTTAGCACTGATCAACAGGCACATGACCAACATGCAATTAGCACCAGTCTATTTGGTTGGTGTTGCTTGACTCAGGGCTTACAACTAAATGTTGAGAACTCTTTTCTGTTCTGTTGAGAATAGTATGGAGAACTCTTTTCTAATCAGTGACTATATGAAACCATATTTATTAATGATTTACAGCAAAATCCAGGTCAAGTATTTTATGCAATTTATTTTTTAGCAGACAGTATTCTGCACTTCATTTGCAAAGACGTTATGAAGCGCACCCTCCTGAGGACACACAATAAGCCTGAGGACACACAATGATATTCTTTCCAATATTTTAAGTATCATAAAAGGAAAAAAAAATTACCAAGTTAAGCATTCAACAATATTAGATTAAATGACAGCTGTGATTAGTTGTTGGTAAACTACCTTTGCCTATTTATTTATATCAATATTTTGAGGTAAGGTATGTCTTCCTATTGACTTAACTGTTATCTTCATTTACTTCCTCCACTCCCTGGCACAATACATGTGTAGCACACTGAATAATTGCTGTAGTGTCACAGAGTATTGATAAAGCTGCCCAGCTGGACACTTACAAGGATCCCAACACACTACATCAGTGGTGGTAAACATTTTCTAGCAATGCACTGGACTGACCCAGCTTGGATCTGCTGCCACTGCCAGTTCTCACTGTCATTTCTCTCAGCTGTCCAGGCACAGTGCTGGTGAAACCCCCTGCTGCTGGAATGCCACCAACCCCCCTGGTTTTGTGGACCAAATACAGTGGCTACATACTTCAAGTCGTTGGTTGCCTAGCCCTAGATCCTTGTTTTCTTAAGCTACTCCTCATGTGAGTAGGCTCCCACACCGTCACTTCCTTTAGGGCTTTCTGGTACTTTTCCTGAGCAGTGGTTCTCCATTATCCTCTCCCAGAAAGTGAAACTTGCAGCCAGGTGCCTGAATCAAAACTGACTACTTAAACTTGTTTTTTGGGCTTAGGTCAGAGTCCTGTGAAGAGTCCCATATGCTTCCTCTCCCACAGCCCTCCAACACACAGCCACTTTCTTCAAAATATGGATGGCTGGCCATTTTTTTTTCTGCACACTCTCACTCACATCTGGTGAAGAACCTTTCTTTTATAACCTTCTGATGCCTCTGGGCATGTGTAGACAAAATGGGGCCCCTAAATTGAAGCGGTGGGTTTTCAAAAACACCACTTCAATTTAGGGCTGATTAAACCCCCAGGTCATGCACACACCCTGCTGACTTACCTGCCTCTCAGGTGGGGAGGGGAGGTGAGGGCGAGCTGCCAGTGGGCACAGTGGTCCCTGGGCTGTGGGGAGGGGGGGAGCAGGAAGGCTGGTGCTTCTCTTCATGGCAGCTGCACCCCAACCACAGGCACCTGTTCACAGGCACCCAGCTCAGGTAGTCCCATGGGGCAATGCAGCCACAGAGGGAAGCACCTGTGCAGTTCAGGCAAGACAGGATCCAGGGGTGGGGATCACCACTTTTCTTGGGTGGAGCTGCTTTCCTGGGTTGCCTGTAGAGCTTCCTACAGAGCTGCTGAGCTGCATGGACCACAGTGCTTCACTCTGCACCTGTAGGGGCAGCAAACTAAAAATCCTCAAAGGAGTTTTAGTTTGCTGAGCCCCAAATCATTTAAGGTGCATTACACCACCAAATTTCCTATAGCGGCTGGAATTAATGCACAATACACCACCGAGGCATGCAAACACTGTCATCATTAAAGCGGTGCAAAAGCCTTTAGCCAATTGTAAAGTGTCATGCACACACACCTCTCGTTTCGTCTACACATGGCCTTTGTCAGATGACCCTCCAATTAGCCTCTCCTGGTAATGATATACCCAATCATGTGATTCATTTGTTAGTTACCTCGCTGAAGATGGGAATAATTGGTCTGAGCTGTCAGTAGCCAACTATTTAGCCAAGAATAGAGGACTGTCAAAATGTAATGGCTGTCTATTATCAACTGTGTGCTAAGTGCAAGAATTTCTCTTGTCATCTCCTGTGGATTTTATCTCATTATGGAGATGAAAGGTAGCAGAGAAGGCAACCAAGCTCCTATTCATAAAGGGTGTAAAGTCTGACACTGATATGAATGGAGAGTTCAAAATGTCAAACAGGATTTGTGAATTCAGAGAGATTCTCTAAATTGTCACACTAGGTCAACATTTTTCTCTGTTACAGTAGTGAATGCAGTTATGCAGAACTTATTAATTCAAAATGCAATAAATGTAATATTACTAAATGTTCGCATCTGGTGCTTCAGAATGCACTGGAAAAGCTTATAGTATTTCAAGAAACTGCTTTGAATTCTCTACCAAATATATTTAACCAAGTGCAAAAATAACTTGGAGCATATAAATATTTTATTAACACATTAGGGGTTTTTACTATGCGTTATTTCTATAGATTTTAAAAGAATATACTGTTTGTGAAATATTTATAGTTTCATAATTTCTAGGGTCAGAAGGGACCTGAGAAGATCATCTAGTCCGACCCCCTGCCATGGCAGGAA
>NW_017729032.1:191284408-191290403 GCF_001723915.1 Gavialis gangeticus | reverse complement strand
CCGTCTAGTGTGCCCACGTCCCCCCACATCTTAGTGTCATCAGCAAATTTGAACAGGGTGCTTTTCACCCCCTCGTCCAAATCACTGATGAAGATGTTGAACAGTACGGGCCCGAGGACCGAGCCCTGAGGAACCCCACTGCCCACATCCTTCCAGGTTGAGAAGGACCCATCCACTACCACCCTCTGGGTGCGGCTCTCCAGCCAGTTGGCAACCCATTTGACTGTGTGGGTGTCTACGCCCCAGCCTCCCATTTTCTTAATGAGAACGGGGTGAGAGACAGTGTCAAAAGCCTTCCGGAAGTCCAGGAAGACTACGTCCACTGCTACCCCTGTATCTAACGATCTGGTGATCTGATCATAAAAAGCCACCAGACTGGTCTGACAGGACCTGCCACTGATGAACCCGTGCTGATTTCCCCTAAGCATGCAGTCGCCTGCTGTCCCCTCCTGGATGTATGCCAGAATTATTTTCTCAAACAGAAATTATTTTCTCAACAGAGTGTATTTAGATACACTCTTTGTACAAGTGTGTTTAGAATAAACGCTAGCCTCCCCATGGCTTATTTATCATGATACTGAATTTATATAAGGGCTCTTTTCCTTTTTGCAAGCAACAATGTTTGTGAAAAATCAAAAAATAAGACATTCACAGTTAGAGCACCTGAAAAATTTGGTTTAAGTGATTTGATCAACATCTGAAGTATGTCACAGAGGCAAGAATAAAAACATGTTGTCTTGGCTGGCATGAGACTGTGCTTTCTCTTTCTGTAGCCCCCTCAGACTATTTGCAACGTCTTTCCTCCCTAGCAAAAAGTGCCACAGACAACTGTACTCATTACTACTACACACTCCTGAGTACTGGACACTTCCTGAGTACTGTTCAATTTATGAAACCCTGGTTATGTAGCAACAATACCATAAAAAGCTAGTAAGTAAAGACATTTTCATATCTATTTCCTAATATATGACAGACTGACTTTTCAATCCTAGAAAGATGATTTTAATATTTAAAATATATATACTTTCTATTTTTTTTAAGCGAAAATAAAAGAAAAATGTATTATGTTTAACTGTGACAACAGTGTTTCCATATAACATCATTATCAGGATCTAAATATTCAGCACAGTGAAACAAACTTTACAACATTTAAAGAGTTAACTACATTAACTGTTTTTGCAGCTTGAAGAAAAAAAGTTTCTACCTTGCAGTTCATGTAAGTAATTGAGTTGCAGCACCTAGGGAGCTCTGAGCCTGCTGCCAGTCCCACACAGATCCTGGCAGCAGATCCAAACTGGATGGTGCCCATGGACTGACCCTGTGAGCTGGCCTGATCTGATGTGCCAGGTGTGGGGCTGTGCCATGTCTAAGTCTAACAAAGGACTGACCTCACACATTGGCCTGATCCAGTGCACCAAGTTTCACATTGCACACTGTGTCCAGCTGGACTGACCCTGTGCTCCAATTGTAATCCAGCATGCTGGGTCTGGGGTTGCACACTGGGTCTACCCCCATGCTCTCAGAGACCATGAACCAGGTCTCACCATGGACTGACCCCACCATGTCATCTGATTGGGAGGCTTCCATGTATCTATAAATTTGGCAATTAATGCTACTGTTGCCCCCTCCACTGTCAAATTTCCAGAACTGTGGGGATCCATATTTCTCATATATAGTACACACCCTAATTCCGCCCCCCCTTCTGGTTTATAAGGTAAAAAGAGCATATTTTATTAAAGAAAATATGGTATATAGCAATGAACAAATTTGGCTACAAAGACTGTGGGCAAACTCTTACCTTACTTGTTATGCTTTAGTCTAGTTGTAAGATTGGGCATGTAGATCACTCTTTTTTTGTTGTTTTGATTTTTTTCCTCTCACATTAGATGATTTGTCTTCTTTAAAGATAACTACAGTGACTGCTTAAACTCAATAAACAGCCTGCTCACATTTTCAAATTCATAATTTGGGTTTAAATTTGTGAAATTTTGTTTTTACACACTTTCAGTGAATAAACTGTTATTCATCTGAATGACTAATGAATGATTTGACTCATGGTATTGACAAAAATTATATTGCATTGTACTGGCAAGTGAATTTGTCATTTATATTCACATTATTCATATTTATATTCATATTATTGTATCAGTAGCTTCCTCTCAGAGCTGTATAATAAATTGGATCCAAGACTTGGGCAAATGATTTAACCTCTTTCTCATGATATTTACTTTTGTAAAGTGGTTACTATATTTACCCATGGTACTTCCAAAGTCTTTTCTGAGACGTGCTTAATTAATGCTTGTGAATCACCTTGTGATCCTCTAATATAGTACTTTATCAATTCAATATAATGTCTTACTTCTTTAACTTAATTGTGTGTTTAAATTGTTTGACGTCTTTCTAACAGCATATTCCCTGCAAATGGGACTTTTCAACAATGATTTTTTTGTATTGTTCATATGCGTTTATCACTACCATGGGCAGATCTAGGATCTTAAAGAGGAGGATGCATATGGTCAGGTGCATCATTGCATATAACACACCTCATATTTTTCTCCAAATAAAAAGAAACTAGAAGCTTTACTAATAAGGTAGAGACCTAGAGCTATATTCAGTTTTATATAGATGCAAAAACAAATGTAACTAGTGGAATGAATTAAAATCAGTTTGTGAAATAGGAGCGACATTACTAGGAGCAGTTGGCAGACAGCAGAATTGCAGAAAAGTTAGCTTGATTAGTGGAACATGAAGACCATTAAAAAGGAGTGAGGGTCATTAATACCTGTGGAATGAAGAATTTATAAAGGATCAAGTAGATTTTAATGAACCATGAAGTCAATTGACTCCCTCACTGCTGCATGAATGGAAATGCTGCTGCCACTGCCAAGCAGCTGGTTTTAAACTTTGGGTAGCACAGGGATCAAAGAGGGTTTCCAGTGCACCACTATCCCCCTCCTGGATCCACCACTGATCACCATATATTTAAATTTTAAACTATTTTTAAAATGTATTTTTTTTCAGAGATGGTCTTTAATAACATCTTATAACTGTTTCTGTCAGAAATGTGGAAGAATGATTTTATAAAGACCATTTTAAAACAAAACCACTTTTGGTTTTCCAGTGTCTGAGAAACAAGTTTTTAATTTTTCAGCCAAATGCAATTTATCATTTACAAGTTAGGCTTTTTAAAAAGGTACTGAAGCTGATGGTGAGAGGTAACTTTTAGAACAGAAACAGTAAATTATTTTCAATACATTATATTTGTATATGTTCTTGCTTCCAAAAACTGATCAAAGCAAACTTAATGTTAAGTAATAAGCCATAACTATCTATCCAGACTGGAAATAATAATGAATACAAAAAGTAAAACAAATTCTATTCAAATCACCAAGGCAAGGCACACTGAAATTGAAAGAATCATATTAAAGATGCTGAATTGGCAGCATTAGCAAAGGTTTAAAGAGCATAATTACAAAGAGAAAGAAATTAAAAAAATAATCAAGACTTTGATCATTGTATTTTGGCAAATACAATTGCTGATACCTATCGTTTGGCACATCTGAATTTCTCTGCTCAGGCTCTCTCTCATGATCTTGCAAGAGAGATCCAAGGTAACTGACTCAAGATCTTCTTCTTTGCCAGGAAGCAATGTGATTTGTAACAATCCATTCTAGCATATCTGAATTCAAAGCCTTGTGAGAAGAGGTACTGGTCATCAAATGGAATCTAAGATTGCTGGTGATAACAAGTATTCCTTTATCCAGGCATAATGGAACAATACTTGCTAATATGGAAGAAGTCTAACTCACTAGTCCTTTCCTACACAATGTACATTTTTCTTTGATTCATTCACATTTTATCTGATGTCACCAGAGCAGACGTTATACATCTGGAAGAAAAATACTCCATAGATAAGATCCTTGAAACAGAAGCACCTTAATCATGATGTGTGATTTTTTTTTTTCTTTTTTGTAAAATATTCTTTTTTTTTGGTGGTTAGAACAGAAAATTATCATAACCAAATCTA
Source organism: Gavialis gangeticus (assembly GCF_001723915.1). NCBI lineage: Eukaryota > Metazoa > Chordata > Crocodylia > Gavialidae > Gavialis > Gavialis gangeticus. The sequence continues at coordinate 191,286,376 of NW_017729032.1, read as the reverse complement.
CCACCAAAGCATGCTCCAACTTTTAGAATGAGCATACCTTTCTAAAATAGTCTGCTGGAAGAAGTGTGAGTTTTCTGTCAAGTTGTTATTGTGAATTCATGAGATGAGCTAGTAAACATTTCTTGTGTATGAAAAATGAGAAACAGTACACTTTAAACTTTCTTAGATATCCAAATTCTTTAGGATAACAGGGTGAATGATCATTTGTCTTCACAATTTTAACCTTATTCCCTAGTTGCGTTACTTCATTATGGCCCACTGACATGATTATGTATAAACAGCACATAAGACAGGCTTTTATATAAAAGTAGAAAAAATGGATTAAATGATAGGCATACCTGTTTCTTTTCACACTTATGCACACCCTTAATCTTTCTTGTCTTCAGTAATTAACAACCCTAATGAGCATACAGAAAAGTCTAAGAAACTCTATTCTGCAGACAGCCATGATCTTCACAAGTAGGTGATATATCAGCAGTGCTTCCTTGCTTCAGAAATTCTGCGCAGACAAAAAAAATCTCTCCCTAAAGTGGCATACTTTAGCACCTGAAGCTCAGGTTAGTAACTTGGATTTGCACTTGAAACATGATCTACTAGTATGACTTGGATCACAGAACAGGAATCTGCCATTAACTTGAATTTGAAGACCTATGTTTGAAAAGTAAACTGGCCTATAGCTGGCACATTCCTTCAAGCATTTGTCTTCCTGAGGGACCAGAAATTATATTAGCTCTTCAAATTGGGTCCAACAGACTGCTACATTGCAGCAACTGTGCAAAGATTCTGCCTAGGATCTGAGCCATTTGGAGCTTCAGGGCTATATCATATTCAGTCAGGCCCCAGTGCTTTGCCATTTTTTAGTTTGTGGGTTGTCTGATTTACTTTTAGTTCCAATATGTTCTAATCCAGCCCTCTAGCTTTATATTCCCCAGATAAACAAACACAGCTTTTACTTTAATATACCATGATTTTGGAAGGGGACAGCAGTTGGGAAGACTTGGCAGTGTAATTTACAACCTGCAATAATGCAGTGCTAATAAAACTGAACAAATCCATCTACAAATTGCTACAAGATATATTTTTAAAAACCCACTATTACCTCTTATGCTCCAGTCCAGGAAAGCACTCAAGCACGAAAGATGTCTCATTGAAATTAGTAGAACTACTCATCCACTTAAAGTTCGGGCCTTTTTTTTGCCTCCAAGGCTATTTAAATTTATCTGTCTTAGACTTAAGTATCTTCCTCAGCAAAGGTAATAATATTCTCTAAGGCATCATCTTCTCAAGAGACAGCCTGGTGCTCCCTCAGAGACTGATCCTACACTGCTCCATAGAGAAGAATAGTTCATCCATTCTGGAAACATGCAGCCAGAAGCCTCTCTCCAAAGGATGATCCTATTCATCAGGAGCTGTTCCTATTCTACCTAGGGGTTACAAACATACCTCTCCCATTCTATTAGGAAGTAAACTGGTGAGCAGCTTCAACCACCTCTAACCTATTGGTATTCATCTGGATCTGATTTATTAAAAAGGCAGGGTCCCTTTTGGGATTTATAGTTTATTTGGAGGAAGTATCTGCTAATGTGTTTAATGATCAGTGAGCAGCATTGACCTCAAGGTTAGGAGGTACCTGAACACAAGTGTGGAAGCGACTCCGGTGAACTGTAATTACAGTGCATTGGAGCAGTCTCGATTAATCAAGTCTGCTGGAGCATGGTAATTGCCATGCTCCAGCAACCTCCCGTGTCTCATGTATTAGCATCCCTGTGCTTCGAAGTGATGGTGTGGGCACTTGAACTAAAGCTCATTGAACGAGCTTTAATTCAAGCGCCCTCACCACCATTTTGAAGTGTGGGGATCCTGATACATGAGAAACTGTGGCACTTTAATTAGAGCAACTCTTGGAGCTGCTCTAATTAAAGCGCTCTCCCCACCCCCCCACCCGTCTCATCCTTTGACTACAAGAAT
>NW_017729032.1:191267769-191279408 GCF_001723915.1 Gavialis gangeticus | reverse complement strand
ATCCTACGCCCTGCCTCCTGCACACACGTAAAAGTGCCCAGCAAAATCTTAGTACCCTCCTCTCGCAAATAACTTAGTAGTTAAGACATTTTACTAAAGACTGGAAGACCTGGGTTCTAGGCCATCCTTACCCTGAGGGCTTTTGAACCTACAACCCCTGCTTAGGACAGCCAAGCTTACACCCCAACACCACCAAGGCATTGATTAAACTGGGGTAAGCAGGAAAATGGGGAGTGGAAAAAACCTTGGTTCTGGCCTCTGGATGTACTGTTGTTTATCCAATGACTATTTAATGTAAAATGCATAAAGAATCATCATAGCAGGAGTAAGAATCCAGGACCCCAGTTGTAAGTTGACTCACCACTAGGCTATGTAATTAAATTCTCCATTCCTTACTTGTTTTCTTGCCTTGTGGCTCTTGCATTCCTTTCAACTTAGTGGCCCAACTTTAACAGGATGGATAGAGGATGTCCTCAGTCCTGTCCAGCACACATTCTGATAGGGCACAAGGAGGTTTGAGTTCAAACAGCTGCAGTGTCAAATAGGCTAGAACTTTTTAAGTGTTATGTGAAAATGTTCATCAAACTAATGTCAGACTTTTCAGATGATTAGTTTTTCAAGTTGTTACTTCCCAAGTAAAGCAGCCTGACACCTAGACATCTATTGCAAAATTTCTGGTGTGATAAGAACATTAAACTAGCAGGTTTAATTTTCATGTTCTCTTTGTGTGCTCATACGAGTTTTGAAAATAGACATCACTTGAATGTGCACCTTTGTAGGCCCATTATGGGCATAAATATACCTCTTTGAAAACTGTTCCTCAGTCTCCAGTTCTGTGGGTCTATCATATACTGAGTTTCACAGGCATGTAGGCAAGGCAGAGCCAAAAGAACCCAGTTAGTTGTTAAACTAAACTGCTTCCCAATAAACCTCTATAAAAACTCCCCAATGCTCAGAACCCAAAGTATAATCCCTTGTTACTAGTGTAGATGTTTGTTATATCCATACATATATGTTGAATGCTCTTCTCTCTCTATTTCTTAAATGTTGGAATTCTATTATTCATTAGCAAAACCATGCATGTTTAAATGTTGATCTTCAGGGTTTCTTTCAAAGAACTGTAGAGCATTGCTGTGAATATATATGTAGTCTTTTGCGAATACATTTCTTGCACTGCATTCAACATTGTGTATAATGGTTCTGCAATACATAGTTTCTTATTACAATGTAACAAAATTAACCAGAACATCTGAAATATATTTCCCAAGATAAAACAAGTAAATCATAAATGCAAGAGAAAATTTCAAGTTGGTAGCTGTTAACAGACTGGTTATCAACTGACATGAGGTGTTCCCTCATTTGATCCATGTTAAAAACTTCCCTGGAGTAACCTTTTCATCAGTGATCTCTTCCTGTGACCTTTGCCTAATCTTCAAACAATTTTCTTGGTATGAGTGCTAGTAATTTGCTCTTTCTAATCTCCTAGTTATCAAAAGATATAGAGATGTAATTTCACTTCTGTTCCTAAAGGTAGCTTTGGACTGGCTGTAGGAAATATTTCAAGTCATTTAATTTCAAGACATATCAAAGCACAAAGGAATAATCTACTGCCTTTTTGACAGGGACACAAACTATGAACAGAACACAGTCACAGTCTGCCTAAAAAGTATAACAGCTGTGGCAAACATATGGAGCTGCCATGGAAGAAAAGCTGCTGGCTTTCTGGAGTGAGACCCTAATCAAAGTGATTGATGCTGGATGTGATGCAGAAATGTAGCAGATATCCCTTTTGAAGGAAGACACTCTGGAGATAAATACAAAATGCTCAAATAAGTGGGACAGGCTGCAACACCTGTAATACCCCTAGGATAAATGTTAATATTCTTTTGAGTTATGTTAGCCATGAATCATTTTCCCTAATGCTAAATATAGAACATATAAAATAAAAATGAGCTAGTCTTGATAAAGTAACCACAACATCTGCCTTACAACATATTTATCTAAAAAGACATTATATTAATATATTTATAGCCATTACCAATGCTTACAGTATATCCCCATGTTGTGCATACTTGATTCTATTTATTTTAGTTTTTTATCCTTTAACAGTAGAAAGGAATTGTTTCCTTCGATATCTGCTATAAAAAAAGTTAAAGGGCCATCATTTATTTTAATAGGATTCAAAGCTAGGATTTAATCTAATAACTTAAAGGCTACAGTCTGCTAACTCTGTGTACATGGAGTAATACTTTCTTGTGAAGTCATTTGGGGTACTTTTACATGTACTCTGGGGGTGGGATAGTTCTTTAATCAGACCAGCTCCAAGAGCTGCTCTAATTAAAGTACCACAGTGTTTTGTGTATCAGTGTCCCTGCACTTCAAAATGGCAGTGAGGATGAGTGAACTAAAGCTTGTTCAGCAAACTTTAGTTCACGCCCCCCTGCCACCATTTTGAAGTGTCGGGGTGCTGATACAGGAGATGTGGGAGACTGCTGGAGCATGGTCAATACTATGCTCCAGCAGACTCTATGTAATAGAGTATGCTCCAACAAGTGGTAAATACAGTGCATTGGAGCAGGCTCTATGCTTGTGTACAGGCACCCTAAATTTTGCCACTGACTTCAGAATTTATTCCCTAAGGAATACATTGGCCAGAATTTATTCCCTAAGGGATTCTATAGGAGCACTGGAGACAGAAGACTTAAGTTCTCTTCTTGATTTGATGCATCGGGTGATGCATTCCTCAGTCCATAAACCGCTCTCTTTCCTTATCTATAAAATGGGATAACAACACCTTCTGAGCTTAAAAGGTTGCTTTAGGATTGTAAGGACAGCTATGCAAGATGTTGGCTTATAATTTACTAAATCTGGAAACTTTACCATCATTCCACACATAGGCAAAACTCCCATTAACTTCAAAATTTTTCTTCTAAACTAGTTCCAAATATATTACATGAATTGTTAGTTTTTCTTTATTTGTTGATAACTATATGCCACCAAAACTATAAAACTATTCATGTATCTATGTGCATTTAACCACATTCAATCTATACAAATCCATTTAAAACACCATTTGGACAACTCATCCTTCAGACAGCACTATCATTTAGATTATTGGGCACATCTATACGTGGGCTTTAATGCGCGTTAGCCTATTTTAATGTGCATTGAAGTTTCACTAAACAAATGCTATTTAGTTAATGCACATTAAAATAGGCTAATACTAGGACCGTGTGAAGCTTTGGGTGCTTATTTGATTGGGAGGAGATTCGACCCGATACAACAGCCAAATTTCCAAATGCAAATCAAAACAGGAGATCAATAAAAAGGTCTGAAGCAATCTGGAAAAGAATTGGAGAGCTTCAGAGATTTGGACAGTTGCTGTAGGGAGCTGGACCCAGACTTCGTGCTGCTAAGTTGGGGATGGGGGAGATGACTGGAGGAGGGGGGAGGGGACCATGGGGGGACCCCCACCAGGCCCCATCCCCTGCCTGCTCCACCAGCCCCCCTAAGTGCCCCCTCACCCCTGCCTGCTCTCCCAGCCTCCATGGCTGCTGTGCCTGGCCCCAGCTCCTGGCTTTTTAAATGAAGGAAAAAAAAGAAAAAAGCCCTGCACTCACCACCGGCTGCTACCAAGCAGGGGAGCAATTCCCGCTGCCCCCCACTAATCCACACTATGTGCAAAGTTCTTCCATGAGCCCCACAACCCCCACCCACTCTCCCAGCCACTCCCCCCCATGGCTGCCCTGCTTGTCCCAGCTTCTGGTTCTTTAAAAAAAAAACAAAAATACCCTCACTCACCAGCTGCTGCAGCCACTGTTGGGGCTTCTGGGGGATCATGGCAGAGCCCCCCCAACAGCATGGAGCAGTGGGGTACAGTGGAGATTACCCGCTCCACCTGGCAGCAGCAGGTGAGTCAGGACTTTTTTTTTTTAAGAGCCCTAAACTGGGGCTGAGAGAGTGGGTGGGAGAACGGGACCTGTCTGATTTTGCAATTAAGCTGATTCAGCAGCGGCCGCATCTCTGAATCAGATTTGGCCAAATCAATTTGGGACAGTGATTTGAATTACCAAATTGAATCACTGTCCCTTGAATTGGCCAAATCCAAATCTGAAGTCAATACTAGCCGCTTCACACAGGCCTAGCTAATACACATTAAGTGTCACTTAAAAACCATGGGCACTTGTACATGTGCTTGCACCGCAGTGCCAGGTGCTTTTAAAAGCACCCGGCACTGCAGCACATGCAGTTGTATAAGCAATGAAATGCATGTCAGCATTAAGAAAATGGTGGTGGCATGCTTTTGAACTAAATCCCCTCAAAGGTGTTTTAGTTCAAAAGTGCACCACTACCATATTCTGTGCACTGATGGACATTTCACTGCTTATACAACGGCATACCATACAGACCTCCCAGATCTCTGGCACATTGCAGGATGAAAAGGAATGTGCATAAAGCCCCATGCTCTTTAGTTAATGTCCATTAAGACAGACTAATGCACATTTTCCTAGTACCTTACAATGGAGGGCATCTATATACATGCTCCATAGGTGGGGCGGGGGGGAACTTTAATTAGAGTGGCTCTGACAGCTGCTTTAATTAAAGCACCCAGAGCCTCTTGTGTATCAGTACCTCTGCACTTCAAAATGGTAGTAGGGGTGCTTTATATAAAGGTCATTCAATAAACATTAGATAAAGTGCTGCCGCCACCATTTTGAAGAGTGGTGATGCTGATACACAAGACAGAGGCTGGCTGGAGCACAGAAATTACTACTCTAGCAGGCTCAATTAATTACAGTACATAGGAGCAACCTCTGCACTCGCATACAGGCACCTGGAAGTACTAGATTTAATATGCATTAAGTAAAGCAAGTTAATGCATGTGTAGATGTACCTAGTGATATCTAAAACAGCCATAATCTGCTAGCATTTAATAATTAACTATAAAGAAAAGGAAATGAGTTAGTGTAAATGATTAAATAAACTGTTAAGTGCCCTGGAAATGCTTTATTGTATCTGTAATTCTGTTAACAGACAAGCAAACAGATGAAACTAGCTCTAAGGAAATAATGTTCTATGTATCATCAAAACCTCAGAGGCTGCTGACTTGCATGCATGTTTATTGTTCTGTTAATAATAATGGTCTATGTACAATAAAACTTACTAATATACTGCAAGAGAACTGGCTAAATACGAAAAGGGATTTTATACAGTAAAATCTATGGAGATGATGACATTAAGGAACAAAGTATGAAAATGTTAAAGCTATTTTTTCCAAATTAAGCCAGAAAATATCTGTTCTATTAAATCAAAAAAAACCTTTTACTAGTTTAGGTATTAGATTTAGAATTTAATGGTAAGTATCTTTGTTACCACAGCTGAGGAATTATCTATTTTCCGCTTCTACTAGCTTTCTTATTCTTCCTACTCTATTTTCACAGAAATATTATGTAAACTACACTTTTTTGTTTAAAAAAAAAGAAAAACAACTTTAATTATATTCATTACCTCATGCAAATGAAGTGAGCTGTAAAATAGAACAAGCACATAAACACAAATCCATAATGCTAATTAGGGAACTCTTAGAAAATTACTTTTTAACAAATGCACAGTGTTAATGGATGACTTACAGTAAATAATTAAGTACCTGTACTTTCTAATAGTAAATAAAATCTACAACAGATAGAAAAAATATATTTGCAAACCATAATGAACTCGCAATAACTAATCTAACCAAATGATCATCACTTTCTTTGATTTATTCCAGAATACTGTATCCTGAAGTTTTAAACTAAAAAAATCAATTACTTCAACTACCATGATTAGGAATGGATTTATAGCAACATTCTCTTTCACATGCTGAATTTCCTTCCTTTCTCCTTTAAGCTCCTCACAATGGAATTTGCCTGAATTGCCAAATCAGAAGCTTTTCTAAACCTAATTCTACTCCATACCATTCTTACTGGAGCCAACAATAAAGTGCATGTGCAAGTTATGGTGACAAGTCTACTCTCATTGCCTAAATCATGTTGGAAAGCCAAAGGAATTGTTTAAGCAGTATTACCATGAACAGATGAACAAGCCTAACTGTAAAGTACTGTGGTGGTTAACTTTGTAATCTTTGTCTTTATTTTCAAGTATATCTGCTGAATTTGCTATTTTGACTGAAATGAATGACACTTCAATGTTCTCTGCCCCATTAACACATTCTATTAAGGTTGGCATTGTGGGCCAATCACTATAATATCTGAGTTTGCAAAATTTTTAAACTACTATTTATGCCTTTTAGCAAAAAAGAATACAGGGTACCTGTCTCAAAGATTTAACTGATCTATCTATTTGTAATAGACATTTATTGTCAACAAAATTAAATAAAGCCCTCATCCTACAAGTTTTTGGTCTATTGGGCTCCTCTTCCATTTATGCATTTGTTTCTAGGGTTAAAAGGTAAACTCCAGCTACAGAAACTTGATGTGCAAGTTAGAATACAGATTGTTTTTCAACTCCCAGGTGGCATTTCCATGAAGGTAGTTTGAAGCTTCTCTAGCCCTAACATCTTTTTGCATGTATACTATGCTGATTTGTTATGGGATGACTGAATTACAAAACAAACACTGAACTCCATAAGATTTTTTTCTAGAGACATCAACCTTGCATAACAGCACTTCAATCTGTATTGAAAGAAACATCTTAATCATGTGTCATTCTTGCCATTTTCAGACACCTTTGAATTCCAACGTACATGCGGCAAAGGCTGTTTCTCCCTATTGCCTTTTTATTCTACACTCATGTGTTTATCTTGTAATAAATAATTTAACACATAATACATTTCAAAAAGAAAATTGATAGCTTGCTTATGCTCCGAATCTTCAAAATTTGGTGGAAAAAAAATTGGCTGTCTGTGGCTGTGCCAATGCTTTTGCTGTTGGCCAACAACATGCTTACAGATAAACCTGCAAAACTACATTTACAGGGATTTTCCCCTTAACTCTCATCTAAGCATAGTTAAATGTTTCATTTAGACATACCACTGGAGTATAAATAGTAATTATTTGCAGAGGCCTCACAAAATTCTGTTTGGTCGTTGTTTGGGTATACTAGGAAGAGAAAGAGTAGGTAGCTACCTTTCTGTTGCTCTTCTGTCTGTGCTTGACCATGTTAGGGCAACCATTGTAAATAGTATGTGACTTCTGCAGGATGCTATAGAAGAGTTTAGAAATACTCTCACAAACATTTCACACACAGAAGATTAAAAAAACGCAACAGTCAACACATTAAAGTTTATTTTGAGTTGATTTGTATGACAACTAAAAGAAAAATCTTGTGTCATCTCACCCAACAGAATTCTTCAAAGTCCTCCTTACCCTACCTCCCCTGGAAAGTTTGAATGCTAAGGGAGGAAACCTAGAAAAGAATATCTATTAGCTGGTCTCTGCATGACATACACATATGCATGTATATACCTCACCCCCCTCTTACTACAATGCAGCTCTTGTGCTTCTGCTGACTGCAACATGACATTATGTCAAAAGTGGAAAACCACCTTTTGGACCAGTGGGTTCCAACCCATTTATAATTAAGAGCTATGAATCATTTCCTAAGCTCTACTGTTAGCAGATCTGTCATTCTCAGGAAATCCCCTTCTGGGCACAAAGAACAGTTTGCCCTGAGAAGACAAGCTTGGTCTACCTTGGCTAAATAGCAGGTCACTTTGGCCATTTGCTTAATCAAAATTGTGCCCAGCACCATGTGATTCAGTAGATTCTCCCAGGTACCTAGGTGAGTTAATTAGAACTGTTAAGTGGCAATGTCAGTTAGCCCACCCCAGTGCCAACTAGCCTGACCACCATGTTATGCAAATATGCATATACTGCTTCCAATTCAGGAACCAGTCTGAACAAGCATAGCAGTGTATTTGAAGGTGCAGCAGCCACATACGGTAAAGGTGTGGTCCAGACATGGCCTAAGATAAAGTGTGTTTCTGGATAGGAGTAGCAGGGAACTGAGCAGGAAAACAGGGCATTTTTGAAGAACTTACTTGCCAGTGATTGTAAAACCATTGGGTATTGTAATAATGTGGCATAAACTAGAACCAAAGAAAGGTGTAGGTGCCTAGACACACCTATGTGGATATTAGGCACCCAAATCCAATACCACTATCCAAAAAAGCCCCTGCTCAGTGGCTGCCTAACTCTGAAGCACTAGAAGGCATAGATACTTCCCAATTTGGCATAAAAGTTCTGCAATTCCAATCATAGGAATGCCAAGCTTTGTCATGCCCTGCAGAGATAGGTATTCAACTCTCACAACTGCATGAGTGCAGTGATGCTTAAATCCTTGGTGGGGACTGATGCTTTGGGATTGTTTGGGGCTTGTCTAACACATACGAATAAGATTAGCCTCCTCACAAAACATAGTTGAGGGTGCTTTATCTTTAAAATGGGCATAGTGGTGCAAACCTTCCATATAAAATAGGTAACTGAGACATTACATATACACACTTGCTCTAGAAAGTGGGCTCTAGATCCTCCTTAGAAAGAGTGGGTTCAAACCTGTATCTCCCATATCCCATCAAAGTGCCCTCATCAAAGCTAAATGCTAAAATAGTTGGGAATATACTCCACCTTCCCATATTGATACAGGAGCAACTGTGGTGAAAAAAATATGGATTCATGGGGGTAAGAAGAAAGGGGACATTCAGGTCATTCACTTTGGAAGTGGGGGAATAGTGGGTTTCCACTCCCAGAATTGTTTATATATGTTATATTATGCAGATATAGGACTGGGAAAAATAGGAATAATTCTGGGTAAAAGGAATAGGCCCCAGGAGTAACCCCTACCAGGTGAGTGCTTTAACCACTAGCATACAGAATAACTTAGCTACATGAGCTAGCAGGGAAGACATTACATATTATGGTTGCATTTCACCACTTAGCAGCCACCTTTTTTACCTAGCACTAGTTTACAGCTGTCTTCCTTGAGATGTTTTACAAAGATATATAATGATGGGTTCTCCAGTACCTGCCTCTATATGCCCTAAGTCTAAAATCAATTAGACAGAAACAGACAGGGCAAGCAGCTAATGATAATTGAGTAGGATGAACATATTTTTTCTGATCTTGCACAGTAGCACCTGATCTTGCTCTGGTATGAACAACCAATTAGTTCTATGCTAAAACCTAGAAATGTACACATACACAGTCACACACAGTAAAGCAAATACTTGCAAGAGATAAACATGCTGAATAGTGAAACAAGTTAAAAAAAAGTTGTGGGAAACCTCTCTAGATATTGATTGCTTAATACAACCTCAGAAAATGCTGACACATATGACTAATAGCTTCTAGTGAATTTGTAAACTGATGACTAAGCAAATGTCTGCCAGCTTTGGAATGGAGGATTTATCCATCATTTTCCTATGATGCTGAGAATTCTAAAAGAGCTAGATTTAGTGTTCCTAGAGAGAAACGCACCAGCTTATTTATATGCTACAGTCTTCAACAACTTTTTTTCAGAACCCAGTAATTATAATAGCAGTAGTCCTTATATTCTAGTATCCTATTCTTTTAATATAAACAAAATTCAGTAAAAATGCATCTAGAACAAGATCCTCTGAGCTATTTTTTTTTCAAAAGATAACCTTCTTCCTTATTCAAATAACTTTCATCATTAACTTCTGTTTCTCAACATGAACCTCTCCTCCTTGATATCTGAAAACTTTGCAGTACCATGTGTGGCCAACAAGTCCTCTAAGGGTGTGAGAACAAATGTTCAAGTTTAGTCAGCTTAGTTTAAGCCACCTAAAACTGAGCCAGATTGCTGTATAGGGCTGGTGAGTCTGCAGAGGGGCTGATCCTGGGTTTGTGGGGGCTGGCACATCTAGGGAGGCCGGTGGGTCTGTGTGGGGGGGGCTGCTGAGTCCAGGAGTGTGCTTGTTGTGGCAGGGGGTGGAGGAGAGGAGAGTTAGGGTCAGCAGGATAAAAACAAAACAACCTTAGGACAGTGCAGAGTGGGTTGCCTTTCCCAGCTCTGGGATTGTACTGAGTACCCATGCAAGCATTCACTAGTCTGGGTTAACCCCATACCAGGCTAAGGTTAGCTCTTTTCTGACAAACAACTAACTTTAGATGAGGTGTGCCAGTTTTAGAGTAACCTACTGCTTGCACTCAGCCATTTCAATTGCCTAAAGATTGCCTGGGGCAATATAAAATGTAATGCCTGCATGTAACCTAAAATCAAAATAGGTCTCTGATTGTCTTAATCTAGTTAAAGACTTGACAGTGAGGAATTTATGGGGTGCATGGTCTTAACTTTCTGTAAAGAAGGAAAGAAAAAGTAAGGCAAAATAAAATAATATAAGTTTCTTCTGGAAAGTAACAATATCTGTATCCATCCTAATGCCTTGAAGAAGCAAGTTCCACTACCATAGACACATGATGTACATTTTGTCTCTCACCTTCAGAAGTCTGAAGCTTGTTCTAAAAGGCCGCACTATCATTGAAGAATTTATCACTCATAAGTAGTCACAATCAAAGTGAAGAAAGTTGTTCCTAGTTAGCTTAGGTTACATATATTGAAGGATTTGAAGACTAGGCCTGGAGGTCACCAATATAACCACTTTCTGAGAAAATACAGCCTTCTCCCCCACCTATGTCCCACCTCTGACCTGTCCACACTTAAGATAATTTTAGACTCTTTATTCCTCTTTCTTCACATCCAGAGCCTTTATATCCATGAATGGGTCTCCTATACCTGTGACTGTGAGTCTTTTTGACAGCTTCACTTCCTCCATGATCAGCTTCCCAAAGGTTTCTTTCCTTGGCATGCCCTCTGCTTCTTCTGTGTGACCTTAGCTAGTCTCATGACTAAAGTTATATTCTGCCTTTTTTCCAAGTCATCAGAACCATGCCAGCTACTGTGTCTCACAAATCAATTCCAGAATTTTATGTTGTTTATTTAAAATCATCATGACAAAAAATGAGAACTCACCACAGTTGCTCTCTCTAAATGCATACCTTTCTTCACCAGGGATGTTTTCTGCATACATGTAAAGCAGGTTGTGTAGCCTGCAGGCTTCTGCAGGCATGTTTTGCTCCCTAAGGAACTCCTCAGTCACTCCTCCTATTTTCACAGATAAACTAACCTATTCTCACAGATACACTGAAAGGCTGAGATTCAGAGAATTACATGGGTGGCAAATTGGCTTAGGGGTCGCACCCAGAGAGTGGTGGTAGATGGGTTGGTGTCGACCTGGAAAGATGTGGGCAGCCGAGTCCCACAGGGCTCGGTCCTTGGACCAGTGCTGTTCAATGTCTTCAGCAGTGACTTGGATGAGGGCATGGAAAGCACTCTGTCCAAATTTGCTGATGATACTAAATTATTGGGTAAAGTTAACACACTAGAGGGTAGGGAATGAATCCAGGCAGATCTGGACAGGTTGGAAATGTGGGCGGAACAGACCAGGATGCAATTCAACAAGGACAAGTGCAAGGTGCTGCACCTAGGAAGAAGGACTCACCAGCATGCATACAGGCTGGGGGAGGACCTTCTCAGAAGCACAGCAGTGGAAAGGGATCTAGGAGTCATAGTTAACTCCAAGATGAACGTGAGTCATCAATGTGAAAAAAGTGATCAGTAAA
>NW_017729032.1:191258346-191262769 GCF_001723915.1 Gavialis gangeticus | reverse complement strand
GTAACACGAACCACAATTTATCGTGTATTAGCAGGTGCATGACAAACAGTTCCAGGGAGGTGATACTTCCCTTCTATGCGACGTTGGTCAGGCCGCAGTTGAAATACTGTGTCCAGTTTTGGGTGCAATGCTTGAAGAGGGATGTGGGCAACCTCAAGAGGAACCAGAGGAGGGCCATTCATATGATTAGGGGCTTGCAGGCAAAGCCCTACTAGGAGAGATTGAGGGCCCTGAATCTCTTCAATGTCCGCAAGAGAAGGCTGAAAGGTGACCTTGTGGCTGCCTACAAATTCATCGGGGAGGGGACAGCAAGGAATAGAGATACTCTGTTTACCAGGGCACCCCTTGAAGTAACTAGAAACAATGGCCACAAACTGAAACTGACAGAGAGTAGATTTAGGTTAGATATGAGGAAGAACTTCTTTATGGTTACGGTTGCCAGAATCTGGAATAGGCTCCCAATGGAGGTGGTGCTCTCCTCTACCTTGGGGGTCTTTAAGAGGAGGATAGACATGCACCTGGCTGGGGTCAGATGACCCCAGTGCTTCTTCCTGCCCTGGGCAGGGGTCAGACTTGATCTGCTGAGGTCCCTTCTGACCCAAACATCTATGAATCTATAAATCCTACCAACTAAAGTACAGTCTTTAAGTACCAACCAAGAAAATAAATAAGAAAAAAAAATCAAACATTTCTTTCCTGTCCTGGGCATGTGGATGGGTGGGTCTTGGGAGAGAGGGTATTGTTTCTGGTCCCATCACAGCAGCCTGGGCTCTCCATACAGCAAGCTATTCATCTCCCAGCCTGCCTCCCTTCTCATGGCAACTGTTCCATCATAGTTTGCCTCTATTATTAGCTTTCTACCTCACTGCAGTCAAAGTTATGCAATAGTGTGTAATATCAGACACAGAAAACTAAGATGTTAACGCTGATCTGCACTCATATTAGTATTCTGAAATGTTAGACGTATGAAGTGTGTAAGATGCACATGGCTACATTATCTTTAACTATCGAGATGAACTGCATACTTCTTATGCCTAGATTTAGGCATATGTGTTATGCCTTCTTTTTACATAGAGACAGATTAAAGAAAAGATACGTTTAAAAGATGCTGGAGTTTATAGTGGTTAAAACTTGTCATATTTACATTAATTTTATAGTACTCTTTAAATTTGTTCATTGATCTAAACATAATTAATTCCTGACTAAAATGTCTTGTATGAATCCAAGTTAATTTTATGTATTTAAACCTGTGTTACCCTCATCCACACTTAATAACTTCATATATCATCTCTCTATCTGCCTGTAGAAAAGGTGAGAAATTCAAGTCACTCCTGATATGCCCAAGTATTCAGTATGTTGATCTTAATGGGGCCTTTGCAAGCCATTCCAACTCCCACTGTAGTAGGAGTTACATGTATGAAAAAAGGATTTTAACTACCTTAAGTAGAATCCTTCTCGACTTAGACCCTGTATTTTTTTATGTACAATATATAATGCATATTAAAACCCCCAGCTGACTTCCTGAAAGGAGTTCAAAGACATAAGTACTTTATTAATCTAAATCAGGAACACTCAAAAATCAATACGCAGGAGTCATGTTCCTATTCATAGTTTATATCAAAACATTCTAATTGGCCAAACGTGAAGACTCAGTAATTTAGAAAACTTTCAAATTGAATTTTAATTTTGTACCTCATGTTTTGACATGAGACATGAGACGTTGTGTTACTTGCTGCTATGACATGAAACTCTGATCTAAACTTTTGATTTGGAACTATCTTAAATCACAATCATTATGGGTGTGTGAAACAGCCGTATTTGATTTAGATTTGGCTTTGGCCCGAATCACGGACAGTGATTCAATTAGTTGATTTGGATCACTGTCCCCGATTTGATTCGGCCAAATCTGAATCTGAAGACTCGATGCTGATTCAGAGAATCAGCGATTCAGCCATAGACACAGCTTTAAATGTTTTTTCTACATACCTCAAGGTACCAGGCATGGCTCGTGAATGCTGAGATGCTGGGGCAGATGGAGCATCCCTCTGTGTGCTTTGTGGTGGACCAGGAAGTGGACTGGAAGTACTTCTGGTCCACTCCCAGGTCTGCCACTGATCACAAAAGAGGCACCCCCGTGCTCCTATGGGACGCTCCATCCACCCCAACATCACAGTGTTCATGAGCCATGCCTGGTACCTCAAGGTATGTAGAAAAAACATTTAAAGTTGTGTCTATGGCTGAATCTCCAAATCAATTTGGGGAGATTAAAGGATCTCCTGATTCAATTTGGATTCAGAGATTCAGCCACCGATTCAGGGACCGAATCTTCGCACAGCCCTAATAATCTTCAGCATCAGCAGCCGCCACCAAGGTGGAAGCTCTCTGGCACACCCCCATTTGCCTTTTCCCCTCCTTCCTCTTCCCCCTGCTCCCCACACTCTCTGACAGGGTTTTGTTCAGGTTGCAAAACTTGCTAGTTCCACCACTCTTACGTTGTAGTCTGTTAAAAGATTATGACTAACTTTCATTCCATGCTATTATCATAATTTGTCTGAACATTAAATGCTTCTTTATTTGGTTTTTTCCTGACAAAAAAACTTTGGGGAAAAACTGGAGTACATAAAATACCCCCTGCGGGTATTTCCATAATAAGTTAATTTGAAAATCAGATTTTTTTGATTATTTTTATACTGAGTCATCACGAACTTGAAAAATAATGATGAAATCCTATATCCCTTGAAATCAATCCTTTGAAGAATTTTTAAATTAATTTTAATGGGAACTGAATTGGTCTCAAGTTTGACAAAGTAGAAGTACTAAGTAAAAGATAAAATTTGATATGAAGTGCTTTGAAAAAGTTGTTCAGTACAGTTGTCTTTTTTATATCTGAAAGTAGACACATTAAGATTTGGGACTAGACTTCTGTACATAAATGTGACAGGATAATCACTTAATTGAGAATTACAGCTGTATTTATTTGTCCTTACAGATTTTGCATAAATGAGACTTTTCATTTATAACAGTTTTTGACAATGTGCTATCTGTATTGTAACACTACACAGATCATTAGTATTCACTTTTAGCCATGAATACAAGTCATACTGCTGAATATATCAAAACCTGTAAAGCCTATTAATTAGTAACACTGGCAGTTGTGTGATATCTTATTGTCATTCATCAAACAGCTTTATTTTGGTTTAAAAGGATATAACTAAAGGGCTTTTCCCCCCTGTCATTCTTCATTTGCAACCTCACACAGAGACAAGCCCACACATAATATGTCCTTATTAACTGAATATGAATGTATCTGAAACAAACAAATTCTGCTCATAAAATAATCTTTTATACATTTGTGACAACATAAGGGCCAAATTGTTAAAACCACTATTGAATAATGATATATAGACTGAGAATAGTACAAGTGACTTGTGTAGAAACTGCATTATAAATCTTAAACTTCATTTATTTAGTATTTTCAAGTGTGATTAATTCTCTTGGTAAACACTGAACACAAATTCAGCTTTAAAATGAAACAAATGCTTAGTTTCATAAACAGACATTTCTTTTTATTTCCTTCCAGGAGTGTTCTTCATTTTGTGCATTCAACAATTCATCCTAGTGTTCTTTTTTTTAACATTAAAAAGAAAGAGAAACAGAAAAAAAATTACAAAGTAGAGCAGGCTTCTAGAACCAGTTAAGTAGCAGAGAAATCTTAAAATAGTCTACCAAATGACGGAACAAAGTGTGGTTTTATATACAAACCCACACTTTGTTAGTACAGATTAAGAACTGGGGTTGTGAAGAATTCCTAAAAAAAAAGGTATGTTTCCAATAAACATATTGATTTTTTTATTTCATAAAACACAGAGCAAGCATTTCATTTCATTTGTGTTACATGTAGCACAATGAAATTGAACTTAGACTCCTCTTTTGCAAAGGCACATGAAAGGGGAATGAATCTCCATTAGCTGCCAGCAGAACCAGATTCACTTTTCCTGCCACAATGGCAGATAGCTGCTAGCACAATATCATAATCTTTTCAGGGCAACTAATAGAAGAGAAGATAATTATAATCCTGACATTCTATCTAGGGGGCAGTGATATGCACAGATACAAATAACAGACATAAGCAACTTTACATAGTTCACCGATAACCAGGAAATGTCAAGCCCTGATCTTGACCATTATTATCTTAATGGCATCCATTTTATAAAGAAGGGAGATGATTAAGGAAGGATTACCACATTCAGGTATTTAAAGTAGAAGTGTAAATATGCACTATGACATCAGGTTTTGTTTTACAGAAATTTACAAAGCCAAACTTTAGCTCACTATTTAAAATCCTAAAATATATGTCCATCACTACCTCTTTCTTACCTCTTCCTACCTCCAGCAAATAGATGTTTTCATGGAGGAGAATAAG
>NW_017729032.1:191246895-191253346 GCF_001723915.1 Gavialis gangeticus | reverse complement strand
GGATTACCACATTCAGGTATTTAAAGTAGAAGTGTAAATATGCACTATGACATCAGGTTTTGTTTTACAGATATTTACAAAGCCAAACTTTAGCTCACTATTTAAAATCCTAAAATATATGTCCATCACTACCTCTTTCTTACCTCTTCCTACCTCCAGCAAATAGATGTTTTCATGGAGGAGAATAAGAAAGATACACATCACATTTGAATCTGGAAC
The DNA here is from genome assembly GCF_001723915.1 of Gavialis gangeticus. Lineage (NCBI taxonomy): Eukaryota > Metazoa > Chordata > Crocodylia > Gavialidae > Gavialis > Gavialis gangeticus. The sequence goes on along the minus strand of NW_017729032.1, from coordinate 191,253,127 downwards.
TTTTGGGGAAGTCTGGAATACAGTTTACATGTTAGGATATTTTAATTGGTGTTCAGTGGAGTGGCTGAGTATCAGAAATTCCTTTTGTGATATGTTGAGTAAGACATGAAAGAAAAGCCACCAGATGAAGGTAGACAGAAGTGGTGGGGGAAAGAGTCATAAAAGATTTGTAGAGTTCAGACAATACTTATACACGATTTAGATACCAATTTTAACTCTCTGAGGTATGCCAAGTGGTGGATAAAGCATTCTGTACAAAAACACAAATACAGAAAACAGTTGTACCAATAAATTGAGATAAATCTTCCTTTCCATATAGGTGAATAGGCAAGTACAACATCTGCATGGCATTTTTGTTTAGAACAGATTACTACTACTACTACTACTATTGTTGTTGCTGATTATGTTGCTGATGCTGTTGGTGTTGATAATATATATTAATACAATGCCTGGAGGCACCAATCAAAATTGTTCTAAGTTCTGTTCTTTAACGTAATAAGAAACAATATTGGTGTCCACTGTGATTTGGAGGACAGATCAGCAAGTAGCAGGTTTATTAATACTATTTTATGAGGATACTGCTTATTCTCAAATTGATACTTTTTTGTGTTCATAGAGAATAATTAGACATCTGACCACATGAACCTGAAGGTCTGTTTGATGTCCAATGATTTGCTGTTTGGAGTCACTGGTTTGCTGCTTATACCCTGCTTTATGTTACTCATTGACCATGAAATCAGAACACAGTGATTATAGCATGTTGTGCATTTTGCCCTATATCTGTGGTAAACTCTACTGACTGAATAAAGGTGGTTATTCTCATATATGAAGCATTCTCTATTATTTTACCCATGGGTGTCAGAGATAGAAAATTAATGTGCAGTTTGTCATGGGAGTATTATATTAGCTAACTTTTGGACAGTAGCCTGGCAGGAGCCCCAGGTGCTACCTTTGTTGTGGTGAGTGCAAAAGTAGTCACAAGCAGTGGCTGATCGCACTACCATAGCTGGCATGACACAAACTAGCATTGCTATGTACATGGAGCTGTGCTATCAGGCTTCTGCTTTCAGACATGTTTAGGGTGAGTTCCATTTAAAATGTGATGCATCTTGGCAATACATAGAAGCTATTTTAATGAAGAGAAGAAAGAAAATGGTCTTGGTTGTGTAAAGAGATAAAGGCATGTATTCAATGTGTGAGTTAAGGTCCATCGGGCCCTCAGTAACCAGCAACCTCTGCCCAACACACAGGCTCTGAATTTTAATTTTAATCATCCAAAGTTAAATTATATTTCTATTTATTTGTGTTGTCCAGGCTCATCTCTTCCTGCACTTTATTTAAACTTGGAGTACCTCACTGCCCCAAAGAATCAGCATTTTTATTAGAACTAGTTTACAAAAGTGCATTTTTTAAATAAAAATCAAAATTGAAAGATTTTCAATTATCATCAGAGCTGGTTACAAAATAAGAATCTTTTCATGAACATTTTTATAAAAATTCAATACTATCACACATTTAAAAAATGATTTTTCCATATTATGGGTCTAATTTTTCCCCTTGTCTTTTGAACATACCTTTGGGGTTTCAAGAATGAAAAAGGACAGGCAGAGACAACTCAATATTAGCACATTATTGAGCACAAATGAAGAGAACAAGATTTTAAAAAATACCATAACTTTAACAGAATTGATTTTCTTTGCTTGTTGGATTAGAGCTCCGTTCATGTTTCATAGCCATTTAGGGGCTGGAGGAGGAAACGATGACAGTGTCTTAGTTAAATCCTCTTGTAGCAAATAGGGTAGTCACTTTCAACTTGGCATTGCCAGGATCTTATTGGTCATTTTGCTAGATTTAAAAAAAAAATGGCCTTGCAGTTTGTACAGCTTTTATCTTGTAAAACAAGCAGGAAGAAAAGAAAGCTGCTTTTAATGGTTTAAACTACCTAGCATTTAGATATGTCTGAATCACTAGGGAAGTATACCTGTGCCTAAACATATATATCAATGTGTCAGGAAAGCAATGTTATAGTTTTAAATACTGCATTGCATCTTCACTGAAAATAATTTATTCCTACAGCCACTGCTTCCCCAAATTCTTACTGACTGTTCAACACTAAAGAGTGTCATTAGACACAAATAGAACTCTTTATTGTGTTAGTGTTGTGTCACAGGATTGTGATCATTATCTCACCCCCAAAATGTAAGTGTTAAGTATTTTGAATAAAAACATAGAAGCAGAGGACTGCGCAGTCAAGTCCTATGGAATATATCTGCAGGGAAACACAGGATAACCATGAGCAGTCTAGGTCAGCCAGTCAAGGCTGCCCTATGCACTGCTGCTATCTGTTGCCAGGAAGACTAAGGGAGCCTGTAGAGCACCTTGAGATGTGTGCACACTCTCCGCCTACCTTCACCCAGCTACATAGTGTCAGCATTGCAAGTTTGCCACTCTTCAGGGCCTCAGTATTTGAATGTATGTATATGCAGTTCTGGGTAAATTTTTATACCAAAAGAACAAATCTTGGAGAATTCTCACAGGTTACTTGAATTTGTATATGCAGCCTTTGTGGCAAAACTTGGTCTCCTCCATCAGGATTCTGTGCATGAAAGTATATAGGAATGTTTCGGGAGGAAGCCAGGACATTCTGAGGGAAAAACAGCATGAAAACAGATAAAGCTGCTAACTGCTAAGACACTGCAAACCACTGTCACTTTCCTTTATTCACATAAACATGAAATCTAGCACATGAAACCTGTCATACTTTACAATGCTTTAAATAAAAAAAGACTGGAAACACTGGCATATAGTCACGCTGCTGATTCACAATATTCTAGCAAATGCAAATATAATCTTCTAGTCCAATGTCAAATACCAAAAAAAAGATAAAGAAAGAAAGAAAAAAATCACATAATATTACTGCCCTATCCCCATTTGTACTTTTGAACCATTTTCAAAAAGTGCTTACAGTTATTATACAACTCTATTATATAGCCCTATAATATATGAAGGAATTCCTAGTATATCCTATAAAGCTGAGGACTGAACTCAGCAAGTTTGGAGGTATTTTAGGCATGGCTTCATGAAAGCTTACTTCTTGTAAGCTTCCTTTTTGTGTATAAACCAAAGAGTTCTCTGCTAAGCCAAGTCAGTTGCTTGCCACATTTGCTATTCTTCCTACATGTCAGAATGGTTTGTTCCTGTGCCCTCAGTAAAGTTTCTTTAAAATACAACCAGCTCTCCTGGACACCTTTCCACCTCAGACTGGCCTCCTAGGGGATCAGTTCCCTGAGGGAGTCAAAGTCTGCTTTTCTGAAGTTCAAGGTCCTTACTCTGCTGCTTTCCTTCCTTCCTTTCCTCAGGATACTGAACTCAGTCATCTCACGGTCACTGCTGCCCAAGTTGCCATCCACCAATACATCCCCCACAAATTCTTCCATCTGCGAGCAGTACGTTAAAAAGAATATGGCCCCTATTTGGTCTCTCCAACACTTGCACCAGGAAGTTATCACCAACATTCTTCAAAACTTCCTGGATTGCCTGTGTACTGCTATATTACTCTCAGAGCAGATGTTAGGATGATTGAATTCCCTCATGAGAACCAGGGCCTCTGATCTGGAAATTTCCACTAGCTGTCTGAAAGAAAGCCTCATCTACTTAATCCTCCTGGTCAGGTGGTCTATAGCATACACCCACTACATTATCACCTTTGTTGCTCTCCTCTCTAATATTAACCCATAGACTTTCAACAGGCCCATGTCCAGTTTCATACTGGAGCTCTGAGCAATCATGCAGTTCTTTTACATACAGCACAACTCCTCCTTCTCTTCTCCCCTGCCTGCCCTTCCTGAACAGTTTGTACGCATTCATGACAGTGCTCTAGTCATGCAAGCTATCCCACCAAGTGTCTGTTATTCCAGTCACATCATAGTTCCTTGACTATGTGAGGACTTCCAGTTCTTCCTGATTGTTTCCCAGACTCTGTGCAATTGTGTACAGATACCTGAAGTGACTGGCTGGTTGCCCTCCTTTCTCAGAAACAATGAGGCCTCCCCTGATGCCCCCTCTTGCTTCTGCTTCCTCCAGGTTCCCCATTTCCCCACTTACCTGAGGGCTTTGTTCTCCCTTCCCCTTCAAATGTAGTTTAAAGACCTCCTCACTAGGTTAGTGAGCCTGCCTGAAAAAATGCTCTTCCATCTCTTCATCAGGTCAATCCTATCTCTTCCTAGCAATCCTTCTTAGAACAACATCCCATGATCAAAGAAGCTGAATCGCTACTGGTGACACCACCTGCATAGCCATGCATTGATCTGCAGAATTCATCCACTCCTGCCAGGGCCCATCCCCTTGACCAGAAGGATTGAAAAGAACATGAACTGTGCACCTACCCCCTTCACCCTTGCACCGAGAGCCCTCTGTTCAGGGTCACCCCTTGCAGTATTGTTGGTGCCCACATGGATGAACAGCATAGGGTAGTAGTCAGAGAGCCAGAAGACTCTCAGTAATACTTCTGTGATATCTCAGATCCAGGTTCCAGGAAAGCACCAGGCCCCCTGAGACAACAGGTCAGGCCATCAGGTAGATCCTTCCATTCCCTGCAGAAAGGAGTCTCCAACCACCACCACCCATTGCTTCATCTGCGCTTTACTGTGGAGTTGACTAATTAGATCTGCAGTAAAGGGTCTCCATCCAGACATGCACTGGAATTAGGGCACAGTAAACTAATTTACCCTGCCCTAGGATAGTATTGTCTGGGACAAGTACTATCTTACAGCTGAGTAAACGTGCAGTTAAATACATAGGTAAATGGTGACTACATCAAGTCAATCAAGCCAGCCAGCGGAAGGGACCCTGAAGGGCAGAAGCCTGACTTTTGTTCCCCACCCAGCCCCGTCGTCACTCTCTTCTACCACCTGGGGTCCAGGGCTAACCTTCCTGCCACCTGCCAGCTCATCACTGCTCCACCCCAGGTCAAACTGCTGCAGTCCTAGGCTGGCAACAAGTTCAAGGGCGTGGGGGAGGTCAGCCCTAGGCTCTGAGTGGCAGTAGAGAATGGCAGAGAGGCTGGCTGGGGCATGAGGGTAACAAAACTTCAGAGCTGTGTAAAATTTCTGGGGCTGCAGCAATTTAAGTTGGGTCAGAGCAGCTGCAGTCAGGCAGCAGGCTCAGAAGGTCTCATACATTGCTCCACAGTTTCAATACACTTGTGCCTCAGCCAGCCCCTCTCCCACCCTGTGTAGCCACCCAGAGCCCAAAGCTGACCCGCCAGCCTGGGGCTGCCAACCTGGGGCTTCTACAACCCACCTCTAACTGCTGCAGCCTCAGGCACGCATGTAAATACTGTGCCCAAGAGTTTTTTTTCTCTGTCACAAACTATGCCAGAATTTACTGCTTCAAGCTAATTGCTCATGAAGTTGAGCAGGCACTGAAATGTGCAGCTTCCAAATGATCTTAATACAGCTTCATAAAAGATTATTAGTCACAAAAATACTCAAGAAACCTTCAGTTTCTATACCATTCTGAGATGCTAATTGAGATACAATCTACTTACGTACAACAAGGCACATCTGAATAGTATAGCAATTTTCAAACAATTTAAAAAATGTGTTAACTGTAAGAAAACAGAGAAAGTTGTATCCTGATTTGATTTGGGGCATACTTAAAAATATACCCTGAAAGAATTATTCCAACATTTTCAATCCAAAACTTCATATGAACTCAGTTCCCTTATGATTAGATTACAAAATATTAGCATCACCTCTCTACCTGATAACTAAAACTAAATTTAAAAATTCTCAAGTTCAATGAACCTTGTAAACTGCCAAGAAGGCATCAGAGAGTTTCTTTAATATGGTTTTCCTGCTGTACTAATTTTATTTGTTGCTGAACTGTTTTTATCTGGGGAGGAACATTGTATTGAACATCACTTATGCCTTTGTATTAAACAAAGATGTTTAAACTGGTGTAACAGGGGACACTAGCCCTGTTACTAAGAGGCAGGGCTTCCCCTTTAAGACCCGAGTCTACAGGAACAACAACCAGGAGGGAGGGGTTAATAGCCCAACCACCCAAGCCGGTCAGCTGACAGGAAGGGGATAGGCCTCTGGGTACATATAAACCTCAGGGCCAAGGCTGACAGGAGGAGGTCTCTGGCAACCAGCTAGAGGAAGAGAGCTCCTGCATGGCAGAACTACCCAGGAATGGCTGCTGGCCAGACTGTTGCTGTGGCTAATGA
>NW_017729032.1:191229761-191241895 GCF_001723915.1 Gavialis gangeticus | reverse complement strand
GGGTACATATAAACCCCAGGGCCAAGGCTGACAGGAGGAGGTCTCTGGCAACCAGCTAGAGGAAGAGAGCTCCTGCATGGCAGAACTACCCAGGAATGGCTGCTGGCCAGACTGTTGCTGTGGCTAATGAGGCTCTAGGAGTCTATGAGGTACCCAGAGCTGGGGGTGGGTGCTGAATGCACGAGAAGCAGTTTGGGGTTTTTAAGGAGCCATAGTGTGGCTTTTATGACTTGTATTATGTTATAGCCCAGGGGCTCATATTTATGTTATTGTTTTATCCAGTGGACCTGGCTAAGGCTATTTAGGGAGGAGGAGGCCTCATTGGGGCATATTATTGTGCAAAGCCCCAGAGCCAGGGGGGCACAGCGACAGGAAGGGCAGAGATGGGGCAGACCCCAGTGCCAAGAGGCACAGTGACAGGCAGTGAGCTGACCCAACACCCTAGAGCGCAGGGCAATGGTTAAATACCATGTGTTAGGTGTAGGCAACTGTGTAGGGGAGGTTTGGAGCAGTGGATAGTAAGCCCTAGTGTTGGGGTAGTAAATGGGCAGCCTCCCACCTGAGTAACACCATAATTATTGTTCAATCAAGGCATAGGAGGGGAGATAGGTGGGATGGGTAGGCCAGAAACAGAGGGTCAGGCCTACGTTAGACAGGCCCGGGGATGGACCCCTGTCACAACTGGCTTCATTCATCAGGAAATGTTAAAATGAGGGGAAAAAAAAGTTTTCAAGAGCAGATTAGGTAGACACTTGGCTGGCATGGTTTAGTCAACGATAATCCTGTCTTGAGTAAGGGGGCCAGACTAGGTGACCTCATGAACTTCCTTTTAGCCCTACTTTCCTACAACTGTATGATCCTAAAACAAAATCTTGCTGTATTCCTAGGTAAAATAATGGCACTTACTGTCCTAAGACTCTGTGCATCTATTTCAGTACTACAAGAAAATAAGAACTAAAAATGAGGTCTCAAGCTGTCATTTCACTGTTTCTTGGCATCTAATTAAAGACCTGATGAATAATTAAAAATAATTTAAATATTGTTAATACATTACATGTATGTCGGCAAATTTACAGTTGCAAGGTTTGATTTGATGTTCCCTCAGTGTAGCTCAACATCTCAACGAACATCATATATTTTTGGTGAAGTGGGCCTGACATTGAAATGTAAAAAATCTGGAATATGCGGGGTTGATTACATTTTGACAGCAAAAAGATTCACAACAAATTTGAAAATAAAAATTGGGCTTGAAGTGTTTTACTTGTAATGTAGGTTTCTTTCCAAAAGAACTAATCTCCTAGACTAAGTGCTGCTTTCACATACTTGAAATGACTTAATGACACCCACTTAAAGATGAATTTTTGAAAGTGAAGGCAGCTGTAGTGAGATAGACAAGCTTTACTTCCTTAAGAACAGACACATGAAAACATACTAACGCAACTGAACATTTGTTTTTACACTTACACATAAGTTTAAATTTTTTTACTTTAGTGCTGGGTGAAACTGAGGGCTACAATCTGTCCCATGATGTTTCACGGTAGCTCCCACTAAAGCTAATAAAAACTGTGTGAAAATAGGATCTGTGATCGCTAGAAATGATTCAAAGCTGATGAGCATATAGGTTAAGAATTGTTCTGTTCTAGTGCCAAGAAACAGATTGATGTGTTTGTAGTAGCAAGAGGCCCAGATAGGACAAAAATAAAAGTAATAAATATCATATTGTGCAACCACTTTAAATGTCCTGGTAAAGAAGAAAGAGAACTGACATCTAAGCAACATTTTTGGAAAGAAGCTCCCCCTGGATTATTTCAAAGACTCAAGAGGATCTTTATGCATTTCAAGATGAGGCTACCTCCCAGTGGTAATATGCCTGCTGTCAAGAGACAGCAGGGTATGGCCTTATCAGCTGAATAATTTTAGCACAGCCTGGTATACACTGAAATTGCGAGCCTAGATATCTTTTTTTAGGTTTATTTAGGCTTCCAAAAAAGTGTCACTAGAGCTAATAAAATTTCACAGCTTGGTTTAGTGCCACCAGGTTAATATAGGCATAATAGGACATCTGTAAAGAAACAGCACTTGAAATTTGCAAGGAAGCTAGATTTATCAGTCCCTAACAATGTCGATATACAGCAGCCTTTTCTTCTGGAGTATTCTAATACATGAGCCTATACCATGCAGCTATATATCTTTTACTAATATTATTTCTAATACCTCACATTCTTTATGGAGACATTTACCATATCATGTGCCTCACTGATAAAAGGAGAAAAATATACTTGATCATATAATGCTATTTGATCATGCTAATAAAGTAAATTTCCTGTCTTTAGCACTGATGCTCTCAGGCATACCATGTGCTTCAAGCAATCCACCCCCTCAATCAGAAGCAATACAACCATGTCTGTGTAGTGCTTTGGGTGGGCTGATTGGCTGTGCTGTGTAGCAGGACCAATTAGCCCACCTGAAGGACCATATGTAAGCAACTATATGGTTCGTTTAGAAGGCAGCCTGCCAAGAGCAAGGAATGGCCTTGAAGACGCCGCTGTCCAGCACGGTAAGTTTATTATGTAGACAATTCAACATTCAGAATGTTACTGGAGAAAAAATTTAGCATGCCCCATAGTAGAACTGAATAAAGAATTGGCATTCATATTGCATTTTCCTATAATGTTCATGAAATGAAATCTTATTTTTCTACAATGTTGTGCCTCTATTTTTCTGAGCATATTCAATGTTACGTGAACAAAGATATATCATCACTCTATCAGACTACAATTTTAAATAGAACTACTAAGACTTCAGTCAGGGAGAGTGAGGGAAACTTGATATATAAAAAGCTCAACAGGAAGGAAGTCACAGATTCATTGCAACTGGAAGAAATCACTATGAATATATAGTCTGATTTCCTTTCAGGCATTAAAACCTCATTCACAGATATCTGCAGAAAGCCAAATTTCTGTTTGAGGTGTAGCATATTTTATGGAAAGACATCCAGCTGTAACTTAAACTTAAAGTAGTACAGAACTTATATTTATTTACTCTTGCTGGAAAAATGGAGTTTGTACCTTACTTGGTTTTTTTTTTGGCTGTGCCTGGCTTAAACTACCATTTTTTGGATCTCATTAGACTTTTTGCTATGAGATTTAAGATACCATGTTATAATTTATGGAGGTATTTTGGCATTGTGACCAAGTTATGTCTTAACTATTTCTTGAATAAATTAAATAGATTAAGCTTCTTCAGTGACTCACAGTAGAGCATGTTTCATTCCTTTATTCTGAACCATTTGCAGATTACCAGCAATTGGAAGCATAGTCTGGACACAGAATTTTAGTAAAGGTCTAACCTATGTCAAGTCACATAATTTACAAGACAATTCCAGTAAATGATGGTCAGTTTCACTTTTTACACGGAGTGAAAGGGGTTAATTTCACTATAAAATATTAATAGTCAGATTTTTAAAGTTTGAATTATTTCTGCTGGAAGGGAAGATCTGGGGTTGTAGCTTTGATGGTTGGAAGTAGCCTCTTTTTCATAGCGATATGTCTAACTATAATAAACAGATTAATTGGATTCTAAACAACTTGCTGTTTTTAGACTTAGGAAGTTATTTGTCTTCCCTCGGCATCTGCTTATTTTGAGTGGTTGCTGTAAAAATCTACTCCTACTTCTAAATTCAATGTTAGTTTTGCAACTGACTTCCATTCAAGAACGGCTGGTTCCCAAGAGCTTGATTCTAATCCATTCTAGTAAATGGGTGCTTCCTTTTGACTTGAGCAGGACCTGGATCTAGTCCCAAATAAACATACTACTCAAACTGGATTTTACATGCATCACTGAAGCTTTACAATACACTGCCTCAACACAGATCATTAAAATATAGAAATATATTAAAGAGTGCAGTTCAGTCAATTACAGTAGAACCTTTCTAATGCAGATAAAGAGATTAAAAAATTAACATGTAATTTGTACTCAAACTTCATAATACACAGGTTTTATATAATCTCACCCCCATTTATGCATAATGTATCCTATTCTAGCACCTAAAAGTAAAGCTAACCACTCAAAGACACTAAACGAAACCTTTCACCACTAAAATTTTTATTTGTGTAGAAAAAAATTAAGAGCTGGATGCTCTATTTCTTTCCATTTGCAGATGCATAAAGCAGTCACTTTAGAAAATGAATACTTTGTTAAATTTATAGCTGGTGTATTCTCATTTAGTTTAATCTCTGCTGGCTCAGCGTAACAGTGCATTTAGACCGAGCCTACTGCTAAATACACCCAGCAAATTCCATAATGGCTGACAAAGGAAAAAAGAGAAAACCTTTAGAACAAATTTCATTACATAACCATATAATTACATAATTTTGCATAATTACAAATATCATATAAAGGTAAAATAAATAAAGCTATAACGATTTGGTTCAATTAACAGCTGGGCACCTGAAAGCAGAAGTGCTTATTTTATTGCAGATTGACTACAATGTTTATCCTCTTGATATTGACAGGGACATAAAGCATTTTGACAAAATGATTAAAGAGGCTGATGGTACTGTCAATTGTCCCTTCTTCTGGCATAAAGTAAACTAAAAGCTTACATCAGCTGCAATCCTTGGGAACTCTTTCTGCACTGCTATAGTTACAACTTTATAAAATTATCTTGATGAATTGATTATGCTAACTAGATGCAGGATGCCATTTGTTAATTTTGAAAAGAAAAGCTTTCTTTTAGCTTCAAAGTAAAGAATGATCATCCTATAGATTGTTTTTTTTCCAGTAGGTCTTTAATATCTCTGAAAGAACCTCTGTAGTTTGCATAATCCCTTTTGTATCAGAATGCCTACCTTGAAAAAACATTAATTCAAAATGGGGAAAGAAAAGCCTTACATTAAAAAAATTATGTTAATGGGCAGATGAAAGGTGGAGGCTGGTTCAGTGCCCTTAGCTCTGCTATGTGGGAATAAAAGGTTAAACAAATATTGAGGAAGGAGTGGACATCACCTTCAAAATCTCCTTATCACTGCCAGTGTGTTTTCTATGATTTCTATGTCTACCCCGGCACAAACTCGTGTCACACAGAAATCCTCAAGCTAGCCGAGAGATCAGGCTTGGGCAGGGGAAGACAATTATTTTCGGCAGAGGGCCGCTTACTGAGTTTTGGCTTATTTTACCGTATAAACAATCCTGTAAACTGCTTCATTTGGATAACATAGGATACTTGGGAATAATTTGAGAGAGGAGTCTTACAGTACATACCTCATCTTTGGTTCAGATGTTTAAAACAAGTAGGGCACTACAGATGGTGAATACAAAATCAAGCCTATAGATAAGAAAGGGTAATATTCCCCTGAGACAGGCATACCCTTTTCCTTTTGGCACTGGACATCTTTATTAATGTATTTACAATTAATACAATCAAATAGCAATTTACTTAAAAATGTATATTGTGATGTCTTGAAATTACTCCTAATCATTATGCTGGGTTTTTTTCCAAGTCATTGTCTAGAGGTAAATAATTTTATTTCTTAAATAAAATAAAACAAAATCATGGTCATAATGACAAAATAAAAAAAAAGAAAGTCTAATGCTAAATCTTCTAAAAAGACAGGCATTGTAACTTACAGAGAAAAGCTCAATCTCCTAGACAGTGTAAAACACTTAAGAATACTAAATTTATTTTACCTAGATGCTCATTAAGTTTGTTTGTATCCAGCACTTACACATGAAGTTCCAGGTAATTAAGTTAAGCATATCCTTTACCTCATCAATAGATTCACCCAAGGGGTCTGTCTTATTAAAAAACAAAAACAACTTTCTGCACTACAATACTCTGCCTTAAAAAATACCTTAAAGGTGCTGCTTCAATATTACTTAACTTTCTAAGTTTAAAATCAGATATCCTAACAGTTTCTCAGAACACACTGCTTAATGGAGGGAAAGGGGAGCATTCTAATACTTTCTATATTAAACACAGATAAGGAATTGTAGGAATCTTATTGTGCTTATATTTTAAGTTCTTTACCCTCTTCATAGAAAGCAAGTTTGCCTTTACTCAACAGTAGCAAAGGCTAAAAAGAATAGTGTACTTTTACTATACTGAAGAAATTTTGTCAGAAACAGAGGCAGCCATCAAATAGTTTTGACTGCATTTCCTAAGGATACATTTAATTTTGGAGATAAAGTTTCTACTTATGTTTTTTTCTCCTTTGTATAGGATGTGATACATCTTATCGATTTGTGGGGTAAAGCCTAATCTCCAAACTTTCTTTCAGAAAAATATGCTGCGAGATTTTCCCTTTTGGTGCTAGAAAAGAAACTTGTAGAAAAGAAAATTGTAGTATTAAGATGTGGGCTAACATACTCAGGATGTTGTTCCTCCATAGACACAAATTCTCTAAGAAGTATTTAAAAATATTTAGCTTTATTAATAACATAAAATTACTCTTCTATGAGTAAGCAATATTCTGCACCAACCACATGCCCAGAATACACAATTCCATTTTGAAGTAGCTCTATATTTCTAATACATTTAAGCAAAACTGGACATATTTAAAGTCTGTTATATGTAACAGCTGCCTCATTAGATTCTTATTCTTAAATAATTAAAAAGAGAAAAGAAAAGAGAAGGACCAACAAATAACTACTTGATGGGAGATGACCTAGGGAGGAGTTTAGGGGTGCAGTCACTTCCCCTTTGATTCCTGCTGAACTGAATGTTTAAAAGAAACTCAAGATACACCAGTGGATGTGATGTACCTTGATTTGTAACAAGGCTTTTCAGACTGTCTCCCAGGCAAGCAAAGGAAGTATGGGCTAGATCAATGGACTATAAGTTGGCTAGAAAACTGGTTGGAGCATTGGGCTCAGAGAGTAGCAATCAATGGGGTCCATGTCTAGTTGGCAGCTGTTTTCAAGTAGAGTGCCCCAGGGGTCAGTCCTGAGACTGGTTTTGTTCAACATCTTCATCAATGACTTGGAAGGTGGCACAGAGTACACCCTCAGCAAGTCTGCAGATGACACCAAGCTGGGGGGAGTAGTAGATGCACTGGAGGATAGGGCTAGGATCAGTGACCTAGACCAATTGGAGGATTGAGCCAAAAGAAATCTCTTGGAGTTCAATAAGGAAAAGTGCAAAGTCCTGCACTTAGAACAGAACAATCCCATGCACCAGAACAGGCTGGGGACTGACTGGCTGGGCATCAGAACCTGGGGGTTACAGTGGGCAATAACCTGAATATGGGTCAGCAGTGTGCCCTAATTGCCAAGAAGGATAATGGCATACTGGGCATTGGTAGCTGTGTTGCCTGTGGGTCAAGGTAAGTGATTATTCCCCTCTCTTCAGCACTGGTGTGGCAACATCTGGAGTACTGTGTTCAGTTTTGGGTCCCCCACTACAGAAAGGATGTGAACAATTTGGAGAGAATCCAGCAGAGGGTGACAAAAATGGTGAGGGGGCTGGGGGACATGACTTATAAAAAAAGACTGAGGGAACTAGGCTCACTTAGTCTAGAGAAGAGGAGACTGAGAGGAGTGTTAATAGCATTCTTCAACTACTGGAAGGGGAGTTCAAAAGAGAATGGAGCTAGGCTATTCACAGTGATGGCAGATGACAGAACAAGGAGCAATGGTCTCAAGTTGCAGGAAGGGAAATTTAGGTTAGATGTTGGGAAGAATTTTCTCACTAGGAAGGTAGTAAAACACTGGAACAGGTTACCCAGAGAGGTGGTAGAAGCTCCATCCTTGGGGTTTTCAAAACCCAGCTAGACAAAGCTTTGGCTGGGGTGTTCTAGTTGGGTCTTTTCCTGCTTTGAGTAGGGGACTGGATTAGATGACCTCCTGAGGTCCCTTCTAACCCTAATTTTTTATGAGTCTATGCAAACTACCCAGCAGGAACAGTACACTTCTATTCAGGTGAAGTGGAGCTCAGCATGAGGATTTCTGGGATAATGGGGACAGAGTGGATCCAGAGAGCATTTGAAGTGGGACAAAAAATGTATAAAGGGCAGGCAATCATGGTGGAGTGTCTGGGGGACTCATGTGTGGGGCTGCTGGAAATGGTTTTGTCCATGGTCAGGATGGGTGGTGGCAATAGCTGTACCCCCTCCAGCATCAGATGCCTGCCTAACCTAGAGCTGGCAGTCAGCACCAAGAGACTCAGTCATACTTATTTTTGCTTGGGTCATAAACTGAAAAAGAATGTACTAGGCTCCCAGCATATTAGTAAAGCTTCTAGTTTCTTTCTAATTTGAGAAAAATATGCATTATGTGATGGAATGATAAACCACACCACCTGCACCCCCCCCACCTCCTCCATTTCCAAAATCCTACATGTTCCACCTATAAGAAAGAAATAGTGAAAACAAAGCACCTAACCATGTTCTAGATGGGCTTAATAAGTTTAGGAAAAGGGATTATATAATGCAAACTTTGATATCAGTCCATGGAACTGGATAGGTCAAGAGGTTCTTTTCAATCTTGTGTCCTTCTGAAAGAGGATAGGGACTAAATTTGCATCTCTCCTTATCACAGACTTGGTTGTAGTCATGATGAAAATCCCTTTTGTGATGTCTAGGGACACAATAAAAATCTTACAGTGGTATAAGGAGCCATGAGTCCCCTTGAAATCCTTAAGATGAGGCTTAATTTTTCCCCCACTTTGTTGGAGTTTCATTCCTTTGGTCCCCTGGTATTTTCTAGACTGGCAACTGGAAAGTGGAAACCCACAGAGGAATGAACTGTTGGGGAAGGGGCTGTTTAAAGAGGCAAAACAGAACAGCTCCCTGTAAGATGAAGAAGGCTGAGTAACCTTTCTTGATAATACTTTGCTCATTTCCCAACTTAACTTTTCAATATTCCACTAAGAACACATATACCATCAGTTTCTATAGATGTAAACCTGCAGCACCCTCTTTTAGTATGCCCTTAAGAGCAAACACTTACGGATCTGACTTTAGCTATCCCTTTTTAAAATAAAAAATAAAGATGTAATTCTTTTAGCAGGTCTTTCAATGCATTGTTGCAGAGAAGCAGGTTTTGAATGGGGTCTTCTGACTCAAAGTCAGCACCGCTGTTAAATGAGTAAGAACCTGAGCACTGACATTTGAGAACAAGCACACTGCATCACCATTTAGGTTGCATGAATACATTTTTAATCTGACAATGTATCCTGTGCTCTAGGTGCCTTTTCTAAAATTCTGTGCACTATCATGTATGGAAAATCCTTGCTGATCATGCTCAAGGGATCATTTGACACTGTTTCTTGATCCTAGTTAGCAGCAGCAACAGCAGCAATGGCAACAGCATAGCATTGACTGAGATTAGAACTGGTGAGGAATTTTCAATTTATGGTTACATGGTACAATAGAAAATGGATTTTTTCATATAAGGGTGGGTCACAGCCCACTCAATTCACAGCAGGTTGCTGAATGAGGAACGATCCACTTAGTTGCTTGCTGTGGCTTTTACTTCAAAGAACACCTCTCTTCTGATCTGCTGGAACATTCTGATGGTCCCAAACAGCTGACTGGAGAAGTAGCGCCCCTTGGAACAAGAGTATCAGCAAATAGCAAATAGTCTAGTGCAGCTGTTTACTGTGCCTAGATACACAGCACAATGGGTATCTGATGGATACTTCACAAATTCATCTCCCCAAGGAGCCAGGAACATGATACTACAAAGAACCTAGTTTCTGACTATAATTTAGATGCCTCCTGCAGTTGAACAAATCAAACATAGAAAGAAAGAAAAATTGAAATAAGGCATAATGTCAAAAAAGAAACATAGTGTCCCCATCTACACGAGATACTGATCAGTAGCTCATAAGTACTATGCAGTAGCTCTTTACTACTGCGCAGTAGTGTCACGAGGCACAAACCATGACAGGATGCTACTGCACAGTAGTAACGAGCTACTGTGAAGTCAGCATCACCAGAAAGCCATGAGGGGATGCAACTTCACAGAAATGCTGGTTACTGTACAGTCATTTAGTGCTTAGGTATGCAAGTACTAAATGTTTGTACAGTAACAACTGTGCAATCAGCGTCTCGTGCAGATGCAGCAGCTATTGTCTAAATCTACCCCAGGATTTAGTCTTAATGTTTAAATAAACATGTACTAAGAAACATCCCCACTCAGGCTAGTGACCCACAGACTGGGCAAGTAGAAACAAAAAGTTTATTTTAGTTTGCAAACTTTTGTTTCAAGCTTGCAATATTTATTCTTTTTACATATAAGGCGGATTCCTGCTAGAACTGGCAATAGTTTTACAAACAAGAAAGTGTTTGAATGCCGCCATCATCAATATGTATGAGGAGGAAGAGTCTTCCAGTTATTGTGAATCCATAGATGACTGAGAATGCCGCTCTGAGATCAGTATGTTCAATTGTAGATGTCACAAATTGTTTCAGGTGGAAGGAGTAGATCCTGGTGATGTCAGTTCATAGAATCATAGAATCAATGAGTCAGAAGGGACCTAGACAGATCATCTAGTCTGACCCTCTGCCATGGGCAGGAAGGAGCACTGGGGGTGGGAGGGGTCATAAGACCCCAGCCAGGTGCCTATCCAGTCTCCTCTTGAAGATAGCTCTTCCCTTTGTTTCTCTCATCTATCTGTGAGGCAAATTTGTTCAAAATGGCTTGTCAAACATCATGACACCACTGGAGTAATTCAGTTCTTGAGTCTCCCAAGTACTGATGTTAATACTGCATTTCTTCACATTGACCTTCAAGTTGTCCTTGAACCTTTTCTTTACCCCACCTCTAGGGCAGTGACCATCAATGAGTTGGGAGAATAGTATTGTTTTGAGTCAGTTGTTAGACATCTTTATGATATGGTCTGTCCAAGAGAGCTAGTGCCATATAAACATGGCTTCAGTGCTGGTGGTGCTTGCTTGAGTTAGAACACTAGTGTTCATTCTTCTGTCCTTCTGGCTGATATGAAGGATTTTCCAAAGATACCTCTGATGGTATCATTCCAAAGAGTTCAGGTGTTTCTGATATGTCGTGCAAGTTTCATACCCATACAACAGTTGGCCAGCAGGGAGCGTACGGATGACAACAGGCTAGCAGACAAGAAATTTGGTTTGGGTCCCTGTGTCATAATAGTCAACGACACAATCCAGAAATATCTAAAGGTAATGCTGCAGATATTATCTGTGTTGGATATATTGGTCATGTATAGGGCTGGGCTCAATTGTGATGGTGACAGAGGCAGTAGTGATGGGTGTGGGGTGAAATCCTTTGACTTGCTTGATCCTCCCCAGAGCAAGCATAGGGATGGGGAATGCTCCCCTGCTGCTGTTCTAGCTGAGCCCAGCTGCTGTGCAGCCCAGCTGAAGTGGGCAAAAGTAGCTCTGAAGCTTCCCTTGCCCTGGGACAGCAAGAAAAGTAGCATGAGAGGCAGGTGGGGGAGGGGGGAGGAGAATGGGGTGGGTATGTGCCTCTTAGCACAGAGGGGAAAGGAAGTGGGATTCTTACCTGTTCTGGAGACTTTAACATCCTGCCCCCCCAAGGCTCCTGCAGCATGGTCCAGTCCAAAATGGAAGATGAAGGCGGGGGGAGGGGAGGATGTCCCCCATTGCACCCCTTCTGGATTTGCCAGACTTTCTCTGATCTGCTGGGAGCCAACTGGAGCAAAAGACTGAGGATGGCCAAGCCTCACACTTCATTAGGCAAAGATTCTGGAAGCCTTTGTGCCATGTCCCAGGTGGGTCCAAGGACTTTGGTTCATCCCCACTTCAGGTTTCTTTGCTTAGCCCTCCCGTTGAGGCACCTGGCAGTGATCTTAGCCAGAACTCAGCACCCCCAACCCTGAAGGGACACATTCTGGGCTACCTGGTCTGAAAAGAGTTCAGCGTATGGCTGGGGCAGAGCAGGAGGACTGGGCAGGGGGCATGGTATGGGACACTGTAGAGACAGTCCAGCTTGCCAGAAAGTGCCAATCTTGTCAAGTGCAACTCTGCCACTAACAGGGCTTCCCTGCTCTGTGGACTGACATCATTTCCTTAGGAGCCAACTTAGTGACAAGTCCCTGGAAGGCTGAGCAACAAAAAGCGACTACTCTGTGCAAAAGGGGCTTCAGGCAGTTCCTTGATGTGTTTAGGATTTGGTGCCTTCCCCTCCATGGCTTG
>NW_017729032.1:191203400-191224761 GCF_001723915.1 Gavialis gangeticus | reverse complement strand
CAAGTCCATGGAAGGCTGAGCAACAAAAAGCGACTACTCTGTGCAAAAGGGGCTTCAGGCAGTTCCTTGATGTGTTTAGGATTTGGTGCCTTCCCCTCCATGGCTTGATTCAATTCCCCGCTAGGAAAAGGACATTTTTTTTCTAGCCCCACTCTGCCTTGCTTTCTTGCAATGGAAAAAGATGGAGATCCCACTTCTAGCAAGGAAAAAGAGGGCTCTCTCCTAAAAGGGTTCACAGGTTGTTCGGCACAAAGTGCTCTTCCTTAGGTTTGGGTCAACTTTTGGGCTGGGAAGGGCAAGGCAAGACACAAGAACTGGCCAAGAAACACAAAAAGACAGACAACCTTGTTTGCTCAGTTTCAAACCAGCAACCTTTGCACATGAGGCAAACATGATTACCCTGCACTATAGAAACCAGCACACTGAAATCCCTGAACCAGGGCTTGTTTATTTAATTCTGTCAGTGTTTTTCTCCAAAGGAGCTTTGGAGTAAGTCTTATGTTGTCATCTGGGAGCCTGGACACGACCAAAGTTTTGGAATTGGAATAGGCTGCAGGCAGGGGTGCATACAGGATGTGACATGAGGAAGTGCAGGAGCAGTAAACCATACTGCAGGGCTAGCAATACCCCTGATCCCAGTTTTTTCCTTGCCCTCATTGGCGTGGAAAATTTGCCCCATGGGAGCCTCCAGGGGCTTTTTAAACTCCCCAAAGCAGCTAAGAATTCCCCGCTCCTTTCCCCTCCATGCTCAAAGATGCCTCACCTCCCCTTCCCTGCCTCCTCTATATACTGCTGCTACTTTCTCTGCTGTCCAGGGGCAGGGGGGAAGCTTCAGATCCACTCCTGCCCACTACTGCCTGGCTGTGCAGGGGCTGGGCTGAGCTGGGACGCAAAGTGAGAGCAACAGTACCAGCGACAGCAGGATGTGCATTCCCCTGACCTGCCTGGTCCCCCTGGGAGCAGGCATGGGAAGGGTTATCCCCCTCACTCATTGTTGCTGCTGCTGCTGTTCCTCGCTGAGTTGAGCCCCTCAGTCCAGCTGAAGTAAGCAGGAGGTTTTGAAGCTTCCCCCCTCCCTGGAACAGCAGGAAAAGAACCAGCACTAGGTAGGGGAGGGGAAGAAGTGTAGGGAAGTGGTGGGGACATGCCTCTGAACACAGACAAAAAGATTTGGGGGGATTTTCTCCTACTTTGGGGACTTTAAAAAAGTCCCCAGAAGCTCCCACCACAAAATCTAGTCTGAAAGGCGGGGGGCTGCAGCCATACTATTGCACCCCTCTGGATTCACTCCTAGTCATCTATGTTTACTTTTCCCTTTCCCAAACCAGTTAAGCTCACTTATGTATGTACTGAATGCGTAACAATTATTGTTATTCAAGTCACATGTTGCTGAAAACATGTTTTTATTTGTAAATGTGAACTAGTTCCGGTTCAAGTTGAGATTTATTGCTCAGCTGCAACCTGGACAGAATTAATAAAGCTTAATTCTAAAACCCTATTTGTACAACAAAGCTGTCAACATATACCCACCTAAAGCGGCTGAAATTGAACCACCATAAATAAGGCTGTCCAACAGTAAAGAAAAAGTGATCTCACTCTTCTTGGCCTGCATGACCTAGTAAGCATCTTCCTCAAACTAAATACATTTGCAAAATACTCTGCCAAAGTTAACAGTCATCAAGATCCTTGTCTGTCTGAAGGATGCACTCTCAGAGGAAATGTAATAAATTATTTATAAATCTAGCAGTAGTACCAGGACTACTGTATTGTAAACAGTAGATAATACAAGTAGATTAACTGAGTGGGTTTCTATGTTTTTCCTGTTACATTTGTGGGACTGTATTGGATGGCGCAAAGAACAGACCATGAATTTCATAATCATTTATCCTCAGCTCACTGGGTTCCATTAAATACAAAAGTTGTTCTGGACCAAATTATTCTTATTATTTCTCATACCTTCATAGGTTCTGTCTTTACCAAAAACACTTTAGCTTAAAGTTAAGCACATGATTAAACATTTGTTAAATTGGTCATTAGTGCTTAAGCATGTTAAATTAGTAGGTCAAAGTCCAAAGTAGATATCTGTCCAGATCACAATGTCTGTTAGCACAAATGTCACCAATTTGCATGGTCATAGCCTGAAGTCAAGTGACTGCAAGAGTAATCATAGAAATGTGATCTCTTTGTGTGGGGGGAGGGTACTTTAGCAAGGAAATTCAGGAAAAGTCAAATTGCTACTGTATATATGGTTAAACAAAAGACTAAAATTCCTATGCTATTCCTTACAAATACTTAATTGGGCTTAGAGATGAAAATAATTGAAAAAGATTTTTCAAAAGCACCAGTCTGTGTTGAACTAACAAATACAGTAACGGTAGAAAGAAAAGGTTTGCAATTACTGCACATACTACAGCTGGCTGTATTATTGCATATCCCAAATTCTTAAGTTATATCTTGAATCTATCAGTTACATGTGGTCATTAATACATCATGATCCATTAGATGTTAATGTTAGGGGGAAAAAGCTAATAAAGAAGTTGAGATTGCATAGGCCAGTTAATCAAATACATGCCACTTATCGGAAAGAGACAAATTTGTCTTTAAATGCACAGCATACTCACCAAGGAGACACTACAGTATTAATCAAACCTATCTGTGGGCAAGAATGCTATTTATAGTTCTATTTATAACTTGATTAAAACAAATGTTTTATTTTGTTTTCTTTTTCACTAAAGGGCACAATCTTGCAAGACCTCAAACAGGTCAGTGACAAGTTAGTACATCCATTTACTTGCCGGACTGCATATTGGAGTTTGTTATGATTTAGATGTTCTGACCTTTTTCTAGGTGATATGACATTCATATCATAGTCCCATAAGTATCTGCATAGCACTCTGAAGAAGCTTGGAAGAACTATTACTTATTCATAAAAGTAAGGTTTCTTTGGTCAACTTAAAAATGATTGGCATCATTAACAACTGTATCTGACTAATACATCACTTACTATTTAAATCTCTGTAGAATTGGACCATTTCAATGCCTCATTATTATTTGACACTGCATTAAAATGTTCAGTTGCTTAAGATATGGAATGTGGCTACAGTCAACCAAAAGATGCAGCAGCATTTCATTTTCTTGTACTTTGCTACCTTTAACCAGAAATCCAGGATTACTCTCAACAAAAATCCTCAGGTGATATTTTTTACCATTTGAAAATTCTAGCTATCATGCAGGGCATGATGAAACTGTGGAAAAGTGCTCTCACCTCCTTGCTTTTCGCACTTTGTTACCATTTCCCAATAGGCAAATGATGGAAAATACTGATAAAAAAACTTACCACTTTGTGAAAAAAGAAAAATAACAAAAATGCCCTCAAAAGGAATGTGCAAAATAATTTTAAAAAATGTTTACAGAACATAATTCTCCCATGATAGTATGATTTATAAGAAAACACCTATATTTTCCAGCTAAACCTTTTTTGTCAAAATACTGTCAAACAGTTCCACCTACTAAGGAATGACTTACATAATGTATTTCTTACCTTTATCTTATGAATTCAGTGGCCCAGAAGAGAACTCAGCAACAGCACTGAGGCAGGCTTTTCCAGAGGCAATGTAAAGACATTTTCATAGTATGAGTTAGGGTATTTTTACGCACATAAGCGCCTGGAGCTGCGATGCGTGCAGTTGTATAAGTGGCAAAATGCACGTCGGCACTAAGACAATGGTGACGACGCACTTTTGAACTAAAATACCTTGGGGGTGCTTTAGTTCAAAAGTGCACTGCTGCCATTTTCTACACACTGGCACACATTTCACTGCTTATACAACTGCACATGGCACAGTGCAGTTCGCCTCCACACATGTGGAGAGCAGATTCAATTAGTCAAGTCTGCTCCAAAGCAGATCTCTGGCATGTCGAGGGGAAAAACCGTGTATAAATGCCCTTAGATATTACAAATCAAGTCTAATGGCTTTTATTGTCAGCTCTGACTCATTATGTAACTTTGGACAAGACACTTTAAACCCCTCTACATGTTACAGGCATCACACAATTAACTGGTTAAATGTAGAAAGCTCCAGCCAGCTATAAAGTTAGACCTTGAAAATGTGTACTAACTCTATAGCTTGTTAGTATGCAGGTTTAATTGTACATATAGCAGGGTCTTCCCCTGTGGTTGGGAGCTCAACCAGCTGACTGCACCTGCAGCCGCAGGGGTGCACCATGTCCAGTCCTACACTCAGCTTCTGCAGCTGCAGACACTGAGTCCCAGCAGTGCCCCACATTTGTTGGACTCTAGGTCCCAACAGCCACACGGCACAAATGTAATTTCCCTGCCCTGGTGCACCCCTACAGCTAGGAGAGTGCAGCAGCTGTGACCTCCCAACAATGGGAGCTTGCTTCTGACTAGTGCAGGGGGACTTCCTTTTCACCAGCAATGAGGCAAGATGGGATTTAATGCTCAGTTCCAGTCCTGCATCTCCAGCTATTTATCTGTGGCATACCAGGATCACACATTAGATTTAAATATACCTTTTCCTGCATGAGTAGAGGGACCCTGTAGATACCTACTAGAATCACAGATTCATAGAAAATTAGAATTGGAAGAGACCTCAGAAGGTCTAGTCCAATCCCCTGTTGAAAGCAGGACCATCCCCAACTAGAACATCCCAGCCAAAGCTTTGTCTAGCTGGGTTTTGAAAACCCCCAAGGATGGAGCTTCCACCACCTCTCTGGGTAACCTGTTCCAGTGTTTTACTGCCTTCCTAGTGAGAAAATTCTTCCTAGTATCTAACTTAAACTTCTCTTGCTGCAACTTGAGATGAGTGCTCTTTGTTCTGTCATCTGCCACCACTGAGAACTTAGCTAGCTCCATCCCCTTTCGAAACCCACTTCAGGCACCCGAAGGTTACTATTAAGTCCCCTCTCAGCCTCCTTTTCTCTAGACTAAATGAGCCTACTTGCCTCAGTCTTTCCTCATAAGTCATATCCCCCTCATTTTTGTTGCCCTCCACTGGACTCTCTACAACTTGTTCACATAGTTTCATAGTTGGTAGGGTTGGAAGGGACCCGAGCAGATCATCAAGTCCAACCCCCTGCCATGGCAGGAAAGAGTACTGGGGTCAAACGACCCCAGCAAGGTGTTCATCTAGCCTCCTCTTAAAGACCCCCAGGGTAGGAGCCAGCACCACTTCTCTTGGAAGTTGGTTCTAGATCCTAGCCGCCCTAACTGTGAAGTAGTGTCTCCTGATATCTAGCCTGATATACATCCTTTCTGTAGTAAGGACCCCAAAACTGAACAGAGTACTCCAGATATTGCCTCACCAGTGCTGAATAGAGGGAAATAATCACTTCCTTTGACCTACTGGCAACGCACCTGCCAATGAAGCCCAGTATGCTGCTAGCATTCTTGGCAACAAAGGCACACTGCTGGCTCATATTCAGCTTATTGTCCACTGTAAACCCCAGGTCATTTTCTGCAGAGCTAACTCCTAACCAGTCAGTCCCCAGCTTGCACCAATACATGGGATTGCTCCATCCTAGGTGAAGGACTTTGCACTTGTCCTTGTTGAACCTCATGAGATTCTTTTGGCCCAATTTATCTAGGACACTCTGAATTGTAGCCCTAGGCTCCAGTGTATCTACTATTCCCCCCAGCTTGTTGTCATCTGCAAACCTGGTGAGGGTCCACTCTATGCCATCTTCCAAGTTGTTGATAAAGACACTGAACAAAACTGGCTCCAGGACCAACCCCAACTTGATACCAGTAGCCATCTAGACAGAGCCATTGGTTACTACTTTCTGAGCCCAATGCTCCAGCCAGTTTTCTATCCACCATATACTCCATTCATCCAGCCCATACTTCCTTTGCTTGCCTGTGAGAATGTATCAAAAGCCTTGCTAAAATCAAGGTACACCACATCCACCAGTCTCCCTGTATTAAGAGCCAGTCATCTCATTATAGAAGGCAATCAGGTTGGTCACGCATGACTTGCCCCTTGTTGAATCCATGCTGACTATTCCTAATCACCTTTTTCTCCTCCAAGTGTTCAGAAATGGATTCCTTGAGGGTCTGCTCCATGATTTTTCCAGGGATTGGCATAAGATTGACTGGTCTGTAGTTCCCTGGATCCTCCTTCTTTCTTTTATTAAATATGGGCATTATGTTTGCCCTTTTCCAATCATCCGGGATCTCTCCTGATCACCATGAGCTTTCAAAGATGATGGCCAATGGCTCTACAATCACATCAGCCAACTCCCTCAGCACTCTCAGGTGCATCCCATCTGGCCCCATGGACTTGTACATGTCCAGTTTTTTTAAGTAGTCCCTAACCAGTTCTTTCATCATTGAGAAAGAATGGTGGGGAGGCTCAACACCTCCCCAAACTATGCTGCCTGGTGCAGTAGTCTGGGAGCTGACCTTTCCTGTGAAGACAGAGGCAAAGAAGGCATTAAATACCTGTGCCTTTTCTGCATCCTCTGTCACAAGGTTGCTTCCCCCCTTTCAGTAAGGGACCCACACTTTTCCTGATCCTCCTCTTGCTAACAACATACTTGATGTAGAAACTTTTCTTGTTACCTTTCATGTCTCTTGCTAGCTACAACTCCAAATGTGCCTTCCTGACTTCATCCCTACATGACTGAGCAATGGTCTTATATTCTTCCCTAGTTATTTAAACAAGTTTTCACTTCTTACAAGCTCCCTTTTTGTCATTTAGTTTACTGACGCATTCTCTGCTAAGCCAAGCTGGTCTTCTACCATACTTGCTAGTCTTCCTGCACATTGAGATGGTTTGTTCCTGAACTCTCAGTAAGGCAAATATAATACTAACTTGGCAAATGGGACTTTGAAAGAATTTAATAGGAACAGATTCTACTTTCGTATTATCACACTAACTTAGTGGGACTGGCATGAAACAGAGTACACAATCTATTTCAAACATCTGAAAGAAACAAATTAGTTTCTACTTTTATTTTGAAAGTAGAAAGTAGTTATTCTATGGACACTAAATATCTGTAAATGATGTGTAAATTAGAGAGGGTAAGAGGTAAAATATGCTGGAATGGATGAAAACTAACTATGCTTCTTTTATTAGCTTTATGAAAATCAGTATGTCAGATTTTGTTCATTTGATACTGGTACTGGAAGTCAAAGAATCCAAGTTTTGACTATTTGGGGTTTGGTTTATTTTATCAAAACTATTTATCTTTAGTTTAATAAGTGGACTACAATGTTATTAAAATAACAGAATATGTATCAATGCAACACATCTATATTATCAAAGTTAAAGTGATTTTGCATGGTTGGTTTAATTTAATAAAGATATAAGTAATGTCTCCTCATTTTTTTCAAATAACTGTAATTTTCCACAAACACTAAGACTGTCTCTTCTCCCAGACCACAAAAAATATTGTTATCCCCATCCATTCCCCGTGCCACAGGTTATGATACAACAGTATACTGGCTCCATCAATAACAGGGTACTGCAGCATATAAAATCTAAAATATTTAGTTTTTTAATGTTATAAATCTCTTTCCATTTTTCCTAATTTAACTAAACAATAACAGAAGGGAGCTTCTTGAAGTATTTCTCCATTGTCTAACCCTGCATACAGCTGAAAACAGTAATCATCCATTGCTTGTTTTAGATCAGTATAGTATAACCAGAGAGATTAATGGATATAAGATATTTTACAGGCTACATCTTAAGAGTAAGAGGAAACCACCACAAGAAGGGATAAAATACATAATGTAAAAATCATTACACACTAATTTAAAGTGAATATATTAATTACTGATCTTTTGACCACATTGTAATTTTTCCCGTTGATGATATTTCCCTGAAATAACGTATGTAAAATAAATGAAATTAAATCAAAACAGGCAAAAAAGGGGAAACCAAGAAATAGCAATGATGTTAGATGTATGCTTGGATGTCTCTGCTTTCAGATTAGGATTCAATTAGATTCTTCTTATTTTCTTGCAGACTTTCCTCTACTGGGCTGAACAAAAACCTTGGATCCAAACTTTTGGGGAGTGATTGAGTCTCATCTGAATTTTGGAACTTGGGCTCATTTTTTAATCAGCATTTTGTTCCTTCACTAACCATTTATGACAGCATTAATTATGAGGAAATAACTCAGAAGTTGAAAAATGTAATATGTAAATCTGTAAGTATTCCAATGGAAATTAGTGTTAATTAATGACAACTCCTTGAAGATTTTTATTGTTCATGGCATAACTTTGGAAGTCACTTTCTGTAACTGAGCTCTTCCAGGTCACTACAAAATAAGGGATTTCACATAAAAACTTTTGGTGAATAGTACCATAGATATGTCATAAAGGTTCAAGTCTCCATTATGCTTGATGAAAACCAGAACATGCAATACTAAATACCGAGCTCTTCATTTAATGGCCAATATTGTTCCATCATCAGACCAGGTGCTTACGTATTCCAGCACAGTACCCAGACAAAGAAGTGAGGAATGAATTGAACTGAAAAGAATGCGTGCAGGTTTTGACCCTAACTTATACTCCATTTGCTTTGTAGGAGTACCATGCTGAGGTAAGGAGGGAAGTTTCTTGAGGACAAGTCTGCAGATACATGAACTAGAGCCATTAATGTCTGCAGCAAAGAGAGCTTGGAGTCTTAGGGCAAGTTACAAGTGGCCCAGAATGGTTGCTAGAATTAGCTGACCTGGAGGTGACTGTTCCACATTGTGTGAACTATGAGGAAGTATGCAAGGATCTGCAACTCATGCTGCCTTTGAATATGCTAGGAAGAATGCACAGTCCTCACATATGTCCATCTGCTTGAGGCAGAAGGATCTTGCACTGTTGAGCTAATAAGCAACTCAATGGCAAATGAAATTCAATGTAGATAAGTGTCAAGTGATGCACATGGGCAAAAATAACTCTAACTATACCCATGTTATACTGCGGCTCTACATTAGCTATTACAACACAGGAAAGAGATCTGAGAGTCATTGTGGACACTTAGCTAAAAACACCAGCACAGTGCTCAGCTCAGCCACTAACAAAAATGCTAATGAAACATTAGGAAGTGTTAAGAATGGAATTATAAATACAACAGCAAGAATCATTTTCTTTCTTTATAAAATCATGGTGTATCCACATTTTGAATACTGTACCCAGTTTTGGTCTCCAAACCTCAGAAAAGCCATAGAAGAACTAGGCATTATAAAGAGAAAGGCAGCAAGGATGATTAGTGGTATTGAGGGGCTTCCATACCACTAAGAGAAACTAAAGAGACGAGACCTATTCAGTTTAGAAAAGAAACATTTGAGGTGCACATGGTAAGGGCACACAAAACACTAAATGGCAAAGAGAAATTAAAAAGGGATTTATTATTTACTGTTTCTCACAGTACTAGAACTAGCAGTCATTAAATGGAAATAGTAGGTCATAAATTTAAAAATAACAAAGGAAAATTCATTTTTACACACCATGTAATTGTAGCATGGAACTTAACCATCACAAAATGTTGTGGAAGCTGCCAGTTTAAACAGATTTGAAAAGAGACCAGACAAATTGATGGAGAAAAGATGCATCAGTACTTATGGAACATGCGGGTTATGGGTACAGCCTCTGAATTAGAACTTCCTAGACTCTAAATGCTGGAGGCTGCAAGTAGGAGAGGAACAGGGGGAAAACTCCAGTCATATCGTTTTCACTCTCACTTTCAACATCCACTCTCTGCTGCTGTGTGATATAGGCTACTGGGCAAGATGGACCTACTGACTGATCAGTAAATGGCAGTTTTTTATATCTTCTGAAGCACTATTTCATTAGGTACCTGGTCACAAAATATATTGCACAATGGTCTCTACTCGCCCCTGAAGACAAGAGAGATTCTGAATCACAGAGGATAAAGTTGTTTAATATCTTTAAAAACATTTAAAGACCATTTAAAAATATTTTTAATTTATTTAAATTAAAAACAATATCAGGAGCCATTCTGCTCTTGAAAACTCATTTAAGTGTTATGTTGGTGGGATGTGCTCACTGCAGCTAACTGTGTGAAAGCATTTATGACCTCTAGGCAGACAAGGTTCTTTGGGGGAATCTGATATCTTTTATTAGACCAACTTAAATAGCTGGAAAACAATTATTAAGCAAGCTTTCGGATTCAAAAACCCTTGCCAGCCTGAGGAAGTTACAGCAGTTGGTGTGCGCTCTTCCTGGATGGAATGAAAAGTAAAGAAGCCAGAGCCTGGGCTGGTCTGCATACAAGACAGGCAGTCAGTGAAGATGTAGATTGAGGAGTCAATGGGTGAGAGACAGGCCGGGACGAGAGAGAGAAGGGGGATGAAAAGTGGAGAGATACCTAGGGAGTCAGCTGTCAGGCAGGTTATAATGTGTCATAAATCCAATGTCTATATTCAGTCCCTGATTTTTAGTGTCCAGGGGGTTGATGAAGTGGAGTTCATAGGCTCGTCTCTGGGAAGTGTTTTGTAAGTTTCCTTTGAGGATCAGGACTGAGAGGTTGGAGAGAGAGTGGTTTTCTTGTGAGCAATGTGCCCCCACTGGTAATTGGGTATTCCTGTCTTTGATAGATTTCCAGTGTGCATTCATTCTGGTGCGCAGTTCTTGTTTGGTCTCACCTATGTATTTTCCATCAGGGCATTTGGTGCACTGGATGAGATGTATTACATTTCTGGAGGTGCAGCTGTAAGATCCAGGAATGCTGATGGCTCTGTTGTGGGGTGTAGTCATTGTGGGGGTGGTGGAGATATGTTGGCAGGTTTTGCATTTCTTGTCCTGGCATGGTCTGGATCCATTTGATGTGTTCTGGGCTTGAGGAAGTTTGCTTCTGGTGATGAGGTTGGTGAGGTTCAGTGCTTGCTTGAAGGCTAGGATCGGTGGGTCTGGGAAGATCTCCTTAAGAATAGGGTCTCTTTCTAGAATGGGTTGCAATTGTTTGAGGATTTTCTGTATGGGTTCGAGGGAGGAGTAATATGTCATAACCAGTGGTGTATGATCTGTGGGGGGTTTTCTTCTGTATTGCAGCAGTTCTTCACGTGCTATCTGGGTGGCTCTTTCAAATGTGTGATCCATCTCTCTGGAGAAGTGTCCTTGTTGCATGAAAGCCTTTTTAAGATTGCTGAGGTGGCAATCCCGGGTGTTCTCCTCAGTGCAGATTCAGTTGTATCTGAGGGCTTGGCTGCAACCTACACCCCTGTATGACCTCTAGAGATTTAAAAGCCAAAGGAAGATAGAAGCCTTCATGAATAGCATCAGTAAGTTTTATTTCATAGATTCAGATGCTGGAGAAAGAAACCTCTCAGCTAGATTCACTTTGAAAATTCCAGCTACTCAGTTTCATTTATGAACACAAATAGGATATGAAAGAAGCCAAAAGGCTACCAATACTTCACAGGAAAGGATACAGATGATTACACTTAAAACAACAACAAACTTTTAGAGAGAAAATGAAAAAGGTACTTTTGTGATCCGCAAACAAAAGGAGAAGCTGTTTTATAGTACTTAATTTGTTTTTGCTAAGATTCTGCTATTGATTTTAATGAAGCTTTCCCTTACATTGCAAGCCTGGAGGGCTTCAAAAAAAAGAACCAGTCATGTTTTCTCAAGCTCACAGAGCTTTGCTTAAAATTCACTGGATGGGCATTCAGATATCTTTCTAACTATTAAATGTATGGGTTGTGTGAACCTATTTTATAAAATGGTAATCCAATAGGAAATTATATTAGTATAAAATTCAACTTCTCCAATACTGCAGGGTGATAGTTTAATACAACAGATTCTTATGCTGTGCAATTTCGAAAGAACAGTACAGTCCATGTTATAATAACAAGTCTACAAAAAATGGAAAACACAAGATTATAGAATTACTTTCAAATGTATACTGTACACAATCTACTTCTCAAAAAGACAGCTGAACAATATTTAAAAGGGGAAAAAATATCTATTTTTCAGTTAGCTTGAAACTTTGATAAAATAGTAACTGATTATAGAATGTGATGGCAGGGACTGGTTAATGCCACATAATAAACAGCAACAAATATTTTTCTGTGAAGAATTTAATCTCTCTAGATAAGTATATTAGAACCCATATCCTTTTCCAAGTTCTTTTTCTTCTTCCAACTGTAAATATAGATAGCCAGTACATCTCTGATTAATGAATATTTGATACTTGCATAAAGAAATTATCTGACAATATTTCTTTACCTGAAATAACAAGTTAATGTCATGCATAGATATGAACACTTTCTATACATGTATTTATATTATATTTTGGCATGTGTCTTAGAAATTCACCACCTGCCAGTGCTTATACTATTATACAGGAATCTAAAATATTTAACTAAGATGGAGTGTGGGGCTGGTCCACGGGCTGTCTGGAGTGCAAAGCTGCATCATCTGGACCACATGGGTGGAATTTGATAGTGGAAGAGTTAATTTCTGCAGCTTGTGGACCTGAAGCAGCCACTGCTACTCCCACAATGAAATTTCAGCCCTTGTGGGCAGCCACCTGCCTGGGTCCAGAAATTTGGCTGCAGGATGACATGACTCCATTGGCCAGATCCAGACTACAGGTTGTATCTTGTCACCCCTATCTCAAAGCTAGGAGGAAGTGGATTAATGCACTGATGCATTAATAGTTTTCTGGGAACTCAAACAAAGTAGAATGTGATCATATTGAGTTCTTGGAACTCAAAAATCACAGAGCAGGTCAATGGTGTTACCTGTCAGCTCTGTGCTCCTGGGGAACCCTGCCACAGTACCCAGCCTGTTGGACTAACAAAGGACCCCCTCCCCACCTCTGCCTAAACCAGAACAGATCAGAAGAAGGATTTACAAAAAGCAATGAAGATGCAGTGGGAGACTCACCTAAACCCCTCTAGGCAAGGGTGACAGGATTAAGAGAACTCCCCTAGTCTCATTTGCATCAGAGATGGGACAGGGAGGCACCACCATTAGCATTCAGACCAGAGAACAGAGGTTCCAAGGCAAGGACCACACTGAACTCTGGGACCAGAGCAGGGGAGCACTGCATGATGGGGCATCTCTGCTCCAGATGTTCATCAATCCATGCCTGCACACACCCAGCCCAGCATTTAGCATACCAATTCTAGCAATTAATCCTTTATTGGTACCCACAATACTGAATCTGCCTGATTGTTGTTTCCCTACAAGAACCCCTACCCAGGCTCAAGTTTCTGTTCTAGTGCTTGGATCCAGAAGCTGCACCAGTTCCACTGGGACTTCACCTGCTCCTTTTTCTGCCTTGAACATGTTCAGTGATCATGCTGGGAGCTCTGCCTGTCTCAAGAACTCTGGACCCTATGCTGAACAGCTTGTCTATGAACTCCAAGAAACACTTGGGAACCTCGACTGGTTCAAGCTTCACTGAGTGGTGAGAACCCAACTCTCTCTCCCTCTCTCTCTTTCTCTTTAAGCCCACTTTTAAAACCTCAGACTTGATTTAAACTCTCTCTCTCTTTTACTCCAGACATAATTTTCTAACCTGACTTTTGTTGATCAAACTTGAGCTAGATTTCCCAAAATGCCCAACTGAAACTGTGTAATATTGTAACTGTTTCACTTGCTTATCTCTCTTTGTATGACTATTACTACTAGTAACATTATAAGTTTCATAAACATGGCAATAAAATAATTTTTATGGTCAAGCTGGTTTGCATACTCTCTCTCTGAATCTTGTTTACTCTTTTTTTTCCCCTTGACTTCCTCATTTGCTCTGCAGCAACACTCCTCTTACCTAAGCCAAAGATCCCTGTAACACCCCAAAATCCCGTGAGGTCTGCTCACCAAGGGGGTTACTATCAGGACAATTGTGGCAAGAGATTGGGTGGCAGGGCGGAGCTGAGTCTGTGGCATATGAAGGTGTCAGCCTGGAAGTGCTGATTGACCTTGCCTGCTCAGATGTGTTCTGTTAACGTATGCATGTGCATGCATGTGCACGTGCGCGTGTGTGTGTGTTCAACTGATTCTGTGGCTGGAGGAACACAGCCCTGCTGAAATTAAGCCTTGCAGGGTAGCTATATTGGGGGTGGGGACTTGCAGAAAGGAGAGACAGAGTTCCATATAGAAACACAAGTGACACAAGCATTGACAGAATTACAGAGATTTCAGAAACAGAACTCTCATAAATAAGCGCACCCCAAAGTGACAGGCATATCTGGTAACAGTGGTTAGGTCAGGAATTGAACCCACAATCCTTTCCTCTTTCCATTTAGTCATGATGGATCCCAGGAAATAAATGAGGAAAGCAAAACAAGTACATTCATTGCTACAAAAAATCTTCAATAAAGAACTTTTACCAAGCCACTAGTCTACAAAAACTTATTGTGGAACAATTGCTACCAAACAAAACATGTTAACTTTCCTTTTTGGGACTACTTGTAGTATTCCATATATGATATAGGTTGTGGGAGTTAATTGTTGCTTATGTAAGACCATAAATGTACAGGGGGCAGCATAACACAGGACTCCTTTCTTTGAGTTGTTTTAAATCCGTATGATGATGATAATAAATAGAGGTAATATACAGTGTAGAAAGGAGGAAGAGAAAATTATGTCATAGGGCGCCTGGAAGACCAGAGCATATATTTTTTTTAAAGAAATAGTTTCTCTATTGAACAGAAAATCATATTGATCCTGTTGTTGCACTAGAACAATTGAATTTTTTTTATTTATGAAGAGAATAAAGAAAAAAAGTTGCTTTTAGTTTCTGGGGGAAAAAAATTAACATTGAGGGAAAAACATGAGACAAACATAAAATATCTACCAGATATTGGTATTTTTACCTACGTACTAATATTAATTATTGGGAGATGTCTTAAATTCAGGGCCATCTTAGATTTGGGTAAATATGGCAGAATAGCTTTGCTGAAGCCAGTGAAGCTAAACCAATTTATGTCAGCAACATTTTGTTCCAGTTCCTACAAATGAAAATGGAATGTCTTTCCTTTATCATGTTAATTATGTAATAGCACTTGATTCAAGTTTCTAATAGACTCATTAACAGTGGATGTCTAGGCTTCCAACTTGATAAGGTCTACATAAGCTGTAAGGAAATCCTTATACTTCTCTAACTTACATTGTGCCTGCCCTGGGCAATCTCAGAAATAAGAACATCTATTTGTGTCCTTCTCTTTAGTCCTTGCTCCCTTCCCCCAACCCTCCTTTCTCCCACTTGTGAGGCATGAAACTCAGGTCTCCAATTTTCTGGGCAAATGCTCTCACCTCTAGGACACTATATAAAAAATTGGGCATCACCATCACCACTTCCTCTTCTTCAAACTATATTTTTAAAGGAAAAGTTAAATGCATTCAATTCTTTGGGGGAAAAATGCCATAGACTCCTACTTTCGGGAGAAGCTTCCAGGCTGTAGATCACAAGTAGACAGAGACAGTTATGAGTTTCCTTGAGTGAGGTTCATATGCTTATGATAAGGAATGATTTACTTTAGAGATTCAATGTTTTCTGTTGACGTTTTAGGCAGATGCATATTGAACATGCTAATGCCAGGCAGCTCATAGCTCAGCTTGTTCACTTTTTTGGGTTTCATACTGAGACCATCTGAATCTTCAAGCAGTGATTCTCAACTGGGGTGCCAGGATACCCCCTCAGGGTGCTGCAGCACCAGCCAGGTAAAAATGTACCACATGCTCCTCCTCTCTGATCAGCCTATAGCAGGAAGCAACCCTTCCTGGTCCAGCACACCCTACACTTGTCCTGGAAACAGAGGGATGGGTAAAACTGCCCCATCCATTTGTATTTTTGGGATAAACATAGGAGGGGAAGGACCAGGAAAGTTTACACAGCACAAGGCAGCTCTGCTTTTGTATGAAAAGAGAGCCCTAATATAGCCCTACCTTGGCACAGGAGCCACAGCCCTTCCTGGGTGGCTGTGCAGCAGGCACACAATGCAGTTTCATCTGGTTGAGAAGCACTGAGGTAAGCTGATGCAAGTGATTCTCCTCTGGGGATGCCACCACTTTCAAAAAACAGGTTGTGGCCTCCAAAAACAATCTTATATTCCCTCCCTCCTCCCACTACTGCCACAGTAGAACAGAAGTGGCAGGGGGACAGACAGTAGATGAGGAAATGGAGGGGACTGCTCTGACCCTGAAAAGGTAGGGGTTGAGAACCACTGGTATACAGAGCCTTGATTCCATTACGTGGTGTTCTCGATTTACCTCCTGGGGCCAGGCACTAAAATTTATTTGTTATACATCTAACTTGTAGGCTCCTAAAGCAATCTTTAACTGGACCTGACTGTTAATTATTTCTCTTCAGTGGGCCACTATATTCTGTGATAACATAGTTCTTGAGCTGCAAGCAAGATTACCACATTCCCTATTTACTCTCTGTTGTACTAGCCTTTAAAAATTGCTGTTTGTGCCTTACCCAAAAGAAGACCACCGTAATATATCTACTGTGTTCCTTTGTACTACCCCCAAATACCTTGAAAATTTGTTCTCCCCCCCAAATATTTACTTGTCTAGGTCAGGGGTCAAACATGCAGCCTATGGTCTGGGTTCAGCCCTTGGGTTCAGTCCCATGCCAGCCCCACATCCAGTGTGCTGCATGCATGGACCCCAGAGCTTATTCCATACATGGCATGCAGAGCCAGCATTGGGCACAGACTGTCTGCAGTGTACAAACTGGACCTGGTGCCACAAGTGCTGCACAGGGGGTTGGTCCCAATCAGGCCCACAGACATATCCAAGAACATCATCCATCCTTTAGAGCTGGACAAGTTGGACATAGTTTCATAGTTCATAGTTTCTAGGGTCGGAAGGGACCTGAGCAGATCATCTAGTCCGCCCCCCTGCCATGGCAGGAAGAGCACTGGGGTCAAACGACCCCAGTAAGGTGGTCATCCAACCTCCTCTTAAAAATCCCCAGGGTGGGAGCCTGCACCACCTCACTTGGAAGCTGGTTCCAGACCCTAGCTGCCCTGACCGTGAAGTAGCGCCTCCTGATGTCCAACTTAAACCTTTCCTCAGCCAGCTTGTGACCATTGTTCCTGGTCACTCCTTGCGGCGCTCGGGGGAACAGGGACTCCCCTAGTGCCTGCTGATCCCCCCTAACCAGTTTATAACAGGCCACAAGATCCCCCCTCAGCCTTCTCTTTTGAAGGCTGAACAGGTTCAGGTCCCGCAACCTTTCCTCATAGGACCTACCCTGCTGTCCCTTGATCATACGAGTGGCCCTCCTCTGGACCCTCTCGATGCTGTCCACATCCCTCTTAAAGTGCGGCGCCCAGAACTGGACGCAGTACTCCAGCTGCGGCCTGACCAGTGCCGCATAGAGGGGGAGGATCACCTCCTTGGACCTGCTCAAGATGCATCTGTGGATGCACGACAAGGTGCAGTTGGCCTTCCTAGCCGTCTCCCCACATTGCCGACTCGTGTTCATCTTGGAGTCAATAATGACTCCCAGATCCTTTTCCACCTCCGTGCTGACAAGAGGGGAGTTCCCCAGCCTGTATGTATGTATGGTGACATCTGGTGAGTGCTTAAAGCCTAGCCTTGTTGTTGAGATGATAGCAGTTTTCTTTGCTTTCCTTAATGTTATTTCAACATTGGGAGGGTGGAGGGGGGCGGGGGGTACGCTGAAGTTCATTCCCAAGCTTACAGTCTGTTGTTAAAGAATGCTTGGCATAGCACATGCTTTGTCTTCTACGCTGTAAATCTTAACAGTGCAGAACACTCCATGTTTCACACACAACATAAAAGATACATCATAGCCATTAACCTTCCCCTTAGTTGCTGATAAAGTAAAATAGGCCCATTCTTTACAGTAACAGTAATGTATCTGTTCAGATAAATATTCCTCTTGCTGCAATAAAGCCTAGTATTTTACAGCTGTATACCATCTTTGAAAACTATAAAGTGGCAATTAAAATTGAATATGATCAGAATACTAAGTGAAACTTTGAAGGCAAGCAAGATGAAAGAGTTGGTTTTTTTTAATTTCCCCTAGTAAAATCTGTGAAGTTAAATGCTTGCCTCTTGTTATTCTTTCAACATATAAATTGACCACCATTTGTGCATGTGACGTGTGAACTCACAATGAAGATAGACAGTAAATTAGTGAACTTATGAAATTTGGATGGCTGGAAGGTCAGGAAGCTGATTATGGCTAAGGATCTAATAGCCTGTATGCTTCTTGCCTATCCAACTAGAATATGTAATCCTGATGTATTAAATCTACAACTGAATGGATGTTCATTCATGTTCATTCATTTAAGCCGAATGGTTATAGAGAAAAAAAAACTGGGTGTCAGGTGTTCTAGGTTTTGTTAGTTTTGTCCCTAATTCTCAACTTAACCATGTATACATGGATATAATATCATTCCTCCACAGTCATTTTGTAAGGGTTTATAACCCCACTTCAGGAAAAGAATCTAGAACCATCTACTTGCATACAAAATTCAAGGTTTCATATTTTTATTTCTGTTTTTTCCGTGATTTGTATTTTTACAACTTTGCAGTCCAAATCCATTGCTAGGTTCCCTTTGTTAACTTTTCTTCACAACAGCTTTTCACCACAACAGTGAGCAACTTGAAAAAGCAAAGCAAAACAAACCAATGAGAGTTGAGAGATATTCTGAAGAAAAGAAAGCAGGTTCAGAAAGGTGCTAGTATGGGGCTTCACCAGTTGGGAGTTTTGAGGAATACATACAATTAGCATGCCATTTGGTGATGCTTAAATACTCATTCATATGGTAAAATGTTATGGTTAATGTGTATCTATATGGCGCTAATCACACTCATTAAAATACTTTTCAACAACCATAAATAAAAGAATGCTAAAACATAAAGGGAAAAAAATAAGACCAAGCCATTCAAGCTGCCCTGAAAGGACAAG
Organism: Gavialis gangeticus; assembly: GCF_001723915.1. Lineage (NCBI taxonomy): Eukaryota > Metazoa > Chordata > Crocodylia > Gavialidae > Gavialis > Gavialis gangeticus. The sequence continues at coordinate 191,205,874 of NW_017729032.1, read as the reverse complement.
TGCCTTCAACTATGTTGAGTCCCATATGAGTAGGGTTCACTTGAAGTACCGCGTATGAATTTGTGGATATAAAATTTTTCAGTGGGTCACTAAAGAGTTGCTTAAGTTCCCTGATTATTATACCACCCTTATTTGCATTTTTGCCATTTCAGTACTGCTTGAGGTACCACATTTCTTTCCATTTTGCTCACATCACTAATACTAAATTTCTTTTAGCAATAAAAATATGACTTTTTGTTTTGCTTCCTCAGAGCATTGTCTTAATAATCTTAGTTACAGAAATATATCTATGATTGCCAAATGCCTATGGTACTGTTTCTGTCCAAGGGGGCACCTCTTTACAAGTCTTATGGTTCCCTTGGCTTTAGCTATAACTTTTTCTTGACCACCATATAATTTCACTTTGGATTTGTTCATGTTCTCATGTGTAAGTGCCATAGGAAATAAAAATTTGTCTCTCAAATCTTCCTTCAAGCCACTTTCAAATAAAATCTCTTGTAACTCTAGAAAATACTAGGAAATTCGGATATTTAGGTCTAGTATTCACAGTGTGTCCCTGTGCAGCCCTGAGATTGTCACTCAATTTCTGTTTCTTGTTTTCTCCTTTTTGCTTAAAATAATTAAGCCATTAATAATTTCCATTTATCTACCTCTTGGGATTGTTGTGGGGTTACAATCATTCACATTTTTAAATAAACTGAAAATGAAAAGTGCCAAGCATTATGATGACCCTTGTTCAGTACCTCAAACATAGGCTATATTCTAATTTTGTAACTACTGTTTACTCTTAATTCTCAGAGCTGGTAATCCACAATATAAATGTATGCAACACCCTGGATCAACAATCCCCAGCTTACACCAGTCTGTGGGCAACTACACTGAGCAAATAACATGCCTCAGGCAACATCATAGTTGTAACAGTAGAGTTGCTCTTCTTGTCAACCTCAGCTTTATTTATTTAATTTCTCTTTCTGTGGCTATGAGGAATGTCAGAGGGCCTCAGGTTGAGAAGCACTGTTCTGAAGTAGAGGCAACACAAACAGTGATTTGTGCCAGTTTACTTCACAATCCCCCCTCTCTCTCCCAGGCCCTACACAACTGTATGGCAGGATGACAGCCCTGCAAGTAAGAGAGTGCACAAGGCTCCACAGAGGATGGAGATAAGTTCTTAAGAGTAAACACTTGCAAGCAGACCTGATTAGCTACATCCAAGGGGTGAGTATGAGCCATTGCTTGAAAAGCATACGAGTGAGAATTTTCCCTTTGCATAATCCTGAGCTCTGGAAAACATTTCTCCTCCCTGTGGTTTCCCTTTGGTCATACAGCTCTGAAATGCTAACCCACTACTGCATCTCAGAGGCATGTTTTAGCCTTTAGCACAGAATTACAGCATTAACAGATTTTACCACTATATAGTTATCCCTCTGCCATTTGCATTTTTAAGAGTTGAAAATATTCAGCATTTCCCTGTATGAAATTCACCTTCTCCATCTCTGTTTATGCCTTTTAGTTTATTTAATGAATTCCCTTCAAGCAAATTAGCTTAAAAATGGTGCCCAAGGAGTGAAAGAAACTCTCGGGATAAAGTCTGGCCTGTGTTTTCATCTCAGTTCACAGGAAGTTATATGTTAATCCAAGCATATCAAGCTAAAAATGTACCCTAAAGAATTGAAAAACATCACTAATTGTGAAATCGTTGAAAAATATTACCATCTTTTAATTAAAAATAGCAAAAGAAAAGTCTTCATCAAGCATTAAAATACTTTGGAGTGCATTGTTTTATGTAATTAATTTAGGGTGCATTGTTTTATTTCACTACTACAGAAACCCTGCCCATCTGATTGGTAAAAGCAGCTTCTCAAAAAGATGACAATTGCCACAATTAGAGAAAGAACAAATTGTGAGCATTGAAATTGAAAATAAGTCAGTTTTATGTTTGGTACAGCATTTTCAGTGAACACTAGCAGCACATCAAAGCCATTATTTGAAAGAAGTGCTAGTTACTTTAAGCGATCAAGAAAAACTATAAGACATGCTTGCACCATAGTCCTACTGTTAATTGATTTTACCCCTACTTCACATTCTTACACACATAATAGCATAAACAGACTTGTTTCATCTGATTCTTCAGATCCTAATTATTAATCACTGAATCACCACCTGCTTCATTGTAGCTTTTCTGAACAACCAATTTAGCAAGGATCAAGGCAAAACACTGATCATAAAGTAGATGCATCAAAGAAATTTGCTAAAAAGCCTAACTGTAAGCAGCTACATATCACTTGCACTTAGCAGCAGAGCAACAGATGTTGTTATCTAACAATGTGTAACATTTAATATTAAATATTTCAATACTTGTGATCTGTGTACATCCTTTATGATCCTAAAAGACACACTTAAACTGATGTTACTATAAATATGTGTGTGTGTGTGTGTGTGTGTGTGTGTGTGTGTGTGTGTGTGTGTGGAGGGGA
>NW_017729032.1:191190555-191203298 GCF_001723915.1 Gavialis gangeticus | reverse complement strand
GTGTGTGTGTGTGTGTAGTGGCAACTGTTGATCCTCCAGCATCATGGTACATGCATGAGGGTGACCCAGATCTTCAATGCATATGCCTGGGCAGGAATTTTGGAGGAGCGGAGGCTGCCCAGACCTTCCATCCTCAATTTAGGCCACTGAGACAGAATCGAAAGACCAGACTGAGTCCAGATGTTTGGTGCCTCCATGTGTCTATATATATATATATATAATTTTTTATATAGGAACAATGATCCTTCTCCCAGTCTTTATCACAGTTATACTGTGACTTTGGAGTCCTTACAACTAGGCAAACTAGAAATAATATTAATAGATGCACTTGGAAAATAGTAGTAGGTTTATGAAAGGTTTTGAATGTTTTCATTTTTCAATATTTTTACAAGCAGGAATTCTTTTTTTCATTTTTTTGACAAAAACAACCCCCCTCTACTGCACCCCCCCAAAAAAAACAAACAAACAAACCCCACAACCAAAACCAACAGTGCTTTAGTGGCCACAGGGGAAAAGGATGAAAAGAGGAAAAGTAGAGGAGAAAGTGTGACAAAGCAAGAAAGAAACTTAAAAATAGAAAAAACAAAAATGAAAATTGTTTTGTTTTCAAGTCATCCAGAAATAAAAAAAAACTAGGAACCCTTTCCTTTCTCCACAAAATTTTCCACAGAAAAAGTATATTCCTGTAAAAGTTGTTAAATCTTTAGAGTAGATTTGCTTGATATATGTGACATTTAGAAAGAGTTTCTGAATCCACTGTCTGTCCATCATAGTTAATGAGTGGGACTTGTTTGATATTGAGGAAAACATCTTGGTTACTGTAAAAAACAGAAATTATTGTGCAGAGACATGTAGACACATATAAAATTAAATATTCTTAAAGGACAAGTGATTAACAAATTATCTTGATATATATAGATTATAAAATCAGAAGAAAGCACTGGGTTCATTGAATCTAATCTGTATAACACCAATCATAGGATTTACCTGAATTAATTCTGCTTCAAACTAGAAATTTGGTAGGTTTTTCACTACTTGAAGTGAAATTAGAATAGGATGTCCATCCAAAAAATACACTGGTACTAGACTAGGAGTGATGAGCTTGATATACAAGCAATTTGGAGAAATCCTATGTTCCATGTTACAAGGTAAATCAGGTAAACAGATTCAGTCCCAGTGAACGATGTTGCACTTAGACTGTGACAGGTGAACAAAATGGAAGAGGTCAAGGTGTTAAATTACAAACAAAAGCTGGTTAAGGTTTTGACTGAGAGCATAGGTGCTCTGTAAGATTACCTTTGTTGTGAATATTTGGAAAGATGCTATTTAAGGAAGGTCACTTAAGTGAAAATAGCTGCATAAATTTATGTGGAAAAATTTTAGTGAGTTTTCTATAGCTAAAACCACATTCTTCTCTTCTTCACAACAACCTTAGAGTTCCCATGTGTTGGTCTATGAAATGTAAGGATATTATCCTATAATTATTGCCTTAAACAGTCTCATTAAAATCAGACCAAACATCTTATCAATCTTATGAATACAGCACAATGACTTCTAAGCAGGTTGAATCTCCAACCCCCTCATTTTGATTGTAATAGTTTTCATATAGTGAAAGACTGCTATGAAGGGATTTGAATTAATTTTTATTTACTTGTATAGGTTTTATTTTTAAATTTTGCCTAAGTTAAAAAACCTTTGATGGAAGTTTATAAAATAAACTTTAGTTATCAAAGGGACTGAAAGACACACTTTGAAATGTTTTTAATGTCTTGAATAAATATGGAATGACAGTTTATTTTAGACAAATGTTAATTCTACAATAGACTTATTCTGAAATAAATGTGTAGAAAAATGGTTATTAAAAAGTGTGAAAAATATTTTCTTTATCTATGCACTGTAGCCAATCTTTAAAGCATAATGTCTTACCCACATTTTATTCTGCTGCTTTTGCAAAGACATTAACAACTTAGAAGGAAAGTCCCATGCTCAGAAGCCATAACAGCAGAAAACATGTTAGTCTCTGTGAAATGATACAAAATAGTCCCGTACCCTCCCCTAGTATAGTGGATGCTACATTCAAAATTTATTTTTAATATTATCAAAAGTATTATTTGCAAAAAAAGTAGCTAGAAACATTTACTGGAACAAACATGTATTCTTATAGTAATATATGTTCCCAAATTGGGGTCTCAGAGGTGCATGTACAACTATATGTCTGCAATACAGTTGCATACGTGAAGTGGAAACATCCAAGAATAATACAGAATGACTTTCCATTTGAATTGAATATGAAGTAATATTTGTGATAAATAAATAGTGCCAAACCAGTGGCAAACAGAAGGGGAGAATCACTTCTTTTAATATTCTAGCAACACTCCTACTAATGCAGCCCAGTATGTTGTTAGCCTTCTTTGCAACAAGGGCATACTGTTAGCTCATATTCAGCTTTTTGTTCACTGCAACACCCATGTCCTCTTCTCCAGAGTTGCTGCTTAGCCAGTCAGTCCCCAGTCTGTACCAGTATATAGGGTTGTTTCACCCTAAGTTCAGGACTTTGTGCTTGTCCTTATTTAAACTTATGAGATTTCTTTTGGAACAATCCTCCAGTTTGTTGAGGTCTCTCTGAATCCTAGTCCTACCATCCAGCATATCTACTACTGTCTACAGCTTGGTACCATCAATAAACTTGCTGAGGGTGTAACTCCAAACCATTTCCCAGGTCCCTGATTAAGAAATTGCATGAAATCAGCCCCAGAACCAACCTCTGGGCACTCCATTTGATACCAGCTGCAAAGTAGACATTGAGCCATTGACTAGTACCCTTTGAGCCTGATGATCCAGCCAGTTTTCTATTCAATTTATAGTATATTCATTCAACCCATACTTCCTTTGCTTGCTGTTGAGAATGTTGTGGGAGACTATATCAAGTAGCTTGCTAAAGTCAAGGTATATACATCCACTAAGCCAGTCAGCTCATCATAGAAGGCAGTCAGATTGGGCAGGCATGACTTGCCCTTGGTGAATCCATGCTGACTGTTCCTAATTACATTCTTCTCTTCCAAGTGCTTAGAAATGGACTCCTTGGGAAACTGCTCCATGATTTTTCCAAAGACCAAGGTGAGGCAGACTGGTCTGTAGTTCTGCAGATCCTCCTTCTTCCCTTTCCCTGTCCCTCATGCGAATATCTGGAAATTGCTATGTTTCCAGCATTCCTCTTGCCCTGTTCAATACAATATCTAAATCTTGTGACTTTCTAGACATGTAATATGTACATGATTTTTTTCACCTTTTGCCTGCCAAGTTAATAGTTTGTATTTCAACAGTCCTTTAGAAACAATACTCCCTGTAACAATTCTCTTAGAAACAGTTAAGTATAATCTATGGCCCCTGTAGAAAAAAGCTATCTAAGTTCTGACACCAGAAAGGACTTCTGAAGAAACTGGAGATCTGGTAGATTTGGCATGCACATGCTGTACATAATACTATGGGTTCTTTTCTGGGTATAATCTAGCAGCAGAGCTGAACAGAGGACCATTCAGTTTCATTGCTACATCTAAGGATGAGATTAGAAGTTACATTTCATCCTTGTTAAGAGTACTTAAAATGTGAAAAATCACACATTCAGGCTTATTTACAAGTGCTAAATGTCCTCTAGGTCTTTTAAGTTGAGTAATTGGAAGTGAAGTTTTTCTTTGAGCTGTGCTAACCAGCTGGACTTTGCCTACCTTCTAATTGTTAATGGGAAAGAAATGACCAATTCAGTTATTCAGTATACCAGAAGGCACCACTCCCAGGTAGACTAGCTCTCCTCCTCAATTCTACTGCCCACCTCACTCCCTCATGACAGCCTGGACAGTGGAGTAGCAGCCGATGAGTGGGTAGGGGACTGCCAGGCTGCAAGAGGAGGGAGGTGGGGAGCTGCCAGGCTGCTTTGGGCAGAGGAGTGCACACACAGCACAACACACATACATAAATAAAGGGGGGGGGTGTTCACCCAGTGTGCCTCTGGCTGCTACTCAGCAGTGACAGGGGCTCCCCACATGCCCCTGAACTCCATGCAGCCCCACACAGTCAGGAACAGCCCCTCTCCCACTGCTATACCCATGCCACAGCTGTGTTGCTTGGCAGCAGTCCATAGCAAGTCTAGGGATTGAGGGAGGGGAAGAGGTGCTGAGGACTGTGTGTGCTCTGTGGCTGTCTGCATGTGTGTGTGCACACACACACTGTAATGTGCTGTCTGGAAGGGGTGTGTGTTGGTGTTAGAGCCAGCAAGCTGGGCAGGTACAGGGCAGACTTATAAGCTCCTAGGCAAGTCTTTCCTTTCCAGCCCTAACCCCAAATATGTGATTGTTCCCAGCACATGATACCTTTAACAATAACTAACATTCCTTAAAGTTAGCAGTGCTAATTGTGATGTTAAAGCACAATCTAAGATTTTGAAATATGGTTTCTTCTCAGTGTAGAGTGCAAGCAAAATCTTTAAAACATTTTAATGAGGGGAAATTTTGTGCTGAAATGTCAGTTTTTGAACTGAATTCTAAGAGGGGATGTAGAGATGTGAGTATTCCTATTTACCTTGTAAATACATTAATCCAGGACTGCATTTTAAGCATTTGGGATTCGAGTACAAGTTGGATGGGGGGAGGGGGAGAGGCAGGGGACAGGCAACTTTTGCAGCTCTGACTCCATCCCTGAGCCTGAGTCAGGGCCAGAGCTGGAGCTGGAGCTGCAGCAACCACCTGTTCCCCCATCTGCCTGCCCACCCCTGCTGAAGCCTCTGGCCTTCCCTTGCTCCAGCCTCTGACATCTGCCTCTGGGCCAAAGCTGCTGCACCTCTGCCACTGCTGCATGGCTGGACTGGGGTAGGAGCCACCATGCCCCAGGTCAGAATGGGGCCAGAGCCGTGACTGATGGTAAGCAGTGGGATGTGGAGGGATCTGAGGCTGAAAGGCAGAAAAAGGGGCAGAAGCTGCAGAGACAGGCAGGGAGCAGGGGCTTCAGGAATGGCAGAGGTTGCAGGGAGGCAGGGGTTGCAGGCAGCAGGGATGCAAGCACTGTTGGGGAGGGGGGAGGCACTAGGAGGATACAGGCAGGAGTCATGGGGGGGACAAGTGGTAGTGGGGGGCAAAGCATAAGGGAATGGAGTCAGACCACTTGTCTTCCCCCAACTTATGCCCACTACTGTCTGCCCTCCTGTAGCTGTTTTCCCCACAACAGGAATGGAGAGATGAATTTAAGAAATCCTCTAATAATTAGATTCTACACAAATATGCAAATGTATACAAATATATACATTTTCTATGTCTAGAATTTAATTATTTGGAGCTCATATTTAATTCAAAGTTTTACTGTATTTATGTAAACACAATATGTCTTTTACAGAAATTATAGAAGATGGGTTCAAACCCTGTTTTCGACCAGGGTATTTTTTTTCATCACAGATCACTCTTGAATCAGGTGGAACAGGAGCTTAAATATGGCTTTCCTACATCCTGTGCAATCTGATTTAGTCAAACAACCTCTGTCTTTCTCAATTTTTATTTCCTTTTCCCGAAAGTATTCCAAACAATACTATCTAGCAATTAATTTTGTAATTAAAAAGGGATGGAGAAGGGCTTGTATGAGAAAGGAAAGGAAATCAAGGGTTTCGTACAAGAAGGAACAGGGAGCCCTGTTTCTTGAAAGATGATGTAGAACCTTTCCCAACATTATTAAAGGTCAATGGTTTTCTTACGAGCAGAATAACGTTACTAGAATGGATACCTTGGCTCTTTGAGTCCAAACCCCTGCAATCACAGAAGCCAAGTAGTAGATGTTAAGTCCAAATGGTCCACAAAACATCCCATCCAGGCCTTTCTGTCCAATATAGGCTGCAGAGCACCCTATCGTCAAATACTTTCAGATCCCTGTCCTGGGCAGTGGCAGTGCATGGGGATGTGTTGGCTGCTATGTTGTGGGCCAGCTGCAGTGGCTCTTTTTGCAGCCTCCCCAAAAGGCAGTGCACAGGATACACTACTGAATATCTCACAGGGAAATGAGACATATACATGTAGTGAGTCTATTTTATAAAGTTTTATATTTTAAGAAAAGATTTGCCTATTTACTGATTGCAACACCCCCTGCCTCACTTGGGAGGTATTTCATGAATGGACAGATTGTTCATTACTAGGGACACACCACTGCCTAACTCCAATTTCAGACAAGTGTAACTTCATTGGTTAGAATTGACAGAACTGAGGGTTGCTAGTTATGCTGACCTTTAAACCTTACTGATCCAATGACCTCATTCTTTTTTCACATGTATTGTTTTGCAATGGAGTTTTACAGTGGTTTTAAGTAACTAAAGAATGATCTTCAGTGGTACTCTCTGAAGACACAACTGAAATAAATACTAATTAGGTTAGGTGGTGAGGGAGAGAGAAGGCAGGTGACTAAAAACTAAGTTGCTACCTTAAGAATCCACCTAAGAACTGGACAGGTCTTGGCCTGCCAGCATCTGGATTTGCTCCACAGAGGATATAAGTAGAAAAGTAGCAGGTGAGTTATCTAAGCCAGTGTACTTACAAAGATAATTTTCCCTGTACAGATTTCCCTCAATTTATACAATGGACATATTTAGACTCATAATTCATCATATGCGAGGTAAATTCACTCTTATGCAATCAGCATAGATGTCCCCCTGCCCAATTAGGTAAGTCTGTAGGGGGAGGGGAAAGGGCCATTGCCCCAGCCCCAGTTGCAGTGGCTCTGGGAGCGGCCAGTGCCAGCTGCCTGCAGCTGCTGGGCTGCACCATGCACCACCTGTCCCCCTATGCCTGAGCTCATCCCAGCTCCTGGGCTACGTTGTGCCATGGTGCAGGCAGCTGGTGTCGGCCGTTCCTAGGGCTGCTCCAGCATGGGCTGGGGTGAGTGCAGACAAGCAGAGCCCCGGGTGGCTCAGAGAAGAGCACTCACCCCAGCCCCAGCTGCAGCAGTCCTGGGAGAAACCGACACTAGATGCCTGCACTAGAGGGGAGTAAGGACAGGTGGAGCACAGTGAAGCCCAGCGGCTGCAGGCAGCTGGCACTGACCACTCCCAGGGCCACTGCAGCTGGGGCTGGGGTGAATGCCACTCTGATCCCTCCGCTTTGTTGCCTGGTACAGCCCTGGGAGAAGCACCCCTCCCCCCACCCCCAGCCTCACTCCCTTCCTCTCTCACTGCCATGGGAACCTATTGCTATTTGTTACATTGTAAAGTGGGTTTGCTTTATGAAAATTTGATTTATGCACCGTTCTCCAGAATGCATGTACAACATAAATTGAGGAAAACCAGTATTTTCAGTTGCTTAATTCAATTGAAATTTAAATATCTTAAGCAATGAGGATTCCAATTCCCACCTATGCCTGCCTTTGGTTTTCTCTCCAAGTTCCAATGTCTATCTAGACTGACAGTTCATCTGAACTATTTTAGATAACTAGAACACTTACTTGTTCCATAATCACTGTTTTTCCATTATTCTGTTAGCATCTGTCTATATCCAAGGCTGTGGTACAGCTTTTTGTTTTATCTTATGAAATGTTTAATATTAATTTTGCACAAAACAACAGAATTGAAGGGGTGAAATTTAACAAAACTAAGGGCCAGAATGAATAATATACTATGGACTTGTTCTTTTTCTATTATGATTTTGAAATTGTGCCTTATCTGAAAACAAGCTCTTCTTTTCTTTCTAAATCATTTTGAGGTGTATTGCTTATGATACAATGTCTGATTCTAGGAGCATTGATCACTGGTGACAGCCAGTTGTTTTGGTTTTACTGTTCTCTCCTCTTTTGTTTGTGCTAGTTGTTGAAAAATGTGTTTGTTTGCCAAAGTTTGTTCTCTCAATGGTACTATAAAAATATGTTGCTATAGTTGTCAAATTACTCTGTCTCATAAGGTAAGGAATGGTATAAATGTTCCAACAGCTCCCATTTTGAAGAGGAAAAATCTTTAGCTTAGATTGATTGTCAATGTAGTTTGCTAAGAAAGCAAACAAAGTATCGAAATACAAGTGTAACATATCACATTACAAAGCTAATGGCATAGGGATAATGGGAATATCATGAAGTATGAGGCATGGGAGCATGCTTTAGATGGTTTTCATTACAGGGCCTTTGCTCTCAAAGTGACCATAACAAATTTATCTTCAAAGAGGAATTAATTCTGAAAGATTATAGGGACTAAATAGGCACTTCTTGTCAAAGAGGACAGCTATAGGCTAGATCAGTAGCTTAAGGATCTGCCGAGAGGGGAAACAGAAATTAAAAAAAAAAAGCATCAGATTTCAGCTAACTGCTTGGGAAAGATCACTTTTATGTCTGGGGGTTAGACAATGTACTAGGGGCAAGAGTCTTTTGTGACATCTTTTATTGTACGAAATGCATGCTTTGGATAGACGTTGAACATGCTTCCAGGCACCAACTGCTAATTTGCACATTGTTAGTTGAAATTTAGAATGGGGGGTCACATGGTCAAAATAATCAAGAGGATCATTGAACACAGTCCTATTTTTTCAGATTAAAAAGACTAGCCATATCAAGTTGATATAATTCTCTTCTCAGGCTTTAGAACATTGTTACTGTAAAATAAACACATCACATTTTGCAATCTATAATCCAAATGAAACAAAAGAAATTACAGACAATTTTCATAGTACTGGGGACAAAAAAAGAACTATACATACAGAACTGCACTGAACTGTCAGTAGCATTTCATTTCATTCTATTAGAAGCATAAAGCAGCATGTTGATAAGAAGAACATATGTGGAGATTGAAAATAAAAAATTCAGAAATTTGAATTTTATTACCACAGAAAGCAGAAAATACTTCAAGGAACAACTTTCCTATTTGATTTGTGAGTAATGGGAGCATTTGCATTATATTTATTGTTATTGCGTTCCTTTATCACTTTTATTGTTGTATTGCAGTATAGCCCTTTGAAGGTCTGCCAAATCACTGCGGCTTGCTCAAATGCAGGGTTGCATTTTAATTAAGCTTAGCAAAATATTCATCGAAGTGCTGAGCCTGATTAAGCCAGTTGTCCTGATATACACACAGAGGGCATTCTGTTCACTCATTTTAATAACTGCAAAAGGCAATTAATAGACTTCTGTAAAATTGTAAAACATAACAAACACAGCTTGTCATCACCTCCCTATATCTAGAATTCTAGCCTCTTCACTTTTAGTCAATGTAGCTACAGAAGCATGATTAAGAGAATAATTAAATAATAGAGAATAACTAAGTGCTAATAGTTTGTTTTTAAGAGCAATTTGAAATAATGTAGATGTTATTTTACAAAGTTATTTCCCAGAAAACATTTTTATCTGGGCATCTTCCCTTGTCCTTCTAGAATAATATGTAATTTCTGTTAAGTGATGTTTCACCATAAAATCTGGTTTCTTCTTATTTTTATCACAGACATAATGTTAGAAACACAAAACTGTCATAGGTCTTAATATGTTCATAAGGGATTGGGAAGATGGAAATGACTACACATTTAGCAAATTTGTAGACCACACCCAATTGGACACTTTGGATGGTGGGATTAAGATTCAGAATGACCTTTAGAAACTGGAAAATTGGTCTGAAATTAATCAAATGAAAATCAATCAGGAGAAGTCCAAATCCCTGCCTTTTAGGATGGAAAAATCACAGCCACAAATACAGATTGGGGAATGACTCACTATGCTGCAGAACTGCAGAAAAGGACCTGGGAGACTGTAATCTAAGTATGCATCAACAGTGTGCTTTTAGTGCAAAAAAAGGCACTTGTATGTGGTAGTCCCACTTTGCAAGTCAAGCGAAGTAATTCTCCTACTCTATTTGGAACTGTGGAAAAGTTAGAGAATCCAGTGGGGTACCAAAATGATTAGAGGTCTGGGAAACGTGATTTAGGAGAAAAAGATAAAATAACTAAGATTATTTAGCCTAAAGAAGAGAAAATTGAGGGGATGAGTGGGGGATACAGTAAATCTTCAAATACCTGAAAAGGGTGGTTAGATGAAGGATGATGAGAGACTATTCTCTGTGGCTGCAGGGCACAGGACAAGGAGAAATGGTCTTAAATTGGAGCAATGGGAAATTTAGGTTGAATATTAGAAATAAATTTTTACTACAAAGGTGATTAAGCTCTGGAACAAGCTACTCAGAGAATTGCACACTTCTTGCACATTGCTACGGTAACATAGCAGCATGTGTAGATGTGCCCTCAGTGTCTCTTGTCTCTTAAGTATTCCAGTCTCCCACATTTTACAGGTTCTGCTTCATAATGTAAATGTAGTTCTCTCTGTTCTTTGGTCACACCAGCCCACACTACTGGGGACCCTCTCCTATTCCCTTTGCTCTGTCTCCAGAACATATATGTGATGATTGTGCCATGTCTTTGCCAGCACCTCCCACCTCTCACTCTGGTCCTGCAGGTCTTGGCCTTGTACTCACAGGTGGCAGGGGTCTGATCCCTCCAACCCTGGTTCACCAGCCACTGGGGGAGCTGAGGGGAATTACACCTCCTTCCCCTCCCCTATCAACTGCTTGCCTCAGTTTCTGCAAGAGATGGAAGTGGGTGGAGTCTATTGGTCTTCTACCAGTCCCCTGCCAAGCAGACCCTAACCGGGTCTAAACCCCCCTCCCTTCCCTCCACGTGTGCCAGTCTGCCCACATTCCCTACCCACTCTGCTCCAGCAGGAAAAATCTAGCAGGGGCTGACTCCCCCCAGCCCCCCCCCCCCCCGCAGACCCAGCTGCAGTCCCCAGCCAGGTTTCCCATCCCCACTCCCACCCCCTTGGCAGCCAGCCCTCACTGCTGCGGCTAGGGAGCAGAGGGATGGGGCCAACCCTGCTCTTGGGAGTAGACAGCACATCCCATCCCTGGGCTGCAAAGCATCCTAGGATGCCGGGGCACTCTGATTTAACTTGAACCAGGAAGGGATCTGGAACAGTATTTTCATAAACTGGTTTGACCTAAATCAGTTAAGTCTGATACTACATTTAACCAGGCATTGGCAACACATTGAGGATTCACAAGAGTGCACGTGCACCCCCTGAGATCGGTTGTGCACTCCCTGGAAATGCCAGCCATGAAACCAGAAGTGCACTTCTGGTTTTGCTGCTGGCTCAGCAATTGGATGCTGGGGGACTCCCACCCCCCCCCCGTTGGTGATCTGGTGCCCCCCCAGTCTTGGGAGGCACCAGTTGTCCATGTAACAAGGTGTATTTCAAAACAATTTCAGCCATTTTGGAACTGGTTTAGGTGGGCTGAACTTCTGTTCTGTTACAGGTTTAAATCAGTTTCTGATCACTTAAATTTTTTTGTGTGTAACTTCTGTTCCTAGCCTAGATGTTCGGATAAAGGCATGATAGAATCTTATGCATCATCCACACAATTGTGCCTCCTGCCATGCCTCACATGCATGATGGTATTCTGGGATCCAGCATTAGATTCTATTATGCCTTATTGATGCTACTGGGGGAGCATCACAGGCTCCCTCAGCACTGGCAAATAGAAAGCTCCTGTGGTGGCAAGTCCCATAGCTGATGGGACTTGCAGTTGTGACAGTGCCCATGGTTTCCAGGATCAAGAGTCCCACCACTGCATACTGGGTCTCAGCAGTACCAGGAGCTGCCAGCTGCAGGAGGAGACTCTGATACATGTAAAAATTAAAGCTGGGCAGAAACCAGCTATAAAGTTATTGCACATTTTCCAGTTCTAACTTTATAGCTGGTTGGACCTTTCCTGGTATTATAGTTAATTTGTACATGTAGCCAGTTTAAAGTAATTGCACAATTAACCCCATTATGCATGATACATGTAACGTGCAGTGGGGGCCTATGATTCATGTTATACAGTTGGAAGGTGCCCTGTACATATCTAATCCTTTCTGGGAGATGTGATAACTTGAAGAATCAAAGAGTACTCCCTTTATTCTCCATTAAAACAGTGGTAACTTTACATGTATGCTGTGTAAGGGTTTGTCTCGCATTTGGTATACTGGAAGTAGTTGAGCTTTGGGGAGTATATTTGTGTCTGGTGTGAAGAGTGAACAGCAGTGTTTATGATTGTAACAAAACAAAGAGAAATTGATTAGTTTATGTGATCAGATAAATCCCTTTATTTAGCCATTCATCCTCAAAGCATAGGGTAGAAAAGGAATAGAATATAAAGGAAAGAGGGGAGATGGAGACTTAAGGAATAAGGAAATAAGACTTGTTGGCACCCTACACAGCAATACCATCCAAACTAGTGGTTCTTAGACCCAGATCACCCCTTGGAAAATGCCAGCATTGAGCTGTTTTCAGAATGGGAGGCAGGGAAAGGGAGCAAGGGGGTAGGAGTTTGGTCTGTGGGTTTTCAATTCCTGCTGTAGGGTGGTATCACTGTATTGGAGTCCCCCTGATATGTGGGGGAGGCTCCAATTCACCCACCGCACCCTCCAATGCTGACCGGGGAAGCCCTAGAATGGGCTCCTTCTGCTCCCTTTCCCCCATCCCATTCTGAAACAGGGACAGGCTGGGAAAGAGGAGGGGACATTGCTAGAGGAAACTGGCTACAGGCTGCAGCTAGCATTTAGACCCTCCTCCTACACCCAGAACCAGCAGTGAATTTCTGTTTGTTCCAGGGGATCCTTGTGCTTCAGAACACATCCTGCAAAGCCTTCTCTGTTACAGTGGGGAGATGCACTTCTGTCTGTGCCCCCAGGTTTCACTGGGGGGGGGGGGGGGGG
>NW_017729032.1:191183769-191190377 GCF_001723915.1 Gavialis gangeticus | reverse complement strand
CCCTCCAGCTGCTACTTGCCATGCAGCAGAAAGATTTCAGAAAGCCCACAACAAGTCATAACACTAGATTCCTATTTGAAATCTCTAGATTTACCTTGTGAATCAAGTTTGCACAACAAAGAGTGCATGGCACCTGAGGCACCTTTGAAAGGACCTCAAGGCACCTCAGAGTGCTGCAACACCCTGGTTGAGAATCACTGATCTAGGCTGTAATTTAGAGAATCTATGCTAAAGCTGAGAACTAATTGAAAGGGAGAAGGCAAGGGATGAATTCCATTTAAACTGGCTACTTACCAGCTGGAATCAGATAATTGATGCATTCTGATTCTTTATTTATTTTAAAGTGCTATAGGAATGCTTGATGCTATACAGATGAAGACTCAAGATATGGCCCCTGCCTCAAGGAGCTTGGTGGCCAATTGGACATATTGAACACTGCAGGTATATACTGTGTAACAGCTGCATTTGTACATTTTGTAATAATAGGGGAGGTAGGTAAGAGAGGATGAGTTGGTATTGGGGCACCCCCCCCTTTTATAGATGTAGGTATGACTTGGGAGAGACAGTAGGGGTAGGGAAGAGATTCCATTGGGTTTGAGGCACAGGAGAGAGACTGAATGGGAAAAGATGGGAGGAAATATAGAGGGATTCTTGTTTTCTTGTATGGAGACATTGAATGTAGTTTGAGAAGCAAATGTGGACTGGGCATGGGGGAGCTTGCTCCTTGGCAGAAGCAGGAGAGGTGGTATGGTGGACTACTTTTCAATTTAGGGGCTTTAGGAGAGGCAAGTTGCTGTTTTGTACTTTTGTCTTTTAATATTTTATTCTATTTCTATCATCTTTTGTCTTTCACTTTAAACCACTCAGTCATTTGGGAAATGGCAGCCTAGAAATGAGATAAATAAGTAAGTATATTTCAAAAAGGGGTGATGTGACACTAAAATATCTAGATTCAAATTTAGAACAGTACACATTTTAGAGCTCTTTGGAGCCACGCATTTGGTATGACCACTTATATAATGTATTCAGTGTCATAGCCCACATAGTTTGAACCCCTGTCTCCTCCAGTTGTGGCCAGTATAGGAATATAAAGTATCTCCACTCGTACCTCAGTGGGGGAGGGGGAGATATTAGTATTACCATATCTTTTCACTATCTATAATTTCACCACATCTGGATAACTGTATACTTTGAAAATGAATAGATATTTCAGGTCTATATTTACTTCATGCACATCATATCCTTGCAAGACACTTACCAGAAAAACCCTGACAAATTATCTCACTGATTGGCAGTGAGATAATTCCACTAGATTCATGTTACTTATAGCCAATGGACAATTCCAACTCCCCTTCTTTACTGTTAGCACAGGATTATCGAGGCCTTCTAAGCTAATTCTATTATTGCTCTGTAAGAGCAAGATGCAAAAGCCATCCAGGTCTTATTGACTTCAGTTAGTTTTGCATTAGGTTCTAAATAAAATTCATATTGAAGCAATATTAACTGAGTACCACTTCTTTAATGCTTAGATGTTAACTGCCCATAAAAAGAAAGATGGAGAAGGCAATCTAAGTAATGAAGAGCAGCAGGAGGGAAATTTACTTATGCCATAACTTGAATGACTCGATTTAAGAAATATAGAATGTACAGGGTTTTTTCTTTCTCTTTTTTTTAACTGACACAATCAGAAAACTGGAGGGTAAAAGGAAATAGAAAGTAAGAATTGAGTGACTGCTGGGAAACTCCTTTTAAAGTTTGCTTCTTTCTCTTCCTTGTTAGATTAAAAAATCTATAAAGTTGACAAGTTTTGTGGTGCAAATGATGGAAGAGACAAATGCCTACAAGGTTTGATTTGTGAATCAAATTGGTTGTTCAGTCATAATTTCTTTAATATTTAATGTTGTGGCTTATTCAATTTTAGGAGCCCCTAAATACTATAGCACTCATAAAAATATTTCAACATCCATTACATTGGCTTCATCTCATTCAAAGAACAAAATTCTGAATAAGTGGGGACTTATCTTTTAAATAAGCTCATTCATCAAGTGGACTTTCCCAATCTATTCTAGGGCTAACATTAATCAGAAAAGGCACAAATATAGGGCATTTATACATGTGCTCCGGGAAGTGGATGGGCACCCAGAGTGTCCAGAGCATAACATGTATCAGTGTCCTCACACTGATAAATGGCAGCAAGGGCACCTTAACTAAAACGCTTCAAATGGACTTTAGTTAAAATGCCCCCGCACCCATTTTTAGTGTGCTGATACATGTGACTCTGGAGTCTGCTATAGTGCAGTAATTACCACACTACAGCACACTCAATTAATCAAGCCTGCTCTCATGTGCTGTAATTACAGCATGTTGGAGCAGCATTGATGGATGTGTACAGGTGCCCATAGATTCTAAGTGTTAGGAAAAGAGTCACCAGTGAACCTCCACTGAATATATTTTTAAATGGATGATTTATTGCTAATAAACATACCTTAGATGGAAAAATCTTTCCCCAATCATTTAGTCAACTCATACAGAACAGTAATATAATAAAGGGTTATACGAGTCCTAGACCCGATTTCCAATACTACTGACTGCCAGTTAGATTATGCTGTATTCTCCTTTAAAGGGGAACAAAGCATGCATTTATTTTACTTGTGATTTCATTAACACATGAGGAATAAAACATTAGAGGTATAAATCCCTCGCTATGGGGATGACAATCTTCCAGTAAACAGGAAAGTCATTGTTGATTCAGCAGATGATGAAGAAGGGTGATCTGAGATCTGCATGGATCACAGATGTGGAAAATAGTTGTAGGAGGACAGAGTAGGCCTTGATGATGTTGGGTCACATCTCTTTCTCTTTGTCTCTCTCATATCTCTCTGTCTCTCTCACTGTTATAATGAGGCATTTTTCTCAGCATGATTAAGGCCTTGAAATACACCTGAGTCTCCTAGGTACTAATATTAATATTGCATTTCTTTAGGCTGGCCTTCAAGGTATCCTTTAATTTCTTCTTTACCTCTAGAGTGGTGATAATCAATAAATTGAAAGTACAGGATGTGTTTTGGGACCCAGTCCTCAGGAATCCTTATGACACCTTGTCCAGTGAAATTGGTGTCATATAAGGACTGCTTCAATGATGGTAGTGTTTGAGCCAGAATTCTGGGGCTCAGTGTTACGTCGTTCCAGATGATGTAGAGGATTTTCTGAAGACATAATTGATCATGGCATTTCAAAGCTTTCAGGTGTTTCCAATATAACTTCCAAGTTTCATTCCTGTAACAGGAGGCCACCTCAGGGCTGCTTTCCCTGTGGCCCACCCACCTGCTTCTGGGCTAACTGCCCACCTTCTCACCCACCACACCTTGTTGGTATAATTAATTAATAGATGCTAATTAAGTGGGAGGCTGCCCATTTCATGCCCCGATGTTAGGGGGTGCTATCTGCGGCTCCTTTCCTCCCCTACACCACAGCCCAAGCCTTGCAGATGGCATCTATCGATCTCATAATCACTGGCCCCCACACTGGGCCCTAGAATCCTACTGTCAAACCCCTCTATGATCCCTCCATCGGGTGGTCTCTTCTGCCTTCATACCGGGCAACCTAACTCCCTGAGCTGCTTCCCCTTCGGGTGTGATCCCCCCACTGGGACCTTCAGTTCGCTAGCCCTGGCCCACCTCCAGGCCAGTTGGAACCCCAGGCCCTCAGCTTTTGGGTGTTCCTCGCAGTGGGCCCCTGGCCCTTCGACCTTTCCAGTCCTGGCCCCAGCATGGGCCAGTCAGGGGAAGTTCAGACAGGCATTGAGTCTATAGCCCTTACTCTTTCGCCATGGGGTCCACCTTCCTGACCCTTCAACAAAGGGTTAACCCACCCAGTTGTGGGGGCTAGAGGTTAAGGTACCCCAACCCGCCTTTCACCAGGGTAACTGGCCTGGCATTTCCTAGGGGCTCCCACGCCACTGAGAGCCCCATCAGGCCACCCACTCCCAGCAGGGTGCAGTTTTAGGTCATGCCCAGAACCAGGAGCCTCCTTACCATCCCCTACAGCTCCTCCCTTACCTTCAGATGACACCAGCAGCCCTCCGGCCAGGCAGTGTTGTTGCCTGGCCTCCAACAGCAGAACTGCCGTATTTATATGGGCAGCACCATATCCAAAATGGCTGCCCTAATCAGGCACCTGGTGGCTGCCAGCTCCAGGCCCTTAAAGTGGCAGGCCCAAACAGTGCCCGGCCATAATTCCCTTACATCAGGGTAGAGATGACAACAGTGTAGTTGAAGTTTAATTTGGGTCCTTATGTCATGATCATCCAAGACAATTTTGAAAATGTCCAAAGGCAGTACTGGCAGATTTTAGCTGGTGTTGAATATCATTGTGTAAGTTTATTTTCTGGGAAAGATGGCTACCCAGGGAGGTGAAAACCCAATATTGTCCAAGAATTACCCTGTAATTGTGGTGTGTGGAGAAGCAGCTGGTTAGTTTGGGGTAGGCTGGTAAAGGATCTTAATTTTTGTTAAGTTGATAGTGAGCCCAAACATTTCATGCACTTCACATATGCAATCTAGTGACCTGGAGATCCTTAAATGAGTGAGTACAGATGACACAATTGTCAACATGCTGAAGAACAGTGATGGACATGTTGCTTATCTTGGATTTATAACTTAACTGGCTGATGTTAAAGAGATTCTTGTCCATGCAATACTGGATGCTGACTTCAGAAAGAAGTCTATCAGCAATGAGATGTGGAATAGCTGCAATATAGATGTAAAAGTGTTGGCATAATCACACAACTTTGCTTGACTCTAGTTTTAACAGAAAAAGAGGCCTTTCTAAGCCATTGCTTATGACAGTTGCCATCATGTTGTCATGAAGGATTCTGATCATGATAACAAATTTTGGTGGTCATCCAAGTCTCCTCAGGATTTTCTATAGGGCCTTTCCATTGACTGAACCAAAGATCTTAGCTAGGTCAATTAAATCCACATAAAGATCTCAGTGTTGCTCATGGCACTTCTGCAGCTTTGTACCCCAGAGTTATATGAATCCACACTGAGACTTGGGTAAAACCTCCTCAGGAAAGGAAGTGAGTCTATTGAAGAGAATGTGAACAAAGACCTTCCTAGCTATGGGCAGGAGTACAGTACCATGATAATTGCTGCAATGCAAAGCAAATAACACCTTAAATGAGCCATCATTACCAACATTCATTGCCATTGTCTATGAGATCTCTACTTCATAACACTTACAAGGGTCACTGGCATCCCTAGGGTAGTGTCTTAATTGGGGTGAAGTGTTTATTGTTCAGAGGGCTGGTGAACTGTGGAAAATAATTAACATATTCCAAACCCTATTTTACTGTGTTGTTTACAGGAATTTCCCTTTGAGAGCCATATCAATGATATACAAATTCATTACTGTGGTACTGCCTAGCTTCACTGAAATCAAGCTAAATTTATAAACCCAAAGCCACTAATACTATTTTTCTTATCAAAATGTATATAGATTGAATTTAATTTACCTCATGTTTTCAAGCTCTTTTTCATTTTATTCTTCCTTGCCACAGAGAAAATATGTTGTTGGTTTTTTTACTCAAAGTACTTATTTTTAAACAAGATATTTAACAACTTTACTTAAATATTACACTACATTATTAATAGATATAAAATGGAGATCAGGGCATATGGTGAACAAGGAAACTGATATTCAGTTACAGTAGTGATTTCCAACCAAAGTGCCATGTTATCCAGGGGGGTCTTGAGATCTTTTTATGGCCATATGCTCCTAAGCTTCCTTGGTTCTCAGTAAGGTATAACACTGGGGTTAGGGTATAATGTTACTACTGTTAGGTGTGCAAACATAATTCACAAGGTAAACCCAAGTATTTCAAATAGGAATTCTTAATGTTAAAAAGAGGGCTGTTCATAACACAGCAGTACCAGTTCCTCCAGTCCGGCTGGAGAACAGGTACGAGGCCCTGGCAACACTGGAGGAGAAGGAGGGAGAGAAGGCAACTGGAGAGGAGGCAACTCCACACTCTCCATGCTCTAAACAGGCCAAAGGAGCTAAGCAGTCCCGGAGGAGAAAGTGTCGAGTGATCATCATAGGCAACTCCATCTTGACAGGTACAGAGGGTCCCATCTGTCACCAGGACCCCTCAACATGTGAGGTCTACTGCCTACCCAGAGCAAAGATTCATGACATGATGGGGATGATCCAAGCCATGATCCAGCCCACCGATTACTACCCCATGGTCCTAATCCATGTGGGTACTAATGATGTGGCCAGGAGAAGCCCTGATCACCTGATGGTGGACTACCATGTTCTGGGGTGCATGCTGAAGGAGATAGGTGCACAGGTGGTATTCTCTTCTGTTCTACCAGTGAGTGGACGTGGAAGACGGAATGAGATTTGCATCGCAGAAACCAACTGGCAGCTTCGGGAATGGTGTCCTGAGGTGGGCTTTGGCTTCCTTGACAATGACCCGCACATCATGATGAGAGACATGCTTTGGTGAGATGGGCTCCACCTTTCCCCTAAAGGTAACCATGTGTTCTGTTACAGGTTGGTGGATCTCCTCCGGCAGGCTTTAAACTAGGCTCCTCGGGGGAAGG
>NW_017729032.1:191137219-191181379 GCF_001723915.1 Gavialis gangeticus | reverse complement strand
AGGTCCCTTCCAACCCTACTAACTATGAAACTATGAAACATCCTGCCCTGTTGATAGAGTGATACAGAAGGGGAGAGGGTATTTACCAGTACCTCTCCAGTGGACCAGGGTCCCCTAGATCCTGGGTAGGGTCCCCCCTAGCCTGTGAACAGCAAAACCCCGACAGCAGGCCCACTGCACATGCATGTAATTTAAAAGGGCCGGCCAAAGCAAAAAAAAAAACAAAAAACAACAACAAAAACACTCAGGCTCCGGGACTGGTGAGAGACATGCGGGTGAAAGCCCTTTGCACCCCCACTCCTCTGAAGCCCCCCCCCAGCAACCCCCAGCAGCTGCGGAGCCCCCCAATGGCCCCCAGCACAGCTGGAGGTAAGCAGGGCCCATGGTTAACCCCCAGGCAGAGGGAGAAGGTGACTGAGTGGGCCAAGGAGGGTCTCACCCTGCTCCAGCCCCTACTTTGCCCGCCCCACCAGGGAGCCACGTGACTGGAGCCACGTGAGCAGGCTGCATAAGCAGGCACACTTGTCTGCCTGGCATGAGAGTTTGTGCAGAGTTCATACAGGAGGGCGAGCGGGAGTGCCTGAGGCCCTGCTTGTGAGCCCCCCTAGAGAAACCAGTCCCAGCCATAGCCAGCCCACCAGCAGCACAACATAGATGGGCACATGCCACAACCCGAGGGTCCCTTCGGTGCCTGTGGCCTTCCTCTCTGGTGTCCCAGAGGCCTCCGCTCAGATGGAACCCATGATTCTAGGCTCTATGCAGATGGAGCCTCTGGCTCTTGGCTGCGGGTGCTGCCTGGCAGTTTTTCAGGCTCTGGGGCCTGGGAGCATGGCCACTTCCCCTTGTGAGTTCTTCTCCCTTTTGGGGTTTCTGGCACACCAGCTAGAGGAGCTCCAGGCCACAGTCCAGAAACTGCGTGCCATCAGGGACTGTGAGAAGGAGATCGACTCCTACTGCCAGGCCCTTCTGCCCTGGGAGTTGGAGGGTAGACCACGGTCTCCCTCCAGGACAAGGAAGGACTTGGGAACTTCCCATCCTCTCCAGTCAAGGGGATGGACCAAGGTGTTCATGGGTCCCGAGGCCTGCCGCACCAAGGTCCCTGCCCTGCTGGAGCTTTGCAACAGGTACGAATCTCTCACAGCCCCAGGAGAGCCTGCTAAGTTGCCAGCTCTCACAGGCAACACGGGCTCTACTGTAGCTACCGTCCCCACTCTCCCCAAAGCAAAACACAAAGCGTTTGTCATGGGAGACTTCATCGTGAGGGGGACTGAGGGGATAGTCTACCGCCCTGACCCCTCAGCCCAGGAAGTCTGCTGCTTCCCAGGAGGCATATCTGAGACATTGCAGGGAATATTCCTAAACTCCTCCAGCCTACTGACCACTACCCTATGCTCCTCATACATATGGACACTAATGACATGACTCAGAGTGCTCCCAGCCAGGTCATGAAGTACTACAAGGGTTTGGGAGCAGGGCTTAAGGGGTTAGGGGTGCAGGTGGTGTTTTCCTCGATTCTTCTGGTTTCGAGCTATGGGATGAAGAGGGAGAGGAGGATCCAGGTAGCGAACCAGAGACTGCGGCGCTGGTGTCATCAAGAAAGCTTCGGCTTCTATGACCACAGTCTACTCTTTGGTGAGAGAGGCAGTGAGCTGCTGGGAAGAGACAGCCTTCACCTCTCTCTGTGGGGGAGGAGGCTCTTCTGAGCCAGACTGGCTGACCTGCTCCACTGGGCTGTAAACTAAGTCCACCGGGGAACGGGGAACTACCACCACTGCTGGTTCACTGAGCAACCCTTGCAAAGCCAGCAGGTCAATGTATTTAAGGGAGTCTACCCCTGCACCAGCCCTAGAGCAAGCTGCAGGCAAGGTAAGGGCCCTTAAAGGGACACCTTGATAGGCTCAGGAAATGGGCGGATAAGAACCTGATGGTGTTTAACACTGAAAAATGCAAGGTTCTCCACCTTGGAAGGAAAAACCTGTAGCATCCTTATAGGCTCAGCAGTGCTACGCTGGCTAGCACTATGGACGAAAGGGACTTTGGGGTCAGAATTGACCACAAGATGAACATGAACCTTTAATGTGATACTGCAGCTCGTAAGGCTAGCAAAACTCTGGCTTGCATCCATAGATGCTTCTCAAGCAAATCCTAGGATGTCATTCTCCCGTTATACTCGGCCTTGGTGAGGCTGCAGCTGGAGTACCATGCTCAGTTTTGGGCTCGCACAAGGATGCGGAGAAGCTTGAGAGAATCCAGAGGAGAGCCAAGCATATGATCAGAGGTCAGGAAAACAGACCTTATATTGACAGGCTGAGAGCCATGGGGCTCTTCAGCCTGGAAAAGCATAGGCTCAGGGGCAATCTGATGGCCACCTATAAGTTTATAAGGGGTGTTCATCAGGATCTGGGGGAACATTTGTTCACCAGAGCACCCCAAGGGATGACAAGATCGAACGGTTATAAATTCCTGCAAGCCCGTTTCAGGCTGGACATAAGGAAGAACTTATGTAATTACAGCGCATCAGAGTAGACTCGATTAATAAAGTCTGCTGGAGTATAATTACTGCACTCTAGCAGGCTCCAGCATCATGTTTATCAGCATTTCTGCACTGAAAAATGGTGGTGGGGTGCTTTAAACCAAAGTTCGCTCAACGAGCTTTAGTTCAAAGTGTCCTGCCACTAGGCCTCTGCAAAATTTCACCCAGTGTTTCATTTCAAAGCCATTTCAATGCGTTTCAACTCAAGACAGGAAAATCAAAACAAACAAAAGCCTTCAAAACACCTTTGAAACGAAACGAGGGAACTTGAAATGTTTAGAAAGTTTCAAAACACTTCAAAGCCAGGCTTACTTGTCTTCAGCCCCAGTCCCAGCTGGCAGCAGAAGCCTCCTGTCATCTGGCAGACACATCGGGGGCTCATCCACATGCCCAGAAAGGCTGCGGGGCTGTGCTGGACTCCTCCCGGGGGTGCAGGCCCCCAATCTGCCTGCCAGAAGACAGGAGGCTGGTGCTGCTGGCTAGGACCAATGTTGGGTGCAGCCGCACCCAGTGCCAGGAAGATCAGAGCTGCTACTGGCCCCAGCCGGCAGCACCAGCCTCCTGTCATCCGGCAGGCAGATTGGGGGCCTGCACCCCCGGGAGGAGTCTAGCATAGCCTCTGCCACCCTCCCAGGGTGAACCCACAATCTGCCTGCTGGATGACAGGAGGCTTCTGCTGCCGGCTGGGGCTAGCAGCAATACCAATCTTCCCGGCACTGGGTGTGGAATAGCCTATGTGTGAAACATTGAAACAGCATCAAAACAGCAAAACAGTTTTGACAAAACAAAACAGAACAGCACTTTCAAAATGAAATAAAACTAAACAAAACACTGTTCCATCAAAACACTGAAACAGAAGTCAAAGCAGAACAGTCCTGTTTTGCACAGACCTACCTGCCACCATTTTTCAGTACAGGGACACTGATATGTGATGCTCCAGGAGCTTTAATAAGTGACAAATGTGGCTCTTGGAGCTGTGCTAATTAAAGCACCCCTTTCCACTCCCCCCCCATGGTGCACATCTATAAACATCTGTGCAAAGTGGCTAGTATTCGCTTTGGATTCAGAAATGGCTGATTCAGGGGACAGTGATTCGATTTGGTGATTCGAAACACTGTCCCAAATCGATTTGGCTGAATCTGACTTGGGGATTCGGCTGCCACCGAATTAACCAAATCTCCGAATCAAACAGGTGCCATCCCCTGCCCGCTCTCCCAGCCCCATCATTGGCTGCCCCACCTGGCCCCAGCATCCTGGCTCTTAAAAAAACTAAAATAAATAAAATAAAAATAAAAAGCCCTGTGCTCACCAGCTCCTGCCTAATGGTGGTGGGGGCAATCCCTGCTGACTGCTACTGTGTGGGGGGCTTCACCATGAGCCCCCAGAGGCCCTGACGGCTGCTGCTTTCAAGAACTGGGAGTTGGGGCTGAGTGGGGAAGCTATCAATGGGGCTGGGAGAGTGGGCGGGGGATGCGGGCTCATGCCAGAATGCAGAACAGTGTGGGGCAGCTGGGATTGTCCCTCTCTGCCTGGCAGGAGCCAGTGAGTGTGGAGCTTTTTTTTTTTTTTAAAGCACCAGGACACTGGGGCCAAGTTGAGCAGCTATTGACATGGCTGGGAGAGCGGACACGGGTCAAGGGGTGCTCAGGGGGGCTGGGGAATCTGGCAGGAGATGCGGCCTGGTGGCGGTCCCCCCCCCATGGTCCCCTCCCATGTCCTGCAGCTCACCCCCAACACCTACTTACTGGCATGGAGTCCGGCCCGAGCTCCCTGTGGCAGTGAGTGGGGACTGCCTGAATCTCCAAAGCTCCCTGAATCTTTTCTGAGTTGATTTGGAAAGCTTTGAATTGATTTGGTCCTTTTTATTAGTCTCCCAATTCAATTCAAATTTGGAGATTTGGCTGAACTGGGCTGAATCTCCTCCAAATCAAATCAACACCCAAAGCTTCACACAGCCCTAATAAACATCCCTGGCTTCCAACTAGTCTAACTAAAAGTTTAAATAAAAAGTCACAATATATGTATTGTAGCAGAATCCTGCTTTCAGGATTTATTTGAAAAGCTGTCATTTAGATTGTAATGGCCACATGGTGGCTACATCTAGAGCCATAAAACAATGATGTGTTCAGATTGGACATGAATTGAAGCTATGTTGCATGATGTTGAGAATGACTTCATCTTTCTGTTATAATAAGGCAGATCAGTCTAGTTATAATTGCCTGACAGATGCAGCAATAACAGCTGAAACTTCCTTTCAGTACATAAAGTAATTTCACCTAGAAAAGAGTTTCTGGAGTTTGAAATCAAATAGATTTTTCTCTGAGTTTTATATCCAAATGTCCTGTGGATCAGGAAAATTCAACAACAGTAGTAGAAAGCAGCTATGGAAAGCAATTTTTGTTCTATGTGGTTGAATGCTCTATTTTTACAGGGATAACTAAAATGAAATTCTACTGTGCATTCCAGTTACAAAATCCTGTCCCCCTTATAAACTAAGTGCAAAACTCTGACTACAAGTAGCAGGATTTGACCACTCCAAGACGCCCTCTCAAGAGTATACACTAAGGAAGTAGAATTCAGAACAGTGAGACAGCTACATACAAAAACAAATGTGCCTCAATTTGTGATACAGACCAGCTACTGCATTTCCTTAGAGAAATGACATAAATACAACCAAACATTTCAGTTGAAGCACCAAGGCTCATAAATCAACTTAAATGAAAAAGCTTCTCTATCCAAAATGGCAGAAACCTGTGTCACTGTCTGGATAAGACTTGAATGATATGCAATGAAAACATGTTAATCTTACCTTCCAAAACACTAAATACACACAAGAAAAAGGCATGCAGGAGTTCTTATTGGGAAATTCATAGTGAATATTTTGGTGTATGTTATTAACTTAGAAACAAATAAACAATCATAATAACCTGGATAAAACACTGATGAAAACTATCAATTGGCTAGAAGGATTGATTACTGCTCCTACTGATAATGGTGAGTAAAATACTTAGTGCTTTATAAGGCTTTTAAATTGAAGGTCCCACTCTAGTCTGTCTGACATTGGTGTTGTTAGCAATAAGAGCATGAATTCTTAGAGAAGAAAAAATCCTAGTTTACTTCTACTGGCTTTACAGTGGTCTGCCTCTATATCCTTCCTTAGGGTTCTTTCTGATTTAAACAATAATAAATTATAGGATATTCAAGCTCATCCAACCAAATCAGTGGCAAAACTGCTATCGACTTTCACTGGATCTTGATTTTTCTCTAAGAAATCACTGTCTTTCTGTTAATGCCTATTGAGATAATGGTGAATTTTCTGAAAATGTTATTAGCAATAGTAGTAAAGTTTTGCATTTCTCTAAAATATGAGAATTTTCTTGAAAATGCCAGTTTGCACATTTTTAAACCGCACAAAATAGATAGTTTCATATAGCTCAAAGATTCAGGCATCATTACTCTAAGCTAAAGTTTCTATTGTTTTCAAAACAAGGAGCTTAATGTAAATGCCAACCATATTATACATTTCAAGTAATCTCTCATTTGTTACTGGAACTCCCTAACCACCTATCAGAAGGCCTTATACATATCACCTCTCAAATATGTTATTAAACAATAAAGGTTTACTAGCAATTACAACACTGCCACACCTGAAATGCTGAAATTCTGAGATATGTCCTAATGCAGCTACAGAGAAATACTTGAAGATCTCAAACACCACACTGCAGAAATTGATGGCAAAATTTGACATTTTAATAGCAACCACTGTACCAGATGATATCAGGACCAATGTGGATGAGCTATTGCCACTGTTCCATAGTTGTAAATGATACTCTCATGACAGATTTAATGCTTTCTTTATTTACTTTACTCACCCTCACAGGAAAGAAAAAAAAAGTGAAAATATCCATGTGCCTTCAAAAAATCTGAAACTAAAATGTTCTCTCATTCTTATGCTGAGACAGAAAAGTGAAGTAAAACTAATTCAGTCTTTTTTTTAGCCTAATGGCTTTGATTTTCCATAACATAAAAAGGCTAAGAACCCCCAACTAACTTGTTCTCTTGGAAATAAGATCTGATTAACAACTTGTTAGGTGGTCTGAACAGTATTAATTCTTCAGTTTTTAACAAACCTCAGTAAAACAACTAAAGCATAGCAGAGATAAACCAGTAAAACAACCAGAACAATCAGAGCTAAAGCCTTTTTTTTTTTTGATCATGCTAAATTGGATGTTAAACTTCCATTGTGATTGTAGCAGGGCACTAAGATGTGCCTGCTCCTTTAAGGCTGTAGCAGCCTAGCCAGGGAGCTCTGCAGGCTAAACAAATCTCCCCAGCTGTGGGTTGCCAGGGTAACAGCCTAAGGGGGTAATTTGGCAGCACCTACAGGCATCACATGACAGGAAGGAGGCAGGGTCTTGGGACATATAAGCCCAGGGCTGTAGCTTTCAGGCACACATGGTCTCTCTGGCAACTGCCAGGGAAGAAGCTCCTGTATGAGGAAGCTACCTGAGACCTGGTGCTGCCTGCTTTGCTACTCAAGTGCTACAAGACTTTAGGAACCTCCCAGGTACTTAGGCTAAGGAGCATGCTGTCCTAAGGGTGGAAGTTTGCCCTATAAAGGGGTATAGCACTGTTGTCAGTGTTAATATTTAAGTTATAGCCTAGGGGCTTATTCTTGTATTTATGTCTATACCGAAGGACTGGGATGAGGTTATAAGGGGAGGTTTGGAGGCCTCATTAGTGCCTGGAGAAAGAGGCATCCAATTTGGGTTGAGTTCAGTGTCAGGCACAGAGAGAGACGGGTACAGCTACAGAGGCAAAGGGAGCCCCAGCACCAGAGGAACTCAGGAGGGACAGACAGTAGTATAACACCTGCAAGGCTTGGGACATGATAAGGGGAAGTTGGAATTGTATAGTAAGCCCTGGGTATGAGGGCATTAATGGGCAGTCTCCTGCCTTAGAACCAAGTCATTAATTTTATCAAAGGCATGGCAGGCAAAACAGGCAGGTGGGTGGGCTGGGACTGGGACTGAGACTGGCCCCGGGACTGCCTCCTGTCACAGTAATGTTTTGTACAAATTAACAGAATATTCTAGTTCTCTGGATATTGCAAGATGGAAGAAAAATTCTGTGATAAGCAAGCTGTGATGCATGTTACTTTTGATAGTTCCACTCTCTTATAACTAGGATACCTGGGTATAGAAGCAAATTTGGATTTAAGCACTCTTTATCAATGAGAGAGCCTTAATAACTTTTAAATATGGCATTAACATTTGTAAGACATTAGGCTCTTTTGAAAGTTTTACATCAGACTGTGTATTATACAAATAGTATTAAAAAAACTTACTTCTAACACCATTTTTTAGTTTTTCAGTAGCCCCTAACATCTCTCTAGATCTAAATAGCATAATTCAATGGTGTATTTTCAGTCTCACTTTCAAACCTCAACAGAGTCAGATTATTGAAAATAAACAGGTTATTATGGCAGTTATTTTCTACTATCAAGTGCAAATGTTTTCTTCAGTAGTTTAGAAAAATGTATTACATTAAATTTCAGGACACAGATAACATTTTAAAATGCTGACCCGTGTCTTAAAACATCCAGCTAGTGAACACCTGTTATTTGGATTGTCTTTTTCGGCCTGTGTTTGACCAGGCGCTACCACAATGGAATCCTAGTCCATGATTGAAGATCCAAACCCTACAATAACCCAAATAATAAAAATATTAGTGTCATAGTTTCTCCAATTGTGTGTTTATGTATTTATGTATAAGTGATTGATGCAATGTAGATTAACATCTATAAGACTCTTTTCATTAACGTCTCTGGGAATAGGTTCAAGTCCTAAATTGATAGGCTAGGAAAGAATTGACTCATTGTAGCTAATTACACATTTTAATAGCAGAATGAAGACCAGTGTTTCTGTACTCCTTTGACAATCTATAATCAATTTGACAAGCTGATCTTACTCGGGCATACTTTTATTTAGAGTTAAAAATAAATCCCTGAAAAGATGCAGTTTCTTGAGGGAGAGGAAGGCAGGAAGATAGAAATAATGATGGGTCTGCTTGACCTTGAAGGCCTTATACTGTTATAGTCCAATGTTAGTTTTGTCATATTCCCTAAAAAATGAGTTATTACAATGGTTTTTAGCATCGAGATTGAAAGATTCACACTGACTTTGCTAAGTTCTGAATTAGGCCTTAAACTTATTTTCTCACTCTTCCTCCTCTCCGTCTCCTGCCCCTTTAATGAAGAGATACAAGGCTGGGAAAGGAGGAGAAGAGGCTCAGATGAAAAGAGAGAACAAAAGAGGGGACAAAAGCTTATTTAGTTAAATAATTTGCTCATGAAAGGTATTTGGGCTTGAGATGTTTCCTAGGGGTGTGTGAAGTAGGCAGTATTTGATTCAGATTCGGCCTGATTTGGGGGACAGTGAATTGATTCACTGATTTGGTCACTGTCCCAATCTGATTTGGGGGAATGTGAATCTGAAGATTTGATTCTGATTCAGAGAATGAGCGATTCAGCCATAGACACAGCTTTATGTTTTTTCTACATACTTTTGAGGTACCAGGCATAGCCCATTAATTTTGAGATGGTGGGGTGCATAGAGCATCCCACAGGATTGTGGGGCAGGCGGTGTTCCCCCATGTGCTTGTTGGTGGATGCAGAAGTGGACTGGAAGTACTTCTGGTCCACTTTCAGGTCCGCCACCAAGTGTAGTGTGTGGGGGGGGACCCCCCCCCCGCACTGCTGTGGGATGCTCCATCTGCCCCACCATCTCAGCATTCACGAGCTGTGCCTGGTACCCTCAAGGTATGTACAAAAAACATATAATGCTGTGTCTATGGCCAAATCATCAAATTTCTATGGTTTCCAACTACATGAGAGAAATTAAAAATTGCTCATTTTCCGTAAGTTCACGAGCCATCCAGAAGGGGTTTCCAATGTATCTGCTATAATCTTGCTCTACAGCAGTGGTTTTCAACTTGGAATGCCACAAAAACCTTCCAAGGGTGATGCACTACTGTGATGGGCTGAACCTGATCTATGCACCCCAGATTTCAAGTGGCATATCGGGGCCAAACTGAGAAACAAATGCAGCAGAAAGATAAACATGCTTGCATATGTTATACAGGCAGGTGCACCGATTCTCCTTCAGCTGCTTCTCAGTTCCTGAAAACACCAGAGTTCAGGGCAGTTCTGTTGAGTGGCAAAAGCATCTATCTCCAACTATGTCACTCAAAGTACATTGGAGGCAATGAAAGAAAAGGGTCACCCTTTGCATAAATGTGCATTTTAAGGTCCCCTCTACACATTACAGGCATTGTGCAATTACCTAGTTAATTGTGGAATTACCATAAGACCAGCTACATGTGCAAAGTACTTATCACATGATAAAGAGCACCAAACAGCTATAAAGTTAGACCCCTGAAGTCTTTACTATAATTATAGCCTGTTATTAATGAGCTTTTAATTTGCATGTCTAGGAAGTTTTCCCTGCAACTGGGAGCCCTGTCAGGTGATGGGGTTCCCACCCACAGGGGTGCACCACACTGATGTGACACCTCTGGGCTCTGGTGATCAAAGCAGCCATGATTCTCAGGACTTGGGAGTGCATAAAATCCCTGGGCTATAGGGAGTAAGGTAGCCATGATCCCCAGAGCTTAGGGGTGAGTGAAAGCCCTGAGCCCTGACTCAGGGCTCCATGAAACCCCAGGGCCAAGGTGTTCCTAGTAGGGCTGTATGAAACAGCACCATTTCGTTTCAACTTCCATTTCACCATTTTGAAGGGACAGTGTTTTGTTTTGTTGTGTTTTATTGCAAAGCACTCTTCAATTTCATTTAGTTAAAACTGTTTCACTGTTTCGACGTTTTGCCCATAGGCTATAATAGGGAATCATGAAAATGCCTAAAACTCTGTCATTTCTTGCCTGATTTGGATGAAGATTGCAGGGATGGTAGCCCCTTCTAAGGGCATGAAGTCTGCCAAGTTTTAAGGAGATAGGTGCATAGATTTCTGGGAAATTGCACCTCAAAGAGTTGAAAGAAACTCTAACCACTTGCCAGGAGTGGTAGCCTCCTGTCATCCTGCATGCAGATCTGAGGGCCCACACCCCCAGGAGGGATGCAGGACTGTGCCAGACTCCTCCCAGGGGGTCATGATCCCCCACCCCAATCTGCACATGGGATGAAAGCAGGCTGCCTGGCTTTGGAACTCAAAATGTTTAGAAATTTTCAAAACATTTCAAGTCCCCTCATTTCATTTTGAAGCCTTTTGTTTCATTTCAATTTCACAGGTTTGAGCTCAAAATGTGTAAAAACAGGTTCAAAATGAAACACCAGGTGAAATTTCACATGGCCCTACTTCATAGCTAGTTCAGTCCCCAAGGCCCAGGGGTTTCATGCACCCCGAAGCCTGGGAGATTTTTGGCTGTTGACAAAATCTGGCTTGGACTGGGACCTCAAGCTGGATCTGCAAGCTGTTTCTGTAAGCCAGGCTGGGACCCACCAGCTCTAGGGGTTGTTGGGGTACCCCCATGGCTGGGAGCCCCTCAACTAAGGGGGCTTCCAGCCATGGGAGCTTGCAGTGGATTATCCCTGCTCCAGCAATAACATGTGATGGGATCTAATGCACAATCCTGCAATTGCACCTCCTGCCACACACACAAGACATGGCAGGAGGCATGAATGTGTAGATTGTGCATTAGATCTCATCACACTTTTACCTGCATGTGCAGAAGGGGCCTAAATTTTACCCTTATAGCTTTTCCATGTTCAATAAAGGAATATTTGGGCCCATAAATTAACACTATGTGCATTTAAAGAAAGAAAGGAAAAGCAATTGAATGTCATTTCTAAAGGTTTGGTAATAAAACACCATACTTCAATGTAAAAAGAATCATTTCTCCCTTGAATTGCTTAATACATGTGCTACCCATACAATTTATTTTACACTTAGAGTGCCTAATTACCAATTTTGCCACATACCATCATTTGCTTGAACTAGAAAGAGGAATCCCATTTAGCAAAAGGCCTTGATCTGACTAATTCATATAATCATATAACCCTGATTTAACTGGTGATTTTGATCATGCTGAAAACTATCCTCTTGAGTAATAACTCAAGATTATGGTTATGATTTAAGAAAGCAATTCAAGGATATGCTTAAATGGCACTGGTTTCAACAGGAAAGACTTAAGCATATCCTTAAATACTTTGCTGAACTGGAACCTTACTAACAGCTGAGTGATCATGCAAGCCTGCTCCTCTGCACCCATGAGAGATTATTAGGATGCTGTACTACAGGGTTAGTAACAAAGGTCAGAGTTTCCCCAAAGGGAAACAAGATTATAACCCACACTATTTTATGCATCTCTGTCTCCCAAACTACATCAACCTTGCATGTTATTTACTACTACTAATTATAAGATTGAAAGCAATATGAACTGGTTCCTCAGCTTAGGTTCTTATCCCATGCCTATCAGAGTGATATTTGATGTCAGAATATTTCTACATTGCACTATCAACTATGTGCTGTTTCAATCTTAGAAATACTTAAATTCTAATAGAATAGATTCAACGTAAAGTAAACTGATTAAACTAATTAAAGGATTATCATCCCTTTCATCACAAAAGAATCCATACCAAAAATGAAAAATTTGCATGTTTCTTCCACCTGGCCCTTGTCTCAGCTTTGTTATATTTCCTCCCATGTCATGCCCATGACTACAATTAATCTAACAAGTGGAATAGTAGTTTAACCCTTAGGAGCAGTTTCTCTCACATTAGGTTTCATGGATTAGAAAAAAGTTTTCATTTGTGAAACACTGAAAAAGTTAAGAAATAATGCAAAAGATTACTGGGGTGACTTTGGCTCTTCAGAAGGCAGAAATCCATTTCTAAACATAAAAAAAATTTTGAACTTTATCAATGTTCATCTTATTAGCAGGAAAAAGTACATTGGAAAAAGGGCTTAGACATTTTCAGAATTTATTTTATGGAAAAATTATATTTAGAGGAAAATTTCTTACCATTCACTGTGGTGGAGAATTTTCTTTATCAGCCCAATACTCATAATATTATATTTAAAATACTCAAACTTGGCCATCTTAAAAATAGAAGGGCATGCTCAAGAAATGATTAGAGAAGTAGGAGGAAAACAAGGAGAGAACAGAGTGACAGAAGGATAAGATTTCAAGAATAAGAGCATGGTTGACTTTGTTGAAGGCAGTTAGCAGGTCAAGAATGATGAGCATGTTCTGACATTTGGCTGAGAGCAGGTCGTTAAAGACTTTGGCAAGAACAGTTTAATGGAGTACATGGAACAGAAGATGGATTGGAGAAGAAGTAGGAGAAAATTAGAGAGGAACTCTAGACAGCAATTTTAAACAACATGTTCAACGAGTTTAAGGATGAAAGTGAGACAAGATAGGGCAGTAGTTGGAGAGGCAAGACAGGTCAAAGGTGTTGTCTTTTTCAGCTTGTATTGCAAGAAAGAGAGAAGAGTGTGAGGAGAGGTTAAGAAAGATAATAAGGGATGAGTTCGGAGAAAATATGAGACGGCAGGATGAAAAAGGGAAAAAAAATCAACAAACTTATCTATAGAAGAAAGGGAAGAGGCAGCAGGAGAAGACCGTGGCCATACAAAAGTTATCAACAGTGGTGGGCTGGAAGTCACAGAAGGTCAGATTACTGGGAAAGGAAGGTAGAAGTTGATGGACAATATTAAAACACACTGCATGATGGATAGAAACTCAGCAACAGATGAGAGAGAAAACAAAAACTGTTCTCGGTGAAGATCAGATTACATCAACATTTCTGTTGATTACTGGGAGAATTGAATCAGGGTTATATAATGATGACTTCTTTCATCCTGAAAGTGGAACAGCCTTAAGATGAATGTAATAAAAATCAGGGAACTGAACATGGATCAGGCCATTTGTGTGATAAAAGAGGAGAATTTCACATGGTTTTAAATATGTTCAAGTTTAATTTTTGAAAGGTCATAACATTTTTCACTACAATCATTCTCTGTGACTTTGATTTTCATCCTGTGAACCAGAACATAGTTTATGATACAAATAACACGTCATTTTATATATGGAAGAAATATATACTTCCTATACCTATATGGACGTGTTTTGGTAGGGACTTAGGATCGATTTCAGTGTAAGTATAGGTCCTTTGACTTCAAAAGAGATCTATAAATTTTCATGTTCCAAATGTATTATTTCTATAAAACACAGAAAACTCCAAATGTACAAGGTGTTTTGAACATGTACTGCCCTTGCTGTGTATGTGTTCTGAAGATGAGTGACATGGAAAAGGGAAGGAAGAGGGACAAACAGAATTGAGGTGAAGTGCTGGCACCATTTAAACCAATGAGTTTAACATTAGCTGAAATGGGTGTTTTTTACCTCAATAAGGTGATAGCAGTCTTACAAAATTCCTTTTTACCTATGTCTCTTATAATCTCTCTCTCTCTCATTATAAACACTGTTATAAATAAATTAAGGGCCCCTACCCTGGGGGTCTTTAAGAAGAGGCTGGATGCCTACCTGGCTGGACTCGTTTGAGTCCCATTTCTCTTTTTGGGGTTTTTTGTTGTTCTCCCGCCCTGGCGGGGAGCCGGGCTAGAAGATCTACTAGGTCCCTTCCGACCCTTAATCTATGAATCTATGAATCTATGAATCTATGAATCTAAAGCTTGAATTTAAATGATGTACATTATATGCTCAAAAACCACATTAAAGGATGTTACTAAGGTCAGAAAGTCAATCTCTGACAAGTGAACCAATGCCAGAAATGAGCTTACCTTTACATATATACATATTCATTTTGATAGTCTTTAATTTCACAATCACATTCTACAGGAGCCTGGCTCCATTCATTAAACAGAAGAAAGAGTGTTTCGTTCATGAGTAACTATTCAACCATTTCACCATATCTTTCTATTTGTGCCTTATGTCTTAATTTACTTTCCACCACTTAAACCCTGCTCTGAATTCAAAAGTATTCATTTCCTCACTGGCTATGGTGACACCTAACACCTGATATTTTTTTTTCCTTCCCCCCCCCACCAAGAACTTAGAATTACATATTTATATATTCAGAGTGTATATTAACTGCACTCAGACACCAGGATGTCAAGCCAGGTACCTAAATAATAGGAAATAATTAATCACCACCCATGCAGAGATCAGTCCTGTGCAAGAGATTCAGTGGCAGAGACAGAACACAACTGCCCAAGTTAGAATTCAACTGCTTTAACCAGGAGAGCTTTTTTTCTTGTGAATAAAAAAGGGAATCACTCCCCACCTTCTAGAGTCTATAATAAATGGGGCAGACATCCTAAAGACAACAGTTCCCTTCATTACACCACCGTGATTTGTTCCTAAAGCATTTCATATA
Source organism: Gavialis gangeticus (assembly GCF_001723915.1). Classification (NCBI taxonomy): domain Eukaryota; kingdom Metazoa; phylum Chordata; order Crocodylia; family Gavialidae; genus Gavialis; species Gavialis gangeticus. Next base: position 191,166,428 of record NW_017729032.1, on the reverse strand, counting down.
CCCCATAAATACAAAAACATGAAAGGATTCCCTGTTTCCACAATGAAAGTTGCTCTTTACTACTTTACAGAGATGATGCTATGGCAGCTAAGTAAGCAAGCCATACCCATGTGCATGAACTGCGCGTGCCCCGGCAGCTGGGAGGGCATAGCTGCGCCAGCAGCGGTGGGAGCACAGTGGCAGTGAGCGGAGAGCTCCTCCAGATGCTGCCAGTGCTGTTGGCGGTGGGTGGGGGGAGCACCGACCGGGGGTTTGGTGATCACCTGCAGGCACCACTGGCAGTGGTGGTGGCAGCCAAGGGTGATCAGGGACCACCTTTTTGCAGGGGGGGTGCACTACCATGCACAGGTGCAAAACTAAACTGCAAAAGTCCTCCCCAGCCTCAGGCATGCCCAGTTAGACAGAACTTGTAGGGAACCTAGGTGTTAAAATCTAAGAAGACTGTACTGAGAGATGCGTTTTCAGAAAACATGATTAAAATAGAATTGTGTAGGGATAGTAAAAACCATAATCATACCTGTTACAAAAGCCAATGCCAAGCCAAGTTTCAAGCCCTGCTCCTAATTGTGGGAACACTAGAGCTTTTCAAAGAAAATGTTGCCAGAACATTATAAAATAGAAAACCACTGATTTTTCGTGTTTTCCCCTTGGCTTTCTTTCTTAAAACAGCTCTGCCATTCTGCCTGAAATTCACCAAAATTCAGCCTGGGGTAGACAATTGGTTGGAGTACTTGTCATTGTGCTAAGCAGTCTGGAAATCAGGTAAGAAAAGGAGGAATTCAATCTCATTTATGAAAGATTCAGTTTCAGCCTTCTTGGCCATTTCATCTGTACACAACACTCCTACAATCATGAAACCTACATAACCCTTTTAATTATATTAAATGAGTCCTGGATTCAATAAGTGCTAATCTAAGAAGTCCCAAGAGATTTGATTACACAAATTAAGTTTGGATAAAGACACAATCTTGAGATTTACTTCTTCATTTTAATTTAAAAAGCAAACAAATCAGCCAATTTAAAGTTTAACCATTGCAAAAGTCTGACACTTAAAATCCAGCCATCCCTGCAGGGACTTTTTAGCTTATTCAGCATTACCAGGGAAATGTCATTGATTTATTTGACTTCCTGTAGAAAGAGCACTCCCTCCTTTCAGGAGCAGCACACTTTCAGGCAGCCATGAAAAACTAAGATGTAAAATAATATGGAAAATTATGTCTAACTTAATTTAAAGAAATAATTCACTGTAGTCTAAAGTTACATGCCCTTTTTCCAGGTATTCTGTATCTGACTTAAGAGACTTTCTACATTGTACTCCTCTCTTTAAACAGATGTAGGGTGAGACTACGCATTTGAATTAGACCACTTAAAGAACACTTAAAACATGAACAATTACAAATTCATACACATTAATAAGTGCTAAAGACCCTTTAAGCATCTAAAAGTTATGCCACTTCAGGCAAGGGTTATCTCCTAAACCCTACTACCCAGCATGCATTACCTGAACTTCTCATTACTCCACAGAGATGACCTGCAGTCCTTCATCTTTCCAGACAGCTCTGTTCCTAGGTGTACCAGCTCCCTGCCTGGACTCTACAGACCTGGCTTAATATCTGAGGATCAGCATCAGGTAAGTGGGAAGGAGGGGGGAAGAGGAACAGGGGGAGTAGGGCAGGGTGTGGAGAGGGAGGGGGCATGGGAAAGGAAGGGTGGGGGCACGTTTGAAGGAGGAAGAAGGAGCAGAGGGAAGGGGGAAAGAAAAGGGGGGGGCAGGTGAGTGAAACAATTCTGGGAAGCCACAGGTAGGTCTGGCAGGTCTCCGCGTGTCTGGACTGGACCCCACTTCCCTCTGGCTCTTGTGGTGGCCTGGTAGTTCCCTACAAGGAAGGGTGGGAGCAGGGAATGAGATGCTTCTGGGCCACTGCGCGGCCCAGCTGGGGTAGCCATCATAGAGGACCTTATGGTTTTCTGCTAGTCTGTCTTCTGTCCTCTATTGATACAAAACCCAACACCTTTATGTTCTCTATTTTTCTGTTGAAGAAAAAGGCATCCGGTTTAATATCTGCTTAAAAGAGGACAACTGGACTAGGTAGGAACAGCATGGGCTCAATCTAGGTACACAGGGATCTGTGGAGCCCTGATTCTCTTTCACAGCTGCATATAGCCTCTCATCTCCTGCCCCCTCTAACCTGTGCCCCTTCCCCATGGGGAACCGTCAGTCCATCATAGACCTGACAAGGGCTAACATGGGCCAGTGGGGGGGCTCACGGGGGGGCAATCATGGGCAGAGGGAAGCTGGTGGGGAGTGGTGGGGGTCATCTGGGGTAGGAGGCCCCAATTTGGGGCAGAAAGGGGAAATACAGGGCAGCAGGTCCCAATGTATGGCAGCAGGGGGTGATCTGAGGTGGTGGAGGGTGATGAGAATCTGTGGGGAGTGTTGATATGGGGTGGCAGGGCCCAATTCTGGAGCCTATACTGCGGTTAGAGAGTCAGGGAGCAGGCAGACCTTGAAGCTCCTTGAAATGCCCCTGCTCACCAGCCCTCTACCATGTCTCACCAGACCTCTACATGCAGATCAGAATAGTTCACAGTGGAGAAGATACTAACCCCAAACAAGCAACTGCTCGCAGCACATGCTAACTTTGACAAAGAACAATTTCTAACTATTCAGTTGGTCTAATGAAAGATACCACATTTACCCAAAGAACCTTGTCTGCCTATAACCTCACCCATAGCTTTGTTTATGTTTGCTTCATAGAAAACCAGACCCCTACAATCTCTGTAGATTGCTGGCATGTTATCTTCAGTAAGCCCTAAATTGCACTTAGAAAGAGACATCAACATTTCCTTTACAACACCACTGTTGCCTTATTGTTAGTTCAATATTCACAAGCTGAGCAATGTAACATGGATACTTTTTAGGATAAACATCATTGTTAACTGCTCCGTGCACAGTGGTCTACTAGACTGCACAAGTTCCCCTTGGAATGCATAATTCCAATATGTCTTGCTACTTTGATCTGCCCCATTTTACATTATGTAGTATGATCAGAACTGAGACTTTGATTTTTCATTCCTATTCTGCTCTCCGAGGGAGTCAAGAGAATTACTCTCTCTGTGGTTCACTTAAAGCCACCTGACTGGCTCTAATGCAAGTTGTGAAAGCCCTAATTTACATGGGAGAGGTTTGGATTCTCACAGTCTGCTCAATTTCCATGCAAGATCAATGGTGATAAGCCCCTTGTGGACTTTGTGCAGGCACTAGCTTTAGACGCTAGCTAAGTGCCCTCAGCTGACCAGAGAATCTTGTCTTGGGTACTATCTTCAACTGATGGCCTTGTTAGTAGGCACTGTGGTTGGTTAGCCTTCACAGCCACAACAAACTGCATCTTTTATGCATCTCATTGATGATGTTTTCTCTAAAGAAATGTGTATGTCTTACTGCTTGGAGAATATTTTGTTTAGGAACCCACACATCTACTTTATGATACCAAAAAGAATATGGTCAAAAGAAAAAGATTTATATTTAGAAAATATGAATAAAACAGTTTCCTAACAGTTGTTCATATTTCACGCCATTGTTATTTATTGTGAATATTCAAGAGTTCTTATTTGCACAAACTTTGGGGTAATGACTGTTCTAAGCAGAAATATCCATGATGGTGTTAAAATAAAGGGCATTGGCTGTCTATAGATGGGCTGGTTTTTGTTCTACTTAGAAGGTGTCAGAGCAAACTCAATTAATCCAGTCTGCTCCATGTTCTAATTAGAATACCCCAACATCACCTCACCATCAAGCATATTCATAGTTTCTAGGGTCGGAAGGGACCTGAGCAGATCATCTAGTCCGACCCCCTGCCATGGCAGGAAGAGCACTGGGGTCAAATGACCCCAGTAAGCTGGTCATCCAACCTCCTCTTAAAAACCCCCAGGGTGGGAGCCTGCACCACCTCACTTGGAAGCTGGTTCCAGTCTCTAGCTGCCCTGACTGTGAAGTAGCGCCTCCTGATGTCCAACTTAAACCTTCCCTCCGCCAGCTTGTGACCATTGTTCCTGGTCACTCCTTGCGGCGCTCGGGGGAACAGGGACTCCCCCAGCGCCTGCTGATCCCCCCTAACCAGTTTATAACAGGCCACAAGATCCCCCCTCAGCCTTCTCTTTTGAAGGCTGAACAGGTTCAGGTCCCACAACCTTTCCTCATAGGACCTACCCTGCTGTCCCTTGATCATACGAGTGGCCCTCCTCTGGACCCTCTCGATGCTGTCCACATCCCTCTTAAAGTGCGGCCCCCATATTTTAAAATGGCAACAGGGGTGATTTAACTAACTAAAAGCTCATCAAATGAGTTTTAAAGTTTCTCCTATGGCCATTTTAAAATGAGAGAGGAGTGGGGCTTAATACATGTGATGGGGAGCCATTTTAATTACAGCGGCTGTGAGGGAACCACTCTAATTAAAATGGCCTATCCCTGAGCACATGTATAGGCACCTGTTATGTCTGATCAATAGTGTTCATCATTCACAGTTCATCTACCTGTACCTTTATTTTTAAAAGATGTAGTCCAGCATTTCAGTCATTGGACCACTACTAGCTCCTGAACAAGACAATAAACATGGGCACTTTTACATGTGATCCTGACACAGTGCCAGGTGCTTTTAATTAGCAAGCCATGCTAATTAAAAGTGCCCATGCATTGCAAGTATCAGTGGCATGGTGTGCCTCCATGCTTAGAAAATGAGGAGGGGGAGCGCTTTGAACTAAAGCGTATTCCATGTGTTTTAGTTCAAAGTGCACTGCCGGTATTTTCTCAGTGTGAAGATGTGCTGCACTGCTGATACACATGACACCCAAGGCTGCCAGAGTGCATCAATTTACATGCTCCAGCACACTCATTTAATCAAGTCTGCTCTGATGCACTGGATTTCCAGTGCGTTAGAGCAGGCTACCAGCATGTGTGTAAGTGCCTATTGATAGTGGATAGACTGTTATTTTAAATATACAAACATATATATAAAATAAGCATTCTGAGTAATAAACAGTTTTGCAAAAAATTAACATTGGTCAACAATTTTAAAACAAATGAGTATCTGTATGTATATGTATATGTGTGTTTGTATGTGTATATAAATATAAACACTGAAAGCACTAGAAATGTAAAGTTTGGACTTGACAGTAATGTAAAAATATAGGAGAATGAAACATAAATCCCATTAGAATTACTTTATATACAAAGATACCTATAAAGATTCACTTTTGTACAAATTTTACAGTGGATTCAACAAATTAGCATATATTTCCTTAAGCAAAGTAAGTTTGTTTTTCTCACTTCAACTATTCACAAGGAAACATCAATATCATGACATTTCAAGAAATGGAGTTACATTTTACAAAAATACAAAAGGAAAAACTGACTACTTCAATCAGATTTATCATTTGTTAAACTGAAAACCTTTTTTGAGGGGTGGGGGAGGGGTGCATCACATAATCAGTATAGTGAGATTCAATCCCTTTTTCCTAAAAATGTTTCTGCATCTGGGACAAGAAGAAAACCAGAAATAAGAATCTTTCTTGTCAATCTAGCCTGTGATATGATGACTCCTTGGATGTGCTATTGTTTGTGATGCCAAATTTGAAATGATCTATATATGTCCAGATTGAAAAAATATTGGAAGAGAGTACATAATGCAGTTCTGGTATAGAAGATCAACATGCAGAAAACATGCACTAGAATTCAGGAACTACAATGACTAATATTAGATGTTTTTACTTGGGGTGGGGGACTATACTTTTCAAATAGATGACTGTCATATTTCCAAGATTATTAATATTTAATGTAATGTTTAGTAACAGCCAAACAGTGCTGTATAAGGTGCTAGAAGTGTATCAGTATAGACACTGAATACCATGTCAGATTTCCAATGCTTTTGAGCTTTTTTGAGCTTTACTGTTAATAAAATTAAATAACGGTTTGTAAAATAGAGGGAAATTCGAACTTAATTGAAAAGTTAAAGGGAACTATTATTATAAGAAAGATATATATTTTTGTCATTTCTGTTTTGCTCTACCATAAAAATTCTCTGAATTGAAGGTCAAGTGTTTATCTTTTTTTTTTAAGCCTCATAAAATACAAAAGGAGTTTTCAGTATTTGGGCCGCAGGCTGGTGCTCAATGGCATCTTATCTGTAAGCTTGTCAAATCTGGGAAACATTGTGAACTAGTCCACTAAAGGTAAATGATGATGTTCCTTATGTTGAATCCACATTAATTTTCTAGACTTTTCAACGTAAAGATCCAAAGCAAGCAGTTTTCATAATGAGAAAAAAAACTGGCAGAAAGTTTATAGGTTTCACAGTGAATCGGATCATCAGCTGGTGTAAACAGACATAGGTAGTGAAATGAATTTTGCTAATTTATACTAGCTTAGGTCTGCCCCTGAAAGGTAATATAATTTCATGGAAGACAATTATTTTTCTTTTATAACTGTAAACACAACTCAGCCTCAGTAACTATAAAAACCAAGTGACCTGTAGGATGGATATACCGTTGCCAAACATGCCGTAAGTATTCCAGTTTTATTTTCTTATCTAAGTTGTTAACTAAGTTTTCCCTTCCGTGGCCCTTCATTTTTTTTCTCTATTTCACCACACTACACCCACTCCCCATAATGTCTTTTTGACAACCTAAATGTATCTATTATTCAAAACACTATTTTATCTCCATTTAATCTAAGTGCAACATCAGAAACATTTAAAAATAAGAACAGCAATGTACTACAAATTTAAATAGCAGTTTATCTAACAACTTTTAAATACCTGATATCACATCTATCTTGTTTGTTTTGTTCTGTTGCTACATGTTCCTTAAGTTGTTTTCTTTGTTTGTTTTAAACATTTCTAGGTTTAACAAACTATTCTTTAACTGTTCTAACTCTTTGCTATAATAGCTTACCTTCCCTTCTTTTAGAATGTGTGTCAAAAATGTTTGTGGAGGCAGTCTTCAAAATGTTGAGAGAGTGTAGTCAGCTAAACACACCCACCTCTTCTTCTCTGGTTTATAGAAGTGCTCATAGATTTTTCAGCTATTTGTAGAAACATGATAAAGTTAATTGACTGAATCATGAAAATGACATCAAGATGGAAGGTTCTCTCTTACAATTTTGATTAACCCAAGTGCACAAAACAAAACCTGTTATAAAGCTTCAACATTTCTGATTAGGAAAAGATTGCTGTAAAGTCAAGTTTTAACAAGGTCAGTTGATTTTTGTTTCTTTTTTTTTTTCCCCTTCTGAAAAAAGAATCTGACACCTCAGATTGCAATTCGATTGTTATTTGGTCTATTCTGTATTCCTCACAGCAGGTGAAAACTGTAATATTCAAGTAGCAGAACTTCTACAGAAAACAAAAGTAACCTTGTTAAATATTATGGGGCAGCCCATTATCTGGTTCTAAGTTGGCACAGCTCCACTGAAGCTCCAGTCAAGTTACTTTGATATGAGACAGATTTTTATTTGGCATAGATTTATTTATGTTTATCATAATGATGATTTGTTTTTAAGTAGAAGAGATTAAAGCAACTACAAACACAGTGGAAGAAAACAAAAGGAAAATAAGTATTAACCAGATATTCTACCAACCCAGATTTAAGCATTAAATATGAAAGTAGTAACAAGCATTAAAAATTACCAGTTTGAAGCAACCAGCACATATGCAGCAGCAGCTGCCCTTCTTTCCCTGCTTATGTGCTCATTGGACGCATCGTACACATGCATTTGATTCAAGATCAGTTTACTTGAGAGTAAAGTATTCATGCCTAAATGCTGCTGGGCAGGCATCTACACGTACAGGAATGTGGGAGCAGATTTGCTGCTCCTAGCAGCAAATTGCTGCCACTTCTTGTATCTCTGCAATAGGGTCACTTCCGGGGGGAGCTCAAGACTACCAGCTGCTAGCTACTAGCAAGCGCAGCCAAAGCCATCTTGAGAAACACATCCCACCCTGGCAGGGACGACCAGCATCCTGGGCTCCTGCTGGCCCACCACACTGACTGTCAGCTGGCCCATAACTGTCTGGGCCCTACTGGCTCCCTCATGTGCACTGACCACCTGCCTGGCCATGGAACATCATCTCAGGGCCGTCACCACTGTGCAGCAACTACCTGGACCCCATCTACCTGGCTAGATCCTGGCAGGGATGCTGACAAAGGGCTCCAGGATGCTGCTGCCAGGACTTGTGGCTATACATTGTACAGAAGACCTGGGATGATGAGCAGTGGCTGGAGGCATTCAGGATGACCCAGGCCACCTTCCTGGATCTCCTTGGGCAACTCTTCCTGCATCTGAAGCATCAGGACGTCACTATGAAGCCACCCCTCCCTGTGGACACCCAGCTGGCCCTCACTCTGCTGAAGCTGGCCATGCCTGCCAGCCTCCATTATGTGGGCCATCTCTTATGTGGGCAAGGCTACTTCCACAGAGGCCATCCTGGAGGTGTGCGGCATGCCGGGGCACATGGTGCTCCAAGTACATGAACCCCTGGTGGTGGTGGCAGGGTTCCATGCCCTGGGATTCTCGCCTCCCTGTCACTTGCCCACCCCCTGGTGACTGGCCCTATTACAGCCAGGTGTTTCACTCCATTGTGCCCCAAGCTGTCATCAACCATCAATGCCTTCACCACTGTGAGCACCAGCTGGGTGGGCAGTGTCCACATCCCCTATGTGTTTTGCAACCCTGCCCTGCCAGCCCTGCTGCTAAGTATTTGCTTCATGCTGTGGGTGCTGGACCTTCACCTGGGTGCCATGGTGGTCCTACCCCTCCTCACTGGGACCCTGCTTACCTGCTCCTGCCCTGGCTCATGCAGACCTTCACCAGCTAAATGGACCCCTACCTGGCCCACTTTAACTGGTGTCTGGTCTGGAGCCATGCCTTGGTGACATGTTCTTTTTGGCCACCTCAAGGGATGCTGTCACAACCTCACTGCCTGCTCAAGTTTTCCAAGGACATCTCCCAGGTCACTGTTGCATCCTGCATGCTATATAACATCTGCAAGGCCTGGGGGAGCTGTTTTTTGAGTCCTGGGTGGAGAAGGTGTGGCAAGTGGAGGCTGCTTGACAGCGGGAGCAGCAGCTGCAGTGGAATCAAAAGCAGCAGAGCCCCCCTTCTAAGACCCTGGGTGAGCCACACACCTGCCAGCAGAGGCCTGGGCACCAGATGTTGGCTAACTCACATGAGTGGCAATGGGTGGCTGTTGTAACCCACCTGGATAGCTGTCCATAGTCCCCCAACCCCCCCCACAGAACTATGTTTGATGCAGACATGTCTCAGAACAGTTTTTATTCTCCTCACATCAGAGCCCTCTCTCCCGCTTCAACAAACAGACCACCCCAACACCAGAGCCCCTCCACCACCCACCCTACCCACCAAAAATAAAACACCTTCTTCCCCAAGCAAATTATTTACAAGCCAAATGCTGTGCTTGTGTGCATGCCCACCTGACATGGGTGGTGATGGGGTCATTGTGCCTATAGGTAGAGCCCAGGGAGAGGTGGCCAGCACCCTGGCCTCTGGCTGCTCCGCTGTGGATGCATATGTCACAGAGAGCCCAGTGGGTAGGGAGTTCTCCCAGGGGTGACAGTGGCCAGTGGTCCCCCTGCATGAGTGGCTCCCCATCTGGCAGCTGATGTCCATAGCCAGCAGGGCCAATGTGTAGTTCTGGTCCCACTGCAGGCAGCTTTGGCTCTACACGCATGTGGAGCTGCGGCAAGCAGGGGGGCTGGGTGGTGGGGACCAGGGGTGGGGCCAGGGCAGGGGCTCATGGAGGGTAAAGGAAGCACTGGACCTCTGTCCAGGCCCATGGGGGGGTGGTTGTTGGCTGCCAGGGGGCAGGATGGGCTAGGGTCAGGGCTCGGCAGCAGGCAGCATAAAGGTGACTTCCAGGGCCAGGACAGTATCCAGTGCCCAGTGGTCATCCTCTGTGGCCTGTGCTGCCCTGTCCAGGACTACCTGCTGCTCCCACAGTGTCTAAACCCACTCACAATCTAGGGCCAGGAGCTGCGCCCAGAACTCCCAGTCCTCCTGGTCTCACATGTCTTCATGGGCCACGTCCTCCATCCACCATGTCCTGGCAGGCTATGTTCTCTGCCCACCAGGCCCTTGTGTCTGCCAGAAGGTCCTCCAACACCAGCGAATCCACAAGGAGGATCCTGTCCTCTGGTGGAGCCAGTGTATCTGCAGGACCCTAGCTGTGGGTTGTGGTGACCCTGAGCCCACATCCTGGCAGTCAACTGCAGCGTCTTCCCTGTGTACAGTCTGCAGAGCCATGAGAAAGAAGCTGTTTGTGAAAGTTTGCAATGTTTCTGAGATAAAACACTTTGTACCGGGGCTGTTCAGTGACTGGCCTCAGATCAGGGGTCAAGCACACACAAATGCCTAGGGACCATGCGAAGTTGGCCAGGCAGACCTGGGCCCAGGTGGCTGCTGGCCAAGCCCCCCAGCCCTTCTTGCTCCTGAGGCAGGAGGCCTGCTGACTGCTGGCTGCAGGTAGCCTACCTCCCTGCCCTATTCCCAGGCCAGAACAGGCCAGCTTCCTGGCAGTACCTGTTGCTATAACTCCAGACCGTGCTGCCCCCCACCCTCCTCCTGCAGGCCAACTACTCTCCTGTGCTGCTACCAAGCCCATGGCACCTGGGCTCAGGATGCATGGGGCTCCCAAATTACTGGGATGAAGAGCTATTTACACCCCCACCCTCCCTACAGGGGGTCTCTCTGGGAAGGTGCCTCAGGGCCAGCCCCCACACTACACTGGCACTCTGCCCTGAGCATGCCCCTGATGCGTGCATCTCAGGTACTGCACAAGGGACTGTTGGCATAGACTAAGGGGTACCCAACACACTATGCCCTGCTGCTGATCTCCATGGTGCCCTGGGCACACCTGCACAACTGACATGGGACCCTGAGCTTCAGCAGTGCAAGGGGCAAGCCCGGGCTTCTCTCCAGCCTCCACTGCCAAATGGAGAGCTACCTGTGGCTGCACTGTGTCACTGGCCCCCCACACCCACGGCTAAGGAGGACATTGCTGTTGGTATCAACACATTCCTCAGCATGTGAGAGACCTGTGCCCACCCAGCTGTGGGGGCATGGGTTTCTCAGTGACGTTTTGCACTGTTTTCTGCCCCTGGATGACCCAGGGGCAAGGGGAATGTGCCTGGACCGAGCATGGAGAGATGGAAAGGGGCAGGGACCAGGGTGGGGAGGGGCTTCCCCCCAGTGTAGGTTTACCATATGGCTGGGGCTGGCATGGTTGGTGGCTCTAGTCGGTCCTGGCTAGTGGCAATGGACTATGGCTCCTGCCCAGCCAGGGTCTCCTTGGAAAGGCCTGGTGCTGTTGATGGCTGGTGGTGACATGGCTAGCCATGCTTCATGACTGGGGATGAGGCTGCTGAGCTATTAGGAATTGACCTGGGGGGACCTGCTGATGGAGGCTGCAGGTGGGGACTTTGGAGGGACAGGCTGCTAGCACCCCAAGGGGCCAACACTGTGAGTGCTGGGGCAGGGCTTAGACAGGCCACCAGTGCTGCTGTACACAGCATGGCTGCAGCCTGGGTCCTGGGGTACAAGGATCTCTGTCAGCTGCCACATAAGGGGCATGCTCGTGAGGGCACTCCCCGACTGTGACTACAAAGTCTTTATGTGGCACTGCTGTGCTGACCTGTTGTGCCCACACTGCTGTATCCAGCCTAACACCCTTTCATACCTGTAAGTGTTGGAGCGCCCACCCCACATGAACTGCCTCTGCACCCCCACCTCACCCTACAGTGCCATTCTCCTTTTAGACCAGTTGGGTCCCAGGTGGCAGGCACTGGTATAAGCAATAACAAAGCAATCAGGGCTCCTGTGCCAGCTCTCTAAGACTATGCAGAGCTGTCCACTGTGCTGCCAGGCCTGAACAGCTTCCTGCAGTGCCCAACACAGGGGCATGGTATGGAATTGGCTGCCATATGATAAGGCAATGACCCTGCAGGCTGTGGGCAAGCCTGCAGGCATAGAGCCAGCCCAGCCCCAGAAAAGGAGAGGCTCCTAGCCCTGGAGCCTTGGGGCTAGCTTCAGGCTGGCCCCCTAGTACCAAGACTGATCAGGAGCAAATTTGCTCCTGGTTGGTGCCTACACATGCATTACTGTGCAGTAACTACAAATGTATAAATTTGCTACTTGCATTTGCAGGTAGCAAATTTACTCACAAGTAGCATCATTTACTACACAGTAGTACTGTGCTATGGCACAGTAAAGTGTCTCATGTAAATGCGCTCATTGAAGTACTAATGTTACAATGGAATCCAGTTGAAAGAACACTGCATTTTACTGGCTCAAATTTCAGTCATAAAAAGGTTAAACTTACATAAAAGCTAGAAATTTCAAATTCCATAATTATGTTTCAATTTATATATATTTTTAATCATCATTCTGATTTTCCCAATAATGTTGGGAGTCTCCTTTTATTCAGTGTATGGAGATTTTCTTTTATCAATAGGACAAATTCTGGAGGGGATGGAATGAATGTCATTAGCTACTGACTCCATTAGGAGAAATAAGCATCTCTAAGGACTGAGTCCTATAATTTTGCAATGTGTTGATCTTAATCTCAAACCATTTAGGAGAGGAAAAAGGAATACAAAGAGGAAAAACTATGGATCAAAAAGGTATGGCTCATATCACCTTTCTGCTGCTGCTGTCCTGATCTGACAAGGCTAGGGAGCCCCAGAGGCAATCCTACCCCATTCCTGTCACTGTGCATGATGCCAGGCTCAAGAGGGAACAGGAGAGGAAGCAGGCAGGTTTCCTCTTCTTCCACTTGCTCCCTCCATTTTTTCATCACACTGGCCCAAAGCAGGTACTGGAAGAAGGAACCTGTTCCCCAGCACCGCCACTGTTCCCAGCTGATCCTTAGATCAGCACAAGGGAATCCTCAGAACCACACTTGCTCCACTCCAGGAGTATGGGGAGTCAGGCTTAGCAGGGGACAGTGGTGGCAGCATACAGGTTCCTCCTTTCACCATCTGTCCTCAGTGGGGGACAGCTGCAGGTGAGGGCTGAGCAGGGAACAGGCACTGGAAGAAGGAACAAGCATACCACTGCCAATGCTCGTGGTTAACCTGGCATGCCACACAGCTACTTCCCACATCTCTTGCTGGAACAGAGCAGGAGTGGCTCTGGGGCTCCCCCAATGTCAAGGTCAGCCAGGGATCTTGGCAGTGATGGTGATGTGTGGGTCCCTCCCCCTCTTTATATACCTGTTCCCTGCCCACCTCCCCAGCATCCTCCAATGGCTTGAGGTTTGCAGCCACACCTCACCTCCCCACCCCCCACCAAAGTCTGAGGGACAATGTGCCATTCCGCCTTTTAGTAAATCCTGGATCCATCCATGAGCCAATACCTTTAACTTACTGCTAAAAAGAGCATTTCACCATTTCACAAATATCTCAGATTTCTCTACAATCATTAATGAATCCTCACAATATCTTCAGGAGGGGTGTTTGATGTTGATTTGTATAGTCTAACATTTTTGGAAGAAAAATACAATTTCTTTAAGCTATGTAAGTGTTGACTAAATATTTAAAATAATCCTACCATCCTCTATATGCATGTTTATAATAATATGTGTACTTTATTTTCTATTAATCCTCTGAAGAAGGTTAAGCTACAATGAGCTAAAACCACTTTAATCCTGAATGAAAGTTGCACTGAGGTGTTTAATGTTGTTTAACTGATGCAATGACTTCAGATCTTTACCTGGTTTATCTCACTTTTTGCTGGATGTCCCTATGTAGACAAACCCTAAAGTAAAAATTGAACAGGATCAACAGGAAGTAATGTCATACTCTGCTCTAACACAGGGAAATAAAGGGTACCATAATCCTTTACTGGGGATGACCAAAAATGTAAGGTACATTAGGATAGCTATAATACATGTTTGAGGGGCAATCTGTAAATCAAATACTTTCACAGAAACCTATTAAATAATTCTGAAAAACAAAGTAGGTCCTATAAAATATTTGATTTAAAGAGGCAAAAAATTAAATAGAAGCTGAATGAGAATTTTCTGATAAACATTTTCATTTGAAAATGCCAATTCAGGGAAACATACAGTAAAAGTTCCATAAACCAGCACCTTACAAGCCAGCATGCTCTATTAACTGGCATGCCGGCTTGTAAGAAGTGCCGTGGCACTTCTGATTTCTCCAATCCCCCACGGCCCAGGGCAAAGCAACCTGTGCTGCCAAGTCCCCACAGCCTGGGGGCATAACAGGCTGCACGGGGCCTGCCTCCCCATCCCACAGGGCCAACAGGGCCCGCAGGAAGGTCGGCAATGCTGCAGGAGGGGTAGAAATGCCCTGGATGTGGCAGGAAAAGCACTAGCCCAAACAGGCAAGGACGCCTGTTCAGGCTGTTCAATTAACCAGCATATTTTATTATCCGGTATCTCTCATTCCAGGGGATGCCGGATAACAGAGCTTTTAGTGTAAATGGTCTGCTTTAAATGAATGCTCAATTTGGGAGAAAAATAAATAAAGCAAATTATTTGTTGCTTCATGTGTCTCAATTGTTAATATGAAATGGAAAAAAAATCTATTTTTCAGATTACAAAGCCTTTTCATGCTGAACAGTATGTCATTGTGTAAAGGTTTGGGGTTTTTTTGTATCAGTTGTAATTTTTAGGTGTGTTTTCAGATCATGAAAATCTGAGATTTCAATGTTTTACCATGATCTGTGAAGGAAACGATCCTAATATCTTAAAAGTACTTTTAAAATACAAAGGTCTTTTCCAGCCCTTTAAATAAACTGTTAACTGAGTATTGTTCAACCACCTGTAGTAACCTGTATTTCCATAATATTTTTTTAAATAAACAAGTAGAAGCAAGCTCCTGACCTGTTAAGCTAAGTTGCTATTGCTTTGTTCACTTTTTATTCTGAAAACACATACAACTTAAGAACTACTCAAATGCTTAGAACTGTCTACTTTTATGACAAAGATACATATTTGCTAAAATAGCAAAAGACGTGCATCCATAGAACTAATTCTGTTTAACTTACTTTCACATTTAAGATGACTCTGACTGCATAAAGTTGAGCAATAAATACCTGTCAACTTTAAAATCACTCCATGCTAATTATATTCTCCCCTGAAAGCATAGTGAATATTGCTGCCACCAGTACTATATCTTGAGTCAGAACTGTTTAAATATGAATAATGATTCACGGAGTTAGGTAACAAACAAACATCACTTTGCATTAAAAATGTCAAGGTTTCAAAATTTCCTGATGCAAAATGAGAAGAGGGAGAGAAAGAGGAGGAAAGCGATCCCAGAATGGCTAACAGGTCAGTATTTAGGAGGTTTAGGACTTGGGATGTGGAAAGACTCAGGGTCATTTATGCTCCAAATTGGCTGGTGATATAACCATCATTCAGCTGGTGATACTGTGTGGATTTTTCTCGTTTTACGTAAAAATTGCATTCTACACCTGGAAATTTACCTGATGGAACAGTCACCAAAACTAATATATGATCATGAAGTATTTCAATTTTGACAAAATGAGCTCTTACAACAAAAAAGAAGGGGTGCATCAAATTTGTTTGGATCATTTTTAATTGTTTGTATTGTTGCACTTAGGAGCAAACCTGCCATAAAAAACCTTTAGTCTAATGTCTAAATATACTTCAGGAGGCAAGGATTTCTTATTGGTCCAACTGCCTAAGTTGGGATAGAGTTAGACAAGCTTTTGAATATAAGACTTTCTTCTTTAGGTCTCATTTCCTAAAATGTGCGCATTTTATTCTCATACTAAATCTTCAGGATTGCAAAAATGATGGCCACTTCTACAAGGAGGATAAGGAATGAAAGCTGATGAATTAGGCCACAGATGTAACATCTAGTGTCTGCACCCTGGGTGGCAGTGGAGATGGCAGATGCTGGGCTGGTTCAGCAGCTGCAGCAACTGGGCTGGAAGAAATGGCTGCCATTCTTGCTCCCCCTTAATTCCTGCTAATCTCTCTTCACTCCACTGATGTTTATGCCCCTGTCTTCTTGTCAATGATCTTGATGTTCTAATATTTAAGTTATCCTTTCTTATGTAATTTTTTCATCTGTTAGCCATTACTTGTAATGTCTCTTTCCTATTTCAAAGCCTGTAGACTGTTTTTAGCTCTAACTAAAAATCTGAACACAGATATGCTAATAGTGACTCACGAGATCAATAACTCAGATGTATCAATGACTGACAGGGCACATCTACGTGAGACACTACATTGCCTTAGTGATGAGCTATACTAACATAATTCATCACTACAGTGATGCAGCATCAGTCGCCATAAACCTGCTGATGGGTTGGAGCCTCAGTAGGGTCAGAAATGAGCCATGTGCTGCTGGGACTGCGTAATAACAAAAGTTACTTTAGTACTTTTGCAAGTACAAAATGACTGTGCAGTCAATGACTTCAGTAACAGCAGTTACTTTAATACTTTAGTAAGTATTAAATGAGCGTGTAGTAACAACTGCACATGACAGGGCCATGTGTAGACTGACCAATGTCTACACATGAAGTACTGTAGGCACTAGAGCTGTGCAAAACAGCATCGTTCCACTTTGACTTCCATTTCGACGTTTCGATGGAACAGTTCTGTTTTGAGTTTCATTTTGTTTTGAAAGAACTGTTCTGTTTCGTTTCATCAAAACTGTTTCTCTGTTTTGACACTGTTTCAACGTTTTGCCCATAGGTTATAAAGGGAAAGCACAAAACTGTCTATAACTTTGTCATTTATACCCTGATTCAGATTAAACTTGCAGGGCTAGTAGCCTCTTATGATAACAGGAAGCCTGCCAAGGAGATAGGTGTAGAGGTTTCTGGGAACCTGCACCTCAAAGTGCTGACAAGCAAATCTGTCACTTGCTGGCTGTAGCAGCCTCCTGTCATCCAGCAGGCAGATCTGGGGGCTCTTACCTATGGGAGGGGGCCTGGGACTGGCACTGGGTGCAGCTCGCACCCAGTACTGGGAAGATTGATGCTGCCACCCATCCCAGGTGGCAGGAGTAGCCTCCTGTGATCCAGCAGGTAGACTGGGGGCCCACACCCCTGGGAGGGCTGTGGGGCTCTTCTGGACTCCTCCTAGGGTGGTGGGAGGCCCCCAGTCTGCCTGCTGGATCACAGGAGACTGCTCCTGCTGCTTGGGAGCGACACTGAGCACAGCCCACATCCAGCTCCAGGAACATTGGTGCTGCTGCCAGCCCCAGCCAGCAGCAACAGTATGCTGTCATCCAGCGTGCATATCCAGGGACTGGTGTTGCCTGGGAGGGCTGGAGGCTGTGCCAGAATCTTCCCAAGGGGTGCAGCCCCTGGATCTGCATGGGATGACAGGAGGTTGCTGCTGCCAGCTGGGACCGGTGCTGAAACCAAGCTGGGCTTTGAAACTTGAAACATTTTGAAACTTTTGAAACATTTTGACTGCCCTTGTTTCATTTCGAAGCTGTTTCAAAGGCTTTTGTTTCATTTCAATTTCACTTTGAGCTCGAAAAGCAACAAAACAGCTTCAAAACTAAACACCCTGTGAAATTTTGCATAGCCCTAGTAGGCACTGTTAAGACACCAAGAAGGGTGTAATTTGTTCTACAAATCTTAATGAGTTGTACATTTAATTATAATGGCTGTAGGACTAATGAAACAACTTCTTTTGACTATTTTTGTGCCTAGCTTGTAGTGTTTTTATAAAGGTAATATGCAATTTAGCTGTAAATTAATGAGCATTTCAATAAAGTTATACTTGTTTTTGCCATAATCTTAACCTGAATAACACAGCTCTAGACCCCAAGCATATTAATAAAGCTTCTAGTTCATCTTGAACTTGAGAAAAATATGTGTTGATACAACACACTATCTGCACACCCCCTTTTAAAAATCCTAGATCTGCCTATGGCTGCTGATCAGGCCTAATGATAAAATCCAGTGAATAAAAGAGTTTCTGCCCTTCTACTTAATTCAGAGGGAAACTGAACAAGACTATCCCCCACACTGGCCAAAAAACAAATTCACAACATGGTGGTCACGTTAAACCTGCTAACCAAGGAAGCTTATCTTTCAGTATGAAAAAGGTAATGTGTTTCAGTAATACAAGCTTTAACTTTTTTTGGCCAGAACTTGGCCTTGCTATAGTTAACCATGTGCCTATAGTGGGATGATTAAACCTTTAACAAGTTCATTGTGCTTACTTTTGAAAATCCCTAGTGGGTCAAAATTATTGAAACTCTCAGCTTGATTTTGCTTATTGAATATATTGGTCCCCAAGCTGTATAATCCACAGTGAGCGTCTCCAGCAAGTGCCCTTCACAGTTATGCTACTAGCATGAAAAACCATAAATACTGATTCTTGCTTCTTGACCCTATTATCTTGAAGACCATCAGAGTAATTGAAATCACCAAGGTTTGCACAGAACTGTTTGCTATTATACTGCACCTTCAGAAGGCTGAGATACGGCCATTTTTTGGTAACTCACAGTTCTGGAAGTTTTCCATTTTGGTAAACTGGAAGTAGTTTAAGAAATGCTTGAATGCTTATCTTGCTGAGGTGATCTGACCCAAGCTGACTTCCTGACCCTTGGACAGGAGGCTGGACCAGATGATCTCGCAAGGTCCCTTCCAGCCCTAAAATCTATGAAAGCTATGAAATCTAGATAAGGGGCATCTTTAAAAGCTCGCTTAAGAGGGATTTTGCAGGGTTGTTTTTTTTTACTTTATGTGCATTTTCTGATTGGTAATATTACTTTGAATTAAGATTTGCTACTTGTTTAAGTGTACTAAAGTTTTCTTAAATGAGAACATACACATTTTTAAAACAAATATTACTTTATATCAGAAGCACCTCGGTCTGACAAAATAAACATTGAGAACTCTTGAGTTTGCTCTTAAGAGTCCCACTGATCCACTTGGGCCCAGGGTAAATAAACTGATTGTGTTTTAGTTTCAGTCTTCAAAAATGGATGAAGAGTTACAATGTTAGTTTGGATTTTATTTCATATGCACATAGCTCTTTGAACAGAATATATGTTATGTCTATGGTGTCAGGTGCACCTCTGCTCATTCTGTTTTGAACAACTCATGTTGGGCTGACATGCAGTTCAGTTTAGAATTGCAGTGGAGTTTTGTTTTTTCTTTTCCTTTCAAGAGATCTTTAGGTGAATGTTTCCTTTCCCTGCTTTCCCATCATATAATCTATGCTATTACCCAAAGCCAAATGACATTTGCTTTAAGTGGTATCTGGAGTTTTTCTTTACAGAAGACTTGCAATAATATGTTTGTATTTACAGGTATGTTATTTTCATTTCTCAAGCAAGAGTGATATGCAATCAATTTGAGCATTGTCCACCCCAATGTTAAAAAAACCCCACAAGTTAGGCTGCTCAAAAAAGGAGATTAGGTTGAAAAACATGACATTCATAAAAATAATCAATGCTGAACTATTTTTGATTGCTTTTGGCTTTTGAGCCTCTTCAGTGAACTCAGGTCACATTTTCAAGCTTTATCTCAGAACCACGAGGGGTACTTTAAAAGGGGAAGAGAGAGAGGAGGAGAGAAGATGAGTGAATGCTAAATTCTTTGGATACTTGCTTATCTCCACAAATCTGATCTTTAAGTGAAACAAATATCGTAAGATGTGAGAAAATGTGAGAAAATCCTGAGAGTTGCAGCTGTAGTCCATTTCAAGTTTGCAGTAAATTATGCTGTAACTTTGGTGATTCAATAATTATGAGTGACTTTAGCTGAAAGGTGCCCATGGTATTTCTGATCCTACTATAATTTATTAATAAATTTATAAATAAATTTCAGTTTTGAAAACAAATGTAGATATGTTTACTGTACCTCTTTAGTGAGCATAAAGGAAGCAAGAGCATAATAGTTTTGTGTTACAATCAATCCAACTGGTGGAAGAGTCTACACCTAATCCATTATGTGAAGAGATCTCTCTGGAATGGGTTTTACCTTCCACAGCATATCACATAACACTGGCAAGCCAATTTGTCATTTGATTGAATGGAACTGCTGTGAGTAAGGCAGAACAACAACAAGATGACTGTGATCCTGAATGTCACTGAATTGTAATTCAATTTCTTTTACAAGTAGCTGTATACACTACATGTTGTATTTCATTAGTCCCTCGATCAAGTTTATTTGGTAACCCATTTAAACACTAGCTGTTCTTATTATGCTTATGTTTTATTTGTACTATTTGTTGATGCTGATTAAAATAAAGCCAAGTACCTACATGGTATTATCATTATAATTTTATATAAAAGTGATTAAAAATAAGAAACCATCTGTAAGACATACTTTACAGGCTGAGAAGTTACTGCCAAGTTCTCCTAATGCTCTTGAAGACCAGATCCTAAAGTGATACAACAACTTCTTTGCGTCAGTCTGTTGGAGCAGAGTGGGCAAATGTAATCCTCTTAATTACTTGATGTAATTACAATCCTGCCATTACAGATTCGCTGAGTGAAATAGAGCCATTGTAAATAATACCTGTGCCACCTCTCCTCACAGGAGCTTATGTACAGACATGCCCAAAGGTAAGAGGGCATGGTCCTCTGATTTCCACATTCTGATAAGCCCTGCTACCCAGAGGAGCTCTTTAGGCAATGGTTATTAATGTTAAAGCAATACTCAGTTATGTCAGGGTGAATTCAGCTTCCAGAGCAAGAGATATAAAACCCCACTTTTCTCCAAAGTACCAGATTTTCTCACATACAGCTAACATCTTTTTATTTATTTATTTATTGCAGAAAAACCCAGCTGCTAAAAATTTTACTCTACATTATATGTGAGAAATAGAGTAAGAACAGTTTCTGCTTTATTGGGTAAAAGTGATAGTAAAATCTGCATACAAGGAATAGGGAGCAAAACAATGAGCAGGGTTGACTCCCTAGCTACTACTGTTATGAGCTATATGGAAAACTCTTTTTCTTCATTCTGCCTTTCAAAAACAGGGTGTGTATTTTATTCTGGGGTGTGTTATATCAAGAAATATGGTATACCTCAGACTGCCCATAATTAGGAACAGTGAATGGTCAGAAACATTAGTGAAATGACTGATTGAAAGAAGTTACTGCACTTCAGGAAAGCTGAAAGCAAGGAGGGGAAAGAAAAAATAAGCAAAATGATATAGCCTGTAAGGAGCACATAAACCAAAACTGAACTTGGAATGACTGTCTTGGAAGCAAGTCTACAGAATGCAGTTTTTGTTTCATCAAAAGGCAGGGAAGGTTTTTGAGTAGATACAGTCTCTTTTATTAGACAAACTAAATAGTTAGCAAAACGTTCCTTGCAAGCTTTTGGGCACAAACACCCATCTTCAGGCAGTGGGAAACTCTGCTGATATTATGAGTTCTCAAACGTAGGAAAGACGCTTGAAACTTGGAAAACTTGTAACATTAGCAGTCTTCCATTGCCTGAAGAAAGGTCTCCCTATGCCTGAGAAAATGTCTGTGCTCAAATACTTGCAAAGAACTTTTTGCCAACTATTTAGTTGGTCTTATAAAAGAGATCACATCTACCCCAAAAACCTTGCCTGTCTATGTCCTTAGACCAACACGGCTACAACCAACAAGCCTGTTTCATCAAGAAGTATCACTTCTATGTAAATTTGGTAAAAGCCTCCCTAATTCAGGGATATACTACATCCTTTTTTGAATGCCTAGTGGAGTGTGGTTTGAACATTATGATCATAAACTGGATCACCATCTAAACAAGTCCGACACCAACCAGTTTCTAATATGATGCTGTTACCATGCCATTAATACTTATAATAAGTAAAGTGACTTTGATCTAGTTCTTTTTATATTGCCTCTTTTTTATTTATTTGCTTGTTCATTTCCTCTGGGCACAAAATGCATCTGTCACTCAGGTCCTTTTCTTAGGCTAAAGCTTACAGAAGTTCAAGACTTATGATAAACATCAGAACATTAAAAAAATACTTACAGCCATATAGATTAACATAGTTTGTTATTTAAACCCATTAGGTAGTATCTAGAAGAAAGAAAATTGAGTGCATTTTAACGACATTTTAACATCAACTGCATTCGTAATAGACATAGAACATGCTCATAAAGGAAGAGAAATAATGAGCTTTTCTTAAATCTTTGAAAATGAAGCAAAAACTTCCAGGGTTCATTTGTTGCTAAAAGCCTTTTTTCTGATAGTTTCTGCTAGTGATGAGCAAATACACTAAGAATGTGTTGGGGGAAAATGCAACATATTCTAATATAATAGTCTTTTAGTTCCATTTCCTTTCATTTAATTGTTACCTTGCAAACCTTGGTTTTTGATGCTTTAATTCCATTCCATTCACTGCATAATTATGTAACGTATATGCAAATATATATGCACACATATTTATAATTGTAAGATTGTTTCTAAGTGCCTACAGGCAGAAGGTTTACTTTCTCTTTGACCCCATGCCTAACTCGTTAATCTTCCTTCCTTTAGGGGTGTTCTTCTGTCTTTATTTCTAGTTTATGATGAACTTATTCAGATGTAAATTAAATCTTTCCGAGGGTATCAAATCATAAAAATAAACAAATAACAATAGAGAGAGCAAGAGAGACATCAGTCCCTCTGTCTACCATAAAAGTAAAGCCTTCAGGAGAAAATACTTCTATGGTTGTTGGCAGATGTGCTGAGTGTTATATAAACTGTTAACTGATTCGTATCACATAGTTTGAATCAAATTTCAATTCGAATTAAGGTTTAATAGACTATCATTGACAGCTCCTTAATAGACCCAATTTTCAGCCTGTATGTGTGAGTTTATGCAGTTGGAAGTAATAGAAGGTGATAATAAGCCTGTTTAAGCACTGCTGCATTGTTGCAGTTATCTAAAGTGCTGTTCAGTTGACCTGATACTTAGTCAGGGTGAAGTGTTGTTGGCACATGTTACTTTATACCTGTTAGCCTCAGCTGTGTTGCAAAAACTAAACTGAGTTTCCCTTGAGGGGATTGATATTTGCAAAGCTTATCTGAGTTCCTAAGAACTGTTTTTCCTAAAAGCAATGTATATACATGTTAATTAATACGGTTTAAATTGCCTAATTTGGACTGCTCTAGCCTGCATTAACTTTAAGCCTCATTCAATGAGGATTAATTCAGACTGGAACAAATTTTAATTCAGACTACAGATGTCCATGCAGGGCCATCCTTGAGGGGGTTGCTAATCAGGGTGATTGTCCTGAGGTCCCACACTTGGGGGGCCCTGTGGAGCCAGGCAGAGTGTTCACAGTGACTCAGTGCTGCCGTCGCTGGCTTCATGTCTGGCCGTTTGGCACTCCCCCCACACCACAGAATCCACTGCCAGCTTCTTCACAACCAGGGCGTGTGCAGGCAGAGCCCTGCACAGGCTGATTTGCCCCGGGCCCTTCACCCTGCTCAGGTCATCTCTGTGTCCATGTGTATATAGTGACTGCTGTAGTCCAGATTAAACAGAGAAAAACATAATGTCTATAAACAGCTTATGCACCCAGTCAACAGCAAGAACTGTGGGTATAAACTAGTCTAACTTGCCATATCCATCTTAGCCCCACATAAGAAAATTTATCTTTCAAAGGCATGAAACAGACACTAAATGAAACAGATTCTTTCTGACTCCATGACTATGAGATATTGCTGAGTAATCCAAAGTAAAATAAGCTAAAAATACCTTGAAACAAAGAATGGAATGGTCATATGCCTCACCAGAACTAAAGTCCCTAGAAATGTGGAAGACAATAACTTCACTTCACTTCACTCTGCTGCATATGGACTTTGGGGGAAGGTAGAGGGAGATTAGATCAAGTTAAAAATAGCCATTCCACCTAAGGGAGATCAGGATGGGGGGGCTTATTGGGTCCACTGGAGGGCTTAGGGGCTTTCTTCCCCATCCCATGGGACCAGGGTCTATTTTTAGCTCCCTGACCCCCAGATAAACTCCACCTCCCACCACTTCCCCACCTCAACTTACTTCCTTAGTTCCCAGCACTAGCAAATGCCAGCACTAATGAACTGGGAGTGGTTTGTGGTACGGTGGGGTTGTTGGGTTTGGGGTCAGAGGCTGGTCATCTACAGGTGGTGGGGAGAGCCAGGGGGGCTAAATATAGCCTGGTGGGGGTAGGAAAAGCACAGATCTGGGGCTGGTGCCAGCAACTGCACTTTCCCAGCCCTGGGACTGTGCTGGGAACTGTACAGAAGTTCAGGACAGTTAAATTGGTCCAGATGTGGGGTTAATTTAGATGGGGTTACCTGAACTTCTGTGCAGTGTGCACTTAGATCCACCTACCTAGTACAACCTCTGTACCTTGGTGATCTAAATTAGATTGGGTGGCCATTTTTAATTTAATTTAATCTACCCATAACCTCCCCAAACATCTGTATGAAGCCATAACCTACACAACAAACAGGGTGACAGCAAAAAGTAAGATTATCAGAAGGAACCTTAATTTCTGACAAGAACTGGTTCTAAAGCATTGGATTTTTCATAGTTTTCAATTAACTCAGGGAGAGGAGACTAATAATAAATCTGTCATACAAGAATGTGAGGGATGCTGCACTCCACACACACACACAAAATAAATAAGAGAGAAGTTTTGTGAATAGACTACAAAAAAGGTACAACATTGAAGACTTTCTGCTTTATCTAATCTGAAGAGCTACTCCTGGAAGGAGTCTAACAGAGTGCCTCATAAGAACTAAGAGAAGTGATCTGCTCCACTAGACTGGGATGGTATGCGGGGGGATGAATTGCTATACACATCTTGTTTCTAACATTCTTCTTTAAAAACATCTGCTAATTGCCACTGAGCTAAATGAAACCTTAGCCTGAACAAGTATAGCAAATTTTATATTTTGATTGAAACTTGGAACAAAAAGCTCAGCAAGAGGCAAAGGGATGATACCTTTTATTGAACCAACTGCATGATTCAGATAGACTTACACGAGTTTCTGGGTACCATTCTGTGATAAACAACATAAGCCATGACAGTGCTCAGCAACTGGAAAGAGAGGGAAGAACTAGATCATTTTTCAAAAATTTGTGTACCAGCAGAATGTGCACAAATGTGTGGCCAAAGAGGATGACAATGACACTTCTACTTCCTCAGGAATTTTTTGTAGGAACAATGGAAAACACTGCAGGAAAGGATGAATTGGCTATCAATTTGAAAGTAAATACAATGCTCTTTAGCAGCAATATCTGGTAAGCACAATGACCTTTTATTAGCAAAATTTCCTATAGAAACATTTTCCATAGGACATTCAGATGCCATTTCATATAACAACAACTACTTAGCATTAGAACAATGACATATTGCTACTAACTGGAGTCAGATGAACAACATTGATGACTTTGAAGTCTGATATTGACGCATAAATCAATGTTGGGCTAGAACCAGTGCTTTTAGTACTAAATACAAAACCCTTGGGTAGTTGAAGGTAAATATGTAAAAGTGTAGATTTAATGTCCACAGATGTGGACATTTTCATATCTTTATTTAGCAAAGACAAATGTTAGCATTAATGCCCATTTCCAAAAGAGGCTTATCAAACTCCCTGAGAAGATGGAGACAATAGATTTTTTTCCGACTACAAACAAATGATTTCTCTCAGCTAGTTATTGAATACAAACATGAGAAAGATTTAGTGGTTATAGACAGGCAAGATTGTTTGTAAGAATTGCAGTGGCAAGAAGTCCAGAGTTAGAGTTCGCATGACAGTACGATTTGAAATATTTTTTTAAAAATCAGCCTAGTCTCATATAAAACATGGACCAGAATTGGCAGTTGTACTCTTGGGGATGAAGTCATACAATAAATAATTAGCTGGAGGTAGCTGGAACAGTATATTTTCAGCTCAATTTTAGGTTGAGCTCACAGTAGAAATAGGATATTGTTTTAAGTCTCTAGGAAGTTCAATAAAGTGGTAGAGAAAAATATGTTAAATAGAATCTATAGATGTGATTTAGGGATGAAAAAAATCTGAGCAGGAGACTAGAAGTATTTTATTTTGCCCTCAACAAGAACATCAAGGATTCTGTTAAGGGTTGTTGCATGTGCCAAAAACATGGGCCAAATCAAGCAAAAAGAGTCCTTATTGATGGCACAGGGGAAACTGGCACTATGGATCAAGGCAGATATAGATTTGCTTATGCTGGGTGAAAAAAAAATTATATATTTGTCAGAGACTGTTAGTCTCCCTTCCTTGAGGTAACCTAACCAGAAAACATTAGAGCTAAACAGGTAATCTTGCAGAGCAAATCTCTTTTTTGCTAAGCACAGCATACGTGACACAGTAACATCTGAAAATGGGCCACAGTTTAACAACACGTATTGAAGCAGTTTGCAGTGAAGCATTGGTTTAAACATGTAACAGTCCCCATGATTACCTATCCAACAGGTTAGTTGGATAAATATACTACCTGGTAAAAAAGGGTGTAGTGACAGACTGATCTGATTACCACCATTAAATTGCAGAATGCCACTAAATGAAGCCTTGGAGGTCATCTGCTGACATTTTGTTCAACAGAAAATTGAAAGCAGGCATGCCTGCACTGTTAGAAAATAATGTTAGGGTTACTGGGCACTTGCCAAAATATATAGAGAAAGATTAACAAAACAGGATTTTATTTGGGGTACCTGGGAAGTGTTGCTACTTCAAAAAAAGATATTTTGCATATTTATGATGAGGAAAAATGGTAAAAAACTTCAGTGTTATCGTAACAGGTAAGTTCATTTGAGGTTCTGAGTACTGACAGACACAAACTATGGAGGAGTAGGCAACACATTCAACAAAACCTGGAAGGGAAGATTGAAGAGGGGACTGAATAATTTGTTCCCTGGTAGGCTCAAATGTTGTCTCACAGTAGATGTACAAGTCCACAGAGCAATGCTAGGCACCTCAGGGAATTGTAAACTGCTAGGTAGTTCAGTTATTAGAATGGTTAACATAATACAGGGCTCCAAGTAGTTATAAGGCACTTCATTGTTATTTTTAGCCATGGAGGGAAAAGTAGGTCATGGGAAACTGTGCCTTTAAAAGGCCGTAACAGGAGCCAGTCAAAACCAGTTGTTATGCTATGCAGAAGTTCACGTTAAACACTACTGATTAGCTAGAACTTAGATACTTGAAGACCAGTTCCATGTTCATTTAAAAAGGAAGTAGTGGTATCCTTTCAAAAAGGTGAAGTCAGGATTCTACTTGTGTGTTTTGTTCCCTGCATCTGCCAAATATTACAGAACCTTATCTGTATAATAATGAGCTCAGGACTGGGGGGGGGAATAATGTTGATTTATAGAGCAAATGGCCAGCTTTTTTTGTTCTATGAAAAGTTACTTCAAATAATGTTATTAATAAAAATCCATGGCCCATGAATATAAACACCTGTAATTTTGAATATGTAACAAGGAAAGATAACATGATTCCTTTCCATTTTGATCTATGCCTTAATCATGCATTTATATATGCAAAGTTGATATTTTCTAAGACAGTTATCAGAATATTTACACTTTAAGAAAATAAGGAAATGCGTATCATTCACTAATTTATTTTTTGTATTTGAGTTATCTTTGACAAGGAAGCATGACTGTCTCCTTTCAATCTGAAAGTGACTTTCTGTATGTACACTGTATCAGATTGCATAAATTTAGCCTTTTGAGTGCACACATAAGAAGTGAATCCACGCTGCAATACAGTACTTTTAGAAATAAGTTTACCATAGCATCTCTTTCAGGAGCCCAATTCCTGCTGCAGCATAACCATTTCATTTGCACCTTCTGAACACCATTTAACACAAATAAATCTTTGAGTCTGGTTGTGAAAGAATAGACCTAATTCCAAATTTCATGGAACCATCTGTAGGATCTCTCATGAACTTACTAACCCTATCTTTGAAGTTTCTTCTTACCTCCAGCTCCCCCATAATTTCTACCTCACCTCTCAAACTGTTCTCAAATGTACAGGAGCAGGGTTGCCATCCTACGTATCTCAGTAGGCTTGCTTTGAATGGTGTTAAGGGTACAAGTAATGTACTTGTAAAGCTTCTCTTTCATGTTATATTGATGCAGAAGTGAAGATACCTTCTCCTTTGTTGATGTTCTCCCAGACCTATACTGAAAGGAAAAGTCAAAAGGCTATACAAATCATAACTCAATGATTATTAGTAGTTAAAATTAGGCTTCAATCAACCAATGTGCCATCTAAACTAAGCTCACTTAGGGGAATCTACTGAACTAAATTATTTCCTTTTCCTTAAAATGCTTCTATTAATGTCTGGAAAAACCTCTTTATTTATAGTTGTATCTCACAAACCTGTCATTCAGTTCACTTCTGCTGTAGCAGCAAAAAATCTTTCTGATTTCAAACCTATGATACTACACTATAGGGTATACTTTAGTATTTTGGAGTAGGAAAAATATTTAGAAATGGAGTTGTAATTGCTAATTAAAACAAATAAAAGCTAGTTCTCATTTGTGAAGAATTGCAAAAAGACCAGTCTATCTATGCTAGCTTGTTTTCTTTAAATAAAAGTTCTTTTTTAATTTGAACAACGGGCCATATCTATCAAATGATAGATTTGGGGGCTTAATAAATGATGACAAATGGTAGTTAACCTTAGAAAAACAAATTAAGTCTGGTGAGAGTAATATATTCAGTGATAGTCTATTGTGACCTTGTTAAATTTCTTCATAATATGATTGAGCACTCCTAAATTTTACATGACTTTACTGTTAGCAAACATTTTATGTAAAGTGACCAAGAAATATTAAGCACTATGGAATTCAGAATACACAACTGAACTTCTACTGCACCTAGCTTTAAAAACTGGTGAGTATATATCTTTTCTAAACAGCGTACATTCTCCTTCTTATGATCAAGGTTTACTTTGTTACATAAAGTATTCAAAACCAGATTTAATGGTGAAACTATCCTTTTACCAGACTGTCCTTGAACGTGAGCTTTTCCAAAACTCTTCCAAAACCTCTTCCAAGTTAGAGAGCTTCTGGAGGGGCTGGACGTCTTCAAGTCAGTGGGTCCAGATGCTCTCCACCCCAGGGTGCTGAGGGAACTAGCTGGGGTTATTGCAGGGCCCTTGGCATGGCTTTACGAGTGTTCATGGTGCTCGGGCCAGGTGCCAGATGATTGGAAGATAGCTAA
>NW_017729032.1:191128400-191136379 GCF_001723915.1 Gavialis gangeticus | reverse complement strand
GCATGACAAGGAACAATGGACACAAATTATTAGAGAGTAGATTTAGATTAGACATCCGCAAGAACTACTTCACAGTTAGGGCAGCTACGAGCTGGAACCAACTTCCTAGGGAAGTGGTGCTGGCTCCTACCCTGGGGATCTTTAAGAAGAGGCTTGATGACTACCTGGCTGGACTCATTTGAGTCCAGTCTTTTCTCCCGCCCAGGCGGGGGGTCGGACTTGAAGATCTACAAGGTCCCTTCTGACCCTACTTCTATGATTCTATGAAAACACTTAATATTTTTTTCGGGGGGGGAGGGGAATGTTTTGTTGTTTGTTTGGTTTTTACTTGTCCTCATTTTAACTAAGAAGATTTCTCCCACTGAAAAGTAAGATTGGAGTAATATAATACATATGAATTTGAAGGATTTTTAGATTCTTTTGATTTTCCAAGAGCGCTTTAGTAATATTATAGATTCATGTATATATAACATGATAAAAGTGTAATCTTTTATTTGCTACTGGTATATGGCAAAATATAATATGTGTGCAAAACTAGATGACATCTAACTTTAGTCCTTAAGAAATGATAGCAACAAAATATTTAGTAGTAAACATGAAACAAATGATGTTTTCAAAAGTATTCAGGATTGGCCTATGTTTTCATTGACATTAATGGGAAACTGTATGTCAATTTCTGTGGGAGAATTTTTCCGGAAAGGGAGAATACTGTGTACAATTTGCTTTTTATAACCTGAACCACTTACTGACATAAGGGGCAAATTCACCTTTGATTCAACTTTGTTACAGAGATAAGTAATTGGACCTATTGAATTTAGAGAAAGGAAGACATACATTCCTATGTAAGGCTTTTACAGGCAGAGAGACCCAGCAATAGAAGCAGCCCAGGCAGGCTGCGCTCTTTGCCCCCATGGGCTGCACTGGTTGGAGCTGCACGGCCCTGGGCAGCGATGCCCATGCCAGGCACACGTGCTACAAGTGCCACTTCTTGCTACCGCCGCCACCTGTGGGGACTGAGCCTCATAAGGGGAGTGTGGGGTGGGGCCCACATCCACCACCCTCCCTCACACCCCACAAATGGCACACAGCCACACATACATACCCCTCAGAATACCCTACTGCTTCCCCACACCCCACCATACACACACAAATGCACACACATGCACACACATGCACACACCCCACCCCACAGCTCACTATGCATGCACGTGTGCGCACACACACACACTCCCAACCATACCCCCCACACAGTTTACAAAACTAAGACTTTATTTTTGAGTTATTATGCAATCACCTCTATATACAGTACACAAGTACACATCATGACAAAATATTTTTGTTATAAAATTAAAATATGTTATAGTAGTTGTTTGACTTTTAGTGTATGGTTTGGTATTTTTCTCGTTCTCAGATGGCAACCCCTCTCCTTCCCCCATGAATGAAGTATTTCCAGGGGGCAAAGGGAGGGAAGGGACTTCTAGTGGCAAAGGTCAAGGGTTAGGGGCAAGGTAATCCTACAAATGCAGAGACACATGGCTATGAAGAAAGTGATGAGAGAAGTTTGTCAAAGAACATTTTCCCCTTGAGCATTAGAAGTTATGCTCTACATTGAATAGAACACCCCTTTGAGAGATGCTGAAGAGTGGATATGGCTTGTATATCCATGACTGTAGGGATATCCTTGTCATAATGTCCAATAAAATAAAATGGGACCATAGTTGTGACCACAGTATACTGGTATTTGGGCCTGCAGTTGCAGTATGGAAGCTACACTGTGACTTCCAGGGGTGCATCTGTCCTCTTTAAGCTATGGCACAACCCTTCTATTCTCTATAGCAAATGTGTCTGCCTAGACTTCATGCAGAGATCAATATTTAGGTAGTAGTTTTTACTAAAAACTGGCCCAAATATCTTCATATTTGCCAAAATATACTTGATCTACAGGGAAAAAATACTGAAGATTGTGTTTTGGTTTTTGAAAACTGTCTATTTTTTACCATAATCTTTTTTCTTTTTTTTTTAAATTAAGCTTTCAGTTTCTGGTTTCAGCACTTAACTATAAGGTGGGGGGGGGGCGGAAATTCCATGGAAACCAGCTGTTTAAAAAGTTCATGAAAGTGTTATTTTGGTCAGCATTACTCAAGCTATAAATGGAAAAAATACTGTCCAATATTAAATTCCCAAATAATTGGCATACACTAATCTATCTTTAAGCACAACTAGCAATGTCCAAGGAATATATGCTGGTTAACTAGTTAACTAGCTATGAGTGCAGTTGGCAGCAGAGACAGGGAAGTAGACAAACAGCTTAGAGTAATGGCAAAACAGGTTAGGGATTAATTAGAAAAGCTAGATGTTTTCAGGTTGGCTGGATGAGATGTCCCCAAAGTTACTGAAGGGATTGGCTGAGATAATTTCAGAGCCACTGGCTATCCTTTTTGAGAACTTATGGAAGTTGAATGAGATTCCAGAAAAAGGCATAGACAGCACATTTTTTAAAAGGGGGAGTAAGGAGGATCCAAAACTTCAGACCAGTGAGTCTGACCTCTATACGTAGAAAGATCATGGAACAGGTCCTCCAGGAATCCACTGTGAAGCACCTAGAGGACAACAAAGTGATCAGGAACTGCCAGGATGGATTCACAAAGAGCAAGTCATGGCTGAGCAACCTGATTTCTTTCTATGATGAAGTGAAGAGCAGTGAACATGGTATATCTTGACTTTAGCAAGGCTTTTGACACAGTTTTCCATAACATCCTCATTAACAAGCTAAAGAAATACAGACTAGACAAAAAGTACTGTGAGGTGGATACATAACTGGTTGGATCATCATATTCAACAAGTACTCCTCAATGGCTCAATGTATAGTTGCAAGGAGGTACCAAGTGGGATCCCCAGAGGTCTGTGCTGGGTCCAATATTGTTCAACATTTTTGTTAATCATTTAGATGATAGCATTGAGTACATACCTAAGCTAGGATCCACAATGACTCGGATAGGCTGGAGAAATGATCTGCAATTAATTAAATGAGATTCAACAAGAATAAGTGCAAAACCTATACTTGGGACAGAATAAATGCATGCATAAAAACAGACTGGGGAATGACTGGTTAGTAGTACAGAACAGCAGGATCCAGGGGTTACAGCGGAATAAGTTTAATATGAATGAACAGTTTGCTCTTGTTGCAAAAAAAGCCCCAAACAAACAAAGAAACCCCAATAGCATACTGGGTTATTTTTACAGAAGTTCCAAGTGCAAATCAAGGGAAGTAACTCTTCCACTCTATTTTGTCCTGTTGAGGATGGAGTACTGTGTCCAGTTTTGGGCCCAACACTTCAAGAAGGATGTGGGCAGTGTGGAAAGAATCCAATGCAGGGCAATGAAAATGCTTAGTGGCCTTGGAGGTGAGACTTATGAGGAAAGGCTGAAAGAACTAGGGCTATTTAGCCTGGAGAAGAGTAGATTGAAGGGGATGGGTGGGTGGATAAGAGTCTTTAAATACCTGAAGTGTGATTACAGAGTGTATGAAGATGAACTTTTTCTCTATGGCTATAGGAGACAGGACTAAGAGCAACCATCTCAAGTTGCAGCAAGGGAAATTTAGGTTGGACAAGGAACTCTCTAACTATGAGAGTGGTCAGGCATTGGAACAGGCTATCTGGAGAAATTGTGGAATCTCCATGCTTGGAAACTTTCAAAAGCAGGTTAGACAGATACCTTCAGCAAAGGGCTTTACTAGATGATCTTATAAGGTCCCTTCCAGCCCTTCTTTCTTATGATCCTGTGATTTAGCCACACCAATTTTCTATATTCCTTTTATGAGAATTAGCTTACAGTCTGATCTCTCCCCCCACCCCCCGAGCCTGCCTGAGTTGCACAGGGGCCCAGTGCTTCCCTCTGTGGCTGTGGTGCCCTCTGGGACCACCTGAGCTGGGTGCCTGGGTGCCTGTGGGCAAGTGCTGCCTGTGGGCCACCGCTGCCATAGAGGGATGCACCAGCCCTCCCTCTGCACCCCACAGCCCAGGGAGCACTCTGCCTGCTGGCAGCTCATATACCTCCACTCTGGCACCCCTCCCTGCCAGAGAGACAGGTAAGTCAGCAGGGTGTGTGCATAACACGGGAGTTTAATCAGCCCTAAATTGAAGCGGTTTTTTTAAAGCCCACCACTTCAATTTAAGGTCCCTGTTTCATCTACACATGCCCATAGATTTTAATCAATATTAGGCATTTAAACACTTCTAGGAATCTGGTCCTAAGTGTAATTCTTCATAACCTTGCATTTTGTATAATCATGTATACTTGTAAACTGAGTGACAACCGACTATAAAACACAGGGTGTATGTACACAAGAGTGTGCAGTAGCCTGATACTACTGCGCAATACTGTTATGTGGCAAAAACAATGGCATAATGCCACTGCACAGTAGTATTAGGCTACTCTACAGTAGCATAAGAAAAAAGGCATTCACCAGTGCTACTTGCAGTAACTTGGGTTATTGTGTATTTATTTAATTTAGGTTAGACAAATACTAAATAAATGCACAGTAACGACTGTGCAGTAGCAGCTCTTCATAAATGCAGCCATTGACATAAATAACTAAATGAGGTCAAAACAGTGGAAAAGAAGGTTCTGCCTGCTTCAAAATTTTCAGCAAATTCTACCTCTCCTGTAAAGCCTTTATATGTTCATACATGGAAGGAAACCGAACCCAATCAAATGAACTCTGAAATTAAAAGGAGCAGATTTTACTCCTCAACATTTTTCACCTGCATTAATGTATCTTCCATATAATTCACTATAATTTACTGTTTCTCATTTACTTTTAAGAAAACTCTTCCTTGAGAGCCACATAAAATGAATGTGTTTCTTGCTTTCATTCTTTTTCACCCTGTATTAGTGAGGAAAGTTTAATAAGAACTGTTTATCTGAATGCAATTTTCTCTGCATTTAGTGATGGTATTCTCTTTCTCCCTTTTTTCTTGCTGGAACATGTATTCATGATCAGAGATTTTTTTCCCCCCTCACTTATTAATGGCTTTTCTGTAATATTTTATAATGTCAAATTTTAGTCCCATGTGAATACATCCAACTTTCCTTCAAGCTCTTAGGGAAAATTCTGAATACACTGACTGTAAATCTGAAATCGCTCCAGGTGGCTTCCAGGTGGAG
Organism: Gavialis gangeticus; assembly: GCF_001723915.1. NCBI lineage: Eukaryota > Metazoa > Chordata > Crocodylia > Gavialidae > Gavialis > Gavialis gangeticus. Next base: position 191,131,210 of record NW_017729032.1, on the reverse strand, counting down.
GAACAAGAAGATTACTGTGAATCTCAGTGGATTACCCTGCATTTACACCAGAGTGGTTAAGACTGGAATTTGGTCTATCTTTGTCTTTGAGGGCAGTATTTAGTTGACAGGAAAGAGAAGAACCAGTGACTGATAGGAATGACTTAAGATCTTCAGCTAGACTAAATTGGCATAGCTCCAATATTCCACCAGAATTTAGAAGATGTGTGCATATACCTCGTCAGTTAGAGGGAGACATATATGATGAATGACCAGTGTGGGTGGTACTTTAGAATTTAGGAGATTTTACAGTAAGCCTTTCATTCAGTATCATAATTGAAGGAGGGGGACTGAGGCACCAGCTCAAGTGCTGACTTAGGAAAGGAGCAATAGAACAGCTGCTCCATACACCACTGGTGCTCAAGAGCCAGAACTGCCTGGTTACACCTCTGTCTCCACCCATCTAAAAGCAAATACTTTTTAAAAAAAGCCCTTTATGGGATGGGGACAAACAATAATAATATATTTTTTAAAAACCTCAAGTAAGTATTTGACATTTGACCCAACACTGTGCAAGCTCTAAAACTGTAATAATAGTAGTTAGATCTTATTTAGTATTTTGGATCCATAGAGCACAGACAAATTTTCAAATCAGGTGAGGGCTATGATTCAAATTTTACAGATGCAAAAAAAAGAGGCACCAGGAGGTGATGTGACTTGTTTAAAGTCGATGAGCTAGTCAGTGGCAGAATTGAGAATAGAAGCGTCATGTGCTTTTTAGTCAGTTATGTTAATAACTAATGATCTGTTACTTTAAAGTTAACCAAAACCATCTCTTGCACCTGGGAACTTGCTACATAAATTGAAGTCTTAATTCACCACAGTTCTTCATAGTTGCACTTTAATATGAAAATAACACAGTGGTAAATCAGATCTTATTGCTACAACAACAATAATGATAATAGTCTGCTTCTTTCTTTGCATCTATTCAAATCTAATGTTTATAGCAGCCGTTTACTAATATTCTAATTTGAACTGTGCTTCGTATATTTTCTAATTTAATTTTTTTCTTTAGCTACCACAGACATGTTGAGAAATATTTTAATAATTTTAATTGACATTTGTACTAATAGCATATCATTACATTCCTTCTTGTGTACTGACTTGATATAAGCCCCTACAATGGAAATTATTAATACTTCTTAAATAAGTAATAATGCGAACAGAATCAACAGGATACAGTTAAACAACTCCTTACTGCAGTGCTAGTCCAATAATCTACACTTTGGAAGCAATGAACATTTATTAAATTTTTAAAGCTTTATTAAGAATTTATAATGCTATATGTAACTTGAAAAGATAGCAAAGCAGATATGAAAAGCAGCTTTTAATTTAAGAACCATAAAGAATATGAAACAAGCTGATAAAAGAAATGAATGCAAAGTTAACAAGGCAACTCCAGAGCAACAGAGATGCTAAACTGCAGTATAATCCAGAGTTGTTTATTTTAAGTCAGCAGAGTTACTTTGGGTTTATGCAAATTAAATTGGAGTTGTGCTTGTAGGGCCTGCTTGTGATCTCACAGCTGTGAGTTTGGTTCCTAAGGCCAAAATCTACTGAGAGCTCAGAATAAGTTTTTCCTGAGAAATGTGTGCTATATCATTGGAAATTGCCTGGATGTATGAAACCAGTTTATAGTCTACATTAAATTGGTATAAAACTTGAATAACTCTTTTAAAGTTAATGGTATTACTCTACATTTAATTTGATAAAATTCAAAGTAAATTGTGTCCCTTTTCTCCATTTAACTAAAACATTTTTTATTTAATAATCTCCATGTACTGTCCTTAAAATGGGATACTTTATTCTTGGTAAAGGTACAGTAAGAGAAATGTCTCCCTTTTTTAATTTTACTTAGGCAATTACACATGCCAGCACTCAATATGGATTCTATACATTCAGCAATCAGAGAATTTATTTATTGTTATTTGCAGCACACACCATTTTTTTTAACATTCATCAAAATGAAGCTACCAATATTTTCAAGAATTTGAAAACCCTTTAAACAATGAATGGCCTTACGACTAAGAAATGCACATATTCTCATTGAAATTCAAAGCTAGCGGCCAGAAACAGATGATGGGATATTATTATCACAGAAATATACAAGGCTCTTATTTCAGACTCACATTTATATATCATTTCGAGCTCCATTAGGCGTCTAGCAATGAATTCACATAAACTGGAAAAATAATTTTTTGAGGATATAATACATATAAAAATGAAAATATTTCAGACTTACAATACTTAAAAGAAGGAAACACATTATCATTTTTTTTCTGTCAGGACTCAAGTTTTTTTCATACAAAACATGTAAGTCCTTTACACTATGCTCCTGTGTAACTGCAAAACCCTCTTTTGCTAGTCAAGGGATGCCACTTTTCTAGGAAAAGCATGCGTGCAGACATACTCTTGCTTCTGCCACTGTTATGGTCCTTTCAGCAGCTGCACCTTCCCAGGTTGCCCTTTTTACCTTCCTAGCATAGCTAATGAAATGGGGTAGTGTAAATCCCAGCTAAAACTACAGATGGCTGCCAGCCTGGCTACGTGAATGAGCACGTATTCTGACAATAACTCTGTAGTGACCCGTCTGCCAACAAAAGCCCCCTTGGACTGGCAAGAATAAGTTTCCAAAAATAAGATAAAATTAAAAAAAAAAAAAACATGAGAAAGGTTGGCACACTAAACCAGAGATTCACTTTGTAGCCCAGGAATGAAGGGAATTAGCCCAGGATTTGGGAGTACCAAGGTCAAGGTCCTGCTCCAAAGTG
>NW_017729032.1:191122250-191123400 GCF_001723915.1 Gavialis gangeticus | reverse complement strand
TGAAGAGGAATGTGTGTAGAAGTTTCACCTTCTGAAAACTTCTTTCCATGAGCCACTGATGGTTCAGTTATCCAGATCCCCTGAACTGAGTTATACCTTCTCCAAATGCAGTAAGACAACCCTCTTTCTACACCCTGTATGACAGAGACTGGAACATGTCAGGAGTGGTCATCATCTATTATCTGTAATAACCAAGACGTGGATGGGGGAGGGGAAGAATCCACTATTGAAAATAAGTTTTCCATTACAAGTTCTCAAGGTGACCACCATACAGGAAGATAAGTCATACTGGATTTCATGTCCACGCTACAGTAAGAGCACTTCTGTTAACTAGATTAATTACACTGCAAAGATTCTTGCCATCTAGCCAATGTTTAGCACAGGTCTCTAGAATGTTAGGTTCCTTCCCCTCGCATGCAGAAGCCTGAGAAAAGAGAAGTGTTGATATATGTAGAAGGATGAGATGCTTCTGTTTTGCTGGCTGAATGAAGGAATTAAGTTTCAGGGTGCAGAGTCCTCCGGTGAAAATCCTACCCTGCAGCCTTCCACCTCCAAAGGCTTATCAGGAATGCTCCACACGATATCTCAGGACTTGTGGTATAGGTGATATCTTTTATTAGACCAACTAGAAATTTGCAAAAAATTGTCTTTAACTGCACCTGATTCCTAGCGCTCAGGGATGCAAAGAAAAAAAAAACTGGGACATGGCCCAAGTCCTGGAACAGTTCATATTTCAGAGATCACAGTTGCACTTAACAGTGCACACAGACAAAAAACAGGAAGTTATTACTCACTGAAGAACTTGTGTAAATGCTGTCAAGTATCTTGTCTGCAGCAGAAAAGTTCTCTCTGTACTAGATACATTTCAGAATGCTTCTGGCATAGTTAATGAAAATATAGGGCTTAGTGAATTTAACTGTGGTTTAAAAAAAAAAAAAAGTTCATTTAAAGCCAGCCTAACAGTTTGTTCAGCCACTGAACACAAGACCAAAAGACAGAATTCCAGACTTATCCCTGCCTGAGTTTTGGTTATATCAAAGATGATGCCTACAAATCTGAAGGCAGGTTCTAGGCAGCAATTGAAAGCCATCTGTAATTGAAATGTTTATACTTGAGTTTGGTTAGGAACTTTTTCCCCCTCACACAGTGC
>NW_017729032.1:191121019-191122239 GCF_001723915.1 Gavialis gangeticus | reverse complement strand
AACCAGAGATTCACTTTGTAGCCCAGGAATGAAGGGAATTAGCCCAGGATTTGGGAGTACCAAGGTCAAGGTCCTGCTCCAAAGTGTATGCCTTTATTTGTACAAAGTGGGACAGCTCCAACCGGAAAGATGGAGAAAAAAAGCTATACAGGGCATCCAGTTATAAATGGATATGATATGTTGAAGAGATGTGTTCATGTCCCTAATCTGTTATTCTCCCACTAGCCAGAGAACTTCACTGTTCACAATTTTATTTTTTTGGAAGGAGGGTATTGGGGTCTTTCTTGTTTCTGGAACATAAATTTCTTGCTGGAGGTGTGAAACTTTTCCTAATGAAATCTTCATTAAAAAAAAGGTACATGTCCACAAAAAATTCCCAACAAGCTCTACTCGGCACCTAATAGGAAGGAGATTTAAAATTCATTTGTCTTTTTGTAACTGGTAGATGAAACTGTCCTCAGTACAGGGATATTCAATTCCTTCCATATCATATCAACTCTCATACTATGGGAGGACATAATCACAAAGAGGTTCTGGAGCAGATCCTCTGCAGAAGGGGTAAATTTCACTAGGTACAAATTACATAATCATTATTTTTCTTAATGGACAGTGAAATAGGGTGTATATGACAACATCTTAATTGCATTTCAGGCATTCAGATAAGCTATTTTATTATGCAAAGTGTTATAGTTAAGTTGCATTTGATATAAATTTATAGATCATTAGCTAACTAATTATATCTAATGTGAAAAGTAGTAATTACATTCTCATTAATGACAGTTAATTTGATGTTATTTAAAAAGTGACAATTTTATTCTACTCAATTTTAAGATAGGTAAGAAGTGCACTATAGTTTAATTATGGCTATGTAAATAATTTAAATAAACTAAGAGGTTAATCAGTGGAAGTGCTTACATAACAGCATCTTTTTCCTTTTTAAAGACAGATTTGTTTATTTCTGCATTTCTTAATATAATATTGGATAGATCATGCTGTAGCTGCCTGTGCAATGAATAAATCAAGAACCTCATTTCCAACTCTGTCAGTCTTTTAATCTTTATGATAAGAAATATTCAATTTACCCTCTTTCAGAAAAAAATAATCTCACAAAAAGAGTAATGTTTTGGTATCTATGTTTGAAGCAGTTTACCTGGAGGATTTCCATGCTGGAGAGCACCAGAGAGAAATCATGAGGTGAATAGCACTGTAGGCACTAGTAA
>NW_017729032.1:191086568-191116019 GCF_001723915.1 Gavialis gangeticus | reverse complement strand
TCACAAAAAGAGTAATGTTTTGGTATCTATGTTTGAAGCAGTTTACCTGGAGGATTTCCATGCTGGAGAGCACCAGAGAGAAATCATGAGGTGAATAGCACTGTAGGCACTAGTAATAAAATGATCTTGATATAACATATGGCTTTTAAACATTTCCATAGACCAGCAAACACAGCCAGTATCTATATGACATATCAATACTAATAAAACTTTTTGGAAAGGATATTGCAAACAGAAAATATTTCATACAAAACTGCCTGTTTTTAGATCTCTTTATATTTATTATATATATATAATAAATATGGGAAATGTAATGCAAGATAGTTACAGCTTCATATTTTGGATATGATCATAGTCCTGAAATACTGCCTTTTCTCCCTACCTCTCTGCTGGTGTACAGTACAAATACTTTTTTATTTATTTAGGGCCTGTTTGTGCTCTTTTTCTGCCCCTCATCCCTTTATTTTCAAAATTCAAACAGTCTCCTCCAAATAAATGTGCATGTGTGTATTTTTATACAACTAAAGAGATCAGGCCCTCATGTATTTGTATCACTGTAGAACTAAAGGGCTCTGATACTATTATAATGGGACTTGCCATACATGGGGTTCACTTTCCCAGTTGTTTTTGCAAGACTGGGGACCAAGGCACCACCTAACATCAGGAAAAGAAGGGAAATCCCACTTCATTATTTAGCTAATTATACATGTGTGAATAGATAAGGGCATTTACGTGCATGTAACAAGTTTGTTTTAGATTATTGGGTATCCATCCATGAGTACCCAGGGAGAGGAAAAAAAAGCTCTCTCTACAGAAGACAACTTTTATTTATATTAAAAAATAGTTGCTGAGGCCTGTGAAAATAAAGACAACGGTGTCATTATGAAAAGAATAGCTAGAACTCATATGAATTCACACAGTTTTGTGAAATGTGAAGGCTTAATTAAGGTCTGCATATAAACACTGATATCCAGAGCATGAATGATACTAACAGTCATGAAACCTTCTTTTCAGAGCAGGACTCAAGGCTATTCATGGGCAGATGTCTAAAAATTAAATTAAAACAAACTCCTTTTACCATAACACATAGTCAAAGAGAGCTGTTATTCGGATCTTATTTGTGGGTCGATATTTACTGAATACTGCTTCAAGTTAACATTTCTATTGTTTTAAATTTTAAAAAGTTCTCAGGCAAGGGAATCCAGCTGTGGAATAATCTTTCAGAGGACATCAGGCAAATCCAGCAGATGACCACCTTTGGGAAAAGTTGCAAGGCTTTCCACTGTGAGAAATCTTTCTGTCATAAGTGGTGCTCACAGATAAACCACTAGCTCTCACTTCCAAGCCTTTTCCCTAATGTTAGCAGAAATTATATTCCCCCTTAGCCTCTTTAAAAAGGAGATATGTCAGATAACGCAAAATCTGCTATGGTCTTTACTACTTCTATCAGTTTTACATGGCAGGAGCTGAGATACTACAGTGATAGGAAGTAGTGAAAAAACCTAAAATAGATAGAAGTAGACAGGGAAAAGGAACACATTAACACTTTTTATTTTCTGGGTTTAGAAGAACTTTGGAAGGGAGATAACTTTTCATATCTCCAATAAAAAATAAAATGCATTTGAAATAGATCTATATCTCTCTGTCCATCTAACCATATTGATGTAAGCAGGCATGTTGCTAAATGAAAAGGAAATCTCTCTTTATATGGGCAGCAGAAATCCTTATATAAGAAGGAAAAAAATATACTATTGACTTTTTGTATTATTAATTTTAAACATTCTGCTCACAAGGTTCTTTGAGTAGATGTTATATGTTTTATTAGACCAACTAAATAGTTGGAAAAAAGATTTTGGTGAGCTTTCGGGCTCAGTCACTCTTCTTCAGACATAGGGAGTCTGCTTTTCTGAGACTCCAAGAAATAAGAGAAGCTAAAATTGTGGCAGGATGTCAGTGAGAATGTAAATAGGTGGAAACTAGAAAGGCAAAAGGTAAAGCAGAGAGATAAAGAAGTGAAGGGAGGGGGAAGAAAGCAGAGGGAAAAAGGCTAAAGGGAGACATTACAGTAATAGAAGATGAGGTAGAAAAGAGGCTGTTGGTGAAAAAGGAAGTGGCTGGAGATCAGGAATATAGGAATGAGAGAAGCTCAAAGTGTGAGAGGATGTAGTGAAAATATAAATAGGTAAAAAAGGAAAAATGAAACGTAAAGCAGAGGAGGGAGGGAGAAGAAAGCAGGGGCAAAAAGAAAAGGCCAAAGGGAAAAACTACAGTGGCAATAATACAATGTAAGAAAGAGGCTCTCAATGAAAAAAGAAATAGTAGGGAATCAGGGAGACAAAGGGCAGAAAAGTAGGGGAGGGGTGAAAAGGTGGGGGAAAAGAAAAATGTAAGGGATTGGGTCAGGCCGGCACCTGGTGAATCAGATGCCAGGCAAGTTTTAATATGTCATAAAACCAATGTCTATATTGAGTTCATGATTTTTTTGTACCCAATAGATTTATGAAGTGAAGTTCCTAGGCTTGTTAAGCGTTTTGTAATTTCCATCTGAGGATTAGAAATGAGAGATTGGAGAGGGAGTTGTTGTCCTGTGAGAGATGTGCCTCCACAGGTAGTTGGGTATTCTTGTCTTTGACATATTTTCAGTGTGTGTTCATTCTGGTGTGCAGTTATTGTTTGGTTTCTCCTACATACTTTCCATCAGGGCATTTAGTGCACTGGATGAGATAAATAACATTTCTGGAGGTGCAGGTGTAAGATCCAGGAATGGTGGAGATGTGGGATGTAGTAATTGTGGGGGTGGTGAAGATGTTTTGGCAGGTTTTGCATTACTTGTCCTGGCATAGACTGGATCCATTAGGTGTGGTTTGGGTCATAGGGAGTTTGCTTCTGGTGATAAGGTTAGCAAGGTCTGGTGCTTGTTTAAAGGCTGGAATGGGTGGCTTTGTAAAGATCTCTTTTAGAGAGGGGTCTTCTGCTAGTATGGGTTGCATTGTTTGAGGATTTTCCATGTAGGTTCCAGGGAAGGGTGATATGGCATAACTAATGGTGTGTCGTTTGTGAGGATTTTCTTTTTGTACTGCAGCAAATCTTCACATAGTATCTGGGTGGCTCTTTCAAAAGTGCAATATCTCTCTCTGGAGGAGTGTCCTTGTTGGCTGAAGGCCCTTTTGAGATTTGTGAGGTGGCAGTCTCAGGTATTCTCCTTACTGCACATTTGGTAGTATTGGAGAGCTTGGCTGTATATTACAAGGGCGACTGTGCCTGAAAGCTTGCCAAGAACTTTTTCCACCTCCTCAGTTGGTCTAATAAAAGATATCACATTTACTCAGAGAAACTTGCCTGCCTATGTTCTTAGACCAACATGGCTACAACCAAAAACCCACCAACATTCTGCTCTGTATTTAAGAACAATACCGTAAGAAAAAGACCGTACGCATAAGTAAGAAAATACAATTCAGTGATATAAAACTAGCTTCATGGAAGTTTTATTAAGTAGTATTTTCCACCACAGAAAATAACAATTGAATAATATTTTTATATGGGATAAAGTGACTACCATCACTAGCTATATGTATTTAAGAATGCAGCATTTTTCTTTTCAGAAAATAGATTTTTATATAACTTCCACTCTCAACAATCACAAGAATCTTCTGTGATCAATATTTAAATTATATATATAATATTTCAGCATTAACACTTTCTTATAATTTTAACATAGCATATTTTAAAATCACTGTTACATATTTTCTTATTCTATCAGTAAAGCAGAATTTTGCCATTTGTAATATCTGGTGGGAGGGGGAGATGTTTACAACTAAGACTTGCTAAGAAATATCACCTGTAAGTGAAAAAAATCCACCTCTTCTCCCACAAAAATAAAATAAATAAATAAAAATAAATTGGAAAACACTTTATTCTGCTTGTTTACTATCAGAATGAATTTTTACTCTTCAAATATCCAGGACTGATAAGTTAATGGGGTTTTTTTTGTTTGTTTGTTTTAAATAAAAAGCACTGCAATGTCCAGTTCTTTTAGAGCTGTCAGATTGAGGCTGTAGTCAGTACTGGGCACCGCACTTCAGGAGGGATGTGGACAACATTGGGGGGGATCAAGAGGAGGGCCACTCACATGATTGGGGGCAGCTGAGCAAGTCCTACGAGGAGAGGCTACGGGACCTGAACCTGTTCAGCCTCCACAAGAGAAGGCTGAGAGGGGACCTGGTGGAAGTCTATAAACGGGCCAAGGGAGACCAGCAGGGAACGGGAGAGACCCTGTTCCTCCAAGCACTACTGGGAGTAACAAGGAACAACGGCCATAAGTTGACAAAGAGTAGATTCAGGCTAGATATCAGGAGGAGCTACTTCACAGTCAGGCTGGCTAGGATCTGAAACCAACTTCCAAGGGAAGTGGTGCTGGCTCCTACCATGGGGGTCTTTAAAAGGAGGCTAGATAGATACCTTGCCGGGTCGTTTGACCCCAATATCCTTTCCTGCCCATGGCAAGGAGTCAGACTTGATGATCTGCTCAGGTCCCTTCCGACCCTACCAACTATGAAACAAGGCAGTGCATAGTGGTATTGAAATCTTATCAACATATGTAAAGGGGTCCTCAATGCAAAGGACATGGTCAGAGTGACAACTGAAATTGCACAAAAAATTCTACCCCAGCAGCTTGATAAATTTATTATGTGGAAATGTTTATAAGCTAGAACCGATTCAATTTTCTCGACACCAAGGGGACAACACTATTGTGACTTAGTTAATTTTCCCTCAGCCTTATGGGCTTGTTACCCAGGAAACTAAATCCTCCCATCTACTGACAGCAATAAGTTTTTCTAATATATAGAACTGCAGGTCAAGCATAAATGCTTATATTAGGTATATAACTGCTCCTAATTATATAACAACTTCAAGCTCTATTTGTGCGAAAGAAAAATTCAGCTCAGAATAATACCTAAAGTTCAGCTGTTTGAGATTATAGCAGACAATGTAAAATTAATCACATTGCGACTACTGAAGCAGTATATAACAATTTTTAAAGCTTGAAAATACATTTACCAAGTCATGTAATTAATCAGATTTGTGGTCACATTTTATAGGCAACTCTTAGCAAAAAGATTTGACAATATACACAATGGAACTATGAAACCATAATGAATATATATGCATTTTAGAACACTTCAGATATTTATATTTCTACTGAAGTGTACTAATTGCTTTTATGGCATATGCAAGAGGTATAATCTGGCTAATAAAGTATTAATAATTTCAGGAATAAATAGCAGTTCCTTAGCCATTCTTAGCTAGGAAATTTAACAGAATCTCAAAAGAAGGATGATTTTTTATAAAAGGCTATTTTGAACTTTTTATGAACCAGCTCACAAGACAGGGCTTTCAAAGAGCTGATATTATGCTATTCTGAGCTAATTATCCTAGGGGTGGGTACCTAGACTACACACACATACTGAGCAGTGCTGAGCTGTGGGGTCACCATGGCTTGAAAACCTGTCCACTTTGTTGGGGCCCAGTCCAATAAACAATATGGTAAATCATGAGTCTTTTGGCTTTGTACAAATATCAAATTATTAATTTCTACTATATATAAGTAGGTACAAAAGTCCTGCTTAAAAATGGAGTACCTGTGCTAACACTTGCAGCAATTTCAAAAAAGGCAAATGCACTGCATGAACTAAGTTTATGGATACCTGTGGTAATGTTATACAAATTACTACAAGCATTTTTATTTCAAAGTTAGTGTTTTCAAATTTGCCCCTTCCTCTTGTGTGCTCAGGGAGAGCAAGGTCCTCCCGTAAGGAGGGCAGAAAGAGACAATAAAGGAAGGAATTAGGAGGGCAGAGGGCAAGGGGGCTACCTGCCCCCCCATTTTTATTTTCTCCCTGCTGTAGCAGTAGAAAGAGGGCAAATGCAAAGTAACCCTCCAATAACAACAGTCTATAGTAATACAAGTATTGTATGGCAACTTGGAATGCACAGCAAAAGTGATGGAGGAGAGGAAAGAAGGCATAAGACCATATTTTCTAGTGTGCTTTAACAATTTTATGCCACACTGCTCATAGACCCTGCATAGAAAGGTGGTACATGCATCCCAGGTATCATGGATTATGTTGTCACAAGGTGGTGTAACAGCTCCAAAACTCTGCTGCTAAAACAGGAGTTATGCGCAAGGACAGATATACAATTGCACTATTTCAAGAGGAGGCAGTGAGCCGTCCTTCTTGGGAGTACACATCAGCTGACAAGGTATAACTGCTTTGTCTGTCCTCTCCTACAGCAACAAAAGCTAAAATAAAAGCTAAAATACAAAAATTTATCCCTAAATAAAAGACGGGGTACACATCCATAGTTTAGTTTTCTTTGCATTAGGAGCAGACAAATTAAAGTTACATCACATTCAGCTGCACCACCGTAAATTCCCTTGCCTTTTACAGGGATGTAAGTGTTCCGTATGTGGCAAGAAGCGAGGCAGCAAACGTGGGACACCTGGATGCTGAGCCAGCCCCCAGGGTATCTTAACAACACTAGCCTAATGGAACCTTAGTGCATGGGGGACCTTTGACTAGACTATGGGCGCATCTACATGTTACCCTATGGCAACGTAGTGACATGCTACATTGCCATACGGTGTGCTATGGCAATGTAGTGATCATGTGTGTCTACATGTGATTGTCAGCTACATCACTGTAGCAGCACACTCCCTAGGTATAGTGTTATGGCAACACAGTGGCAAAATCTACCTGTGTGCCATACACACAGTGCAGTAATTGCCTGTACTGCACCATGCTTTACTACTTCCAAAAGGAATTATTAAAGGACGGTGTCATAGCAACATTGCCGTATGGCAATGTGTAGACATGCCCTTTGATATGCATCTCTTCAAGCATAAGAGGATCACAGTTCTGAAGTGACATACATAATTATTGGAACTAGCAAAGACAAAGCTTTAGACATCCTCAAGTTCAAATAGGAGCTAGATCTTAGTCTTTCACCTTAATTTTGTTACACAGCTTTTCCCCAATAAGCTAGTGGTTAAATCACTTGCTTGGAATGGGGAAAGTGGGTTCTAGGCCCTCTGTCATTTCCCTAGACTGCGTTTTAAGCACCAAGCTGAGGGTGGGAGCAGCTTCTATTCCACCTATTGAGGCTACAAAATCAGTCACCTGTTTCCATACACTTCCTACAGTCTAAAACACTTGGATGGATAATCTTAAAGCTTTAAAGCTAAACACCAACCTTGGGTACTTTGCAAATTCTTCACTGTCACATTTATTTTATAGTATTATTTAAAAAATAGTATCAAATAAATTGACTCACACAGAGCTTTCTGGAAGTGGCAAGGTAGGGGAAATAAATTCTTGTAAGTAATCATCTATTAATTGTCATTTATCCTATACATATGCAATAAGCTTCTGTTGAAGATGCATGGGGTACAAGGCTTGTCTCAAATGGGTACAAATCAAGAAGAAAGCCACTAAAACCTTTAAACTTCTTTGTGATCAAGTCAGACATATTGTAAAAAAACTCAGATTGCTTGCAAGTTGTTTTTTTGTTTGTTTTACTAAGAGAAGAAGAAATGATTTTCCAGAGCTTGTAACTATTGGGTACTTATACACTGCCCTGTTTTCATTACACAAAATTCTTCCCCTAAAGATCCACACAGCATATCAGCTATAATAATGGCTGATGAAACACATGAACTAGGGTCTCTCTCAAACAAACTGGCCACTAAACATAAATCACCTTGTTAGAAAAGGTTTTATAGCTTAGCAACATAAGGGCTTCTTAATCCTATTTAAACAGGCTTGGTATAATAGAAAGAAATGCTGAAGTTGCATAGGAAGAGGTTGAACAATTTTCAGCCAGAAGCCCATCTCAAAGTAATTTTGCAGAAATACTATGCAATATGCTGCCTGCTGATTCAGAAATAAATGGTAGAACTATTAGGGGGGAGAATGAAGAAACAGAGAATACAATAACATAAAAGAACATTTTAAAATAGGACACTGTAGTATAAAACATAGCACCGGACAATGGAATCAAATGTGATATTGATTTTCCATTACTGCATCACATTAAAAATGATCTGGATGATGCAGTTTCCTTTTGGACAGCTAACTAGTTCCATGATGTCATGACACAACTCCAAAATAATTAGATATTCAACAATTAGCCAAACAATGAGATTTTAAAATTATATTTCAGTTTACAGCTTGCCCTAGGTGTGCTATGGACTGATAGGTGTTACTGAGCACTGTTTATGGTATGCAAATATTCTATGGACAGTTCCTCATAAAATGCAAATTCCAGTTAAGCAAATTGTCATAGCTTGCAAATGATTTAGTTTAATGACATATACTGATTCAGTAGCTTAGTGTTCCATCTCTATTTTCCATTTCTTTCTTGAATTATATTCTGCCATAAACCAGTATATTTATTTTATATTTTGTGCATGTGTGTATACATATTTTTAAGCATTTTAATATGATTTAAGATATGTACAAACACACCATAAAAACTCTGCTTTAGGAACATAAAATCATATCAGATCAAGTTCTATAGCTATATAGAGTCCTTCATAAACTGATCATATTTTAAATGTAGACAAATATAAAACAAAGCACACAAAATGTAGCTCAGGGAGTAAAATAATGAAATAAAAATTTTATTGAATTGAGGAAAAAAGATGACATTTAATTGTATATTCCCCTCTCCTTATGTGAAAAAGTTCTGCTGACATGCTTCTGTTATTAGATCTAGATCTTGATCATTTTGGAAAATAAATGTATTGTTCATGATCAATTAATGATGCCAGTTTTCATGTTAACAGAAAGGGTTTTCTCACTCCTCACCTTACTCAAGGGTAGGGCTGAAATAGGATCATAAAACAATATTTTCTACAGTGTTGTATTATGAGAAGGCCTTATCTTTGATGAGGTACCACACACTGTGGGTACTCCTTACCAACAGTTCTCCTTACCAACATGAACTTTTTTCTCTTTCATAAGTAGTGCTTTCTGATGATTCTAACATATACATTGATGGCCAGATACACAGGAAGTTATATTCTGTTAAGCCCCAGACCTTTGCGTTTTCAAAGAAATGATGAATGTGCAATAAGAACATACCAAATGCCATACTAGGTCAGACTGAACAATGGTAGCAGTAGCAGGAATGGATGTTAGAGGGAGATCCAGACAGATCTAGAGTGACTGATATTCCCTAGTCATTACTCTTCTTGGTATCTGCTTCTACCACCTCGCATGGCAATTGTATAGTCAACTACACATTGCATAAAAAGTACCTTCTCTTGATAGTTTTAAAATCCTTCTCCCACTAATTTCAGTGGGTGACCCCTAGTTCTAATATTCTGAGACTAGGTGACTAACAACACATGGTTCACTTGGTCCACAATTTTCATGATTTTATAGACTTTTATCATGTCTCTCTTCACTGGATTTACCGTGTATTTTTCTAAGGACCCTTGAGTACCATGACAAGGTGGTATTAAACTTACTATACTAGGTGCCACAGATTGTGACCCATCACTTTCCTCTGAGAAGACTAATATGAGCTTTGCTTTTTAAGTATATCTCAGGACAACACTTCACAAAAGAACTTAGTCCTCCCATTTGATATAGGAAATACTTTCTATTTCTTTAGAAACTATTGGGAATTCTAATATTATAAAAGCCTATGTCTATCTGTCCATAATGCTTTATTTGCACTGTGACTGGCTGACAAACAGCCAATCAGAGTGCAAATAAGCATTTGAACAGGAGCTGGTGGAATGGTGGAGTGCTACCATGCTGGTGGGAACACAGGGGATGGAGGGGTTGTGCCCCCCCCACCCTGCTACCTGGAGGTGGGGGCAATGGAGCAGATGGAACAGGGGGGCCTCATCCCCTTTGCCCTGCTCCCTGCAGGTAGCGATGATGGAGTGGTGGGGTGAGGCCACCAGAGCTGGCCTGCCCCCCCCTTACTCTGGCAGGTGATGGCAGTGGTGGCGCAGAGGGGGAGTGGGGTCGGTACACCATGGGAGGGGCAAGGCCACCAGCTCTGGCCTCAGCCCACTCCTCCCCTATTCTGTCATCACCACTTCCAGGGCCCGATGTGGGACGATGCAGTGCTGGAGGGGTGAGAAGCAGGCCTGATGAGGGTTGGAGGAATAATGGGCATGCCGCAGTGGCGGCAGTGGGGGGAGGGGAGGAGTGGGCCCAGGACAAAGATGGAGAGGGAGAGAGGAGGACCGAGCCTGAGCCAGGGGAAAAGCCAGCCCACCATGGTGGTGGGGGGGAACAGTGGGCCTGGCCCAATGCTGCAGCAACTGGGGGAGGGGAGGAGTGGGCCTGGGCCTATTCCTCCCCCCCCGCATCAACACTGAACCCACTTTTCCTGGTTTCCCACTGCTGCTGGGTCTGCCTGGGTCCAGTGCTGTCCCTGCTGCAGTGAGCTGGCTTCTCCCCACCCTAGGGCCCAGTCCTTCCCAGCACCAGGCCTGGGCCCACTCCTCCTCTCCCCCCACTACTCCAGTGGGGAGGGGGGGAGTGGGCCCAGACCCCAAGCAGCAGGAGGTAAAGGGGGAGTTGGCCTGGACAAGAGGAGGCCACAGGGCTCCATCCCTGCATACCTCGTCCTGTCATTCCTGATGGGCAATTGGCTAGTAGTTTTATATTTTTCCCAATACAAAAGTAAAATAATTTCTATGTCTTATAGCCATTTTAGATATAAGAATTTGATCAGAGCACATGCAATTCACTCTTATTTGAGGGGAAAGATTCAGTGTCGCATAGACTCAAGCTGTCCTATGGAGGACAGGAAAATTTAATCCTTAGTGAATTAGGATACTTTTTGGTTGATTTACATGCCAATAACCGAAAATCTGTTTCAGTACACAGCTACTATATTTTATTCCAATATATTGTTATCTTGGTATTATGGACAAAACAAACTGTGTGGACATATTTGTATGTCAACAAAGTTCTTTTGAATTCTGACCAGCTGTCAGTTCAGAATAACTGAACTCTTCTCTCAGTTTATTCATCATCCCCATGTCTGTATTTAATAACCAATAGGACTTTGGCACCCCCCTAACAGTGTGGGATTTTTTTTCTCAGATGAAAAAGTGAACTGAAATGCGCATTATTTGCAAGGTTGTGAACATGGAAGGGAAAGACACTATTTAAAAGTTAGTGTTTTATGAGATACTGATAAATGGCACATAAGCATGGCTGCATCAACTGACAGTCCTTGGGCCTGACAGTAGAACTTAATTAATCCCTTTCACTTATTGACAAGTTTAGATGCAAAAGCCCTTCAGTGCCAAAATTAGTCTTTCAGTCATAGTGAATTATGAGGTGAAATTTACTACTCACCTATGGCACAGACAGAAGTGACAATTTTCACTGGATGTGGCCACAGAAAACAAACATAAGTGCACAGTGCACAGCTGCAGACCACTTCAAAAATGGCCAATCAAGCGTACACCTGAACTCTTATCATATGTCTGTTTTCCAGCATGCAGATAAATTAGTTCATGCTTAACTCTTTGGGAGAAGAGGCTCAAAAGAACCTTTCTACAACATGAAAACAGTACAAGGGATCTGTTCATGGTACGCCAAAGTGTCCTTAGGAAAAAAACATGGTAAACACATTGCACATTTACCACATCTTTAAAGTGAAAGGTCTATGGCTTAAGAGAGTACAATTTCTTCCAACATATATACTGCAGCAAGCCAAAGATACAGCTTAGCAGCAGATAAAAGTACATAAATCCCTGGCCAGGAGACAGCAAGTTGACTTTCTTTGGTGGTATATCACCAAAGATAAGGCCTTCTTAAAGCAGAACCTCTAGAGTATAGAATTAAACTACAACAACAACAATAATACTACTAATAATGACGGTGTGCTACATATTATATAATCCATAATAAATAATAGTATGGTAATATATAATGCCGAATATAATTTATATTTGATATTCTATATTATATACACAATAATGTACTTTTATAATATTTTATTAGTTCTCTGTTAGATAGTCTATTGCACCTTTCACTTCACTAAATATGCACCGACATATTAATTTGAAATTTTAAAAAATGGTAATTTCCCAACTTCTGTGTGTTTGATTCTACAACCATAACAACATATTCTGGCACAGGTTACTTGTATAGAAATATGGTTAGCCAATCCCTGCAGCAAGCAGTTTTATTAACTGCATTAGTCTTTATTAAAAGCTTCCATAACTTGACAACTACAATTTTTATTTAGAAGTTTACAAGGGATTTGTAATATATTGGATTGGTCTGTGAACATAGAATCTTTAGAGAACAAATAGTAAACATTTTATATCTAGTTACACACAGATTCTCTTATCAGTTATTTGTTTAGGTAGGCTTTCCTGTATCTGTACAATACGATCAGGCTGAGTTACTAGAAATTTTTCCATATATCTTTACAAAGCTTTTTCTTGATGGAATAATATCTTGGACTCAAGTAAGTTCTTTAAGACATTATTAATAGGGGTCCACATGGTAAACATTAGGGCTGTGCAAAGCTTCAGTCGCTGATTTGATCTGGCGGACATTCGGCTCGATTCAGCGGCCAAATCTCCAAATCAGAATCAAATCAGGAGTCCCTTTAATTTCTCTGAATTGAATCAGAATCATCCGAATTGATTTGGGGAGATTCAGGGAGATTCAATTATTTGGACATAGACACAGCTTTAAATGTTTTTTCTACATAACTCAAGGTACCAGGTGATTCATGAATGCTGAGATGGCGGGGCAGATGGAGCATCCCATGGGAGTGTGGGGTGGGAGGTTCCCAGTACACTTGGAAGAAGCACTTCTGGTCCACTTCTGGGTCCACATGGAATGCACGGGGGACCCCCTCACCCCCTAGCTTGGTGACTGGTACCTCCTGGGTTTGGGGGGCACCCAGGGTCCCCCTGTGGCCGATTGCCAATCCAGGGGGAGGGGTGTGGGGGGGGAAGTATTTCCTGAATGCTCAGCAGCGGATCCAGAAGTGGTCCAGAGGCTCTTCTAGTCTACTTCCGGGTCTGCCACCGCACATGCAGGGGGTCCTCCACACTCCTGTGGGATGCTTCATCTGCCTTACCATCTCAGCATTCATGAGCTGTGCCTGGTACCTTGAGGTATGTAGAAAAAACATTTAAAGCTCTGTCTATGTCCGAATCGCTGATTCTCTAAATCAGCATTGAATCTTCAGTTTCAGACTCGGCCAAATTGAATCGGGACAGTGATCCAAATCAATGAATCGAATCACTGTCCTCTGACTCAGGCCAAATCCAAATCTGAATTGAATATGGCCCACTTTGCACACCCCTAGTAAACATTCTCTTCTCTGGTGTTCTCTCCACCCTTTTATTTGACATGTAGTTAATTACTAATCGCCATTTTTGTTAATCCCTTCATTCACGTTAATATCTTGTACTATGAGTATTTCCAGTGAAATCTTTGGGAATCTGTGAAAGATGATGGCTGAAGCAGAAACAGCGCTCCCATACCATGAAAACCACTGAGATTAAAAAATATATATATTCTAGTCTAAATCAAAAAAAAAAATCAGAAACTCAAAATAACTGGATTCAAGAAGGTCAAAAGCCTTTATTTCGTTTTAAACTTCCCTTTCAATTTTTATTTTTTTTATTGGTTTTAGCTTTTATTTTGAAATTAAAAGCCAGTTGACCTGCAAAACCAAATTGTTGTACTTAGTCCTTTTTCAGTTTCAAACCCTTTTCCAACCTTTTCTGGACAATAGTGACCCATGTCTTCAAAAAGTTTGATTTAAAAAATGGGCATTTCCAGTGGAAAAACATTAAATTCAAATACACCTCCTGAGATCTGAAGGCTATTAAAATATTAGTGTTCTACTGTAACAGTAATATCCAAACTCACACACTTTTGCTCATATTCCATCTACTTATACATCTCATGGCAGTTTCCAAATACTCCAAAACACATTTATTTTTATTTTTTTCCAGTAATTACATTTGTTAATAGACATCAGTACCCACAACTGAAACTACATTTTCCAAAGAGTTTAATTTAGGCACCAAAGTAAGCAAGCAGGTTTTCAGAAGTCTTCATCATATTTGGTGCTAAGGTGCTTTGAAAATTGATCAGAAGTTCCAGTGTAGTAGCTTCTGGGCACCTACAAAAAATATTACTATTAGTTTGGTGCCTAAGGAATCTGGACACTAGATATCTTCTGCATAAATATGGAGTCCTCATTTTAATGTTTCTCTCTTTCCATTTACATTCTTGCATCACTCTTCATAGCAAAATAGTATAAACAATGCAGCCGCATTGTTTAAACCAAAAAACCCAAAACAAAACAAAAAAATCAATCAAATAATTCCCATCATTTGAAATATTTGCTGGTTTTTAGTTCTCTCTGGAGATCTAAGTATCACTACTCTACAATGCTCCTTTATCCTACTTGTTGTTTTCTCTTAAATAGATACTGCATTGTATCCAGTAGGTGATTTTATTTGCTGTTTGTCATAGCCTTTCCTGTCAAAGAATAGATTTGTGGCATATGTACTTTACATAAATAATTAACACATTGGTTGAGTGTTATATATAACTGGAGTCCAATTTCTTTTTAAATAGGAATTTGGTTCAAACACACAATTTACAGACATTTCTAGACACATACACACATAAACATACGTATATGCAAGATGTCTGTCAGATGTTATCCAACTGCCAGTTCATTTTTGTTTTTAGCAATTATCTATAGTTCTCTAAAATATCTGAAATCCTGCTTTTGACTGTGCTATATGAAACTAGATCTACCATCTGTCTCAGATTCAAAGACCTTGCTCAAGTACATTGAATACTTTGGTAAACATTGGCTGAAAACTGAACACAGATCAAGAAACATTTCTAGGGAAGATGTAACAGTATAAGAATTATATGGTGCATTTTTTATTAAACCTCACCGACCAGGTATCTTGCAATTTTCAGTACCTTAATTTATTGAATTACTACACTCCACTTGTAATGACTTATTCTATTATTCTTGCTTACATGAAAAAAAATATACTGGCTCTGGAATGTCCATTACAATGACTTGCACCCACATGATGCTAACTTTCCCTAGCTTTTCTGGAGATAATATTACTTACCTCCCTCAGAGGTCTGTTAAGAAATGTATTTATTTCATGAGTGAAATACATTCCTATGAAGCTCCATAAGGAATACAGCCCTCAAAACAGAGCTTGTCCTGTCTGTGTAGAGGCAGAATTTCACCCTACTGTCTGCAATGTATTTTACATCCTTGCAAAGTTGTTGTTATTGAAGTACAAATCATTAGAATTGTATTATTATCCTGCCTTCAGTTATGGGAAATAAATGTAATTGCTCCATATGAGAAAGACAGAAAAACCATAAAGTAACTATAACCAGTTTCAAGTTTTCATTTAACTTGCTTTGTACTACTTCAGCACTGTCAGAAGTTAAGTGGGCAGACATTGAGATCTAGGATATTTTAAAAATGAACAGCAAAATATTTCATTAATGCAGAGTTAGAGTTTCCTGGTACTATTTTGTGTCCTTCTGTAACATCAAATTAAGCAAAAACCAGAAAAGAGAGTCCACAATACCTTAAACTCTATTCCCTATGCTGAACTTGGAATTACCAAGCAGGACAAAACCGTCAAGCTAGATGGCATTGTGTGTACAAGAGTGAAGGGTTTGTAAAATTCATCACATGCAGTGTTGTTTAGTATAGTTCAACAGCAGCATGACAGTATTTGTTTTATGAGTGTATTGGACCTATTGCTCACGGAGGTTACAGTTAAGTTTATATGGGTTTTAGCTTAACTCTTCATTTCCTGGCTTTCACAAGTTTGATCTTTGCTGAACTTATGTTCAGCAAACATAAACATTCATGAAACATTCATGAACTGAATGTTTTGGAAAGGTTCAAGGTACAAGTAACCTTAATTTTGCAGTAACCATGTTTTAGTTTTTGAATTTTTTGTGATTTTTTTATGACTTTTTACTCATATGTACTTTGTAAATATGAGTGATCATGGGACAGCTACAATTAACCATAATTTCTTGCATATACAGCACACTTCTTTCCCAAAACAAAGCTGCTGGAAAATGTAAAGTGTGCATTATATGCTCATAATATGATAATACCAGTTTCTGCTGGTTACCAGCAAAAGTGAAAGTAAAATCTCACAGGGAGCAGAACAATGAGCAAGCTCTTCCCTAGTTGCTGCTACACAGTTATTTACTACAGGACAGATCTTTTTTCTTCATTCTGCCTTTCAGAAAAAAAAGATATGTACTTTATTCCTGGGCATGCTATATGTGAGCATATAGGTTTATAAAGCAAACTGTGGAAGTTGTGTAATTCCTTAGTGCTCCTTTCCTCCTTCCTGAATACTTCCTTGTAACCAAGTGGGGCTTTTGTTTGGAGTATTTAGCCAATCAAAGACCTGCCATGTTTAGTGATTGTGAGACAAATCACAAAAAGGAGCTATTTCCCAAGAACTTGACAGTGTTATTACACGGTGGCTGCAATAATTTTAATTCAGAAGACTGTTGTGTCTGTTCTACACATACCTCCAGCACAACATAGAGTTCCCTCTTCATCATTTTCATCTCATCCTCCCTGTTTCATCACTTTAAAATCTAAGGCATTAGCAGCTAAAAGGTTGCTCTTTGCTCAGCTCCCCTGCTCACTTCTGCTCCAACCACATATCATTGAGAGCAGTTTGCTGGAAGAGAGCACAACTCCTGTTTACGTAGACTGAGCCATGTGTCGAATCAAATTCCACAGCTATCACTAATCTGGCACCTAGATCACATGGAGAAACAGGAAGAGGGACTCAGACACATCCAAAGGGGATGGGACCCAGGTGCTGAGCATTAGGCTTACACCTACCTGTAGAACTTAGTACTTTATCTTTAGTAGTATTTTCAACATTGCTTCCCAAAAAGATTGTAGGTTTTCTACACTAGCTTGAATGACTTGAGCAATTGAGACCCTGAGACACATAACCAGAGCTATGTTTGCTGCCCTATTTCTCTGTAAAAACAGTAAGTAGAATGAGTCAACCTTAGGAAAAGTTGTTTTTTTTGTGGGGGGGATAGCTGCTGTGGATTGTGTGTCCACCATTCTGAAACTATAATCAGCCTTGCCCATCTCCTCTGAAAAAATCATATTTCAAGAAAATCCAAGCAAACAATTTGATTTTAGAGCACTTGGAAGAGTTGACCTTTAAACAGCAGGGAGTTTTTAGAGGGATGGGAAGTGATCTATTCATCTGAGCTGATGATCTCAGCTGAATAAGAACACCCTGGAGAGATTAATACATTCTGACGCAGTCATCCCAGTAGGTTTTTTTCATCCATCTTTCTCAGTGCCAGAGACAGAGAGCCCATACGTATTCCCATTGCCAACCCCTTACTCTAATTCCATAACGGTGTGCTTGGTGCATGCTTCCCATAAAATACACCACATAGACTGGAAAGACTTCCCAGGTGCTCACTCACACGGAGGGCAGACTCCCTGACTCAACAATGACAGGGGCTCAGGCTCTTTTTGAAGGACTGGAATCACTCAGAAGAGGAAATACAGAAAGGAGATCAGAGATGACCCTCAAATAGGTAAGTGTGGTGAGGGGTATATAGCTACACCCAGTGGGCAAGGACCCTCACTCCTACATCTTACCTTTCATGAGTATTACAGAGAGGAGGATTCAGACACCGTAAACGACTAAAAGCCTCCTGCCTCTCAAGAGCCTAAGAAGAACACTGACCCTAATCTCCCTTGCTATTTAGTTTTCCCCTCCCTTGGAACCCATCCCTTCCACTCCCCATATTCCCTCCTCCTCCTTCTGATTTGAGCCCTCCCCAGCCCTTCTTTGCTATCTTATGGTTGGGATAGATTCATCAGGGATGATACCACCTTGAGCAGGGGGTTGGATGGCTTCCTGAGGTCCCTTCCAATCCTACATTTCTATGATTTTATGATCCGTGCCCATTTATTCCCCCTCTCCATAATTTCCTATTATCTTGAAAATATTTTAAGTAATTTGATTGCTTTCCAAATTATCTGCTATACTCAGATTAGTTTTTCTCAAAATAATAACAATAATGCTTATGATTATAATGTTGATGATGATGATGACAACAACAACAGTCTTTTTAAAAATTGATACAGACAATTTGTATCAAAATGCTTTTCCAGAGTTAAACCTGAATCGATTGTGATTCCTCTGGCTACTGTCCATTCAAGCCCAGGGGTAATCCACTTAGACTGTCAGTGTGAGTTTTGTGTCTATCCTGAACACCCATCTCTTTTTTTGAGGTACTGCATGCCATGCAGTGCCCAGCATAAATATCTAGCAATTGGAACCATGCTAGGTACAATCAGAGCTCTAGTTTGACACTGAGGGGTATACATTTTTTTAAAAAATATTGACTGTCACCCTCAAGAAGATTTTTTTTTTGAGTCCCAGGGAACTCTATCTTGGAGGCCTGTTACCAAATAAACAAAGTAAGGCTCTAAAATACTATGCCTTACCCTCAGGAGAAACACTATATATCAGGATAATGTAATTAAATATGTAGATTTTAGAACACTTAGAAAAATCCACTTTTAAACCGAAATATAACCTTAGTGTTACCTATAGCAGAGCTGGCTATTATCATATAGACTTTCCAGTAAGAAACTAAAGCAAACAAGCCTCAGTTATCTTTTAATTTTCAGTAGCTAATAGGACTCATAACTGTGGGAAACCTTTAACATGCTGAAACTAATGGATGTTCACTTCAATAACAAGGGAGTTTAGTAACTTGAAAATGCTGCAAAGTAAAACCTAAGATAGTTTTTAAAAGAACAACATTTGGAGCCTGGAAAGTAATGTTGCACTCCTAAGGTAGAATTCTGTTTCCTTTTACATAATGAAATGGCAGCTTTCTGACCACATACATAGTGCACTTTTGTTGGGATAGCAATTTTACTCTCCCTGCTGCCTGGATGCATTAGCATGTGTACGTAGATTGAGCACATGCAGTTGGCTGCATACTGGCTGGGTAAGTATGTAGCTAGATGCGTATGTACATGTGCCCATTCTGGTCTGCCCACAAGGAGGCCTGCCCACAGGTTGACTGCAATAGTTGAGTTGTTGAAGCACTTGCCCTGAAGTCCAGAAACCTGGGTTGTAGTCCCCTCTTGCCATGCAAGTTTTGAATGCATGCCTCTGATTTACCAGCACAGTGATTTCACATGTTAAACACAATCTCTCTCCTCCCCATGTAAAATCTTGAGTAACATGAAAAGCAAGTAGGGCTTGTATATACTATCATTATAGAGAAAAGAAATGATTTAATAAAAAAGTTTTTTGAATTAACTAAGTCTTAGAAAATATTGAAGATTCAAAAATATCTTACGTAATCCTTAAACATGTACTGATAGTGCACTCTTACATAAAACTTTCCAAGTAGAATATCTTATTCTTGGAGGACAATACAACTCTGTTTTGCAAACAAGCAAATGTCAAACTAAAGTAAATGGTTTCAGAATGAAGAATCTGCCAGGCTATTTTCAAGTATTCAATGATCCAAACTTCATATGGCTTTTGACCTTTTCCTTGGAATAACATGAGGAAGGAAAAAAAGGTAGTGGGGAGCAGAATTCTCATTTTGGGTTTCAGTCCTTCCCTTAAACATACTGGCAAGACAGATCATTAGTGCACTGGATTACTGTCATAAGAAGTGTATGTGCCTAATGATGACATTTATCTAACACCTACAAGCTATAAATACTGTCAACCTGTTATAAACTTACATTTAAAAAAGGTTGCTTTTCTTTTACTGGATCCATTGACTACTGTACATTGGCTCTGAATTATTTTAAGTTAAGGGACATGCAACCACCCCATTTTTTTACAAAAGCAGATAGCTCAAAGTGTTAAATCATATTAGGTGTCAGATTTAGTTGCTACAGTAATTCTTCTTCCAGCTGAGGAGGAATGAAAATCTTTAGAAGTATTCAAAACTTCAAGAGATTTAACAGCACAAAACTTACCAGAAATCAGTAGGATTTGTGCTTCTAAATTTAGGTGTGTTCCAAAAGATTGTGTTCCAAAAACATTTTTTTTTTAACTTTTAAATCAAGATTTAAAAATTAAAAGGAATATGCTACATACTACAAACAAACCAACCCCACATAAATTCGTTCTAGTCTTTGTATTAGATTTTTTTCTTTAAACTAACTTTAAATATTAGTAGCAAATGGCAGAATATTCTTGTATCTTCTGATCCAGAGATATCCAGCTGGTGGCCTACAGGATGTGTGCATCCTCTAAGGGGTTCTTTTGCAGCCCCTTGGCTCTTTTCTGGCACCACTCCCCTCTTAGCTGTGATCGCAGCAGCAGGTAGAGTCTCCAAGCTCCACCTCCTTCCTCTGGCTTTCCCTACCTACTTCACCCCAGAGGTTGGGAGTAGTGTGATGCAGTGAGTGGGGAGCAGAGGACAAGCCTAGTGCCACTCTGGTGCACAATGCAGTGCTGGTGCTGTGACGTGGCAGATGGTGGGGGAAGGCCCTACACAGACACATGGTGTGGTTGAGGGAGGTGTGGGTGCACTTTGCAGTGGGGGAAGGTGCCTGGGCAGCATGTGGCTGAGGGAGCACGTGGCTCATCCTGATGCAGCCCCAGGGGTATGACACTCCCAGACACTTAGAAACTGGACAGCCCTGTTCTACTCCAAACTCCTTGATCTTGAAGGAAGTAATATAAGATACTATTTTTCCAGAACATTTATCCAAGATTTTTCTGATGACCTCTCATGGTGGGGCTGTATTGCTGACAGTTTCTACCCAAGAAAACCTCAAATTAGTGAAAGTTCTATCCCACAACTATCAAAAACATTTTTATGCTATCTAATTTATACTTATCCTATTTAATTTTTAGCCCATTAACCCTTGTGAATACGATAGATGCTATATCTACAGAAATGCAGACAATACATTGGGGAGGGGGAGAGTAATAAAAAAAAGAACACATCTTATTTGCTAAGCAACCAATATCTAAAGTACTGCAATAAACTCAGAACTCTGTTACTGGTAATTTGAACAGAAGGGTAGAGAAAAATAAGCTAAATAAAAAAAATAGTTGTTTTTATCTTTACGATGGAAACAACTTTATTATAAAGAATTATTATGATTCAAAACATACAGATATTCTCTTTTCCAAAAATATCTGACAAAATAGCATGTTGCATGTGATAGTTCATGATTCTCTGAACTACTTCATCTCTAAGGTGCCACCCTACCCTACCTTCCCCTCAACTTCAGGCTATCATGGCTATGCACTTCTCTATCCCAAAATGAAAAATCATTATCAAAACCCTACAGATTACAGAACATGTTCTTTTATGACTCATATTTACTGGCAGGCACCCATGGACACCTACACATTAAGATTAAAACTTAATATTCTTAGAGAACCTCAGCTGAAGCATTATCAAGAATAGTACAGAAAGTTACCACCTTCTGCTCTTACAAGCAAAAAGTGGAAGAGTGGGCATGTATTCTTTCTTTCTCTTGCAAGTTGTTCAGTCACAACTGTGGTACCTTTAATAAAGGATGGTCTTGTATATTTTTCTATTCAGGTGGGAAACTGCCTGTGTCTGAAATATTGCTGCCTGTTAAAATGGTCCACCTCTCTCAGTTAGGAGCAGGCCTTCATTACAAAGTTAGTATGGGAGATGGACAAAGCTCTGAAATTACAAAACCAGAGAACTCCTCAGCACTAAAAATAGGTTTAAAGAAAAAAGCTAAGCAAGATAAGTAATTTCTATTGGGGAAGTAACAATGAAAATTGGTATTCTGAATTTTTTTGGTAATAATTAAAGAGTTGGTTAAGAAAGACTAATAAGTAATGGGCTTAATAGGATAAACAATTAAAAACAGCCTATCAGAAAACACAACATAAAATAAGTCAACATGTTTTTCAATTAGATATACCATTTCCATACCTGTTCAATAAAATCATTAGTCACATTTCTCTAATTTTGAACCTTTATATCCATTGTGGTCTTAAATGTCTTTTGAACAGAACACACACTTTTCTATGCCAGCTAGGCTATCTTTTATATTGTTACCCATGTTTCACTTATTTGCAGAGACCTGACACACTGGATTTTGTACCCAGCATTAAATTTCACTTTTAGGGTCTGATCCTGTACACTTAAGTGACTGATTTCTCAGTCTCCAGATGAAGGATTCCACCTCCAGTCCCTTAAAATAATTCTATAGCTCAAAAAATAAATATCCCCATGAATTATTCATGCTTTTGATGGGCTTCAGAACATGCTGGACAAAAAAAATCTATGTAGACTACAAAAAAGTGTTTACGATTATATACTACACTTTTAGTTATCCCAACCTTCTTTTTAAGACAATGTCCTGGCAAATGAAAATATATAAATATTTCTATTTCCACAGTCCATATCCTTTAGACTGATTTCCATGTTTGCCCTTTGGCTTGGAATCCAGTATATTCTGCAAGTGACTCATTGTTGAATTAGCCTAAGTTTAATATTGAGAAAAGTTTTATTATTATGATAAATTATCTCTTGACCTCTGGCTTCTAAACAGACCCCTCTACAGCCTTGCTGCAAACTAATCTTATTCTCTGAGAGCACTGGAACAATTCAGTAGGCAATTAAACATATCAGATACTGGACCTTCAGTGAATCCAGAAAATCTAATAGTTTGAACGAGTAATCAGAATTTCTAAATGGGATTTTAATTTTTTCATAGAAATTGGTAAGGATGCCTACTCTGGGCATGACAGTGAATAGACCAGCACTATATAAACAAATTTTATACAGATTGAAGTATATAAACAAATTTTATATAGATTCAGATGAGTGGGGTGTGTGTGTGTGTGTGTGTGTGTGTGTCTTGGACAACGGCAAAAAGGGCATAATGCATATATATAAATATTGGACATTCACATATTAAAATAATGTAAACAATTTTCTTATAAACTTCCAATACATGTACTCAACTACAATAAAATGATGAGAAAGAAAATATTACAGTGTGGAACAGATGCATCAGAACATCAAAGTATGGACGCTCTGCTCTTCATCTCACACACAGTTGCCATAACCAATATATATTAAAACCAGAATGTTAGCAAGGTTCTGAAAGTTAATCATGCCTTCAAAAATATTCCAACAGACATTTTTATTTCCCTAATCTATCTGAAACAAAATGGCATTCTAATCAAAGGAGACAAAGTTATTATGATGCACTTTGTGCACAGTTATTTTATTAAGCATGTTTCTGAAGTATTGCTGTCATCATTGGAATTTATCACATATCATCATCACTACTATTTCTAGAAACCGTGATGTTGGTGGTGTGTAATAGAAAATGAACCACAGACTTATGACTGGTAGTTCCCATTTTACTCTCTTTGAAAAAGAGATTACTTTGTACGTTGTACTGGTTTTTGGTGATTAGTTGAATGCGATTTAAAAAAACAGCAAACCTTACATAAACTTGAAGAAATAAAGATTCAGTTCTTTATGTGCTTTTTTAAATTAACAGGTATATATAATTAATTGTTCTTAATATCATTTAAAAATAACTAATACAGAAGTGACAAAAAGACAATATAACCTATCCTGTAACTGGAGAAAGGTGAAATTATGTTGCTATTCAGTGTATTATCATGATTAAACACAGTAAAAGTGACAATCCATGATTAAGAGACACATCACAACCACATCTTAAGTTTAACTTGCAATAAATACCTTAGTGCCATCATAAATGTGAACCCATCATCATGAGGGTTTAAAACATTACACTGGGTAGACTGCCTCCAGCAATAATTGAACCTGAGACCTCTATAGGTCTTAAAGCATGTCCCTCAGTTTTAACAGACTCAACCATCTCCATACTTGGTCCAAATGTGGACAAAGTACCATATTAAGTGGATGTGGGTTGCATGGGAAATTCTATATATATAAAGGGCTTAGGCCATCTGTCTGTGTGTCTGTTTGTAACACTCTTGAAGAACTCTGATTGGATGTCTCAGCAGCCAATCACAATGCTTACTGAAACAGCCAATCAGAGTGTTCCTCACAGACAGACACACAGATGACCAGATGCGGAGACAGGGGACTGTCATGGGGCTGGAGGCAGAGCTGGGGGGGTGGGGGGAGGGCAACACCAGAATTGGAACGGTGACAGCACAGGCTGGTGGCTGGTGGCAGCAGCTGCCATGCACAAGCTACCCCCCTCCACCACTCCTGGAAGATGGTGGCGGTGCAGGGTGGTGGCTGTATCCCACCTCCCCCTCCAACTGCATCATTCTTGATGGGCAATTCATTAGTAGTCATAATATTTTAACTTTCTAGTTTGTCCTCTTATACTAGGGTTGGTCAAAATACAACCTATAGGCTGTATCCGGGCAGCCAATTGTTTCTATCCAGGCTGCATCTTCCCCAGTGGTGATGTAAATGGGGCCAAGCTCTGCTCATTCCCACCTGGGACAGCCTACCCCATGCCTGCTGATGGCACCACCCTGGCCCTATCCCATGCCAGCATGCACAGCTTCCCAATGCATCTGGCTGGATACTGCTCAGCTCCCCCCATCTCCAGTGGCTACTCCTCCTGCCACTGATGAGCTATTCCAGGCACACACTACCTGCAGGTAGCAGGCAGGTAGCAGAGGGAAGCAATAGTGGCCATGGAGATGTGTGCTGGGCACCACATGCCCAGACAGGTAGGAGGGGAAGCTGTAGCTGGGTGGCTCTTGGCCCAACATGTGGGGTTCCAAATCCAGTTCGTGGCTGCTTTCCACCCACTCTGCCCACCTGGCATGATAAGCAACCACCTGCAGGTGTTCAAGTGGGTGGAAGACAGCTGTACTAGGAAGATGTGCATACTGGCTGGAGCTGGGCCCAGGACCAATGATATCTTCTAAAATTTTGTGCATGCAGCCCTTGACAGCTTACTAAAACTCATTCAGTGGCCCACTAACTGACATAATTGCCACCCCCCCTGCCAGTCTTATACTATTTGGTCACATTCTTTCAAATTTCAATCTTGAAGTCTCTTCCATACAGGTAGTTCACCTACTCAGGATTCATGCATGACCCCATTATCATAGATTCCAAGTCATTCTCAGAAATTAAGGTATTTATTTTCTAAATACCTGTATTAGGAACATAAACATGATTATATCCATTTCAGAGATGAAAAAGTGCAGAACACAAAAATAAGGTGCCTTGTCCAAAGTTATACAGGAAGCCTGTGCAAGCATTAGAAACTGCAAAGGGGGAGGTTATAATCTATTTATTTCTTCCCAAGGGGAAGGCAATAAAACAACTAACCAATCATTAGGGCTGTGCGAAGTTTCAGTCACTGATTCAATTTGGCAGAGGTTTGGCCCAATTCAGTGGCTGAATCTCTGAATCCAAATAGAATCAGGAGACTCTTTAATCTCTCCGAATTGAACTGGAACCCTCCAAATCGATTCAGAGAGATTTGATGATTTGGCCATAGACACAGCTTTAAATGTTTTTTCTAAATACCTCAAGGTACCAGGCAGCTCGTGAACACTGTGATGGGGGGGTGGATGGAAGTATGGTGGGGTGGATGGAAGTATGGTGGGGGGGGTTCCCAGCACGCTTGGCAGAGGACCCAAAAGTGGACCAGACGCACTTCTGGTCCACTTCTAGGTCTGCAGCGGAGCACACGAGGGACCCTCTCCCCTCCCCCTGGCTTGGCCACTGGTGCCTCCTGGGTCTGGAGGGAACCTCGGGTCCTCCTGTGGGCAATTGCTGAACCAGAGAGGTGGGGAGGGGGGTCCCCCATGCACTCGGCAATGCATGCTTGGGGGGAAGTGTACTTCTGGTCCACTTCTGGGTCTGCCACCAAGCATGAAGGCCCTCCCCGCCACCCACTCCTGTGGGATGCTCCATCCACCCACCATCACAGCATTCACAAGCCATACCTGGTACCTCAAGGTATGTAGAAACAACATTTAAAGCTCTGCCTATGGCCGAATTGCTGATTCTCTGAATCAGCATAGAATCTTCAGAATAATGTTTGGACAAATCAAATCCGGACAGTGATCCGAATCAACTAATTAAATCACTGTCCCCTGATTTGGGCCAAATCCAAATTGAATACAGCCCATTTCGCACACCCGTACCAATCATGATCTTAACTAAAACATAGTCCTGAGGTTCTCTTCCAGACCTACCTCAACGACAAAAATGTTGTATGTTTACAGTCACGTGAGTAGCAGCTGGATTTTTCCAGATGCTAAAATGTTTGGCAGTCATACACACCTAAAATTATTTTCAAGCTTGCTGTGAAATACAGAAATATCTTGTTGAAGATGCTTCTAGATGACTAAAACATTCCCAAACAGTAGCAGCTCAGTACAGAGACTAGGCTCACCCTGGACAACAACAGATTAACAAACTTTATGACTATGTCCAGACATATAGGCATATGTGGTTTGTGGCACCACAAACCTCTTTTTGGCACCACAAACTGCACACGGGGAATATGAAAACATGATCCGTGCTGCAAATTTGCAAGGCAGGGCAAAAATTATCTACCAGGAAATCTCAGTAGCACAAAAAAGGCTGTGACAAAAGCAGTGCAGTGCACACAACAGGAGCATACACCAGAAGACAAGAAGGCTCAGTCTTCCAGGGAGACACTGGCTGCTGGCCAGGGCATCTCCACTCCTGCATTTGTGCCCCAGATCCTCAAGCATGCCAGAAGCTGGGTGGAGCCAGGCATGAGCAATTTGCCTGAAGTGGGACAATCTGTCTCTCACCAAAGTGCATGTTCGGGGGTGTAAGCCGTGGCAAAAAGCAGCAGCACAAATTTGTGCCACTACTATTTTTTCTGCTGGAAGTGCATGCCCCTGCACATTGGGACATAGCCTATGGGGCAATTTCCTCACAGTCTCCCACAGTAGAATTCTGGTCTGTGTTTATGACTCCTAAGCACAACAGTATAATAATAATATTAACATTTTTCTAGCTCTATGCATGTAAAGATACAAGAAAATAATAAAAATATTCATATTCTAATTATTAGCATTTTCAACTTTTTATTTGTTTCTAAGAAAAGTATTTCCCCTCTCATTTCCTACACTCATTTTGGTTTTCCCCCCAAATGTTTAGTCTAGGTCAGAATAAATGTATTTACATTCATATTTTAGATCTGAGGAACATTCCAATTATTAATATTTTCCTCTCTTGTTATTCTATGGCACTTTCAGGCATTTGTGGATGGATGAAAACAACCTAAAGAATAATTGCAGTAAGTAGCTGGGAGATTACATCAAGCAAAATATTTTATCACCACCTAAAATCCCCACCCACACAGACACTGCATTTTTAACAGTCAGCATGAAAAAAAATGAGAAGGATAATGATAAAGCAAAAGGAGAAAACCAGTGCTTTAAATGCATTTTTACGTGACCACAATAGATCTGTGAGATCATTGGGACAGTGATGAATTAGGGTTATGCTTAGCACATTTAAGCAGCAAACACTATCAGGATTACTCATCTCTTGTACATTTCCTATTTTCAGGATTTCACTGCAGTGACAAGCACTGTGTAGACTGTTTCAAACACTCCCTGAAATCTCTTGTCCTCTGAGCTAAATCTGTTTCACTGTTTTTCTCAGCAACACCATAACTAGTACCCTGTCATTTCATTTTTAAGCAAAGATAATAGTTCCAGATGTTTAAATATAGGAGCTTAGGTCATGGACTAAGGAAGAAGTGAATCATAAAAGGAGAACTAAAATGGCATTAAAGACAAAACTATCACACAATACAAATACTCCCCTGCTACATAAAAGCAGTAAACTGACAGTTTTGGGTTTTTCTTTTCAGGCGCACAGTACTGCAACACAACAATGGCATTTGCAATTGAACTAGGAATTTTTTCTATCCAAACTAAGGGAAATCAAGTATAGAAAAAAACAATGATACACTATGGTTTTCATTCTGCACCCAATTAAATCAGTGATAACACTCCAGTGAACCAAAATGGTTGAAGGCTCATGACCTAGAATGGTGAGGGCCAACCTTTTCGGTAGGCTTGCCACAAAGTAAGCCCTGAACCTTCCCAGGGTGTTACTCCATTCCTTTTTATTTGCCCAATCTGTTGCTCTGCTTTCTGTTTCCTGTCCTGTGACCCCTGACTGATCTGCTTTCAATGCCCTGCCCTATCTGTGACTGTGGTCCTTCGCTCTCTTCAACTTGCCACAAACAGGCTGCCTGCGCCACTTGTGGAATGCCACAAGCTGACAACCCTTGCCCTAGGTCTCTCCAAAATAAACTATACAAAGTTTTATAGCATCCTTTTTAGACACTGTCTAGGAACTTCAACTGAGATAACAAATTATTCCTGCCCTTTCACCTAGAGAATCTGCAAATGCTAGTCACAAAAGAAGATATGAAACCAAGGTCTATTTGTAGAAAGGAACAGAGGACAAAAGCAAATGCAACAAAAAATATTATTTTTTAGATAGGAAGATCACTTTAATTTTCATATTATTATCTATATTTTGGTAATGCCTAGCAATTCTGATCATGAGCAATAATATAAAGGAATTCCATGCCCCACCGCCTCCGGCCTGCAAATAGTACCAATAGTAAATTCACATTTAGGAAAACTAAGGTATCGTAAAATCAAATCTCCATGAAAACAAATTTACTACTGACAAGGCTAAAAATAGTTGTAGGGAAAGGATTGTTGCTGCAGCAAAAGTCATTGTGCATAAAAAAAACAGGGAGTCTACCTAGAGCATTTCAAGAGGTTTGAAGATGTGTAGTTGTTGGACTTCTTTAGGCTTTGTTGGACTTCAAGGCTTTGGCAAAGAAAGTATTTTCTGGTCATGGTTGACACAGCTATAGATATCTATGGACTATTTTTGTATTTATTCAGAATACTAATTTGTCCCCAACAAACATACACTCAAATTAAAGCTTACTACAAAGATGGTGTATAATGTGTCTACTTATTGGTTGATAACTCTTTCTGACTAACTGTGGCAGGTGTATCTATTGTTAGAGGCAACTATAACAGAGATGGCTAATCTAAGCAAAAAAACATAGGAGCAGCCACGTCTTGGGTTATAATGTGAGGTCTGTAATCCATCACTGATTTCTGTTACTAATAAATGCAAATCCAAGATGTGTATAAATATGACCTTATACACCTAAAGACTATAAAGACTATATCTGGATCATTGTCAGAATGCCAGTTGTTCACACTTTACAGTTTTAATTGTTTTTATCTGTAGACTATTATGAGCCTATATTGTAGCTTTTAATAGCACAGAAAAATATAAGGGTACCCGTAAAAGGATTCTGCCTCAGGAG
>NW_017729032.1:191059031-191081568 GCF_001723915.1 Gavialis gangeticus | reverse complement strand
AATCCATCACTGATTTCTGTTACTAATAAATGCAAATCCAAGATGTGTATAAATATGACCTTATACACCTAAAGACTATAAAGACTATATCTGGATCATTGTCAGAATGCCAGTTGTTCACACTTTACAGTTTTAATTGTTTTTATCTGTAGACTATTATGAGCCTATATTGTAGCTTTTAATAGCACAGAAAAATATAAGGGTACCCGTAAAAGGATTCTGCCTCAGGACCCCTGCCCTCATTTTAACCTTTGATGACTCCAGTGCAGCGGTGGTAATGTGACTCTTTCCCCACCCAGTTGTATAGGTGTCCTTTGAAACAAGTATAAAAGTTGGAACAATGGAAATTTCTTTCCCATTCTCCAAACTACATCTCTCTATGCCCATTATGTGCCCACAGGGTACATCAACATGTGCCGCTACGGTGCTGCTATTACTGTGCTGTTATTTAGTACTTCCCTTTAGAAGTACTAAATAGTGTGTATTTAGTACTAAATATGCCCATAGTGTTTATTAGTGTTTAATAGTGCCCATAGTGTTTACTGAAAATAGCCATGGAGAATATATACAAACTCTAACATTTGGCCTACTCTGGTCTAATTATTTTTATAAATTAAAAAAAAGACATTTCTCACCTTTAGGGACACACATGACATGTTTGCACAATGCAGCTTGGATTTGTAAATGAAGAGGTATTTATAAGCAACATTTCCTCAATGGGTATGTAAAACACTCATTTTGGCTGCAACAGGGGCCAACCACATGAGCAACAGCTGGAGTTTATATGGGACATTAATCACAGGAGTAGCAGCAGCTACCATTTTGTTGGTTTTGCTCTGAGTAGCAACAGAATGTTGGCACAGTAGACTATGATTGCCACATCTCACTTACATACTCAGGTGGTGCCTTGTAATCCATATTGCCATTTCACATTCAGAAATAAACTGATATGCAGAGTATAGTGCAAAACAGACAACAGAAATACACTGATTTGGAGAATATGCAAAACAGACAACATTGCTGATTGTTATGGACTAAGTGCCTAAATCCCAAAATATTGTATAAATAATAATCTTAATTTGATTTCACTCTGAACTTAACTTTTAAGACTGTAGATTTATACTTGTATATATAACTTCCACTTCTTATTACCAAAAGGAAAAGATAATAATCTTGTATGACATATCCACTGGCTCTAGCACAAAGTGATGAGTAACAGAAAAAGGGATGCTATGTTTCAAATTTCCACCCTATACCTAGATATGGGGTTGGACTTCAGCCCCAGTCTTCCCATACTCTTTTGTATGAATGGGTTGAATTTTCTTAGCTTAATAGCCAAGTCACTCCAGTATGCCACTTAGAATAACCGGAGGCCTTGCAACAAAATGTAAAACAAAGGCAAAATACCCTAGTTATTTGAATATAAGATGGGTTATTTCCTCAGTCACCATGTGGGCGAAAGATCCTTAAGTTGCATTCAAGTACTAGCATAGGGCAGGCAGTGGTTCAGTTCTGGCTTTGGCCACAGGCTTAGGAAGGAAGCCAGAACTGAGCTGCCATCTGCTTTGAGCCAGAATGGCTCATTTGACAGGGGAGGGAGAGTGTGGCTTGAGAGAGGGCAGAAAAAGACTTGGTCAGGAGTTGCCACTGCTTCTCCCTAGCCAGGCTGGGGTAAGGCTAGGCCAGGGCTTGGAGAAGCAGGGCTAGAGTGGAGGGTAAGTGGGATGGGAAGGGAGTAGGAGGGGACAGGCACAGGAGGGAAGGTAGCAGGAGGGGCAATTGGTGGGGAGGAAGGTTAGAGGGGAGAGCAGGTGATGGACTGCAAGTTATAGGGGGAGTAGGAAATGGGGAAGGCAGACACAGGCATGGCAGGCAGGCACAGGCGCAGAGGAGCAGGAAGTAGATAGGCACATGGTGTGGGGATGCTTGGTGGGAGGCAGGCAGCAGAGGGGATCAGGAATAAGGGACAAGGCACAGGGAAGCAAGAGGCAAGAGTCTGGCCCTTGCTCCCTGACACTGTTTTCCCTGACATTGCAGTGGAGTGGGGGGAGAAGATGAATTTAAGATGACCTTCCACTAATTAGATTCTATACATGGAAAATTGTAACAAATTTATCATTTATAATCTATAATCTAATTACTGGAAGGTGTGGGAGGCTAAAATCCCAATTTGTGTTGGATTTGGGTAAATACAGTAAAAGAAGAGCATACATGAACACGTGCATTATGGAAATGCAATATAAAATTAGTACCCCTGGAAAAAAAGCTTAGAAAAACATTTTAAAACAATCTATTGTCACACGGTGTCTTGTTGTTAACATTTAAGCTAAAACTCTCATAATGACAGCAACTGTCATGAAGCTTTGTCATTCACAGGCACAAATGCTGGTCTTCAACATTCCTTTACTTAGCAAATCTTCTATTCCATATTTTCATCTACAACTCTTCCTAATATGATATTAAATCATCTGCTATCCAGAAAAAGTTAACTGGAGTATGACAAAGATTCAGATGTTTTCAGAATATCTGGGTGAAAGGGCCTACATACCTCACCACAACAGCTACACACCAAGAGAATTGGGCTTTATGTCTTGTAAGGAGGAAATATTAGCTGGTCTTCATTTAGGAGGGTAGCCTTTAAAAAGGAAGAATTTTGCAATGGGAAAAGTCTTTGTTTCAGGAAGAGCTATCTTATGTTTCCTGGACTGTTTGGAAGTTTGATTCAGCTTCCACAAAGATTAGTTGAAGCCATTATATTAACCTTATTGAGAGGTGGACTCAATGATGAATAAGGAACAGGTTTTGTATGATCCTTTATGACAGTTATGTTATTTGGGACTCACACTCCAGGACACATTTTCCTGGAGAAATAGGTATGTGTTCTGGTTAGGGGGTGGGGGGAAATATAGGGTATGAAAAGAAAACTATACAAGACTACCACTGATCATATGGTTTGGTATTCAAACTTTACAGTGAGGGTGAAGTTGCATTTTCTACTTAGACCATACTAAGAGAATTTAAAGCACAAGAGTTTGCACATTAAAGCCTGTTAACTAACGCTAAGTGCCCTCTCAGAATTTCAAAGTTATGCTGCTTCAAGCAAGGGTTAACTCAGGACTGTTATACCTAAGATAGGGTTAGGATAACTTCCGTCTTCTCCACTGAGATAAAATGAGCACTCTTCAGTCCTCCAGCATCCCAAGATATATCACTTGCAGCCTCTGACCATGCTGGTTCCTAGCCATACCCACTTGCTAGGCCTCTAGTGGCAAGTAAGAACTATGCAGGCAAGAAAAACAGTATTTTTTTGTTTGACTGCTCAGAGCATGTTCTAAATTTAACACAGCATACCATTCCACAGTTTTAGTATGGTCTAAGGGTAATGTGCAACTTTACCCTGTCCTAACTAGGCTGAAAACATCAATTCCTTCAAATAGATAAAAAGATGCAATTTATAATTGCCTTTTATTTTTAGTTTCTAACTGGGTTTCATAGGCAAATCAAAGCTTGTTGTTATTGTTATTCACCATGGGAACAGGTTCTATGAGACCTTCAAATTAATTAACTTCTGATATTATAGCCGAAGATACCTTCAGTTGCAACATTTAAGTTATGAAATGGTGAAATAAACTGACCCCCTGCTACTTTCTCAGACCTCCAGTTCTTAAAATGAAGTGAACTGAAAAAGAATGGTAGGAATTTTATTATGGCTAGGGATAGAAATTATACATAAACCAGATTAAGTGATTAGAAACTAGTTCAAATCTGTAGCACAAAAGAAGTTCAGTGCACCTAACCTGATTTCAAATTGGCTGAAACCAGTTTAAGATAAACCTGGTGGATGTAGTATCAGACTGAACTGATTTAGGTTAAATCAGTTTATTGAACTTTTGTACCAGATCTCTTTCAGCTTCAAGTTAATTCACAGTCCCCCAGCATCCCAGAATGCCTTGCACATCCCCCTCCCAAAAAAAAACCCTTTGCAGGGTGGGCAGGCTAGCCTTAGCCCAGGCTGTCTGCTCCAGCTGATCAGGGAGGTGGGCTCTAGCACCTCCCAGCTTCTGGCCTGAACCACTGCAGGCATGTGGTTGCATTTCCGGAATCAAAAGTGTATGTCTGTTCACTTGCTTATCAGTTCAATCTATGCAGCTTAAACTAACCTGTAAAGATTGAACTGATTCATCCACAGGCTTTTTTGACTGTTTGGGGTGGGGAAAGCCCCGAGTCTTAGGCTACTAACGCAATGGAAAATATTTAGAGGGAGAAAGAGGGGAGAATGGGATACAAAAAGAAATCAATGAGATTTACATATGGAGGTCTAAGTTTAGCTTGACATATCCAATAAACCCCCCAGTTTTAAGGAGCCCATAGATCATTCATAAAGGTTTATAAAAAAGCACGAAAATCAGCCTGTCAACTATGTTATGCACTGCTTCACAATTCACACCAATATGCTTCTTGGAAAGATTAGCTAGGCATGTACAAGGCAGGATGAGGAGTTAGAACAGTCTTAGAATATAAATGGGGAGGGCAGAGGGGAGGGAATCTTATTTTGTCAGACCTGCAGAACCTTAAATCTCCATTTTTATATTGAAAAAATCTCAAGTAATGGAACCAGTAGGGAATAGCATACTTCTGTATTCATCTTAAATTTTCCAAAGATACAAAGTAACCAATAATCAAGTTCCTCATGTAGAAAGAAATGTGCGCATGAAACAGTTGCTTCTCCACCACCCTCAAGCACCTCCTTTATTTTTGAGATCAGATACGGTAGTGCAATTGCAGAAAGGTAGACATATCAGTCTTAATCTGAAGTTAGGCAGAAAGCAAAGTAAATTTGGCAGATTATAGTTATACTATAAAGTACTACCCGGTCCTACAATAAACTGCAGTAGATTCTTAGAGTTTGAAGTCAGAAAGGAGTACAAATTAATATGTTTGAGCTTATATAAAAGAACAAACAAGATAGGTCACAGGATTTTCCTGAATTAATTTATTCCTGTTTGAACCTGCATTAGATTAAAAGTAAGATTAAAACAGGGCATGTCTATACATGGAATTAATGCACAGGAAGCTTACTGTGTAATAAAATACTGTGCAGTAAGCTTTCCCTGGGAGCACATTGACATGTGCACCCATTGGGAGCAAATTTGTTCCTGATGGGAGCAATTCAGGGCAGGGGTACTACAGTCCTGCTCTGCTCCCATATGGTGGGCAGGGGGACCTCTAGGCTTCCTCAGGTGCCAGCCCCAGGCTGGCAGGGGGCCCTAGGGTCAGGCCTGGGCTCCAAGGGGTGGGGGAGAGCCATCCCACTTCTGAACAGCTGCCTCCCATCCCAGGCAGCTGTCTACTGCCCAATCCCCTCTCTGAGATCAGAGCCAGGGCTGGGACATTGTCCCCTTCCCTAGCAAAAATCGGCTGCCAGGGCCTGGTTCTGAGATTAGAGCCAGGCCCTGGTAGCTGCCTGTTGCCAAGGAAGGCATCAGTGTCCCAGCCCTGGCTACAATCCTCTGATTGGAGTTGGGGCTGAGAAGCAAGCAGCTGCCCAGGGGAGGGGACAGTTTTCCCACCCCCTGCTGCCTGGGCTGACCAGAAGCAATTTGCTCCCAGTTAGGCTTGTAACCATGTACTACTGCACATTAGCTAATGTGTAGTAAATCTACTACCTGTATTTACAGGTAGTAGAAAACCATATGTTAGCCTATTTTAATGTGCAGTAGTTGCTGTGCATGGTTACACAGCGACACTTTATTGTGCAATAGATTAGTCTACTGTGCAGTAAAGTATCTTGTGTAGATGCACCCACCGTTCTCTTAAAAAAGATTCAATACATGCTGGTGTTCAACCTTCTCAGCCCCCTGGCTGAATGTCTGGCACAGGTCCACTCTGTGGGCCAGATCCTGTGTTGGGGCAGTCTGGGAGCCTGTTCTAGTGCATTGTCAGTTCACAGTAATAATCCACATGCTGGTCCAGACCAGCACACTGGACCCAACTGCGTGTGCCAGCCCAACATCACACATTGCCCAATCTTGTGCATCAGATCCAGCTGCATGCCAATTTGACACTGCACATTGACCCAATCCTGCATAGGCTAGCATGATCTAGTGCAGTGGTCATCAACTTTTTTTGTACTAGGATCCTTTTGTAAACATTGATGGCCAGTCCTGACCTAGTGTCCCTCACTGCTGACCTGCTGCCCCCTGCCCCCAAGTGTGTGGGGTGGGGGGTGGTATGTGTGGAGGATAGGGGTCTCCAAGCAGGCCCAAACACCCCATTGCAGGCTGGAACTCTGCCAGCCTGCAAGGGAAAAGCCATAGTTTGCCACATTTTTTTCCTTTAAAAGAGAATCTATTTTTTAAGTTTGTTGACCCATTTTTAAAGTTTGTTCATGACCCTTTCATATATTCTTGTGACCCACTTTTGGGTCATGACCCACAGGTTGAGAAACATTGATCTAGTGTACAGGACCACATCATCCAACCCACAGGACTCCCTACAATCTGGAAATTTGGAAGTTGTGGAGCTACAATTAATTCTACCCCTGCTCCCATGCAGCCAAATTTTCAAACCCATGGGGAGATCCACAGGCCAGGTAACATGGCTACGCAGGCCAGATCTGGCCCATCAGCCAGAGGCTGAGCACTACTGCAATACAAGCATTACTAAGTTACTCCAAGGGAGGAGAAATACTCTGAAGTGTTTGCACTCAAAAATTGTGTACATTATCTCTAATCAAAATTTCTCTAGCTGCAACTTCCAAATATAATGGAACTTCACTGCCCCTGATTGTTACTAGTACATTAAGGATACATTAGGATATTAATCGTTGTCTGAATATATTAGAAAGAATGATGCTTCTAAGTGTTTCACTTCATAAATTCATTTGGTATTCACTGCAACAAAAGTAGTCAAAAGAGATTTGTTGGGTAGTACTGTGAATGTCATATGCACTTTCAGAAGAACTCTGTTTTAATCCAGTATTATTATATCATTAAAACAAGGTGTCATAGAACACTGAAATAAAGATTTATGATCAAGACATTTAACGTAAGCAAAAGATTTGCTGTATTATCTGTAAAAATGATTCCATTTCAAAAATTACTTCCAAATATATAAATCTATGGAACCATTTCCAGTAGGAAATGAACATCGGTGAACAGGTCTGGAGCTGAAATTTATTTCTTAACTATTTCTCTTCTTCCTAACGTAGCTGACACACTTTAAAATTTGGATCCAGAAGTATAGATCCCTTAGATATGTATGTTTAGAGGCTTGTCCTTGACATTTCTGCTAGTACTTTAAGTTTATTTTGGATTTCTAAACATCTGTTACTTTTTATTTGATTGAGAACGAATACGTGCTTGAAGAACAGCAGTTGTTTTCATATCATCGGCACTTCAGGATGGTTCAAACATCAATCTGAGATTTAACTAAATCTTCTGCCCTGAAGAATTCAGGAGGTACCATGGGTAAGAATAGAACTGCCCTGTATCTGCTATTTTTGTAAAGAGCTGATGAATGATTCTGATGCACTGTTTGCCAGATTGCTTCTTAACTAGAGTTATTTAAAAGACTTCAAATGAGGTCATAGCTTCTAAAAGGAAATAATCCCTTATTTCAGTGTAGTCTATTGCAAGTTTTTATAAATGGACCTGATGGTAACAAAATTTTATCTTAACTACCTGCATTTACACTTCCATTTCTTAAGGTTTAAGAAGTTTAAGTTTCAATAAGCTACTATCCTAGGATAGCAGAAATACCTCAAGAAAACAAGATTATTTCAAATATTCACATACCTTAAAATAGATGGCTAAGATTTAAATGTCCTAGTACTACTCTAATATTAATCTAAACAGAGTCAGAAGCTTAAATAACAAACAGATGGCTTATCACTTTTCATATGTATATTTGATTTAGGCTTCTAAATGAAAAGGCATGTGTGTATGCAGACACACAAAGAGCAAAATGCCTGTATACAAAAAATGAGCATAGCACTTTAAATGGAAGTTCTTGTTCTTCTTCAAAATGAGCTTTCATAGCCCGAAAGATTCTCTTTCATACACTGTTTTTTACCCTCTAACTATTGAGCAGTATAATAAACCAAAGAAAGGTTTGCTTTTAATATTTAGCTATGTACTGCACCAAGCTCAGAGGTAGGCTGAGAAAATCCAAATTCTGATATTGGAATATATTTCAGTATAATCTATATGACTTTAGAGGATTTAAATTGTCACAGTAACAAAAACAGAGTGGTTTCCAATTTATAATTATCAATGAAGAAATGTCCGTCCCTACCCTTGGAAAGAATATACATCAGGCAGTAATCATAAAACTTGCTAATAATATGGAACCTTGCTTTTGTGGGGATAGAGTTTGTCAGATCATTGTAAAACATCTTCTCCCTTGTTTTGCTTCTTGTTCTGTGGGACTGGAGATTGGTAGTTTCCAATTCTCTCTCAGCATATAGAAAACTGGTTTCTAAAGGGCA
The DNA here is from genome assembly GCF_001723915.1 of Gavialis gangeticus. NCBI lineage: Eukaryota > Metazoa > Chordata > Crocodylia > Gavialidae > Gavialis > Gavialis gangeticus. Next base: position 191,073,080 of record NW_017729032.1, on the reverse strand, counting down.
CAGAGACACGTGATAGACCAGTTTAAAGGTGGTTTACACCTGAAGTAGCCTGATGTACAAGCCTGCTAAAGTATTTTAAAACCACTTGGAAGTGTACCTGGAAAATCAGGTATTCATCTGAACTGATTCACAGTACATACATCATATCAGTATTATGTGTATACGTCAAACATTCTGTGACATGGTTCTGGCCAGTCCTCCAAGTATCCCGCACTGCATTTTTTTTAAACCCCCACCCCTTCCCTCTTCACTGCTGGAACCAGCCAGAACACCACTATCCCTTTTTTTGGCACTCCCCTTTGTTGGTGCTTTTGGCAATGAGCTCACACAACTTACTCAATACAAGCTCTCTCTAACAAGCAGCTGAGTTTTCACTCCCTACTTGACTCTCCTTATTATGCCCCCTGGTCAGCTCCTGGGAAGCCAAGTGTGATTCTAAGCACTCTTCTTGCTTGGTCACTGAAAGTCAGGCAAGCACACCCCAGTTTTGTCAACTGCAGGCTATGGAAGTTTATTGAACTTGTATGTTATAAATTCACTATGGTTTTAGAGTTCATACAGTGTCATGAAGATTTTTTTTGTGTGTTTGTTGTATTGATGTACCATTTATGGTCTTGTTGGAAAGCCAATGTTATGCCATATCCATTTATCTTTTTATCACTGTATAGAATATGTTATGCTGCCCATCTGTATCTTTAGGATTTTCATCAAGGTTTGGCCAAAAAAACCTTCACACTTCACACAGCAGGCAAAACTGATAAGTAAATTTTGATATTTGATACTAGGGCAAGGACAACTGCCACAGCAGGTTCCATGGTGGGACAGGAACCAAATTATTGTCTGCTCATAATGGGAAAATCAACTATGCAATAGCAAAGTCTTAAGAGAAATATGACCCAACAGGTCAAAGGAATACCAGGTGTCCTAGGGAGATAAATTTCTAAAGGATTTCATGACTCATGAGCAATTAGAATAATGATGATGAGGGCAGGGAGGTATTTTAGAGTCTATCTGTGACAGAATCATGGTCTTTGAATCCCAGGCTTCAGAGGTTCAAGATCCCCAGCAGTCAGGACTAGCAGAATCAAGAGGAAGGCTGAATTCTGGTGATACTGGCAGGATTCTCAGGAGGGCTAACATGTTGCCACGTACAAGAGTAAGAAACTTTACTTCTCTTCTTTCTTTGAACTTATAGGCAGTTTTGCTTGTATTATTGCATGGAAAGAGTGATCTCTGGGTGAGTGATATTCCAGGCTTACAATTTCTACAGAAAGGGGGATCTAAAATTTCTTTCACAACCTAAATGGGAGGCTACTTTGGGACAGCAGAGATTCCTCTGCTGCATTTGTAAGGTCCAGTATAAGGGCAGTGGGGCTGAGGTTTGTGGAGATAAGGAATTATCCCAAGGCAAACCTTAAGCTGTTCCTTGAGACAAGTGACAGAACAGAAGAGAGAAACTAAGGCATCTGGGTCCACTCTGCAGGTGGGTTTGTGACATCATGTTTTAGGGAGAATGAAAGGCAGAAAAGTAAAAAAACTCTCAGCCACAGGTCAACTGGCCCCTTGCTCCCCTGGATCATCCAAAGCATGGATGAAAACCTTACCCTTAACTTGCCAACTGAGATCTGCCAACCTAATGCTCACTTCCACCCCCTGGTGTCAGAACCACATACACATACACAGTTGTGAACCTTGCTTCAGTACCTGGTGCCTTGGCATACTTCATTTTCTTAACAACCCAAAGACAGTATATGAACTGAAATAAAGGCTAATGGCTTTCACCATTGAAGTGCAGTCCACAGACTTATGAACTGAATGTGTATAGGTGATTTCTCTGCCTTCATAGAGCTAAAAGTATTAAGAGTAGTCAAGTTGGAAACATTGGGAAAGGGGATCGTAAAGATACTGGAAAATTACAATTTCACTTCAGATGCTGGACTTAAGGCATCTTCAAAGCATGGTTAGTGGGCTAAAAAGTGGTGAGGTTGAGGGGAAAAGAACAGATTTAAAAAGTGTTTTGAGGAGAAGTAGTACTATTTAAATGAGATACTGAAAAAATGTAAGATTCAAACTCTAGCGCACACAACAAATGAGAACAATATATAAACTGAACGTCTGTTTTTTTACCTGCAAAATATTTCACCATCTGAAAAACATTCAACCACTCTATTTGATTTTTTAAAGATGTGCTAATCCCTATTTCATTCACAAATGTTGACTTTATATTTATATATTGACAATGCAAACTGCATTTCTTATTTGAATGTATCTACATTACAGTAAAAAAAAATAGCAAGTTTCAAAATACTCAGGTAAACGTACCTTACTCTTATCTGTAGGCAAGACACAATAATAATGGAAACCTTACACTACCAAATTGATGGCACTCAGATTTCTGATTGCACCTCAGAACCCAATAAACTATTAGGGCTAGGGACAGAAGTTACACATAAATCAGTTGAAATGATCAGAAACTGGTTTAAACCTGTAACAGAACAAACATTCAGTGCTCATAAACCTGTTTCAAATTGGCCAAAACTGGTTTAAGATAAACCTGGTTGAATGTAGTATCAGACTTAACTGATTTGGGTCAAACTGGTTTATGCTACTTCTGTCCCAGATCTCTTCCTGATTTAAGTTAAATCAGAGTACCCCAGCATCCCAGCATGCTTTTCAGCCCTGGGCTGGGCTGTGCTGTCTACTCCAGATGGCAGAGGTGGCCAGACACCAGCTGACATGACCCCCTGAGGAAAAGGGAGCAGGGAGGGGGCTTGTTCCCCCTTTCCTCCCTTCTCCCACCAGGGGACCACAGCCAGGGTCTGCCTGGCTGGGGTGTAGCAGCCCTGTCAGCCCCCCCATCTGCAGCCTGAAGCAAATGGGGAGGGGGATTTAATCTTCCCCTCTGACCCCTGTCCCAGCAGCAGCTCAGGTCTGTCTGGCTAGGGTGGAACAGTGGAGCAGTGCCTAGCAGCCACCCAGCTGTATCTGGAATTAGATCTCCATGCCCTGGGGATAAGCCACGAAGCTGACGCTTTTTGCTTGCCCACCCAGAACAACAGGGTGTAGCATGGCAGGGGCAGAGACACAGGAGTGGCCATGGCAGCAGCTGCTGGAGGCAAATGGGGCAGAACAGCCCACCTGGCCCCAGCCAGCCCGCAGCTTGTGATGCAGCTGCAGCTACCAGGTACGGCACAGGACATGGGGTGTGGTGGGTGACTGCCAGGCTTAGGGCCTGCTGGTGCCTCCAAACTACCCAGGCAGCCTGCTACCCAGCCAGCCCCCACTTGTGCTGCCAGGCTGGGATCTCACACAGCCGCAGCCACTGGGAAGGGCCCTTCCCATCTGGCTTTGGCTCCATGACAGCCCTGACTGTCCTGGGCATGGGGAGCCAGGATCAATCTGGCTGCACAGTCCCTGTGGCCCCAGCTGGAGCCGCAGCTCACTGGGAAGGGCCCGGCCCCCACAGGCCAGCCTGGACTGGCCCTCCATCTTTGCTCAGCACCACCTACAGGCCAGCTCAGCTCAGCCCCACAGCCCCAGCCCAGCAGCTCTTCATCCCCAGACTTAGCAGCAGCCCCAGCCCTGGGCAGATAGCAGGGCCATGCCAGCCAGCTCTGGCTGGGCCCTTCACTGCCCAAGCATGAGCAGAGAGGAAAGTGGCTGCTGCTGAAGGGAAGGGAGGGCTGCTCTAGTACCCCCTAGCTTCTAGCCTGAGCCACTGCACTCATGTACCTCCATTTCCAAAATCAAAAGTAAATGTCTATTCACCTGCAAATTGGTTCAAAGTTTGCAGGTTAAACTAAGACTGCAAAGATTGAAACTATTCAGGCTCTGGCTTTTTGAATGTTTGTCCCTAGTGTAGAAGCCTAATCAGCAAACACACCCATTCTGTTGAACCCAATTAAAACAATTAATGCCAACTTGATGTAATTTATTTGAGTGTGAGTACAATTTTTATTTAAAATTTAAGTGAAAAACATTTTTTTTTTAAATCTTATAATAGAATTGTCTGCTCATTTAAACAAAAAAACAAAGGGGAATCTTCTGTAGAAACAGTTTAGATTCAGTGGATTAATTTAACAAAATTAGTATTAATACTACTTGTACTGCAGATCAATAGCATAATTAAGGTAGGGATGACTAAGGCAGCACCCTCAGGTGCTGATGTGGTGGAGTGTGGATATGGAAAAATGATAGCTGGTTCTGAAGCTACATCACCATACCAGCAGCCAGAAGTTGCCACTATCCCCCTACATTGCTTCTGCCACGGGTTGCAAGAATGCCCTCTAGTCCAAGTCTGGATGTTGTCTGTTATACATAAGCACAAAGAAAGACATTCCTTGACCTGAAGATGCTTTAGATATTCTAACTAGATATAAAAAAGGAGGAAGGGCAAATAGGAAATCTAAACAAACACCCAATCCTGGAAAGGCCTACATACATAGTCTCAACTTTTATAAGCTGAGCAGTCCAATGGATTCAACGATTCATTGATTTCAACTTCAACATGGAGCTACTTGCACACTAAATAAATATATTTAAATGTTAAATACATTCAGTGGTCTTTGCACAACTGACCCTAAGTGTTTTTTGAGTACTGACGATAGTCACACAAGTGAGGTTCAACACTTAGAACACACTCTACTAGCACAGCTCCTATGTAATCTGGTATGCTGGTGCGCATGGCAAGACAGATAGCTTAGACACGGGCCAATGAGCACCATTTGGATATTTTGATATCAGGGGATTTGCTCATTTGGGCTCAAATATAAAGCAACCTCACCACCTATATGCTGATAAAAATTATCACAATATCAGGCTTCTTAGGGAAAATCTGTTTAGGTTTTAAGGTGATTTATTTCTCATTTGTTGGATTATTTTCCCCCAAAAGCAAGAAAGAGAGGGAGAGAGAGAGGCACAACTTATCTCATTTACAAGATTGTACATAGGCAACTTCAGACTTAAGCATTTCATTACAAGTGACATAAACATCACTCAGAATCGCAAAAATATTGTTACAATCTGAAAGCATTCTGCTTGAAACCATTAATCAATAATGATGCCCTTGGTTCATCTGAATGAGTATTCCATGAAGAAGTTTCAGCATAAGCAAATGAACCCTGACTAGATGATGCATTAAGCCTTGATGCATTCAAGAGAAAAACAGCACATGATCTGAATCAATAATTTATAGAGTGCAATGAATATGGAGAAATGAAAGAAAGAGATTGAAATAGGAAGCATGAATACATCCCCTCAGAAATATGGTTTTAGTGAACCCTGACTAAAGAATATGCTTAATTATTATTATTTGCACTGAGATTAAAACACTCCGGCTCTAAGAGGACTATTGTGTTAGAGGTTATAATAATATATTTCCTGACACTGCAAAGATAAAGTCACAGCGGGCTGGTTTTTTTTTTTTAAGGCTGTCTTCTCTGCCTTAGATTGAGAAAGGAGAATTAAAGGGAAATTGAGAGGGGACACTCTTTAAAAAGGTATATATATCCTGTTGCTCTGATATGAATCTCCTTTCACAGCCAGATCATCACAAATGAAATAATTATGGAGGTTTTATTGGTGTAGGAATTGTTGCTAAATCACTTTGACAGAATTTCCTTTTGGATAAAGGAATAGTCAGATCTGGAAGTAGGTGGGCCTCAAAATATATGCTATAATTAGGCCTTCACAATATATGGTCACAAGACCAGGAGGAATCCTTGTTCATGGCAACATTCCTGGTGGTGTTATTTTTAGGAATGATATAGCAATAAGACTAGCCTGGGATGATCCCCTCTTTCTATTTCCCCACAGAATTGCAGTTTGGGGAAGTCTCAAAAATGGGACACAAATGTGTCTCTTTTCCCTTGCTAGTGAATTTTGTTTGCATACATTTAAAAAGATATCAGAGGCCCACCTAAGAATAAGAGTTCATGGATATAAGTGATCAGTTATAGGCATTCAGATCAGAGGCATAGCCAGGCATCTGCACAAGAGGCAGCCATGTGACATACAAGGCAGTGCTGACTGTCTTGATGCCAATCACAGTGGTAAGATCAGCTGTTCCTGCAGCTGCAGATGTTTTTGTGCCATTCCAAAAGCTGGCACTCGGGGCAGCTGCCCCATTCTTCCTGCCTCAGTTACACTACTGATTCAAATGTATACAAGATGTAGATTACGCTCAGTTTTGAGTCAGATTCCAATAAGGGGACAGGGACATTTTTTATTCATCTAATTTCCAGATGGAAGCTAACAGGCCAAGTGAGTTGTTATTTGGGCCTTCAAGTGCCCTGCCAATTCAGGTTCACAGCTGGGCCTTGATGGTAAGGAAATTCTGCAGTGGTATTCTGTGTTATGACTCCCTGATTCCCACTCCTGGACTTCTAAGCAATAACTATGAAACGTGGTTACTGTGCATATTAGTGTAACTAACTGGGTATTTTGAAAGGGGATTAAAGGAAATCCAGAACTTTCCCCAGTGCTAAATGTTAACTTATCTCAAATGGTGGATCTGGGGCTATGGCAGAGAGCTGTCTGGCCCCCATAGCTCACAAGGCCAGAAGATCTGAGCAAGAGGTAAAGAAGGTGAACTATTATATTGAATATCTGATCACAGTAAACACTTCTCTCACTTCGAAGAAAATAGGAAGAATTTATTTTCTAGGAAACTGACTGGGAATTTGGGGCAGACAGCAAAACTAAATGCTAGCTCAACCTGCTGGCAGATGTCCCCTATACATACTTTGCAGGAGATTTCAGCTTCCAGGGGCCAAAAAAGAAAGTGACCTTACTGGATGATAATCCCAAAGGAAGCTGAATTGGACTTCAAATGTCTGGTATAACAAGGAAGTAATCTGTTTCTCGCAGCCCCCGAGAGAATCCCATATGAGAGAATAAGATGGGTCCCACCCCAAGTTGCGGTACCATCACCAGGATCACAAGTTTGGAAACATAAGACTATTCTTCGCAAGTGAGGAAGGAACCATGATCTTTTCTGTCTGGTCATTGCCTTACATGTTCCCAGGTGAGATAAGTTAATGAAGATGTAACCTAATTAAATCACAGCCCTTGATCTTGTGCCTCCTTCTGATTGTACAGGAGGAAGAGCCACGCTGAAACTCAAACAATTTAGTATCTCCTTTGTGATCTTACACAACTGCATTATATTTGGTTCTCATGAGCTAGTTGCAACTTAATTACACGTGATTCAAGCAAAATATTACCCCAAATCCTAGGACCTCTTTATCAACACAGATACGGTAAAGAAACCTTATCAATTCTATACACAGGTAAAGATTAAAATCCATAGATATAGAATTAGTACATGACATAAGGACTCATTATCTCACAGAAGATGTGGCATTCTGGCTAACAGAGCAGAAGTTAGAAAACAAGACTAAAACTGCAGATTTCCATCTGACTGGAGTTTTGGAGAGAGTGGAAATAGGAAACTAGGCGTATTTCACTATTTAGCAGAAGTAATTTTTTGCCCCATTGGCTCAGTAGATTTTATTTCAGAGTTCTCAGCTAAAGAAGATGTGATATAAATTCCTCTTTCACTTTGGTTTTTCTTACCTTAGAATCAGGACTTTTTCATTTCAGTTTTTACACCTAAATATTTTTTGGCTTATTGTTAGCAATGGGTAATTTAAGAATATCTTTCCCATTATTTCAGTGCATAACCTAAAATCATTCAGCCCTATGTGATAACCCATTAAACATTAACTTTTCTTGATCATAAATTCATTCCTATAATACATTTTTTGAGAATCTTATTGGCCAGATCTTTAATGGTGTAAACTGATTCAACTCCATTCTCATCAACAGAAATTGTATCGATTCACATCAATTCAGGATGCATTCCATTTTTTTTAAAAAAAGCAGATTTGGTTTTATAAATTTTAACCAAGTATATAATTCTAACAGAAAAAGCAAACTAAAAGGGGAAAAAATACTAAGTAGCTGCTTTTTCTAGTGTAGCAGGACATTTGAGACTAATGAGAAATTATACATACTAGTATGTTTTTCTCTTGGGGTCAACATTTGTTTATTTTGTTTTATGTTTCTAAACAGTAACTAATTCCACTTAGAGACAAGAGTACTGAAGGACTAATGCAAAACAAAATGCATTGATGAAACTTTGGCTACTGAACCAGCTTTTCAACTAAATTGTGGTGTGTTGAATGATGGTCCCATTTTAGAAGTCCAGCTTTTCTGTGAAAAGTTTTTTAGTAAAAAAACTAGCCATCTTCAAGGAACTATTCTTTTAACCAGTTTCTTCTGTTTCTCACATTCTTCTTAGTTCAAAGAGATTTTCTAAATGATCTAGCTGTACTCTGAAGTAAATCTTTCCATTTTCCAAAGAAAAAAAAATTCTGTGCATTCTGTTATGAAGAGAATCTCTATTATGGCCTCAAGAGAAGTAATAATTCATGAAGATGTTTCTGTAGACCACAAGGCTTTGATAAAACTTTTTGCGAAAAAGAAGTAAGTGGCTATCATTTCAAAGATAGCAAAAATATTATCACGCCTTTGTTTAAAGAAAAAAACTGCAACAAAAATAAAATACTCATCAAGAAACATAGTGATGTTTTAAGACTAGATTGCAACCCCATAAGAGCAATTGAGAAGGTATATTTTTTTAGTACTACACAAAACCTAAGGCCAACTGGGCATCAAAGTGGACTAAGGCACTTAAAATACAATTCCATTCCATCCTGCTTGAGGCCCTGGAAAACCATTAAAGCTTCTATTGTTGTAACACATTGTCCACTGCACCTTGAGGGTGAGTCACAAAACAGCAGCAAGGAGGCAGACCACATTTTGCATTAATATTTTTTAAGGACTAGCAGGGTGGGAAAGAATTAAACTGTTAAGTCAACCTATGTGTCCAGTAAACTGAAACAGAATCTAGTCCCTAGTATCCTATATTTTCTTTCCTACGTTCTCCTATTTTTATATCTTTTTCTGTACTGTGGGAGAATCTATACCTAACTCCGCTGCATCAAATACAGACTATTTGTCTTCACTTTCCAAGTCCTTCACAGTGTACCCTCAATGTACATATCATCTCTCAAACATCATTGGAAGGTCCGCTCCTACTTCCATGCTAGAGAAATGCCAGCCTTCAGTACCCCTTATGCTTTCTAACAAGTACCTTTGTGATTTTTCCCATGCTGTCCCTCAAATGTGGAAGGAGATCCATAAGCGGTTGCAAAGCTATTTCATTGTATTTCTTAAGAACTTTCCTGAATACTCTTCTTTAATGTGACATCTGCAAAAGAAGCTTAACAATTGACAAACAGCTACTAATAGTTATCCACTGCTTATCATGCTGACCAGTATTGGCCTACTGTTTTTTTTTTTAATGCAGTTCCTCTACATCTTGTCTTCTGTTTGTAAATCCCTGAGGGCAGTGGATCCATTTTTTTGCCCTGTGTCTGTATAGCACTGAACACAGTGGGTTCCTGGTCCATGTTTAGAGCTCATGCACACTACTGCCATATAAAACAAAATAATACTGGTCCCTCTTAACTGGGGAGTGGGAGTCCATTTTGCTAGGAATCTTAAACACAAGGACAAGATCCTATTCTACTTATTAGGTATCTAAATAGAACTTGGGTTTTAAGGGCCATCCAGATTCTATTTCACCTAGCAGGCATGGATGTTTATTTAGGCAGGTAAATGTAATTTTATTTCACCATTCCTAAGTCCCTTTAATCTATCAATGCATCTACTTCTGGAATAATTACTACCTATCTCTTACAAAAGAGTCACAAAAAAGACAGTGAAGAGGACACCCAGTTTTTGTATCATGCTGGGACTCAAGCAGGGTTAAACAGAATTGCATATTATGCCTGTGCAAAGCAGCTAGTATTTGCTTTGTATTTGGATTCAGTTGATTTGGGGGACAGTGATTCAATTCGGTGATTTGAATCACTGTTCTGAACTGATTCAGCCAAATCTGATTTGGAGATTCAGTCACAGCTGAATCAGCTGAATCTCCAAATCACACAGACCCAGTCCCTTGCCTGCTCTCATTGGCTGCCCTGCCTGCCGCAGCTCCTGGCTCTTTGAAAAAAAAAAAAGCCTACACTCGCCGGCTCCTGACAGGCAGGGGGAGTGATCCACGCTACATGGGGGGGGCTCTGCCATGAGCCCCCCAACCCCCACCTTCTCTCCCAGCCCCCACATGGCTGCCCCACCTACCACAACTCCTAGGCCTTAAAAAAACCCTCAAAAACCCCTGGATTCCCCAGCTCCTGCCCAGCTGGGGGGTGGGGGGGACTGGTGCAATCCCTGCTGCCCGCCACTGCCCCACCCTGCATGGTGGGGCTCTTCCACGAGTACCCTGAAGCCCCAAGGCTTCTGCAGGAGCTGGTGAGTTTGTGGGGGGGTTGTTTTTTTTAAGGGGCTGGGAGGTGGGGTGGACAGGGCAGCCATGGGGGCCTGGGAGAGCAGGCAGGGTCAAGGGACTCATGGCAGAGTCCCCTCCCACAGCACGGGGCAGTGGGGATTGTTCCCCCTGCCTGGCAGCACCTGGTGAGTAGGAGCTTTTTTTTAAAACAACTGGGAGCTGGGGCTGGGAGGGGCAGCCATTGTAGGGGGGCACTGGGGGACCAGGCAGGGATCGGAGAGCACTCAGGGGGGCTGGGGATCAGGCAGGGGGTGGGGCCTGGCAGGTGTCTCCCCATGGTCCCCTCTTCCCTTCCTCCAGCCCCTACTTCCCCCTACTTACCAGCATGGAGTCTGGGTCCAGCTCCCTGCTGCAGCCAGTGGGGACTGCCTGAATCACTGAACCTCTCTGAATCTTTTCTGAATCGATTCAGAGAGCTTTGAATTAATCCAGACCTTTTACTTGGTCCCCTGATTCAATTTGAATTCAGAGATTCAGCCACCCAATTGGTCCGAATCTCCTCCAAATCGAATCAGCACCCAAAGCTTCGCACAACCCTATTGCATATACACACCCAGATCCATTTATATGCCCAGTTGGCAAAATGGAATCTGTCCCTAAGTGCCAAAGTACGATGCTATATTAGTTTTACTTTTATGGCAAAGACTGTTTTGTTACAGTAACAGTTCTCCAGAGACTTGAGTGGGAAGGAATAGGATTATGACAATCTAATCTTACAATATTATTTACAATCTAAGTAGATGATAAAACACAACATATAGATACAAGCAGTAGAAGATGGAATGGGATAGATCCACTTTCTATATACAATCCCATTTACCAGATTATTGCCTCAGGAGTCTTAAATGTAATCAAGTCATTTAAAAAAAAGAAAAATGGGATGGAAAAATAGCTACTAAATGGCCAGAGCCCAATTTTTGTGAAACTACCTATTTATTCTATATATACTTATATCTATAGTCTATATAGACAAACATAAATAAAACTTGCATATAGATAAACAACTATGGCTACTGATGGACAAGCAGAAACATAAACTGCTGTTCCTTCACTAGGGTAACAGCTTTTCTACAAACTGAGACTGGACAGAGGAATTCTGTTTTGACTAGACAGTTCAGTACATATTAAACCAGTTCATTTAGGGGCCAGCCTGCCATTCTTATTCACATTGAACAGCACCTTTCTCCTTGAGTGGTCTCATAAAGTCAAATAGGGTGACTTGTGAAATAAAATGTGTGAGTAGAAATGCCAAAATCAGCTTCTTGTGGGGGGGAAAAAGTACAGTTCATGTTCTTCTGATGTTTCTATTGAACTGTCTGTCAGACAAAAGAGAACTCCCTGGTTCAGCTTGTGGAAAAAATGTTAAGCCAACTGAACGAACAGCAATAAAACAACTTACCCATATTCTGCTGAAAGGCTGACCAATATATTTATCTGCTTAGAGTTAACAAGTACTATGCTACTCATATGACAAATTATTATATATTGATAAAAGAAATCTCTATCTACTTCTCAGTCAGCTTGTACAGATGTGTCCACATACACCTTAAAGTCTCTTGGATAAAAGAAAAAATTGGAATGAGCATGGTTCAAACACTTAAGTCCTTTCAAAAGATAATTACAGTTGCTGTCTTTTTTGTTATCAGGCATGTGCCAATCACTGATTTAAAATGAGCAGTGGGTTTTGTTTTTGATGTAAAATCTTTCTGCCTTTTCATTGGATAGATACTGCATACAAGCTCTACATGCATTGATATCTGAAGATCTTTTGCTGGTTATCAAATGAAAAAAAAATGAAACATGAAATTTCATGAAGTACAATAAGGACAAATACAAACTATAGTCCTTAGGATGGAAAATCCCATGCACCAGTATAGGCTGGTAACTGACTGGCTAAGCAGCACTACTATAGAAAAGGACCTGGAGGTTACAGTAGATAAGAAACCTAATATGAGCCAACAGTGTGTCCTTGTTGTCAAAAAGACTAATGGCATACTGGCCTGCGTTAGGAGGAGCATTCTCAGCAAATCAAGGAAAATGATTCTTCCCCTCGATTCTGCAGTTGTGAGGCCACATCTGGAATACAGTGTCCAGTTTTGGGCCCCCCACTACTGAAAGGATATGAAAAAATTGGAGAGGGTCCAGTGGAGGGTAGTGAAAATAATTAGGGGGCTGGGGAACATGACTTATGAGGAGTGGCTGAGGGATCTGGGCTTGTTTAGTCTGGAGTAGAGAAGACTGAAGGGGGTTTTAATATCAGCCTTCAACTACCTGAAGGGAGGTTTCAAAGAGGATGAAGCTAGACTGTTCTCAGTGGTGGCAGATGACAGAACAAGCAGCAATGGTTTCAAGATGCAGCAAGGGAAGTTTAAGTTAGATATTAGGGAAACTCTCTCACTAGGAGGGTAATAAAGCACTGGAACAGATTGCCTAGAGAGACTGTGGAAATGCTTTGACATCAGTAATACAGCTGTTTATATGGCACCTCTGACACACTGAAATGACACTTCAAATCCCATTTACTTTATTTCAGTTGGTATAAGTAGCAGGGGAAGCTAGATTTTGTTTAATCAGTCTCTCTTCCTCTTCCTTTAGATCAAATCAAGGGTTATCTGTTGATTTATTAACTTGTCTAAAAGATAGTAATAATGTGAATTATTTTGTTGATAAATGCTTATGAGGTGTTGTGATACTTTTGATATCATAAGGATGGGGAGGAGAGAAATAAATGGATTTACTGAATTGACATGAATCGTAGCTCTCTTGGGCTGAAAAAATCAAGGTATTTTCCAACACTATAGAGATGTCCCAGATATTCTTGGAATATCTGTAAAAACTGTAAAACAACATCATTTTTATATGAACAAGCTGTTTGTCCAAGAATGCACGCAGTACATCACTGATGTTAGTAACCCAATGCCCTTTTAGGCTGTGTCCACATGCAACGGGCTGCCTGGCAGTAACCTGGCCCAGGGGTTTTCAAAGAGCAAACAGTGATTGGAGGGCTTGGGATTCCCTTTCCTCACCGTTCTGGTAATGATTTGGCCCAGGGGTTTTGAAGGGGTAAAAGATGATTGGAGGACTTGGGATTCCCTTTCCGCACCAATCAGGCCCCAGAGACTTACCCCCCTCCATGTCCCGATTGGCCCCTTGGGTCACCTGGAGGGAGATAAAAGGGGCAGCATGGGCTGACTCAGGGAAGAGACCAGCAAGGGACAACAAGGAAGGAGTTTCACAGAGCTGGCAAGAGCTGAGCCAGTGGGGCAGGAGGAATGCCCCAGAAGAGCCTGAAAGAGCAGGACCTGCAGGCAACAGTGGGACCCTTAGCAGTGCGGCGTGCGGCCGGCAGGAGAGGCTCACCACTGGGCTCCAGGATCCCCAAAGAGAGGCTGCAGCCAGCAGGAGAGGCTCCCCAACTCCAGGAAGGATCTGAGCAGCGACCTCAGGGGTTCCCAGCTCTGCTTCTGGCTCCTCCAATCCAAGGCCAGGCAACTCAACATGAGGCGGGGCTCCAGCAAGGCCAAGACCCCTAGCAGGCTAAAACCATGCCACTGGTAGTGGCTGTGTGGCAGCACTCCTACCTACCACGGGGGAAATCTGGGTTCAAGCCCCAGCAGAGGTGACTTGGTGTG
>NW_017729032.1:191051257-191054031 GCF_001723915.1 Gavialis gangeticus | reverse complement strand
TCCAGCAAGGCCAAGACCCCTAGCAGGCTAAAACCATGCCACTGGTAGTGGCTGTGTGGCAGCACTCCTACCTACCACGGGGGAAATCTGGGTTCAAGCCCCAGCAGAGGTGACTTGGTGTGAGTGAGATGACAAGAAGCAAATCTTCTTGCAGTGGAAAGGGGCCATTGTGTATTCCCCCTTTCTCCCCCTTCAGGTACTCCATATTTCCTCGTCATTAGACATTTTGCATTTTGTGCCTTTTTATATTTCACCAAATCGTATTGTTTGTTCTGCTGTTTGTGTTTTATATTTTGTTAACCCTGTCTTTTGTCAGTGATTGTAAGTATCTAACCTTTTTTGAATCCTGCCCCCTTGGGGCATTGTAGTGTCCACTATACCCTCTGATTTATGCTTGTTATGTTCCCAATATTAAAAGGTATATGGTTAAGTCCCCATTGGTGGTCTGGCTCTGCTGTATAAGGGAGGAGAGTCCCTACACCTCCCACAGCACTTGTGTACCTGCTTTGATCCCTTCAACTGGAGAGGGGGTACCTCTTGGAGTACCTCCCGGGTTACACACATAAGCATGGACATTTGTTTCCCTGGGCACAATAGGCAGCAGCACACCTTGTACCACTGCTACTTGTCCCCAGGAAACACCTGTGTCACACGTTCTCTGGTGTACAGCAGGTTACCTCAAGTGGGGTAGGGGAGGCTGAGGCCAACACTGGGCTGGCCCCAGCAGCCTTACCTGGGGTCTGGGGGCCTCCTAGGGTCTAGGGGCCTCCTGGGGCTGCAGGAGCAGCAATCCTGCTGCTTAGAACCTGGCTGGCAGTTGGACTGTGGCTCTTGCCAGCCAAGCTCCAGTTTTGGGTAGGCTGCACTATCCCTGTGTGTGTGGCCCTCCTTTAATCTCGTGGGGTCAAAACCCCCGCTAGTGCTGCTACTTTACAGTGTGGAGGACAGCTGAATGAGTAGTATGTGGCACTGCAGACATACCACATGGCTGCACATTTCTGGATATGGCCTTACTGCTTTTACTTGACTCTTCTATTTAAAATTTCATGTTGTTATCATTCAACTTTTACAGAACAGTGAGTACTGTCATTCTCTGAATTATAAAATGGGTATAATTTATATTCAATTTGTATAATGTAACATGAATTAATTACACATGGTGACAGAAAATTGAGAGGAAAATGAAATAAAATATTTCATGTACTACTAAGTGACCTTTTCCACCTAAAGTTTTCTGTAACTGACTATCACTGATTTGATGTTTGCCCTTTCTTTTTCATTCAGTGTTAGCACTACTAGTAGCAGATTGAGAACAAAGAGCAATTCATTTAAAAAATTCCATGCAGCTGAAATATGATCTTACTGGTAAATCAAAGAAAAATGTAAAATGCATACAGTAGGTGGTTACTTGTTAGGACTTGGAAAAAAGTGAACTGAAGCAAGAATTCAAAAGCTCAGTCTTGTCTTCCAACATAGAAATGTGTAGAACAATGTAAAATATTTTACAGGCTTGTTTTACTAACCTATCAAGTCATGAAACGGAATCCTCAATAATAAGAAACACCCTTTCTTTCCCAGAAAGTAGCTGTGCTGATAGTAAGAATGTGATATTGGGGTGACACATAAATCTTCAAAACCTCAGCATTCAAGAAATCCTTATTGCACTTTTTCAGCAAAGAAGGTAAAAAAAAAAATCTGATTATTTTAGTCTTTGTATTTTCAGTAGGGATGGAAACAGAACACAAGGGTGTGGAGAAGCAATAAGAATGTAATAACCCAACAACTAGAGTGAAGGACAAACCATTAAAAGACTCTAATCTTCTCAACTTTGAAAAACATAATATACATTAGGCCTGTGTGAAGCTTCAGTCACTGATTTGATTCGGCCTGATTCAGTGGTTGAATCTCTGAATCCGAATTGAATCAGGAGACCCTTTAATCTCTCCAAATAGAATCAGAACCCTCCAAATCAATTTCGAGAGATTCAGAAAGATTCAACGATTTGGACATAGACACAGCTTTAAATGTTTTTTCTATATTCCTCAAGGTACCAGGCAGCTCATGAATGCTGAGATGGTGGGGTGCATGGAGCATCCCACAGGAGTACGGGGAGGTCCCCAGTGCACTCAGAAGCAGACCTGGAAGTAGACCAGAAGCACTTCTGGTGCACTTCTGGGTCCACCAGGGAGCACGCCAGGGAGGTACCCCCGTACCCACCAGCTCAATGACTGGTGCCTCCTAGGTAGAAAAAACATTTAAAGCTGTGTTTATGGCTGAATTGCTGATTCTCTGAAACAGTACTGAATCTTCAGATTTGGCCAAATCGAATCAATGACAGTGACCGAAATCAACAAATCAAATCACTGTCCCCAGTTCGGGCCAAATACACATTCAATATGGCCTGTTTTGCACACCCCTAATATACATCAGCCAACAAATTTCAGCATATGTGCAATTTGCAGTGCTTCAAAGCAGTCTCATACACCTCAAACTGCATGCAATGCACATGCACTTCATAGAATCATAGTAGGGTCAGAAGGGACCTTGTAGATCTTCAAGTCCGACCCCCGACCTGGGCAGGAGAAAAACTGGAATCAAATGAGTCCAGCCAGGTAGGCATCAAGCCTCTTCTTAAAGATCTCCAGGGTAGGAGCCAGCACCACTTCCCTTGGAAGTTGGTTCCAGCTCCTAGCCGCCCTAACTGTGAAGTAGTTCTTGCGGATGTCTAATCTAAACCTACTCTCCAATAATTTGTGTCCATTATTCCTTGTTAT
>NW_017729032.1:191035103-191051192 GCF_001723915.1 Gavialis gangeticus | reverse complement strand
CCAGGTCCCCCCTCAGCCTTCTCTTGTGGAGGCTGAATAGGTTCAGGTCCCGCAGTCTCTCACTGTAGGGTCTGCCTGTTGTCCCCGGATCATGTGGGTGGCCCTCCTCTGGACCCTTTCAATGTTGTCCACATCCCTCCTGAAGTGGGGCACACAGAACTGGATGCAGTACTCCAGCTGTGGCCTGACCAGCATCGCATAGAGGGGGAGGATCACCTCCTTGGCTCTACTCGAGATGCACCTGTGGATGCACGACAAGGTCCACTTGTTCATCTCACTGCTGATGTGCAGCATAGCAGCTTTTTTTTTTTACACTACAAGATCCCAGTGTGGAAAAAAACACTGAAAAAAGCAGTGCAGTGCAGCACAGTGCATACAACAGCAGCATGCAGCAGCAGAAAGGGAGCCTGGCCTGCCAGAGCCATGCTCTGGCTGCGAGCCAGGCTCCAAGTGGCTGGCCTGATGCCATTGCTGCCCTAGGAAGTCCCAAAAAGACCAGATAAGGTTGCAGGGATCAGAACAGGTGTTGGCCCGTCTCCCCTACTCCAGCTGAGTCACTCTGCTACACACCAGAGTGCACTTGCAAAGGTGTGCCCAGGGACAAATAGCAGTGGCACAAATATGCACCACTGCTATTTGTTCCACGGGAAATGCATGTCCCTGCATGTCCACGTTCATCTGTACGCACTTCATGGGTACATCTACATGCGCAAATAAAGCAATATAATAAATTCTGAAGCAGTTTGAGCCAGAGTAGACTGCTCCTGTGCACAGCATCTACATGTACACCCAGGAGAGCAGCAATTAGAGCTGGGGTAGAGCAGGCCCCTGGCTGGTGCAATTTATGCCCCTGGTCAGCGTCCCTGACCATACTATCCTATGGTAGAGTTAATTAGTTTACTGCATCCTAATACCTATAGACTGTGATGCTTTACTATGGAGTTAAATAGTCTAGTCCACAGTAAAGCGCATGTGTAAATACACCCCAGGAGTAGAGAAGACACCAGCTCTATGGATAAAAACACTGAGGAAAGTTCTGGAAAAGGCCTGTATTGTATGGAATTCTGAACATTTAGGCAAGGAAGGTAACTGGACAACCATGCAAAAAATAAAAGGACAAGCTAAATGAGTGAACTTCAAAGGAAGAGAAAGAATCAAGATTGGCAGCCTCGTGATACCACTAGTCCCTGCTGACAATAAATGAAAATAAAGGGATATAAAGAAATTTTACATGAATGGAAGTAGAGTCAGTGAAGAAGCCATTTTTTCACTGAATGTGGGGAATAATAATTCATGGTTTTCCTTTATTTGTTAGACAGGAAGAAATAAGCAAAGAAAAGGAATATTAAAAGTTCAGACGAAGAGAAATGAAGTGATGCAAGGAGGAAGAAAAAAGTCAAGATAGAAGTGAAAACATATGGAAACATGGTGAAAAATAGTAGTGGATGAATGGAGATGGGTTAAATGTTTTAATCATCTAGTGAAAATTTTGGAGAATTCCAAATTTTTCCCTATCATGAATTGTGACAAAAAACATAAATCTCAAATTTTCTTGAACCAAAGCTTTGAAAAAACTAACAATGCTATCTAAGCCCATTGAAACGTGGCATTTTGAAAACTTTTAATTTTAATTTATAAAGTAAATTTTGAAATAAAAAAATCATTTTGAGCTAGGAAATATAATTTTTTGTTTGGAAAACGTCAAATGTGGATACAGTTAAACAATTCAGAATACATCCTTTAAAAAAAAAAAGAGAGAAATGAATCAATACCTAGTACCAATACCAACTCAATACCATTGAAAAGCTGCAGTTTCAATACATTTTCTGATAATGTTTGTTCAAAACTTTCAAACTATTTCTAGGAGCAAGAACATTACACATGGTTCCAGAAAAGCCTGTTCTATGGACTAATGCACATGAAGGGGAATATAGTAGAGCTGGGGAGGAAACAATTTCCTATCCCATGAAAATTTATGATTTCCTGTCACATTAGGGCAAAACAAAGGACTTCCATATTTTGAGAAAGTGAGAGATTTCCCCTCTCAAAGATAACCAATAGCCCAGTGAGTGTCTCATCTGCCTTGTGAAGGCCCAGATTCACATCCTTGCTGTGCTTAATTCAGTTTGGAGACATTAAATAGCCTAAGACGGAATTGATCTAAGTTACACTGTTTTCTGTAAGCAGCATAGTATAGACTAGTAGTGAACAAAACATACATTTGCCCTTTGGTGGTGGGGTGGGTGGTTGGTGGTGGGGAGGGAGGGCAACTGGTAAAAGTGTACCGTCTGCACCTGGCCCCACAGTCAACTGAGTGTCCAGACTACTTGGGGTGAGTCTGCCTGTCTTTGTCTGCTTTTTTTCCCACTAGAAATTCCATTTTTGTTGAATCTGGTATGGATGGTATCAAAACATATTAGTTATCAGCAAATCAACATTTTGGACATCTTTACACATGCTCTGGGGGTGGGTGGAGTGCTTTAATTAGAGCAGCTCTGAGAGCCACTCTAATTAAAGTGCCCACAGTATCTTGTGTATTTAATATCCTATGCTGCAAAATGGTGGCAGAGGCACATTAACTAAAGCTTGTTCAATGAGCTTTAAAGTGCTTCCACCACCATTTTGAAGCATGGGGATGCTGAATACATGGGATGTGGAGGTTGCTGAAACTAGCTAATTAGCACACTCCAGTAGACTCGATTACTTGAGTTTGCTCCAACATGCTGTAATTACAGTGTGTCAGAGCAGCATCCCTGCACATCTACAGGCGCCTTTGAGAGTAAATAAATAAATAGTTGCAGTTGGGGGGAAATGTTCCACCAACTCTAATCAATTGCTTCTAGGCTACAAGCCATTTCTGAGTTAAGACAAAAGAGTTTTCATGAACTGAATTTTCTTTTCATTTCTAAGCATTTTCCGTTCTTGAACTGCTTTTCTTGTAATTCTATATGAGGCACTGATGCTGTTCATTTCTTACTACATTTTCCCTGCTGATAGGTATTTGTTCACAGAAGCATATTTGAACCAACTCCATTTGTCCATCTGCTGCTTTGACTTTTCCACTTCTCTAATTCAATGTAAATTTCATGTACCTCTATAGCAACTCTCAGGCACAACTTGATTTTTCAAATGAATGATCTTTTAGTTCAATAAGTTGCTTGCCATAAAATGCTCATCTTTTACTTTTTGATCATAAGGTACATTCCCTATGTGTAAAAACTGTTCTTTAATACGAGTTGATCCTACAGATCTTTCCTACTAGCTATCACTGGGATGATCCAATTTCACAGCATGATCCAATGAAGCAGAATAAAGAATACTATAATGCTTTAAGACAGGGGACTCATGTAAGTACTTCTGTGTGGTCCTTTCCTCAAAGCAAATGCTTATTTAAGTGTCCCAGCCTCAGGATTTAAAAAAGAAAAAAAATGCCTCAGTACATGCATATCTGGTATCTTTTGAACTCTATTTGGAACTTTCCTACATGCTGTGCTTAATTTCAAAATCCAGTGAAATCATTACATATAAAACTATTTGGTGTCTCTTATCTGTGCCCCACAGTGTATTATTTTTGTTTTTGATTTATGATTAAAAATAAAAAAGTTCCAGAGAAAAAGAATGAAGGACATCTGCAAGACGTTCACAAAACTCTTGTAACATGCATTTTTTTGCTCCCGACTGCACATCAATTCATATGTGTGACTGCCACAGGTTATTATGTAATGGTAATCATTTCAGTCAATTTTAAGATGTCTGTTTTATGAGGTACAATTTATACAGTTGTTGCACTGAAATTAATCTGTGATGTAGTGAATCCAATCTTTACATTCAAATAACACATACAGCATGACATTTTAAAGGTTACTTATTTGAGAGATTTTAGCAATATTCTCTGTGGTATGCCAATTCTGAGGCCCAGTGAAAATAGAAAGACTCTAAGGTTCCATTAGGTTTTGGATTGGGTCCTACAAAAATAGGGATTGTCTCAAATTAGAGGGAAAAATCAAAAAAGGTAGAAATATTTCTATTACCATTTCATGATCACCCTGTTCTATATTTGTTTGAGTCATTTTGCCTGTGAATGGAATGGGATGGTTAAATAGTGCTTAATATCCAGAATGTATGGGGCTCTGGGAGATGGGAGATTAGAGTGACTTTTTTACTATACATTGAGCATCTGATAGCACACTTCATGAATGAGACAACTCATCAACGTATGGGCTAGAATCATTAAGCTAAGTTTCAGGAACCTCTCATCAAAATCACTCAGCTTTTAGCACTCTGCAACAAAATATATGGGAAGCTATGCATTAATTTGAGAGCAAGTAACTTATATACTAGACTTCCATCTTTCCTAAGGAGGAAGCAGCATACAATGATGCACCAGAAACAGAAGAGTTTTCAGTTTGAGATCCCAAGTCTGTATTACTCCTATCCATGGGTAAAGTTAAACCTCCTATCCCTGCTGCATTCTACTTCTGACTTAGCTGTGTTGATCAGCTTGTGCAGGGTTCTCTAACCTTCTAATCCTGCCCACCTATTTTTCACTTACAGCGTCTGTGCATCATCTTCCTCTCCTGGCCATTCTCAGAGCATCCCACTACTGCTTACTATTAGGATAAGCTTTAACCATGCTTAAGAACAGGAAAGGGCTCATGTTCAGGTTTCATTTATGTTTCTAATTTGAATTTTAGATCTGTGAAACATCCCTTAGTGACAGCTGTGGTTACCAAAGTTTTCAGTTCACAAAATCGTAATACTCTTGCCTTGCCAGTGTACATGACTCTTCATAGAAAGAGCTGCATCCAAGCATCTCTGTCAACATGCCACATAAGGACAGTTGTGTTTGTAATGGTTGCTTTGTAGATATGTGTTTGCAGGGAACCACATTCAACATGTGTAAAACATGTGACCTAGCAGCCATCAGCTTTCGTACACTGTTTACCCAGGCTGAACCTAAAGTGATGGCCTTCTCCTGAAATTAAATAACCCAAGGATCAGAACACTTGACAAAAGTTCTAAAAAGTATTTTCTAGACATAATTCTGAAAGAGGATTATTACTGTGTCTGGTACACCCTACATTTCAGGGACCTGATGAAAAGTATTAGAGCTAACATTTAATGGATATTTTACTCCTACATTCTCCCATTTTGCCAGGAGGTGAAGGGAAAGTACTCGCACATCACTGCTGTGCTAGACTTCAGTCAGCAGTGACCATGGATGGCTGAGCAAAAATGATATGGGGAGATGTCAAAGAGCTGTAATATTTAATGAAGGACTAAGATAAAGCCTCAAGCATTCTCTCTCATTATCTTTAGATCTTAGTGTAAATGAGTATTAATTTCAGAGAAAGTTTCAGGGTCAAATCCAAAAGTGAACAGGATGTTTTATTTCCTTTCTTGTATTTAACATATTTTATCACCTACATCATGCACCTTTTCCCCCAAAATTAGCTCCCCCAAATGAGCCTCCCCCCACAACCACCAGATATGTCTGCATGCCCTATAGGAAAAACTGTGCATGACATGCAGTGGCCAAAATGGCTGGTGCTAGTGTCTGATCAGCAACTTGAAGGGACAGACTCTTGTAATAACCCTGTCACAACCCTAGCTATTGGCTGAGCTCTGTAGCTTGTAACTGAAGCAGCAAGTGAGCTAAATGTTAGTAGTATCTTAATGAGACTTGTTATATGGAAACAACTTTATTTACAGGAACTTGTACACATAACTACTTACAGTAAAGAACTAACAGTCTTGCTACTGCCCTTGCAAGGCTCTGGGGCCTAACTTTGTGTGGCAGAGTAAGTCCTTCTGGGAACATGGAGGCTAGGAACAGACATTCAAAAAGCCTGAGCCTGACTTGATTTTATCTTTGTAGGTTAGTCTAACCTGCAGAGCTTGAACCAATTTGCAAGTGGATAGACATTTACTTTTGAATCAAGAAATGCAGGCAAATCCCTGAAGTGGCTCAGGCTAGTAGCTGCGTGGTGCTAGAGCAGGCCTCCCTTCCCTTCTATAGCGTTGAGCTGAGGAAGGGGGTGGCCAGGCCCTGGCAGGACACTCTGATTCGGGAGGGGTTTATACCCCCACCCTGCCTGCACAGTCCCCAGCCAAGGTGTGTCTGGAGGGGGAGGGGGAGGGGGAAGCAGCCCTTGCCAGGCTTTTCCTGGCTTACTGCTCAAGGGGCAGGGGTGTTGCCAGCCCCCCAGCTAGCATCCTGAGGGAAGGGAGGGGGGAGGACCGCTTGTGTGAACTGCATGCATCTGTTAATGATACTGAGCTTTTATATAACCCTCTCCATGCTTCTGCATACTGTCTGTAGCAAACTGGCACTCACAGGTCCCATGCACTGCAGAACAGGTCATTTCTCACACCTCTCTCAGTCCCCCCTTGAACACTGAAAGATTGCAGCCTTTGAAGCAAGCAAGCCAGCAGGCAGCATATCAGCCCATCAAGAAAACAAAGTCTCTCTCATCATTAACCCAAGCTCTTCTTAAACAGCTGTTTCCAGGGAAGGGTATGGGACAGAAGTTGCATAAACTTGTTTCACCCAAATCAATTAAGTCTGATACTACATTTAACCAGGTTTACCTTAAACCAGTTTTGGCCATTTTGAAACTGGCTTATGTCCACTGATCTTCTGTTCTGTTACAGGTTTAAACTAGTTTCTGATCACTTAAACTGGTTTATCTGTACCTTCTGTCCCTAGCCCAAGTGTTTAGGAAGTGTGGCATTGCAAAAACAGTCTGCTGCACAAGGAAGTCCTGATGCCACTCTATGTTGACTTACTAATGTCATACAGTTAGCCATGACTGGAAAAATCTGTTTTTCTAACTTCTGCTTTCCAAAAGCAAGATGCTTATTTTATGTGGAGACATATTTATGTGAGAAACTATGGTATTCCTTTTCACACCTTTTTCTTTCAGTCCCCACCAAATATAATTTATACTTATTTTTTGCACCCAGTGTAAGTAAAGTAAGCTTAATTTCCCCTCGTCTTCCAACCAACTTTTCCCTGATGTGCAACTCATATAGGGGTAGACTCATGGTGGGGATTCTACTCCCATGATTCTGCCAAAAGTCAAATATGACAAAGTTTGATTTAGAGTTTGATGAGGCTTAGCAAGATAAGACACATAATTATTATCACATGTCTTTCAGGAATTGTTGGAAATAACTTCCCTTTCAAAACTGGGCATTTCCCCCTTATCCATTCATTTCCCTTCCAACTCAACCCAAAATAAACATACTTCCCCCCACAAAAAACCCTGCTGCCAGAGCTAATATACTGGCAAAAGGATAAGATATATTTGTGTTAAAACTTCATCTTTGGCACTAGCAAATATACTTGGTGAACTCAGCCTGCAAAAGTGTCTTGTATATTAAAGAGACCAAAAGGAGAAAGCTATATTTACTTATCAACATAAGAGAATAATCTGTTCAGCATATCAGGATTTATTTGCTTTATGAATGTAAAAGGGATACCACCTGGTGGTGAAATTCCATGAAGAAATCAGTTTATTGTATCAAATACTGTATTTTCCTCATACTGGTAAAGTCACTGGTAAACATTTTGACAGGCAACCCTAAAAACAACCCCCTGAAGTATTATGAAACCTCTGATGCTCTTTAAAAACTAGAACTCTTCCAACAGGCCACTATTATTTTCCCAATCTGTGTTCCTAAAGGCTGTTTAGCACAGTGACTGCCAACTGGCAATACCCAGCTGATGAAAACAATGAACAAGCAAAATGGCTTAATTTAAAAACTGTTTTTTTCTCAACAAAGACAAAGCAAGTCTGTAGGAAAAGAAGAAAAATATCATTTCTTTCTCATTTGGTAAATACATGCCACAAGATTTCATTGAGCAGGTGCTCCTGAATCCTGTGCTGCTAGTAAAATGACTGTACTATGAACTAAATATTTATTTCTCCAAATCAGTCTTACTAGATTATGTATGAAAAAAACCTTATACAACTACACTAATGCAAAATTTTTTCTGTTACTTAGAATAAAAAGCATCAAGGCACAGAGACAAATATAAATGAAAATTGGAAGACAAGTGTATACGTTTTCTCAACTGCATGCCTGCCTCAACCTTTGTTAAAACCTTAACTTATTTTTCTGCTGTCATTCCTTATAACATATGAACAATATTAAGACAGCTGAGTTTAAAAAGTATCCCAGAGATATATTTTTTCCAGTGAAAAAAAATTTTACGAAAAAAACCCGAAAAAGTGTCTGCTAGTTTTTATTGTTATTTTTATTTAGTTATATGTGCATGTGTGTATGTGTGCGCATATTTTTGTGTGCGCACATGCATGTGCAACTCTACCTATCACACAGATTTAGGATTATGGGTTTGCCTGTGGGGGGCTTGATCTAATATCTGAAGAAGTGAGTAGGAGTCTTCATGTTAATTTCTCCCTAGCAAAAAACCATTTCTGCTACTAAGGCAATAATGTCTGTTTTAATTACCTTTAGCCTGAGACCTAATCACAAACACTGGGAGGACAAAAATACCTTGCAGGAAATGATCAATTTTCCATTAAAATTCCCAAATCTATAATAATAATAGGCTTATTTTGTCTGTCCAGGGCACTTCGATTGGTTGTCTCGGCAGCCAATCACAATGCTTACTGAAACAACCAATCAGAGTGCTCCAGACAGATAGAATAAGTGTGTTATGGTAATACAACCTGAGGTATTTCAAACAGACGTGCAGGAAAGTCAGAGCTAGAATGAACACTCCCCCCCCACACACAGAGCAGACAGACTCTAACAGGGGGTGGGGGGGAGCGGTGGGGGATCAGATCCCCTTTTTTTCCCCCAGAGCCTGCTCACCTCTCCTGCATCTGGGAGGCAAGCTGCTGGCAGGCCCTGAGCAGCGGTGGTTCCTGGTGCTTCCCTTCATGGCAGCAGTGCCCCCGGGACTGTCCAGGTGGGGTGCCAGTGCATGGGTGCTGCCCAGGGGGTGCTACCAATACAGAAGGAAACACTGTGGTCCCCCACAGCTCACAGGCTATGCGACCGGCCAGCACTTGCTCCCTGGCCATGGGAGATGCAGGCAGATTCTGGGAGAAAAAAAGATCAGGCCCCTTGCCCTTTGTTTCCTCCCCCCCTTGGAAGAGCCTACCTGTGTGAGCTGCTGCTAGGTTGCACAGCTCCTAAGCTGCAGGGGGGACTGGAGCTTCTCTCTATGGTGGTGCTGCCATCCGGGGCTGTCTGGGTAGGGTGCTAGCTGTGCGAGTGCAGCTCCAGCTTGCAGGCAGCACCTGTTGGATCCACCAGTCCATGGGATGCTGCAACCCTGGGAATGCTCAGGGAAGCTTGGAATGGGATGACTGCCCCAGGAAAGTGGCAACAAGGTGGCTGGGTATGCTGGCAGTCAGAGAAGGTGGCAGGGACTGTGCATGGCTCACTGGAAGCCCACCAAACTCAAGCTTCCCCGAGCATGCCCAGGCTCCGTCACCTGGTGCACTGCCCCCGCTGCCTTCTCTACATAGAGCCCTTGTACATGTGAGGAATACTGCTGTAATTTATGTAGCAAACTAAAATACATAGGATGCATTTTAGCTTCCTATGTAAAAGAGTAATTTAAATCCAAATACACCACCAAACTTGTAAACCGTTATGAAATTTATTTATGGCATAATATGCCACTAAATATGTACACTATTATGGAATTAAATTGTTAAAATGGGCCATTAATCCATTAAAAGGGGCAAGTTCCACTAAAAGGGGCCCTCTTATTCTATGACTATGAACAAGTCACAAAGTCAGACTTTTGACAAAATATGAATTTTTATTTCTAAGCTTGTGTTTATACATGAACAGCTTTATGTAGCCTTTTTGAGGGTGAGAAGTTTTGATTCTGTTAAAGTATTCAGTCAATGGATAACTAAAAATCCTGTATTTAAAGAATAGTTTTGCAATAAAAATGTAATCGCAAATGTTTTGTGGGTTTCAGCTATTCTTAATATATTTCCTCTTGTAATATCCTCTTAATAATCTTATTATATGCCTAACAACAACCTTCGTATGGTTATGAACATCTGCATCAATGCCAATTTGTCTACTTTTATATCCAAATAAATAATTAGCATACCTAAGAAAAATTGTTGAAAAGTACTTGCAATACATAAGAATAAGCAAGAAGTCCTCCTTTTAGCTCACTAGTGCTAGGAAGTCCAAGATCTCTATTTTTTTTCACTGATGTTGAATTAGAGCCTTAATTGTGAGGAGCAGATCTGAAGATGAATTCTATTACAATTTGTCGCTGAATATAATTGCAAATATTGATAGTTTTCTGATCATTCAGTTCATAGGATTTTTTAAATTTCAAAACACGTGTACAAAATTTCTGAAACAATCTATTCAGAGCAATGCATAAAATGATAGCTAGCAGCTATCATTTTATATTACCAAATTAAAATTAAGTTTCCCTCAATAGTTGAGTTTAACAATAGCCACATACTAACTTGGAAAGAGATAACTAACTCAGGAAGATCTCAACAAAAACAGTACTTCACTTGGCTAAAAACAATTGAATAAGCAGTAACCAGTCTGACTTAATATGGAGAAGGTATAGACTGGAACTAAACTGAAAACATTAAAAATGTATATGAAGCAAAATCAAGAAGAAAACTGAAACTAGTAAAATTCATTGAATCATCTTTATGTATAAGTGAGGATTGTATTAACATTAGAAACAAGCCAGAACAACATACATAAAAGGGCCCTAATATTGCTTAAAACTGTATTGTAAACTAGTCTAAAAAGAAAAGTCTCTCCCATTGTCACTTGTATATATATCAAGATATACATTAGATACTGGTGTGGGAGTGGTACTGTTTGGCTTATGTAACACATCCATATGAAACACAAATTTCTGCAAAATTTCTGCCACAAAGCATCTCTTTTTGCACACCCAGAATACTGTTGTGATGGACACAAATGGATTGTTATTCCTTGTAATAAAAATATTAATCATGGAGGGATATCTTATTTACCATGAATCTCTCACAGTCATCTCTATTAAATCCCTTTTCCTTCTTCTGGTATATTCTAAAGAGCTAGCTCAGAGACAAAGAAAATGTCAGTAATATTTTATGTCAGTATAGCCCAACAAACAAACCAACAGGCAAACACACAAAAAAACCTCCTGTTACATAAATGCCCCTTAAAGTTTTAAAAGAAAAAAGTTATTCTTACAAGAAAGAAGAGACTCTACAGACTGTGTTTCAAATAATGTTGGAAACGTATATGTGAGAAGAGATGGAACAAATGGCTCAATGAAAGTAACAGGGTCAACCTCTTTAGTGCCTTCAGGCCTGCTGTAAATCTCAATGATACTTGATCTGTTTCTGTTCCTTCTAATGCATTTCCAATGTTTTCATTTCAGAGGGTTTCTAAAAGCTTTTGACAAGGTCCCTCATCAAACATGTTTTAAAAGATTGAGTTGCCATAGGATTGGACGGAAGGTTATTTCTTGGATTAAGAGCTGGTTAAAAGATAGGAAGCAAAGGGTAGGGCTAAATAGTCACCCCACAGGGGTGTGTGCTAGGCCTAATTTTGTTCAACATTTTCATTAATGATCTGGGAATGGGGGTGCACAGTGAAATTTCCAGGTTTGCAGATGATACCAAAGTATTCTGGGTAGTCAAATTCCAAGATGACACAGAGCAGCTGCAGAAACATCTCACCAACCTAAGCGAGTGTGCAAAAAATGGTAGATGTATTTTATTGTCAACAAGGTAATGGACACAGGGTTGTGAACTAGCTGGTACTACTCAAGAAAGAGACTTTGGAGTCACTGTAGATAGTTCTCTAAAAATATCAGCTCAACATGAAGCGGTGATCAAAAAGGCCAATAAAATGTTGGGCATTGCTTAGAATCTATATTGAAAATAAAATGATGAAAATTATCATGCCATTATACAAATCCATTGTGGGCCCAAATCTTGAATACTATGTGCAGTTCTGGTCTCTGTATCCCAAAAAGGTTGTAGTAGAATTAGAAAAGTTATAGAGGTGATCAACCAAAATTGTCAGGGGTATGGATAGACTAAAAAGGCTAGGGCTCCCCAGTCTGGAAAGGAGAAGGCTGAGGGGGGATATGATAGTGGTCTATAAAATGATGAAAAGTGTGGACAAAGTGAACAGGGAACCACTATTTGCCAAGTCACAGAATACAAGACGTTGGAGGCACACACTGAAATGAGTAGGAGGCAAGTTTAAAACTAACAAGGGAAAGTACTTTTTTTATGCAACATGTAGTTAATATGTAGAGTTAATTGCCATAGGAAGTGATAGAGGCAGATAGCAGAGCCAGGTTCAAAATGGGACTAGACAAATTCTTGGATGACAGATCTATTAATAGCTGTTGAACAGAATGGTTGGAGATGTTTCCTTTGGCATCTCTAAACCAACCATGTTGGATGCCAGGGGGTAATGAATAGGGGATAGATCACTCTAGGGTATACCTGGTTCAATGTTCTCCCTCGAAAGCATCCACTCCTGTCACTGTCAGAGATAGGCTATTGGAGTAGATGGACCATTGGTTTGATCCAATAGGTCACTTAATGTCCTTCTCATGGTAGGATATTATATGTTCTAACCGTATATCATTATGCAGTACACTCAAAATTCATAAATGAACTGTTCTTCCATCCAACCCTGTATTGACTTTCTCATTATTACTAACATAGATTCATAGATTATTAGGGACTGGAAGGGACCTTGTAGATCATTGGGTCCAGTCTGTCTGGACTAGGAAGGAAAAGACAACTGTGGTCAAGTAACCCCAACGAGGTGACTGTCCAGTCTCCTTTTGAGGATTTCCAGAGTAGGTGACTGCACCACCACTGGAGGGAGTTTATTCCACAGTCTGGACACCCTGACTGTGGAGGATTTTTTCCTGGAATTGAGCCTGAAGCGGCCTTCCAGAAGTTCGCATCCACTGCTCCTGGTCTTCCCCAGGGGTACCCTGGTGAACAGCCATTCACCAAGATCTTGATGTACTGCCCTGATGTAGCAGTAAGCCACTACCAAGTCCCCTCTCAGTCTTCTCTTCTGTAGGCTGAAGAGGCCTAAGCCCCTCAGCTTCTCCTTGTATGGCTTGTCTTGCAAGACCCTGATCATACAGGTGGCTCTTTTTTGGACCCTCTCAAGTTTTTCCACATCCTTGTTGAAGTGTGGCACCCATAACTGGACACAGTACTCAAGCTGTAGTCTCACCAGTGTGGAGGAGTACAGTGAGAGTATCACTTCCTTAGTTTTGCATGAGATGCAATGGTTAATGTATGCCAGCGTGTTGTTGTTCCTGCTGGCCACAGCATAGCACTGCTGGCTCATGTTCATGTGATGGTCGATCACTACACCTAGGTCCCTTTCAGCTGTGGTGCAAGTCAAATTATTGCCGAGCCTGAAGGTATGCTAGAGATTGTTTGCCCCCAGATGGAGCACCTTACACTTCTGAGTGCTGAACTTCATCTGGGGGCAAACAATCTCCAGCCTGTCCAGGTCCACCAGTATCTGCAACCTATCTTCTGGCATGGCCATGCTCCCCCATAGCTTGGTGTTATCCACAAACTGGGCCAGTGACATTATTAGCATTCTAGAATATAATCTTGGAATTGATAGCAGAGCATCCCTAGAGCATTTCAGGATGTTACACTCGTGTTGTTCACTGTGCCTTTGACAATGGTGCGTTTTGTTTGATGTGTGTCATATCTTTGGAATCTGGAGGCTTGAGAGGAATACAGAGGGGGTGGGGAAAGTATCCAAGCAGTGTGGTTTCATTACTGCTAAAGCACTTTTCTTTTCATACACTTCCTGCAACAGACAAACAGCTGAACTCCCATCAGGACTCTACCTTTCTATATCTATACACAAAACAAATACATTTTAAAATAATTACTTTAGTTTTGCCTTTTATTGCAGTAATGCTGACTACAGACATACTTCTGTGATTCACTGTATGTATATCCTTTCTGTAGGTAAGTAAGGTATAGCTCTACCTACTTGTTTACTGTTCTAACAGAAAAATATTCTTGTCTGAATAAAGAAAAAGTGCACATTAGTACTCTAAAATGAATCAGGAAAATAGAAAGTAAATGAACTTCTGGTTCCACTGATTTCAGCATGAGTGGATTTTAACCATAAAAGTTACAGTTAGCCATACGATTTAGGGATAACAATACTTATATAATATGGAGATGGTTTCTTTGCTCAGTTTCCCATTGGAAAGGGCCTCATATTACTCATGACACCATAGAGAATTGATTCCAATTGAAAACTCTTTGGGCAGTACTAGTAAACTAGCCAAGGACTGGGAAGAAATAGAAAATAAATGCCCTTATACCTGCTCCAAAACAGAGATGAAGTACACTGGTGCGCAGAATGCTTAGGCTTGCACCACTGCTGCTAATTAGCAGAAGAACTTAAATGTGCTTGCTATTACACCTTTAATTTTCAGAAGTCTTGCATTAATTTGACTCCTTTTCATTTATATTTAATGCTTCTGAGGTTGTAGAAGAGTTCCTAGGAATAATAGATAGCCTGCTGCTAGAGCTGTCCCCCAGGGTATGCAGGGCCCGGGGCATATCATCCTGTGTGGGGCTCGGGGGGGTAGTGGTGAGGGGCCAGAGCCAGCAGAGGCAGGGCAGGGCTGGCGAGTGACTGGAGCCAGCAGCAGAGCCGGTGGCGTTTGGCGCCAGCAGCGCAGGGCCTATATGCCACTCTCTGTGGGGCCCCCAAAGCTCAGGGCCCAGGGAAGTCACCCCAATTCACCGCGCCCAGGGGCAGACCTGCCTGCTGCTATTGGCTCTCAAAAGTAGTAGATCAAGTAACATAACATGCATGTGGTATGTGTTTTGCTCCAGGTACTACAGTACCTAAGAGTGAATTTACTTAGCAATCAAATGTCTGGTAAAGCAAAATGACCTGGCTAATAGAGTAAAGTTGTGAAAATTATGTGATTCTCTAATAATGTAATGCATTTAACAACATATATTTTCTGATACATGTATAATGTTATCTTAAAGAAACATATATATATACACACACACACACATACATACACACGTATATATTTATCTATCTATCTATATATTTCTGTATGTGTGTATATGTGTGTGTGTGTGTGTATTTGTATATATACTTACTTTTACATGTAGAAATTCTGCTGTGTGGGAGACTTAGCTTAATGAGTTGGATTAACTGTTTTGCTTAGTACAGACAGTCAAAAAACCCAAGGCTTTCACAGATTAGCCTACACTGCCTAGAGTAAACAGACATTCACTTTTGATTCTGGAAATGCATCCACATGTCTACAGTGGCCCAGGCCAGAAGCCAACGGGCCCTAGAGCACACCTCCGTGTTTGCCTATAGCAGATAAGTTGGGCAAAGACTAATACACCTGCCCTGCAAGGGGGAGTGTGCAGATGAGGTGCAAAGCATTCTGGGATGCTTCTCTCCAGCCCATATTGCCATCAAAAACTAAAGTTAGAATGAGTAAAGCAGAAAATCTTACACCACTAGCTCATGACAATTGTCATCATGGATTTTGGATAGTGAATACTTCTCAAAACAGCTGTGGCAGGTTTCCTTGATTTGATTATTTTGTAAAGTTCACTAATTTAGACAACTCTGTCTGTAGAAGACAACTGGCTGGAGGGCCACACCCAGAGGGTGGTAGTGGATGGGTCCTTCTCAACTTGGAAGGACGTGGGCAGTGGGGTTCCACAGGGCTCAGTCCTCGGGCCTGCACTGTTCAACATCTTCATCAGTGATTTGGACGAGGGGGTGAAAAGCACCCTGTTCAAATTTGCTGATGACACTAAGATGTGGGGGGACGTGGGCACACTAGAAGGAAGAAGCAGGCTACAATCGGACCTGGACAGGTTACAAGGGTGGGCGGATAAGAATAGGATGGGTTTCAACACGGACAAGTGCAAGGTGATGCACCTGGGGAGGAACAACCGGCACCATACCTACAGGTTAGGGAACTCCCCTCTTATCAGCACAGAGGCGGAAAAGGATCTTGGAGTCGTCATTGACTCCAAGATGAACATGGGTCGGCAGTGT
>NW_017729032.1:191033561-191034960 GCF_001723915.1 Gavialis gangeticus | reverse complement strand
AAGCACAGCCAGGAGTGACCAGGAACAACGGTCACAAGCTAGAAGAGGGTAGGTTTAGGTTAGACATCAGAAGGCACTATTTCACGGTCAGGGCGGCTAGGGTCTGGAACCAACTTCCAAGGGAGGTGGTGCAGGCTCCTAGCCTGGGCGTTTTTAAGAAGAGGTTAGATGAACACCTTGCTGGGGTCGTTTAACCCCAGTACTCTTTCCTGCCATGGCAGGGGGTTGGACTAGATGATCTTCTCAGGTCCCTTCCGACCCTAGAAACTATGAAACTATGAAGACAGAAAAAAAGGCAGACCACTAGTTCAGCCCTGGCAGTGCAAAAGTAACAATGTCTGCATGTATGCTGCCAGAAACAAGTCCTTTCTACCCAAGTAACTCATTTTATTCTCTTTCCTTTAGAAATACTGTTCACATGAGATACTCTAGACAGAGGTACACTGGATTCTACAGATAGCAGTCAGAAAGAAAACTTAAGCAGTTACCACTGGTGGTAATTTTGCTATGACAAAAGTGGCATTTGTATTTATTATTGCTTGTATGAACTAAGGGCCTTGCTGCATGTTGCACTTCGAGATCCTCAAACATTTATTGGTGTTAGGGCTAACTAGAGTTTGGAGCAGTCACACCTTAAAAACCTTTTCTGACTGTCCCCAACCTGCACAGCTGTGACTTGCCACTAGAGGGCTGGCAAGTAGGGGCCAGACCAGGAGCTATAGCTGTGAGTTGCCACTACAGGGCTGGTGAGTCAGGACAGGCTTCTATCCCTAGGATGTGTGAGAGATGGATTGTGGGGGTGGAACATGAAGGTAGGAGGCAGAAAGTTAGGGATGATGCTGGGAAATGAAATGGGAGGTGAGAAGGAAATGGGGGTGGGGGAAGGGTGGTGAAATAAGGAAAAAAGTAAAAAGAAGAAAGTTGTAAAAAAATCAAGAGGAAGTAAATTTAAAAAAGGTCTCATGTTTTAATAAATTGGAATTTGGGATCAGGGTATGGAGAGTACTGGTCCTGCTTTTTGGGGTGACTGGGAGGTGGGAGTGGTAAGAGAAGGCACTTTTGGGGAAGCTACTGCCCCTGCCCCAGGAAGGAAGCTCCAGTTAATGAGGACCCGATCTGGTCCCCTACCTTGTTCCCTCCCCCACCCCGCCAGGCCCCACTCTTGAAGCAATCCATGCCCTGTGAACTGGCTAACTTGCATGTGCTCTGCAGGCTCTTCGCATGAGGTTGCACCCCTGGGGGTGAGATAGTGACATCCCTGGAAGTTGGAGAGGGAGCTGACTTGATGTCAGAACTTCCCCCTGAGCAGCAGAGCTCAGGAGGTGGAAAGTTTATTTACAGAGAACAGGGGGGTGGGGGAGAGGACACTGCATCCTGGGATACTGGAGGACTGCAACTT
>NW_017729032.1:191031429-191033550 GCF_001723915.1 Gavialis gangeticus | reverse complement strand
GAGGACACTGCATCCTGGGATACTGGAGGACTGCAACTTGTCAACTCATCTATGGCAAGTGTGACGGAGCAGCTTTAGTGCTCTGTCACTTCAAGGGCTGGACCAGTCAGCCACCAGATGTCTGGTGATGGTGACCATTTTGGAGAGCTCTGTTACAGGATCAGAGCAGTTTGTGTTCAGCAGCCCTGGGAGTGACATCAGCTGGTGGAGTACTTGCCCCAGGAATATCTTGGAGGTAATGGTGAGGCTATGGGGAAGGAGGAAGCCTCATTGGTCCTGGACATGACCTGAAACTGTACCCTGCTGAGACAGGGAGGCCTGGGCAGGACAGGGCCACTTAAATGCCAGGTTTGAGGACCATCCAGATGTAAGGTGGGTTGGGGCACCTAAACGCCTGCCCATACCTTTAGGTGGGCTTTGGAGGCAATTCAGGGCCAGGCATGCAGAGTAACTGCACCTGAGCCCTGTGAGGTGGTAGACCCTGGAGGTGGGCCAGACACCGCACGAGACTGCTGCCTGAGCCTGCAGAGGTGTTCTACCTCAAGCCCTGGGAACAGGGTGGAATGGTGGGCCAAACACAGCAAGTGGAGTACCACCTGAGCCTACGGGGATGGTCAACCCCAAGCCCAGAGAGAAGGCAGAGTAGTGTGGCCCTGAGAGAGGGTAGAGTAGCAAGGCTCAGTGTTCGGGGCAGTGTTGTGAGGCTCCGGAGATGAGGAGGCAGTTAAGCAGCCCGAGTAGGAGGGCAGAGTGCTATAGGAAGCAGTTGTGAGGCCCTAGGGGAAGAGGAGGCAGTTGACAAGGGCCAGTGTGTGCCACTTGACTGGAGGCTGGGTGCTAGGCTGGATATGGAAGGCCCGGTGTGTGCACTAAAAGGGAGGCCAGGTGCTAGGCCTAGAAAAATCTGTGAGGCATGGGACACATAGAGGGCTGGTTGAAACATGTACATCTGGCCCTTGACATCAGGGCAGATGGAAGGGCAGCCTCCTGCCTATTGACACCAGAACATTAGGACATCATGGCATGGCAGGTGAAAGAGGTGGGCAGTTGGTCCAAGGAAAAAAGGAATGGGCCGGTCTTACAACCAGGCTCAGAGTTGGCTCCTTTTGTCACACAAACATCTGCAGGTGAACATGAGGTGGGTAATACAAATCACAGATAAACATGCCATGAAGTGGCATAACCTTAAGCTGCCTCAAGTGCCCTTACAACTAGTTTCAAGTGTCAATGTGTGGTCAATCCAGGGGCGGAGAGCTCCAGGAGCCACCTAAAATTAATGTATAATAAGGCCCTATGTACTGCTGTATTTCCTTATATTTATGGCTGTATTAGGATTAACTCCAGAATGGCAATTCAGAGACAAACCTAACAAGAGGGGCAAGCCTGAGATTACTGGACTTCCATGCTTCTACAAATTAACTGCTTCCAAATATAGTCCCAGTACTCAAGAGATGGCAGGAAATGTCCGTTCCCCCCCGCCCGTCCCTCCATCTGCAAAATTTATGGAGCAGGATGTCAGCCATAAAGCACAGAGGAGGTAGTGCTTGAAACATAATCTCTTTGGGGACTCTGACAGATGTTAAAGTAAAGGCGCAATGGGATCTGATGTCACATCCCAACAATCACACTTCCTGCCATGCCACACATGTGTGGCATGAGGCTCGGTTGTGGGATTCTATATCAGATCCAATCATGCCATCTTGCTGGTGCAGATGGATGCCCAGGCTCCACCAGTACCAGCATGTAGCAGGCTTGTTTCCCTATGCTCCTCCAACTGGGAGACCCTATCAGCTGATCAGAGCTCTAAGATGCAGAAGCACACCATGCAGTCCCCTGGCTGGGAGTCCCAGTCAGAGGAGTGCATCATTCTGGGAGCATATCAGCTGACCAGGGCTCTCAGCATGGTGTCCTCTTTTGGCTGGGACCCCTGATCCTTTGAGTGAGGCTCCCAGACATGGGAGTGCATGGTACATACTTTGGCTAGTAGCCCCAAGTAGCTGAGGGGTACTCTCAGCATCTGGAGTACAGCAGGAGTCTTGAAAGGCTCCCATGTATTCCAGAGGCTGGCCACATGTTCAGTTAAAGGCATGATAGGAACTAGCCACAAAATTGTTACTCAAA
>NW_017729032.1:190963892-191026429 GCF_001723915.1 Gavialis gangeticus | reverse complement strand
CTGATGGGTACTCTCAGCATCTGGAGTACAGCAGGAGTCTTGAAAGGCTCCCATGTATTCCAGAGGCTGGCCACATGTTCAGTTAAAGGCATGATAGGAACTAGCCACAAAATTGTTACTCAAAATACATGAAAATATATATGGTTTATTCCTTTCCTTGTTTTGTCCAAGGATGCTTGAACTGATTGAACATGTGGCCATGGCACTATTTAATATTAACTAGTTAATCACATCTTAAGTGCAATGCCTGTTAGAGCTTGGACCTTCTTTTTGGGAAGCATTAACTATACACAACCTTTTTATTGTTATGTCAAATAAAAAGTCACCCATGGGAAACAATACCCAATATTGATGGCCATCATATAATAAATATATGGGCCAGAAAACTAAGCATCCATTGGAATTGTTTTGTTCAGCCTATTTTGCCTATCTGCAAAATCCATACTTCAAAGCATATTCACTATGAGTTAGGCACTTTCTTACACTCACTGGCAAGTATTACAGCTAAGAAGAATATTAGTTAAAGGTAATTTTCAGCATTTAACTAATTTGGGCCAATGTAATGTTTTTAAAAATCTATGGTTGCCAATTAGAATAGGGATTACCAGATTACATGTATTCATTCATTTACTCAAATGTGTTAAAATCTTGAAGATACTTTTCTTTACCTTAAATAGAATTTTTATTGAAGCAATTTATGCTCGGCACATGGTGTGAAGAACTCAACTGTGCCTACTAAAACCAGGAAAAGAGAGCATAGTAGACCCAATTTCCTATCAATGAATGATTCTGTTACCCATTATTTTCATTGCAGGGTCACACCAGAGTTATGGTAAGGATTTTTGCCCCCCTTTCTGTCACACAAAACATATTTATAACTGCTTTATCACTTTGTAGATGATAGAGTTACTGAGCCTGCATTCTACAGTTACTAATAGTAAATCACTCCTTTTTTTAGGGAACATAACATCGATAGTACTAATGTCTCCCGTTACATGACCTTCAGCCACATCTTTGATGACAGTCACAAAACAGTGTCATTTTGAGAACCTTTTTAGGTTGAATTGATATAGTAAAATTATAGTACATAAACTTTTTTTTATTGACTGCAGAGCCAATTATTGCATTTTTTCCATTAATGTTTCTATCAAGGATCACATTAGTCCTTGTTCAATGAGCATATATAGAAAGTAACTACCTAGAATATTTGGATATAGGGAGAGAAAAGAAAAATGCACCCAGACACATTATAGCAACCACTGGGTAGATAAGGAAGGAGAAGATATTTCATAGTGCAAACCATGTGGAAGGTGTTTGGAGCAACATGAGTTAGGTAGTAGTCAGCTCTGTCTCAAGGGCTAGGCATTTGAATCACAGATCTTGCTCTAGGCAAGGCTTCTAGGAAGAGAATTTGCATGCTGAGATGTATGTTTAAAAACCAAATCCAGAGATTATGCCTACCTTTACTAAAACTCAGAAATGTTTTAATAGGTCTTTAAAAAGGTTTTATTTTGAGAATCAATCCCAGGAGCGACCACAGAGTTCAGAAGTGGAAAGAAATTGACCCCAATTGTGACAAGAATAAATAGATAGCTTCAAATATTTTATTGTTTAAAATAAATTTTTAATAAAAAGTGTATCAGATGTAGGATGTTCTTTTGATATTTCATATTGGTTCTACCTTTGTACGTTTGGATGCATTTATGTAATTTAAGTTGAAGCTAATGTCAAACATTTTTAAAGCAGCAAGGAGTGAAGCTTATTTGTTCTTGCTAAAGGTATTTTTCCTACAAAATGATGGGGTTTCTTGGCTCATGATCAATAAAAAGGCTAAACTATAACTTTAAGTATTTTCAGTAGATTTTTACGATTTGTCTATCCTCCATGCTAATCAATTATTGAAGATATGTTCAATTCAGTCATTATTGAAAGAGAGATTTAACTCAACAAACTTTCATTTCAAATTGGGAAAATGTGAGCTGGACAAAATTACTAGAAGGTAGAAAGACAACCATCTCAGTAGCTGCAAACAATGGGTAATTATAATAGATCCATGTCATAATGGCAGGAGGTTTTGGGTGGAATCCTATGGGGAGGGACAAGGAGGAGCTGCCCTGGGCCTAGTGCTGTTCAATGTGCTTATTAATGATTTGGATGCTGGCATAGAAAGCTTTTTCAGCAAGTTTGCAGGCAACATAAAACTGGAAAGGATCGTGAACATGTTGGAGGTTGAAGCACACTTTAGAAGCATCTTGACAGACTGGAAAGATGAGCTGAAGATAATAGGATGAAGTTAAACGTGGACAAATGTGAGGTATCACACCTTGGGAAGAATAATCAAAAACACAAATACAAAATGGGTGATACCTGGCTGAACAGAAGCACTACAGAGAAGAATGTGGGAGTGTGGTAGATCAGAGGCTCCGTATGAGTCCAAAAAGGCAAATGAGGTTTTTGGATGCATCAATAGAAGTATTAGGTGCAAAATGCTGGAGGTTATATTGTCTCGCTACTTAGCACTAGCTAAGCCTCATCTGGAGTATTGTGCGAGGTTCTGGGCTCCAAATTTTAAGAAGGATATGGAGAAGTTAAAGAGTGTCTGGATTTGGATGACAAAGATGATAAACAACTTGGCAAGCATGAAGAGAGGCTGAAGGAGCTAGGCATGGTCAGCTCACAGAAAAGGTGCTTAAAAGTTGACATGATAGAACAGGTGACATGATAGCCTGGCATGCCAGCTTGTAAGGTAAAAGCAAAACCAGATGTGCCCACTGTAGTACTTCCAGTTTCACTGAGCCCCCACAGCCCAAGGCAAAGCAGCCAGGAAAAGATGCCTGTTCAGGCCTCTCAGTTAACCGGCATATTTTGTTATCTTGCACACCCCCATTCCCCACGGGTGCCGGAAAACAAAGCTTTTGCTGCATTTACTGATTTAATGGTGCAACATGATATGAAAATTACAACCATGAACTTATTTACGTATCTCTATCTATATCTATACTAGTGTTACTTACCTATATAGGTTTACATAGGCAATAACCCTTTGTTTTTAACCTCAAACTCAAGCAAAGGCCTAACCCTCTAGGGACTTTCAATTAGTCTGCAGCTTTGTTCCCTCACCAGGGCCCTCCCAGCAGCAGCCAAAGGAGCACTAGAAAATAAAGCATGGGTTAGTCTACAAATCAGTGACAGGAATATCTGGCAGTGATGGGACAACAATTAAACATACAGTATAAGGTTACACCAAACGAAATACACATATATACAGATAAACCATACAATGCATTCAAATATAAAAACAGCTTACAGTTCTTTACAATGCAGTGATAAGAACGCAGGTTTATAACAGGAATCCCAACAGTGTAAGGAACCAGACCACCAAAATGGTACAGCAACTGTGTCCCTGAAGCTCAAGGGGTTAGTTCCCTTTCAGGTCCTCTTCCCCCTCACCTCCCCGCTCCTGGGTCAGGGCGGGGTAAGCTTATTCCTGCCTTCCCCTGATTGGTAGGGAAGAAACACTGTCTCTGCCAATGGAGTCTGAACCCTTTGTGCTCAAGCTAACAGTCTGGGCTGATGGTGAGCCCACTGGCTACTCTGCCACATATAGAATAGTTTGGATATGGATGATTCTGCCTCAGGCAGGGGGTTAAACTAGATGATCTCTGGAGGTTCCTTCTAGCCCAGCCCTACTTCTCTATGATTCTATGACACGGTGAAATGATAGCATAGAAAAAGTAAATATATTTAATATTATTTTCAATCTCCTTATCAAGACAGGAATTCCCAAGGGTCCATTTAAACTGTTGTACCCAACAGACTGATTCTTAATATTAAATCCCCAGTGGCAGAACTTGCCATTGGTGAAGGTCCCACATCACAGCATATTGATAAAAAGAAACCCATCAAAAATCACTTGACAGTATTTTACTCACAGGTATCAATAATGACTGATTCAAAGAGATTTTCCCTAAATTTCCCTAAAAATTCAGGATGCATTTTCACTGAGAGCAACCACTGAAGTTAACCATTACGTTATCTTTATTAACCAAAATGAAGATTAATAGAGATAAGCTGCCTGTAAAAAAAAATTAAGCCAGCCTATAACATTCTGTAGAATTTTTTTTTCTATGGTAGGATATTTTAATTCTGTAGGAATACTGTCTAATTCTATTGAATTCTATGGGATTTTAAAGTAGTATCTGTGATTCTCTCTTGGTTTTATTCTTCTTACATTAAGCAGGACTTCTCAATAAGACTATATATGGTAGCATTCCATAGTAACCATAAGCCCAGACTTCAGAATACTAAAGTAACATTACCAATGTCTCTGTTAAATAATCCCAGTGAAAATTCACCAATATAATGTATTTCCTTTATTTTCTTTTCTATTATATTTGTATTCTACTTTTAGATATTTTTATATGTATAGCTTGCTGATACGGATGTCTTATGCAGCCAAAAAAAAGCAATTAAGTGAATTAAGTGAATAAAAAAACTAAACATTCAAATTTTCTTGCTACCAAGCTTCACAGTGTCTATAAATGAGAATAATATTGTCAGGAAAAAATGGTCAAATAATTATTTTTTCATTTGTAAGGATGAGCAGTAGACCCACTAGATAATCTTGCAATTCCACCTTTTGTTCTTACAATAAAAGGAAAGCAAAATACAGATTCTCAGATTAAATGAGTTCAAAAGCAACAAAATATAATTAATCCAGTTGTCTTCATTTGAACTCAATCAGTAATACCAATCTGTAGAAAAATGCAAGATCCACCCCAGCTACCACTGGAGAGAAAATCTTTTTGTAGTGTTTTCTTCATAAAATAGTGAAGCACAGATTTCTTTTGTACAGTTAAAAAGGCAAGTCCCTCAAACAGGGAAAAAAACGAACCCAAAAACTTAAAAGTCTGAAATGTTTGGCCAAAATGGATTCCTAGATTTCAATCAATAAAAAAATTATTGTTCAAGTTAAGCAAATGAGGCTACTCAGATTTAAGGGCCCTAAATGGGCAGGCATATGCATGGTACTGTAGTTTTTGAATGAGGTGTTGGTGGCTTTACTTTGCAATTTTGCTGCATGGTAAAGTCCAGTATTTGTTTTACATTAATGAGCAGTAAAAATAGGCTACTGTACATTTAGCATCACTAAAAAAGCATGTCCTTTCACTACTATGTATTAGGGCAACCTAACACACATTTATTTAGTACCTCACATTAGAGGTACTACATTTAAAGTGCAGTAGCAAAAGCTCATTAATGAACATGTAGATGCATCCAGTGAGTAAAACCTACTTAAGAATAAGCAAAGCTTGATGGTTGAAATGTGAAATATCTAGGTGTAAATGTCTCTCTACCCAATTCAATACAGAACCTTAAAGCTGGTTGTTAAAATGCACTCACGGGCATGTGGAGACCTAGATTCAAATTCCTGTCTTTAATCAGGCTGAACAGACACCTGGATCTTGATCTTCTAGATCTCAGGCAAGCACTTTAACCACTTGTGGCTATTTTGGGTTGAAATGATCTCATGCTACTTTCTGAAAAAAATCACAATGTCTCAGTTTTGTTTCATTATGAAACTGGAACTTGAATAACCAACCTTAAATTCTTGTTTTCTGGTCAGCCCTTTCTGAAAGTAGAACAGAAAAAAAGTCTTAGTTTTACAGGTAATTTGCCTGAATTGGTAGTGGATAGGTTGGATTTATTAATCTATCTTTTTCAGTTGTAACTTCTATAATGAATGCTAAAATTATATTTATTACATTCTAGGTAAAAGAGAGAAGTCTTGTATTTTACATATTTCAGTGATTTCAGTTTAATGGGAGAAAATTAAAATACACTTATTTTTCATTGGCCTCCCCAGATTTCCTAAATTATCAGTATAATACTTTAAACAAGATCTTTGTCTACTTTTTATTACTCAAACATTAATTAGCATATGCATTCAAACTCTCCTATTTTTACCAGTTCTAACTGACAATTCTACCTTTACTATATATTTGTGTAATGGATTTCTATAAGCAAAAAATCAGGTCTGTCCCCTGCCTCCCTCCAACCCATAACAAACTCTAAGCATCTAAAGCTGACTAAATACAACTACTGGTTTAGTAGTTTGACTTTCTGACTGGTTTTGATAGGAAATACATACTTTTCTAATGTTTCAGGTCCAACTCAAATTGATTCTGGTAGGGTTGGGTAATGCATATTAGCAGGTGTCAGCTTTGTAACTTTTTCCTCAAGAGTCAGAGTGTTAACTCAAGTCACTTGGCTTAATTTCAAACTGGGGAATTTTAAATAAAATTCTTCTGCATTTTCATCTGGAGAGGGTATTTGCCTGTCTACAAGATCCTCTTGTGAAGTTCTGCAAGCAAGGAACAATTGCCACATTATACTTCAAAAGGTGAAATCGTGTATCAGTGAGGTCTCTAAAGATTTTTAAGAGAATTTTTAACCTTCAGCATGCAGTAGCCTAATAAAGCATCATCAATTTCACTTAACTTAATAAAATTTATTACTATTTTCACTTTTTCATTAACTTCTAACAATGGTAGGTGCTTTATAGACTTGCACTGGGGGCAATAAAGAATCACTGGGAAGAGCTACATTTCCAGAACTCCCTCTGGAGTACAGATTCTATGGCTACATGCATTTGGAGAATTCTAGTGTTTCTTGTACTTTTCAGAAACTATGCAACAGCTAGGATGCCATCTGACCAAATATAAACTACTATAACACATATATTAATGAATTACTAGTTTTAGTAGGTTGCATAGATGGCATACTAAGGAAACTATACCTCTCAGTCAATATACAACTGGTTATAAAGTCAAACTGCATTTTGAAAGTGTTTTGACACTCTAGGCAATGGACCTTTCTTCAGTAAAGTGACTTTATATAGTTAGAATGGAAGGTTTAAATTATCATTGAAATCAGAAATTAGTTGAAAATGCTAAATTTGGAACCTAGGTCTTAAAACCTTTAAAAGTTGGAAAGGTTTTGGATACTGGTCAGATACTAATTAAAACAGCAATTTTCAATCTCTTTCCTTAAGTCAAAGGTGTCAAAGAGATGGTTCACAGGCTGAATAGGATA
The DNA here is from genome assembly GCF_001723915.1 of Gavialis gangeticus. Classification (NCBI taxonomy): domain Eukaryota; kingdom Metazoa; phylum Chordata; order Crocodylia; family Gavialidae; genus Gavialis; species Gavialis gangeticus. The sequence continues at coordinate 191,019,334 of NW_017729032.1, read as the reverse complement.
TCTGGGGATGTTGTAAGTGGGGTGGGGACCAGTGCCAAATTCCAGCATATGGAGCAGTGGAGGGGTGAGCAACAGGTGCTTCAATTCCTACAGATTAGGAATCCATGATGATTAATGCCACTCTTTCTGCTGCTGGAGGTGGGTCCAGATCCAATTTGTGAGTCTCTTTGTAGTCTGGATCTGCCCCAGGAAAGGGGGGGGGGAGAGGAAGGAAGTTTGACACGTCTATCTACTTTAAAATCATCTCTTTTTACCTTCCCTAAAGGTCAGAAGGAATTAGTTTTACTTTATCTTTTGAAATTCTACATTTAAAAGTATATTTAGATAAAGAAAACATTATCCCGAAGTAGCTTATACACCTTCATCATTTTCAGTTATTTTACATGGATCCTCAGGAAATGAAAAAAAAATGGCTTTGAAGGGATTGTCCACTTAAGATTCTGATTCTGAGCACTTCTTTTTTGTGCTTCATTCAAAGCATGACTCAAGCTGAAAATCTGATAAATGTCTTCACTATTTCCATGTAGACAGGCCTCTGTAATTTCTCTTCCTCTCCATTATGTGAACAAGTGCTCAGATACTTTTTCCCCAAGGTGGCTATGACAAATGTAACTTAAGTAATCAAGAAAGTGGGACTAGATGTATAGTTGTAAGTAAAACCCCAGCTGCTCTCACAAGCTTTATGGCTGTTTCTTTAGAACCTTCGCTTACAAGGGAAATTGGGATTGTTATCTTTTTCACTATAAGAAATTTATTCTGTCAGAAAATTTGTAACAAAACAATTCAAAGACAGATGGTGGTTTAAGTGGTGCACATTATATAGCTAAGGTACATAATGTCCATTAGATAGCTAAGCTCATATTTTCTGTGGAAAATTTCTACCATCACTAACATTCAATTCAAAAATATTCTGAACTTAAATTATTGGAATGTGTCATGGAGTGGGGCCTAGGAGCGGCCGTGATCCTGCTAGCGCCCCCTACAGTGCCAAGTGAGTGATCCCGCACCCTCAATTCTCGTCTGCCACGTCTTGTTGGTATAATAGTTTGATATGGGAGGCTGCTTTATGATCCCCTTGGTCACAGTGCCCCCGTGACAGAATGTTCATATGAGATACTCAGAAATAATGAACTAGAAAATAAAATTAACTTGAGCCTGGTAGGATGCTCCATTGCCAGTGGGGTCTTTTGATGACTGATGTATGTCCTAGCTGTTTATTCCATCACCAGAGGATCTAGACTAAAAATAAAGTTTCATAGACCAGTTCAAGTATGAACTGCAGGACAAATAGAGCTGCAGTTGGATAGCCACATTTTATGGAAAGGCAGCCAGAGGTGAATATAGGTCACTGAATACACTATTGAACAATTATCCTAAGCCGATATGTTCACAACAAACTAAAACACTGCATGAAAAAACCCAGAATCTTTATTAGCCACTCATTCATAAACAAGATGACAGTAGCTCTATTGCTAACAAGATGACTGCTAAGTTCTATTTTATGCCAAGTAAACTAATGATTTCAGCATGCTATTGATGCTGCCTTCAGGCAAAGTTTGGACACCTGTAGCCTAAGGGGATAGTAAAAAAGTGGAGCAATAATACAGTATAAAGCTTTAAAAGATTCCTTCTCAGCCTTGTGGCTTGGAGAGGATGAAAGGACACCACTTTGAGTATGAGCTCTCAATGATCACCAATTTTATTTCACAGCAAATAATTACAAACTACAGATCCTCAGAGGTCACTTAAATCATTGTTCCTGTTTTTCTTTAAAAGCACCAAAGTATCTAGGAAGCCTGCAGACCAGTGATTCTTAACCAGGGTACTATAGCACCCTGGGGTGCCTTGGGATCCTTTCAGGGATACCACAGTATGCCACATAATGTTAGCACTGTTAGATGTGGAAACATGATTCACAAGATAAACCCAGAGATTTCTCATAAGAATCAATTTTTTTAAATCTGATCTGTTGTGATTTTTTAAGGCTAGAAACAGAAGTTACACATAAACTAGCTTGAGTAATCAAAAACTAGTTTAAACTTGTAACAGAACAGAAGTTCAGTGCACATAAAACAGTTTTAAAATGACCAAAACTCGTTTAAGATAAACATGATTGTACGTAACTAAACTGATTTGGGTCAAACCAGTTTATGAAACTTCTGTCCCAGACCCCTTCCTGGTTTAAGTTAAATCAGCATCCCAGCATGCTTTCCAGCCCTGGACTGGGCTGTGCTGCTTGCTCCAGCAGAGACGGGTTGCGGGGGGTGAGGCAGTGACTGGGCCCCACCCAGGCAAACCCTGGCTCGGATCTGGAGCCAGGGGAGGTTGGGCATTAAATACGCTTTCCCCCAGTTAAATCCAACTTCTTCCAAGTACAGAGCTGGCCTGCCCTGCCCTGCTAATTTTAATGAAAGTTACTGCTGGCCATGACTGTGGACTACAAATCCCAGAGGCAACTGGAAGCAGGAACAAGTGATGAGCAACCTTGCAGAGTCCTGCTCCTGTGATTCTGGACTGAAAATCCCAGAGACCTCAGGGACAACAGGAAGAGGAATCAAACATACAGCCCATGTTGGCTACATGCCAGACAGCCATGCTTCTGACCTGAGCCACTGCAGACATGTGGCTGCATTTCCTGAATCAAAAGTATATGTGTGTCTAGTTGTTTCTCAGTTCAATCTCTATAGCTTAGATTACCCTGCAAAGACTGAATTGATTCAGCCTCAGGCTTTTTGACTGTCTGTACCTAGCCCTTGAGTTCTTTGCAATAGAAAAATTGTTGTATTACTTTTCCCTAATAAAAAAAAATGAGTAAAAGCTAAAAGCTGGCATTTTCTGAGGGATGCCTCAAGTCTAAAATCCTGAGAGCCACCTCTGTAGACAAAGTTAACTAGTACAATTTGCAGGGCATCATGTGTAGTGAGAAAGCTCCTACAGCAGCAGTTCCCATCTGTGGTATGGGTACCACCACTGGTACGCAGGCAACCTGTCAGTAGTATGCATTAACAGATTTATTATAATTACTTTATGTGAAAAAAATGCTGGTGGTACTTAAGGTTGTAACATTTTAAATTGGTAGTGCACATTCTGTAAGATGTTTTGCCCTACAGCCCCTTATTCCATTCATTCACTTACTACAGATAAAGTTAGGAGAGACTGCATTCTACTACTACTATACAGAAAATTAAACCTTCACTAATAATAGAGGCTCATTGCTTTCCCTCATTCTTTTACTTGAAAGCACAAAATGCTTCCTTTACTTTTGAAATCCAACTAAGTCAGACAAATAAATCACTACCAAGTTTCCATAGCAAAGGGGGAACCACAAGGAAACATTCAGGGTGCAATAATTCTTGTCCTGTTTATTTCCTATCCTACTTAAGTGGTTCTTTATTTAACTACGATGCCTATGTTCTAGATGTTACATGCAAATTAAAAGTTAGTAAGATAGCAAGAAAATATCTTATTCATGAATTAGCCCAGCCAAAGTTTTCCCTCCTTAATTACAGTAAAAACATACTGCTTCTGAACACTTTTGGTTACCTTATTGTCAAGGATGTGGATAAATGTCAAAGAGAATAACTGTAGCTTAGGTTTTGAAAATATGTAACTATATGCTTTGAACTCACAGTAAATGGGACAAGCCAGGTGCATTAGTATTTGTCTAGGTTAGCTGTCTCTCTGTTTTTATAACAGCAGAAGGGATCAATGTATTCCAGGGATGAGATTAAAATGATTCTTTTAGAAAGTACCTTTTCAGTGGATCAGCAATTTTAATAATAGATGGAGTTTTAAAATTGGGATTTGGTTCCCTGGATCAAAATGACCAAACTCCAAATATCAGTCTAACAAGAACATTTTTAAAATATCAGATGGAAATATTAGGAATGTTAGATGTTTATATCATATTTAGGGTTTAAGCACCTTGCCCTGTGTTTAGAAAAAAAAACCTCCCATTAATTTCAGTGTTAAGCTATTGTTTTTTATTATTCTTGTTTTTTTATCATTCTGCCCCCATCCTAATTATGAAGAAAATAAGTACATTATGTTTTTGTTAGGTTTCTCAAAATGATATTGTTTTGTAATTTTTAATAGCATCATCAGTGAAATAGAAATTCACATGAAGTTACTACTGAAATGTGTAAGTAGGGCATAGTGTTACCTTCATTGCTTGGTAGTGACTACCTAGGCATGAAATTATCCATTGGTCCATTTACACTCATTCCTGTTGGCTCACATCAGCATACAGATAGCTCAATGACAGGTGCAATAGATCAGATTGATGAAGTTTTTGGCTAAGGTGTCCTCTTTGCCCCATAGTCACAACACAGTTTAAGGTAAAACTGGTAGGGAATAAAATATTAATCTGAAAGGCAAAAAGCCTAGTGGGAACAAAATGCTACAATATTTACAATGTGTCAGACACATCTGACAATTACTTATTCTGTTCAAAACTACATCCAGTTAAATTGCCAAATGGAAAACTACCAAAAAGAATGCAACTAAAGGCAAAAGTTGTAAGGCCATTTAATTTTTTAAAAATAAGTTTCTTTCAGTCCTTTCTCTTAATTTTCCTCCTCCTTCCCTGTTCTCATCCTTTTTTTTTCAAAATGGATTAATACTTGTGGGCAACACATGAGTTGTGAATCACTGGGGGAAAACTATTCAAACTGCTCCTGACTCAGAGGAAGATTTTCAAGACCTTATAATTCTATTTGTTGCATTATTCACTTCAGTATCCATTGGCACTGCAGCTTATCTATATGTACAGCAATGATAATTTACCTGAATTTAGAAATTCAATCATTATAAATTATTTTAGTCAGTGGATTTATAAAAGAATTCATAACACTATAATAATATTTAGTCAACCTTAAAGATGTCTGAGTTTGAATAAATCACCAAAACTATATCCAGTCAGCAGTTCTATTACCCTGAGGCAAACTGCAAGCAAATACTATATAATACAACCATCAGTAATCTATGGGTTTAAATGCCCTTTCAAAGTGCATAATATTTCTTTTCTAATTTTAGCACTTCCACACTATCTCTTGGTGAAACTTCCAAGTTTGGACAGGGAAATAACTGAGGCAGATTGGTATTTTCATTTCACTCCACCATCCCCTAACCATCCAATTATATATGCTGCATCACTTCTAAAAGTATAGGTAGTTTCTTTGTAGGAAATGGTTAGCTGTATTTTCTTTTACTTCCAGATGCCCCAGAATATAAACAGTAGTAGTAGTTTACTTACAGCTTGCATTGAATAACATGAACAATAAAATTATATATAATACAATAATAAAATGTGCATAATACATATTTTTGGTAAAAAGCACACAATAATTATGTATTCTACCAGTTTAAACAAAACAGAATATAGTGTATGATGATACAAAAATAGTAATGTAATAAAGCAGTGGACAATAAAGTAAAAAAGGGAATTCTCTTTGATCTTTGTATGTTTTATTATGTGTAAGTATTGCAAATATACCTAGGGTTTATAGGACAGTTTCTGAGTTGTTAGACAAGAGTCAAACTGTGTTTTCTTCATTTGCCTAATATTTAAGATATTCCATGAATGGACAAATATATTTTTATCTTATTTTTTCAAAGAAAGAATGAAAATATATACATAACTATGAAGAGCCAGACACTGCATTTCAACTTTACTCACAAGGAATGTTTAACAGCAGCTTTGTGAGTGGAAGAATTATAAGGTAGAGCCACAAATTACTTCACTGACTTACCAAAAAATATCATTTTCTATCAAGTAAGAACCCCTACATCAAAAAACAGAGCTAAATCACATCTTGAACTTTACAGCCCTACACAGGACTGTGAAGTGGCACTGGTTGTTCTACTGCCTTCATCTACACAATTGCTAAATATGTAGGAATAAGCAGCTGCCATGCTAATTAACTCCCTCAGCTACCTTAGATGATGGAGAGAAGAGTTAAAAGTTTTGGCTGTGCTTCTATTCCTCCTCTCATCAATGCCCTGGGAACCAAAGATGGAGTAGATATGAACATTCATAGATTAACTTAGTGAGAGAGAGAAAGAGAGAGATAGAGAGAGAGATCATAGAAATCAAGTGGGGCTGGAAGGGACATTCAAACATCATCTAGTCCAATCCGCTCTAAGGCAGGATCATCCCTATCCCTATATATATAAATATATACCTTAGTCTTTACCTTCACCTCTGCCAGATGTAAATTTAGACACAGGTGTAGATGTAGATGTCTATGAAGGTGCATATCCACCCTGCCTTATGACTGACTTCAGACTAACATGGCTAACTACTAGGCATGTGCAAAACGGGCCGTATTTGGATTCAGCCCAAACTGGGGACAGTGATTTGATTCGTTGATTTGGATCGCTGTCCCTGATTGACTTGGCTGAATCTGAAGATTTGATGTTGATTTGGAGAATCTGCAGTTCCACCACAAACACAGATTTAAATGTTTTTTCTACATACCTCGAGGTACCAGGTGCAGCTCGTGAATGCTGTGATGCTAGGGTGGATGAAGCATCCCACAGGAGTGTGGCAGGGGCCCTGCATGCTCGGTGGCAAACCTGGAAGTGGACTGGAAGTACTCTGGGAGGATTCTGGGAACCCCCCAAGACCCAGGAGGCACCAGTCACCAAGCCAGGGGGGTGAGGCCCCATGTGTTCCCTGGCAGACCCAGAAATGGACCAGAAGTGCTTCTGGGCCACTTCAGGGTCTGCTACCAAGCACACTGGGGAGTCCATCAGACTCCTGTGGGATGCTCCATCTGTTCCAGCATCACAGCATTCACAAGCCTCCTGGTACCTTGCAGTATGTAGAAAAAACACTTAAAGCTGCGTCTATGTCCGAATCGCTGATTCTTTCTGAATCTCTCTGAATCAATTTAGAGGGTTCCAATTTGATTCAGAGAGATTAAAAGGTCTCCTGATTTGATTTGGTTTCGGAGATTCAGCCACTGAATTGGACTGAATCTCTGCCAAATTGAATCAGGGACTGAAGCTTCACAAAGCCCTACTAACTACCTCTTTAAGCATGGATGAGCAAGTGAGTGTGAGGCAAAAGAAAAAGAACATGAGATGTTTTGCCAGTATAAGGCTATTAGTAAACTACTACATTCCTATACTTGCACCAAGAGGTAAGCAAAGAAGAAATTGTACCAGAGACTCAAGATTGCCTACCAAAGAAATTATTTTTTTACTGACCATATTTTACTGACCATATTTTTTACTGGCCATTTTATTTGGTGACCATTCTATTTTATTTTTTTATTTACTGACCATTTTATTTACTGTCATATCTTTTACTGACAGATAAGGGTTTTTTTGTTTTGTTTTTTTTACTGCTTTGTATTTTTACTTTCAGTAAAAATATATATATATATCTTGGTTTGGCAGCCCTGTGTGACTGCAGCAGTGGATTTATACCATGCTATCCCCACTCTAGGAGTCCTCTACTCACTCCTACACCCTGGTATTCCTGGCTGCAACCTGTACCATATCGTCTCCCTCTCAGGTGTCCTCTATCCATTCTCATACCTTGGTATGCCTGACTTCACCCCACACTGTGCTGCCCCAACCATAGGGGTCCTCTACCCACCCTCATTCCCTCGTACCTCAGCTGCACCCTGTACCATATTGCCTACCGATCACACCCCCAGTCTTACCCCTGCCAGCCTTACCCCCTCCATCCCAGTATGGACCTCCAAAGAGACCACTGTCTGCCTACATGCCATCCAGAAGTGTTATAGATAGGTGGGAGTCAGCACCAGGAGCAGCACAAGCATCACAAAGCCCTACAAAGATGTTAAACACCTTTAGGGTGCTGAACTCCCACTCAGACACCAGGTAGCAATGCTGTGCTCCATCTGTGCTTTAATTATGCGACTAACTTGCTTTCCAACTACAGAGTTTTTTTTCCTAAGCTCCATGCTTTTGCAGAGCTTTTTTGCTTCCTGATTTACAGATGGCAAATTTTTTTATGGAATTTACAGAGAAGTATTTTCAGCCTCCTTATTTATTGAGTGTCCATAAATTTACTAACAGTTGGCAACCTTGTACAGAGAACAAGACTTTCTGGTACAGGCTACATATGCTCACTTTTATCAAGGTTGTGACTAAGGACACTATCTAACTGCTCCATTCCCTGTAGCCAAAAGCTCCCACAACAAAAACCTTCTCCTCTTCTAAGAGAAAGACTACATCGCAAAACACTGACTGGCTAATCACAAATAACAAAGTTTTTAAAAAGCTCAACTGGGTAATAAATATATTGTGCTATATGGATTTGGGGGGGGGATTTTTCTATGCTATATGGATTTTGGGGGAGATTTTTTTCCCCACAGGTTCAATTTAATCCATAGATGGGAACATTCTCTATATAACAATTCATCACTGGTGCTATCCTTCTTAAGTCAGTGTTATACCAGGAATGAATTTAGGATATAGATTTGGTCATCTATCAGAACCTGTATTTGTTGCATCTCTTTTTTAGGCTTACCAGTTTTAAAGTAATTTATTTGAGCATGTTCCATCCAATATAGGCATCTATCTATGGGTGTGTGTGGGGTGTCTGTGTGTGTGTGTGTGTGTGTGTGTGTGTGTGTGTGTGCACGCGCGCGCGCACGCACACACACACACACACACAACCCAGCTAGACAACATTACCATTGATTTGTTTTTCTGATTTCAGAGGACCCAACTAATGTTCATTTTCCAAGAAAGAGCACCCCTTCTGGAAGCTAGTTGTATTTATGTTTTACATGTGTGGGAGTAAAGAAAACTCATATTGGGACAAAGTGATGAAGAAAAAAGCAGGATGAAAATAAATGAATCATTTTAAAATAATATGTTTGCGACCAGAATTTATAGTAACTGTAACTGGCTGAAACATGTAGTTACAGATGGAAGACTAGTCCCTGCTCCATACATAGGAATTTTAGAAATGGACTGGAATAAAAATTAACTAATGCAGAGAGTATTAAGTATAATCACCTGGAAAATAGAAAATATTTTAAAGTATTAGATTACATTTATTTGGAACTCTATGTCAGGGTCAAATTACCAACATTCTAATTGATAATTGGTTTAAACATACTTTATCAGATGTAATAATGTTAGTAGATGTGAAAAAGTCTTGATCATCATCTAAGCAAAGGAATCCTCATTATGAAGGTAGGAGTGTATGAAAAATAAGCAATTTGGTTACATCAGGACTTGTAGACAGCATTTTCTCTCAAGGTAAAATATGCTTCCTTTTTAAATCCTACAGTATAATAAAATAGTTTTAAAATCTTCACAATCTCCAACTTCATAAAAATGCTCTAGGGTAAATACAATAATTGTAAATGTGTCTGCTCTGCAGACTAGTGGAATATTGAGTATCATAGCTTACTTTGTTACAACAGATATTGAAAGAGACACTAAAAATTATAGTGCTTCTGCTTAGAAGCTCGAGGCATTAAAGATATTCAAATAGACACATTTTGACTAAATCTCCAACCACTCTTTTCCATCTTATTTAGAAGTTGTCCTTCTCTTTAAATACTTCCAGTGAATTTCTAGTAACCTATATGCAGTATACTAAATATAATGGAATAGAGAATAATTTAAAATGAGAACATGGCACTTGATGTTAAAAAAAATATACAAACCTCTCTCATATAAATTGCATTAATAAAATGTATAATAAAAATAAGAGAGAAAGAATCACATTTGTTTGCATATGCATTCAGTGTTTTATCTAAATCATCAATATTCCTTTTAATAATAGCAGTATCTCTCCAACATAAGTAGTTGCTACAAATGCATCATTTATGAAGTACTCTTTTGCCACACTAGAACTAATTTCTTTTTTTTTTAAATATACTAGAACCACAAACTACTTTATATTTTATACTTTTAAATGACATCGAGGATCCTTTTTTCCATTTTAAATTATTTTATTTAAATTCTTTTGCATAATGACAGTTCAGTATAATGTTACAGTTACTATATGTGGTACATAGGCAAGGTCCAACCTTCATTGGTAGGAATTAATTTCATATTAGGCCCAGTTAGAGGATGCATCTAGCATATAAGGTTTATCTTCCTGCTCCTCCTACTCAAAGAATCTCAGATTTTCTGAAAAGCATTTTCATGACTTGGAAACAGGAACATTAAAAATGCCCACCTTTCTTCTGGCCACTATAAATGGTTGCACTGCACTTTCACATGCAGAAACATGAGCTGAGCAATGGTTGCACAATTATATCTTTATTATTCCTTAAATACATAGCAGCCATAGATGCAAATGGAACTATACACAATGTTTTTCCTGGGTGTGTTTACAGGCCATGGCTCTGAATCTGCAAACAAAGGTTAACATCTACAAATTCATTCAAATGTATTGTTCCAGTAATTTCAGTGGATTTATTCATGTATTCAAATACTCATGTATTTTTGTATGATTTGGCCTAAATTAGGATGTTAACAAATTGGAGACAATATAAGGAAGGGACCTTTATGGATCCAAGTTTTTAATTTAAATTATGTTGCCCTATGAAATCTTTACTACAAACTTGGAAGGAAGGAGTGTGAGTAAGATTGAGAGGGTGAGCTGAGGACACCTAAGACATCTGTCACTAAAGACACTCAAGCTTATTTTGCTAAACATGTAGTATTCTGGAGTTGCTCCTATAACTTTGCCCCATGATATAAATAATTTATTAATCATGCCATAAATAGTAACACGTTCATTGAATTTATGCCACCATAAAATGCAAACGAGCCATAAAGGTGTTCCAAATATAAGCCAGACATATTTGTGGCTGGTTTGAGCGTAGCCATAAATTGCACATGTAACACATTCCAGACCTGGAGCTGCCCCATTCTTACGCTGACAATCATGACAGTCAACATCAGGAGTGGGGTTAGCATTGGCACTGGGCAGCCCCAGTATCAATGCTGACAATAGGATGCTAGATGCATGGGTTGCAAGGGAGTCCCTCAAGAAACCTTGCAATCCCATGTGGCCAGTATTTTAAGGCAACCCCAGGTGCCTTGTCCCATAGCTCCCATGGAGGCTACCATGATCCAGCATTTTAAAGAACTTTGTAACTCCTATCACCCAGAAATTTAAAGAGCCTTCTCTGCAGCTCCCATGGTAACTGTAAGGCAAGGTAGTCAACATATTGGGCAGGGTTAAACTCCCTAGCAGGGGAAACCCCTCAGCTACCCCCAACAGGAACAATGCAAACTACATTTGAGTAAAAACCTTCCCTTTAAAATAATGGCATTATTTGGATCTGTCCTTAATCCCAAAAATCACATATCTGCCATGCTTATGTGCAAGACACAGGGTTTTTGGGATTGGGGATCAGATCCTATTGTGCCATTACTGTACTGACTGTTAAGGGCCTCAGACTAAACAGACTTACATTTCATGGTAGGACTCTTTTGTTCCCAAAGCAATTTGGAGTTCAAGGACCACAAAGGCAGTTTAAAGCTATCTTCATCTCCCAGCACTTGAATTTTGTTTTGTGCCTCGTACAAAACCTCACTGTCAATTTAAAATATGAAGAATAATACAGAATTTTTTGTAATACAGTTTACATTAAGAACCTTTTAAATTGATATTGTCAGGTTGCTTAGGTCAAATATTTTAAAGATCATCTACTTGAGAATGAATAGTTCCAATCTCCTGTTAGAAGCATTTTTAAGGTTCCAAAGGCTTAAAAGCAACACTACCCACTCCGAAAAATACCAGGCACTGTTTCATTAAGGGTGCTGTTACAGGTTACCTTTAGACTGTTACAACTCTGTGGAATGTTAAGTGGTTTTAAAACAATCAGAATGGTTTCAGAGCGATTGCAGTTTAAGGTTTAATGCCATCACACTGAGCTGCACAACTGGAACTTGTCACTACAGAGCCTGGCAAGCAGGGCCATGGCCACGAGCTGGCCAAGACTGTATCCATCCTCTGGGAGTCGAGCCCTGGGGGTTAAGTGTGGTGACCACCAGGGAAGCATGCCTCTATGGGCTCCATATTCTCGCCATGCTCCATGTAGGCAGCCTTTTTCCCCCCTCGCCAACTCCACCAAATTCTCCTGACTAGGGAAAAGCTGCCTAGGTGTGGTCAAAAGCTCAGTCCTCTGAAGGGAGGGCTGTCTGCCTACCTTCTAGCCTACGGGCCCAGGTCAGGTCTCCTGGGGCCTCGGTTTTGGCAGCATGGTACCATGTGAACTGAAGTCATAGCTATTGTGAGCAGGTAGGTCTGTTGGCTTGTGGCCAGTGCCACCTCCTGGGGAAGAGAGCTTGTGAGAGTGAAATGTTTGTCAGTGGTAGAGGGGCTGGGAGCTGTGCATTCTGGGATGCTGGATGACTGCAAATTGATCATTTTATCTCCATAGAGCAGACTAAAAATACCCTAGGTTACACTAAGCAGCTCAACCTTAAAGATGACCCTCTACTGAAGTGGTATAACTTTAAGATGCTTACAGGTTATTTAGCATGGTTTAACACAAGTTAATTCATGGATGTTCCAGTTTTAGAAGCCTTTAGAATGCTTTTAAAGGTAGTGCTGCAACATGACCATAAGATATAACAAAGTATGGTCTCCCTGTTCTTAATATGCCAGAGGTAAAAATATATATTTTAATCAGTGCATATCTCTGATGATATAACTAAGATAATTTTTAAGAGACGTTCACAAAAATAGCCAGATTTGTGGCTGAATTAATAGAAATTCCAAAACAAAACAAAAAGAGGCAGTAGACAGGGACTTGTTCTTTCTATCTTGCATTAGAAATGTTTCCAGTTATAGGCAGAAAGAGATGTTTATCTTTAAGTCACTGGTAGTATCCTGCTCAGTTCAGGAGATCTCATATTATGAGATATAATATGCTAATGATAATATACTATAGAAACTAATAAGGATAACAGGAAAAGCAGAAAAAAAGTTTTATAACTTTTTAGTTTTTTGGCATACTTCCTGGAAGTCTCAGTAATGACTATACTTATTCTTAATTGCTTTCAACACACTTACATGAGAACTACATTCAGCTGAATTATTTCCTGGATTCTCTCTAATTAATCTAAAAGCAGCTGTTTTAAGACCTCTGATGATTAATAGTTGCAAGACAGCTAAATGCCTTGTGCAATTGAAAACTCTCTGAAACACACTGAAACACATGCACATGGTTGTCATCCTCACAACGGCATTTCCAAGAGAACGGTATTTTTCAGTTGTTTTTTCTCAATTTATCCTTAAACGTTTTTGTTGAAATTTAGTCACAGCCCAAGCATTTTATATAATTGTTCCGTATAACAGTTTTCATTTTTTAGTACAGTAATTTATTGGTTAGCGGAGTAATCAGATCCAAATCCATACATCAGCAACCAGAAAACTCCAAAGAAACTAAACTCTATAGACAGAGTATAGCATATGTGTTAATAAAATGAGGCATTGGAAGGAGAGAGGTACCACTGTATCAACTACACAGTTGGTCCAGGAAAAGGTATTACCTCCAAAAAATCTCTCTTGTCACATATTTTCTGGGATATTACAACTATAACACACCAACCCTACTAAACAATTAAAACACATTCTGAAGCAGGCTTTGCTAGGTGAAACTAGTGCCTATCCAAAACCTGATATATGGTAAAGTAATAAACTACTAGTCAGTTTATAATTCGCAATTTGTAAAGTCCTGACATATATACTTTCTAAGCCACACATATTTATATAGAAAGCTATCATGCAATTCATATAAATGATTTTTCTTTTCTCTAAATAAAAATTACTTTGGTTTCTGTTGCTGTTGGAGTATTACTTTAAAATGACACCTGTATACTGATCAAGAACTTGAACCTGACATCCTTGCTGTCAGTTAATATGCATACTCATTCTTTTTATTTCTTTGAAATAGTAAGAAACTGTTTTATGCACAGAATTTTAAATACACTGACCTACAGCAAGGAGAGATTCTCTCTCATGAGTAAAGACCAAATAGTTGTACAATAGGAAAAAAAAGTTAAACACAGAAAGACAGTAAGATATCCAGGATTCCTGGTGGAAGCTCCCAGAATGGGTTGAATTATTTTAATTTGGAGCTTTTTTTACTTCATTCTCTCCCTTAAATGTATTTGTTTTTTGTTTTGTTTTAGTTGTCACAAATCCTTCAGGACCAAAAAGTACCTAAGTGTTTTCGTCATTGAAATTTTGAAACCGTCTGCTACCCTATGATCCTGCGTACCTCTTTTTCTGACTTTCCAGACAGGCCGCTTGCAGATGTGGGCAGGAGGGGTCAGGGAGGGGAGGGTGTGGAGAATGGCACTTTGCTTTAGACTCAGCATACTCCCATACTGAGCCCAGTGCATGCCCAAAAGAGGGAGTGTCTTAGTTGCACCCAGCTTTCCCAACATCTATAGAGATCAGGTACTTCAATGGGACTTTATTGGTGCTTTTATCTAATAGCTGATTGAATCAGCTTTAGCTAAAAGCATCAATTAGCCCTGCTAAAACACCTAATCTATACAGATGTTGCAGAGCCAGGTTGAAGTAGCATGCTGCTGCTTCCACCAGAGCATTTTTTGGTTTGTTTCCCCTTGTCCCCTCCCATATCTGTCAGTGCTCACAATTCTCTGCTGGACTTCTACATGGAGCTATCATCTCAGCACCACCTCTTGGAAAGAGAGTATAACCAGCTCTAAGACTGCCATTTAGCAGCCCCAATTACAGAAAAAGGGAAGATTGGATATTAGTTAGTATTATACCTAGAGACCTATCTAAATCGCAGTGGAAGTGCATTGTCCAGTGACTCCTTTATCTTGCAGTTTCCCAGGTGTGTCCTGCCCCCCTGCTGCTGACTGACAGAGGGCCCTCGGTGTTTCCTCCTGATCAGTGAGGAGGCAAAAATCCACAGTTTTAAACATGGCACAGTTTTTGTCTCCAAGCTGGTCAGGAGTGAGCAGCAAGCAGTCAGCAGCTCATAAATTGAGAAGGCGGGCGTATGGGGGAAACTGCAAGATTAAAGGAAATGCCATGCAGAACACTTTCTGCTACAATTTTGGTAGGTTGCTGATTATACCTTTGCAAAATTTATTAATAAAATCTCAGTTATATCAGTTCGAAGATACAGTATAACAGCATCTGGGAAGGCAAATTATAATGATACAAGACACAATTATATTTACATGACTGTGCCCTCAGCAGGGTTGTTACTGGTATAGCTATTTTGGAGAAAAGGTTTCATTCATAACTGAAACAGAATCAAAGAAAAATGGAGATGAACTTTAAGAGGTCATCTAATCCAACCCTCTGCTCAAGATGAGATCATCTCTGTCTAAACCATCTCATTCAAGTGTTTGTCTAGCCTGCTCTTAAGAACTTCCAAGTATGGAGATTACACAACTTCTCTGTTTTAATCTTATAACCTTATAACCTAATATTCAACCTAAATTTCTCTTGCAATTTAAGATCCTTACCTCTTGCCCTGTTTCCTACAGGCATAGAGAACAGTCTGTCATCATTTTTTTTATACCAGCATTTGGGTATATGAAGACTGTTACCAAATCCTCCTGCAGTCTCCTCTTCTCCAGATTAAATAATCCTAGTTTTCATATATCAGGTGTCCTATACCTCTAATCATTTTTGTGTTTCTCCACTGGATGCTTTCTCATTTTTCTGCATCTTTTTTTAAATGAACACCCAAAGATGGACACTGTACTCGAGGTACAGTTTCATTAGTGCTGAGCAAAGTGAAAGTATCATATCTCTGAATTTACAGAAACACTTCGATTAATACAACCCAGTATCCTAATGGCTTTCTTGCTTTTCAACATGTTTTGGCCTACTGAATATTTTTGACTAATATTCTTGGTTTCACTACAGATCACAGATCTTTTTCTGCAAAACTCCCATCTGTCCAGTCTTTCCCTAGCTTGTATTTGTTTACTCATCCTTACTGGATTTCATTTGATTTTTTCAGACCAATTTCCAATTTATCAAGGTCATTCTAAATCCTAAAAGTATTCTCCAAAGCATGTGAAACCCACTTGGCTTTGTGTCACCAGGTTTGCTAACTGTGCATTCAGTATCATCCTCCAAATTAGTTAAATAGTATTAGGCACAGGAAAAGACCTACTTGATACCCCTCCTCCAGATCATATATTGAGTTACCAGTGACTAATTTTTTACCATAATACAATCAGTTATGTATCGACCTTTCAGTACCTTCATCTAAACTGTATCTCCTTACCTAA
Organism: Gavialis gangeticus; assembly: GCF_001723915.1. Classification (NCBI taxonomy): domain Eukaryota; kingdom Metazoa; phylum Chordata; order Crocodylia; family Gavialidae; genus Gavialis; species Gavialis gangeticus. The sequence goes on along the minus strand of NW_017729032.1, from coordinate 191,003,086 downwards.
CTAATGAGAATGTCATAGGAACAACATTCAAAGCCTTGATACGGTCAAAGAAGCACTGATCATTCAATGATTTCCTCATCTACAAAGAGAATCTCTTTGTCATAGAAGAAAGTCAAGTTCCTGAAGTATTAATTCCTTTGGACAAATCCTTGCTGGCTATTCTTGGTCAACTCTAGATACTTAGGAATACCATATTTAGTTGAACCTAAAATGGGGAGGAAGGGCTTCCCAGGCAACGTGGTAGGAAATGCCCCGTGTCTTGCATTCAAGTACAAGCAGAGGTCGGGGGAGGCAGATGGCTTCTGCAGTTCCAATTCTGGACCAAACCTGAGCTGGGTGACAGTTCAGGCTGCTTCCTCCTCCTGCCTGCAGAAGCCTCTGCTCCTCCTCCCTCTCTGCTTGCCCCACTGCTTGCCCTGCCACAATAGTTCAGGGACACATTTAAAATGACCCTCCAATGATTAGATTCTATACATGAAAAATTATAGCAGATTTATAAATTTTACATGTCTAATTATTGGGGGAGGAGGGTCATCTGAAATTCAAAACTGTTTTGGATTTGGGTAAACATGATGGGTCGATTTGGGTTCCTTGATGGTCTGCTAAATAACTTTTCTGGATAATCAGGGGAGATTGACTAGTATATAATTCTAGAGATCCTCCATCTTCCTCTCTTCTGTAAAGATTTTCCTTTTTTCAGTTTTTTGGGACCTCCCCTGACCTCTGTGAGATAGTGAAGATAATAGCCAACGATTCTGCAATTACCTGAGTCAATTCCCTGAGTGTTCTAGGATGCATCTTGTGCAGCCCTGCTGACTTACAAACATCCAGCATCTCTAAGTAATCTCTAACCTGCTTTTAGTGTATTCTAGGCTGATTATCATCTCTTCTATCCTTGACACCAACTGTGTTCATCATCTGATATCATCTGAGACATGAAAGTCACTGTTTCACTTCTATCATCTCAACCCAGCCAAATTATTCATCCTAAAATTTACTATGGATGCTTTTATTGCCTATATTTAGCCTTTGGGCTCCAGTCATAAAAAGTGATTCATGGCTGTCCAGTGCAGCAGAAGCCACAGGAGAAAACAGGTCAAATTTCATGGCAAGGAGTCATATTTGTTTGTTTTTAATTTAATCAAGGCCAATGCAATTCTATTCCTTCATATACGTTCTGAAATGTGTAACTCAATGAAGCACATACTATTTTGCAGCTATTGTGCATGTGAACTGTATGCATTTGTCCTCTTTATGTGAATTGTGCAGGACACCATGGTAATGTGTTGTCATCAAAGCTGATAGTCTTCTACATAGAAATTATACTCTAGGTAAGCTAGCTTGAGCAAACACACAAATTGAGAAGATTTAAGCAAAGGGATGAAGTCAGAGTTCTGTAGGATTGATTAAGTGAAATTTCGGCCTCATAAATCTTGTTCTGACACCCTGGACATTAATTTGTAAATCTACTTGGAGGCTCAATAATTGCACAACATTCCTGTGTGATAGAAGTTTCTGAGAAATAAAGCCCTAAGTACTTTAAATAGACCCAGACACTTAAGTTGCATTTTACAAATGAAATATAAAAGTTGAATTTTACAAATGAAATTTAAAAGCTTCAAAAATATCAAAATGAAATATTTTAACAATGATAGTTCCATACAAAAAAGGAAGCGCCCACAGTAACAACTCTTGCTGCAGCCATCTATCATCCTATACGAGTCAGTTTTAATCATACTTAGTTAATAGGTGTTTTAAAAACAACTATTATAAAAAAGACTATGCCTTTAATCACATCACAGAATACGGTTTCAATTAACAATTCTGAAAGATCTTAGAATTAGAATGTTGAAGCTTTACAGCAATAAAAAATATTCATAACATTTATCACAATGTAAAGTAGAGTAAGCAAGAAGGAGTGTCTAAGAAAAGTCTCTTGTTAAGGTCTTTGCGTAAGCAAAAACTGGACTTTAGTCTTTCATAGAATAAACATATATTTATTAACTTTGGCCTCTCATGGACAGCCTAGACCTGTCTAAATTGAAGCAGTTCTAGTAATATATAAAGAATAATCTGAGGGAAAAGAAACCTCAGGCAATGTAGATGATACAAATAATTACACACTTCCCAAATAAATATAATGCACCTCAGATATAAAAAATATGAATCAATTAAACTCAATTGCATTAGCCAATTTAACTGCATTCATAATAATGCCATATGGCAGAGGTAAACTTCTGCAGGAATCAGAAGATGACTATGACACTCTGTAACTCCAAAACTTTCAAAAAAAGATTATCAGAACAGGGGGGAAAAGTCCTTTGAAAAAAGGAAGGAAAAAACCCCACTACAGCTGCATGAGTCCTCCAGCATCCAGGCTCATGTGGGAAAGAGGAACAGTTCAAAGTGATTTATAAATACATCATACAGCATGACTAAAAAGTGAGAATGAAATAAAGCATTTAGTTCTACAAACAGAACTAGATGACCGAAACAAAGAAGGTTGTTACTAACTGAATCTCAATTCTGCAACTCAACGCAATCTTGCAAACAATATTTTGCTCTAACTCAAGTTATTCTCATGTCACACATCTGGATTAGATCTCACAAAAGAAATTCTGCTCTGATATACAATATGTATTGCTAAATATTTCATATTTAAAACAAATATAGAATAATGCTTGAGGGAATGTTGTAAGTAAATGAAATGTTAATCTTTGGGGGGAGGGGGTCTTTCTTGTGTACCCACAACTCATGCTGAGACACTGAAGACCAGATCCTCAGCTAGGGTAAATCAATCCAACTCCATTGATTTCACTGGATCTATGGTTATTTATTCTATCTATACATCTGCCTCATACTCCCAATGGCCTTGCCCATGTTAAGGAAAAAGATGTGTTTTTAAACACATTAATTGACATGTGTTAAAACAGCTTTTCCCACAGTGAAGGCATGAGAAGATTTGAGAAGTTTGAATGGTTTGCTCCCACTTCCCTTTTGTACAAAATTAATTAAAATAATTGGACTAAGCAATAACCATATTTATTTAGAGGGTCTTTTAGTTTTCTCATGATTGATTTCCAGTTTTCAAGAGACTGACAGGCTGAAAAAGCTGAGTTTTAAAAGGTGACAAGCTGATCACTCATTTTAATTGATTTTACAATGAGAAGATTTGGATAGGATATGAGAATATGTTGAGGTGAACTGCTGGCAGAATACAAACACATCTACAGTCTCTACTGGAAAAATATTTAATGCATGTACACGCACAACATTAGGTCCTCTTTTTTGCCCGAAATCATGAGTATAGTCAACTAATTTGAATTGTTAAAGGACACAACTGAACTTACCCTTTATCTCCCATGTGCTACATTACAATTTCTATCTTACTTTCATTGACTTTAGCGATATCAGCTTGGGGGTCCTAGGCTGTTTACTATGCACAAGGGGAAAGAATTACACCAATGGGCCAAAAGTTAGAAAGAATTAGCAAACAATTTAAATTATTTATATGTGTGTAAATACAATAGCTTTTAATTTTTTTGTAGTTAAGATGTACTTTTATTAAGTACCATGTTTACCCAAATCCAAGACACCTTCCAATTTTAAATCCCCTTCTCCAATAATTAGATTTTATACACCAAAAATTTGAACAATTTTATAATTTTCCATGTATAGAATCTAATTATTGGAGGGTCATCTTAAATTCATCCCTCTACTGCTGTGGCAAGGAAAGCAGAGGTGGGTGACAAAGGGCTAGACCCCCATCCCTTGCTGTACCTGACTACCTCCCCTGCCCCTTGTCCTCCCATGCCAGTGTTTGTCCTTCCTGCTACTTGATGCACCTCCCCCAAGCTGCACAGGCAGGTCTCCTTCATGCCTTTGCATCACCTCCCCTGTACCAAGTGTACTGCCTATACCCTCCCCTGCTGCATGAGCCACTCCAGCCCAGGACAGCCAATAGCTCAGCTTCACCTTCTCTTCTCAGCCTGGGGCTGAAGTGCTACCTACCCCAGACCTGTACTCAAATCTAAGGTGAGGCACTTTCCCTCCATGCTGTTTGGGGAAAAAACCTCATTTTGGATTTCAATAAAAATGGTGAACTTGGGCAAGCAGTTAAGCTTCAGACATAACTCTAAAAATAACTCCTCTGATTTGAACAAAACTACATGTACTTAAGTACTATAATGGACCCTTAGGTAACAGCTTGAGCCTGTAAGGTGCTGATGACTCCATTTGGGTTCTCAGAGTCTTCTGTTCTCCTTGATATCTGCACCATTGCACTGTAATACTGGCATGAGCATTGTTGATGACAAAACTGGGTCTTGCATAATGTATACTATTTGAAGAATGGGTATCTTAGTATTATCTCTATAATGCATGGTAGTTTAAATCAGAGGACAAAAATCCACCTCAAGACATCCTTCCCCACCCCCAATAAAACAGATAGTACTGTTAATGTTAATGCTATAATACATACAAATTACTTTTAAAAAAATCTAAAATTTTGAAGCAAAGTTGATTCCCAATGTTGATGCAGGTTGGTAATATATGTTACAGATAATCAAAACTGAAACAAAACTGATATGCATGCTGTAGTTTAGTTGTATGCATACTGAGTAAGCATATTAAATAAATTACATAACTATATGCAGTAACTCATTGCCATACTGTATTTGCATATTTTGACTAAAGCTGTAGCCATTTTTCCCAAAAGGCTCTGCTCCAGCCACAAAAAACATTGATAATGAACTTTTAAATCTTGTTAGCATGTAACATGTTAAGTATGTTAGACAGGGCAGAAAGCTAATTTATGAGCTCCTGGGCATCCAATAATCCAGATGCATTAGCTAATAGCACCCCAGGTGAAGATAAGCAATCCTCCCTCTTAGTGACAAAATCTCTCTCAGAATGCTAAATTTTGCTTAAATGGATCACTGAGGGAGAAAAAAATAGCAAAACTCCTAGTCATTTGCCTAGCCATTGCCTTCTCTAAATATATTTAAATCCTCAAATAATCAGTGGGTGCATCTACATAAGACATTTACTGTGGAGTTGCCTAATTAGGTCTGCAGTAAAGTCTCAGAGTCTACACATGGAGCCCTTTTAGGGAGCTGTAAACTAATAAATACTGCTGTTAATACTTGTAAACACAAGCACTACCCTGCGGTGGCATTTAGTGCACCACAACACACATTTCGACACTGAGGGTGCTCGGTGGGGTGTGAGGGTATTTCAGTGGGGAGGCTGCCTGCCAGCTAGCCCTTCACTGGAGCACCCTTGTGCCCCAGCCAGCCCTTCTGCATAATGTTGAGATTGGGAAACACCATGTATCTGGGTGCAAGAAGGCAGTTTTCCTTAAGCCCTTTCCAGGATAACTGTTCTTCTGGTGTGGTTTAGTACCCACCGAGGTGTGGAGGCTTAAAACCCATTTTATGGAAATGGGAAACTCCTCCCTAGCTTGCTCCTGCAGCCATATGGCTGAGGGCAGGTGAAACTTGGGGGCATTCAAACCCCAAGACTCCAGGATTGGGCCTGCACATAGGATGCCTGCCAAAATACACTGGAAATATCTGAAGCCCCTGATGGGGGTGGAGGATGTTTGCCAGTTGTAGTGCCACTTATGGTTCTGGACTGACTCATGGACTTGGACTTGATTTGGCTTGAAACATGAAAAATTTCTTTCCTTTTTTTTTTTTTTTTTTTTGAATGGTTGAAGCAGCTCCAGGCTAGCAGGCTGACCCCCAGGGCCAACTGCTAGCTGGGGCTGCTCTGACCCAACTCAACATACTGAAGTCCTGGGTGGATATGTAAATGGTACACCTGGGAGAACTGTACCAGAGTTTATTCAATTGCATTAATAGCAAGTGTAGACACACCCAATTTTAAAAGAGGGGCCCTTTGGTACCTCACCTTTAGCCCATGACTTCATAAAAGTTATTGCCCAGTGATCTGAGATCCCCTCTGCCAATCCTTCAGACCCTGGGATGAAGTTCAGACTTGCGTTCATTCAGACCCAACTTTTGTTATCTCATCCCTCAGTTTGTCCCCTTCCATCATCTTCAACACACCCAGTTTGGGGTAAGAAAATATTACTCTATTTAAATTGATATTTTGAGACCGAGAGGGAAATAAAGGAAGAGAAAGACCTTGGTGCATATATGTGCATTATATTTCATTAAATTCATCTTCTTTCTGTTAAGGTGTTGATAGTTAGTTTTATACTAATAAGGTATTAGGTATATTTCCAGTTAGAATATATGATTTTTTTCTTTATTATTTCAGAAGGCTGCTGGTATTTGGGTTAATTTAGCAGAGTTCAGCTCAGGTACAGGCCATTTATTGACTGATTCCCTCATATGGGAAATATGAGTGTAAATCGAGAATACTGGCTAGGGCCATATTAAAACATGATAATTTGGCAACAGGCAAGGGCCATGCAAATATCAGATTTTAAATTAATGAATTACGCAAGAGGATGGAACCCTTTCCAGGAGTGGATCCAATATTTGGCAAGAGGGGCGCAGGAGAAATCACTCATACTGCAGGGGTGGCTGCAACCTCCGCTTCCAGCCTCCTTCTCCTGTCTCTCCCCCTCTTCCAACTGGTGCAGTAAAGCACAACACAGGAGCCTCTGGAGACTTTTGAAAAGTTCCCAAAGCAAGTTAGATTCCTCCATCCCCTCTACGCTCAAACACACATCTTCTCCCTTCCCCTTTCGCCCCAAACTTGCCTGCCACTGCTGCTTTCCCTGCTGGCCAGAGGGTGGGGGAAGGCTCCCAAGCAGCCTAACTAGAGAAGGCAAGAGTACTGTGGTCCAGTCTGAAAGAGAATGAACCCCCTCTGGATCCACTTTTGACCCTATCAAGAAACATGGAAATACACGAAACCCTCACTATTCGCGGGTTCAGCATTCGTGGTTTCAAATATTCACAAGTGCTGAACCCGCTTCTTAAATACACTTACAGGAGCTCCTCAGGAGCTCCATGCTGCCACCGCACTCCTGTTGCCACCACCACTGCCATGCTCCCAACCATTGCCAGAGCAGCCATGCCCCAACAGCCGCCAGGGGCACTGAGTTTATGAACGCAGATGACATTCATGAACACAGTGCCTTATTCACGGATTTCGCCATTTGCAGGAGATATGAGAACGTATCCCCCACGAGTGGTAAGGGTCACCTGTATTTCTTTCATGAAATTATAGTTATGGTGCTGCATAGCATTTACTTATAATACGCATCTAATCGTGGCAGTATGTGTGCAAGGTTGGCTGTCATGACATTAGAGCAGAACCTTGACTGGGCCAGCCAAAGCAAGAGAAAATTATCAGTGAAGAAATGACTGCAGGTTTAGAAGATGGGGTCCCAGTTTGTCAAGAGCTGCTGTATCCAATGCTGCAAGAATGTATTTGTGCACAGATGATTTCAAGTTGTAAATACAATAGTATTATTTTAGTGGTGAAAAAAAATGAGATTTAGCCTATAATAGTTTGAAAGAAAAAGGCATAATATTTGGAGAAAGCAGTAAGAAAGACTCTTGCTAGGTACAATGCCATACTTAACTATATTGTGGTGTATCAATTCATAATATCTGCTGGAAAAATATGTTGAAGTGCATGGTATATCTTTTAGAACGGTGGTTCTCAACAATTTTAGACTCAAGACACCCCTCAGAAAATACCAGCCCTTAGTTTTCACTCATTTTCTGAGTACTAAAAAATACTAGAGCCATTCTTCTGTTCCAAAGAACCCAGAAATGCTACGATGGGCCAGAATGTTTTTTAGCTGTATGGATTGCTATTTAAAATTCCGCTGGGTTTATACTGTGAATAACGTGTAGGTGTTTGCACACATAACACTGCTAATATTGTGAGGAATAATTATTGTACAAATGTTCATATTTAGAAATGTTAGTTACATAGGATGATGAAACTCTAATGCTCTGTTGTCCTTCTACACAATCTCCAGATGCTTTCTGAATTCTTCCTTGCATATGTATATATGCCGCTTTCACGAAATGGGAGTTTCTCAGATTACAGGAATGGAGATCCATCTTGATGATCAGAGGGAATTCTTTTCACAATTATTAAGATATGATATTCTCTTTTAATGCAGCTAATCGTAAGTGAAGGTCCCCACACCTCCATCCCCAAAGCACCTAAATTCTATTTTTGAATGTGCCTAAATGACCTAGAAACCTAGGGGTATCTCTCTCATGCTGTCACAGATTTGACTTCCACTCAGCTAGCTACTAAATTGGATAGTTCAAGCACTGACAGACGTGTAGTTGTACTAGTAGGGAGAGCAGCAAGACCTGCCAAAATTCACTCAAGAATCTGGGTAAACACTTGGATGGCTAGCCTGTGTGAGCAGCCATGGCTACGCAGCTGAGCTAGCATGAGCTAACCTGCTTAAATCTAGCTTGTGTATATCTCCATGAGCTGCAGTTATACCTTAAATGGTAGTATAAACATATCCTAAGTATCACTGAAAGTCAATGGGAGTTAGGGTCCTAGGTGTCATGGGTTGGCAGGGGGCTTCTAACAGAGCTTAACTGTGAGCCCAGACCACTTCCAACCTAGGTCACACAGACACAGTGGCCGGGTCCACATAAGCAGGCACGTGCCTTTGCAGGAGTACAAATAGTAGCAGTGCAAATTTGTGCTGCTACTTTGCACTGCAGGGCACACCCCTGCCATTTGCTTTGTAGCAAGACACACTGTCCCACTGCTCCATGTGCTGCAGGGTGGGGCTGGCTGGGGTCCTGGCGCTGAGGCACCATGTGCCCTGACCAGCTGGGGAGAGGTATGTGGAGATGGGGGAGCAGGCAGCCCAGGACTGTCAGTTTTCCTCTCACTGCATACTGTAGAGCCCCTGCATGGACTTACCCTGCATCCCAGGCAGCTACTCCCCATTTGGCTGGAGCACAGCGTGCCTTGAGATGGGAGAGCAGGTATCCCTGGGCTGCCTGCTCTCATCTTGATGCACACTGTGCCCCAGCCATCTGCAGTGCAGTGTGCCTCAGCATGGGACCTCCATGTGCCTCAGCATGTGGGATCCATAGTGGACTTCCTGTGCTAAGGCACAAGGAAACAAGGGAGCAACCAACCCAGAGCTGCCTGCTTCCCTGTCTGGAGGCACCCCAGCCAGCTGGAGAGGAGGCTGGTTAGAGTGCAGGGTGCCTCAGTGCAGAGGCTTCGCAGCACATGGAGATGCAGGAACAGGCAGCTTAGGGTTTAGGGCTCTCTGCATTTGTCTTGGCTCATGCCACTTTAGTGTGCTTTGTGCCGCTGTTCATAGAAGTAGGGTCAGAAGGGACGTTGTAGATCTTCAAGTCCGACCCCCCCCCTGGGCGGGAGAAAAGATTGGACTCAAAAGAGTCCAACCAGGTAGTCATCAAGCCTCTTCTTAAAGATCCCCAGGGTAGGAGCCAGCACCACTTCCCTAGGAAGTTGGTTCCAGCTCCTAGCCGCCCTGTGTTTTTTTCAAGGGTTTTTTTGTTTGTTTGTTTGTTTTTGCTACCAGGAAATCCCTGTAGCAAATTTTGTCCTAGTGCTGCAAATTTGCAGCGCTGCTTGCTGATTAACTGTGTAACTCATGTGGTTTGTGGTGCTGCAAAAAGGTTTGCAGCACCACAAACCGCATGTGCCTGCACGTCTGGATCCAGCCAGTCACTGCTCCCCCCTCCCACTGCCATCACTTCTCCTCCTCACCACGTAGGCAAAACCCTGTGCCACAGAAATGCTGCTGAAGCTCCTCCCACCAACTCCACAGAACATAAGTTGTAGACCCCTATATATCATATAGGTGTTTTGCTCCTACATTCTTGTTATGTGAGACTCTCTGCTGTCACTTAAAATAGAGTTTCTAACCTGCACAGCTGCAAAGAAAATCTTAATGCAAATCCTAAAGGCTGTGAAAAACAGAAGGCAAATAGAAAACTGGATGTCATTCTGGAATATATGCTTTAGTTAAATGAGTTATTGGGTTCAATCCAGAACTGACTAAATGAAATTCTACAGTTTGTGTTATAAGGGGGTCAGATTAGGTACTCCACTGTTCCCTTCTGGTATAAAAAGCTGTGGATCAGTGAAAACATCTATTTAAGCTGGCTGCATGATCATTAAGTCTTACACTCGTGGAGTTTTAGAGAATAGATCAAAGGAGAAAGACTGGAGTGAATTTTATTGTATTTTATTTTTACATTTAGGGTTGGCAATACTAAAAGTCTAAGTATCCATCAACTACTCTGCTCCTGGCAGGAGAAAATTAGAAGTGTTCCAGGGAAAGCCTGAATACCATTTTTCTCTGGCCTGTTAGGTATAAGTAGCAAAAGAATAGCTTGCATGTTAATAAATAAATAAATAAATGAGATACCACTGTAATTAGCAAGAACTAAACGGAAGAGAACACAGTATATTTTTTCCATAATAGGGGGAGTGGGGGGGGAATCAGTCATTACTAGATACATTACTACTTAATGAATTTTTAATTACTAAATGTTAATGCTATTCAATATTTGCAGTAGGATAGTAAAGCAGCCTGCATTGTAATTACTTCCCTAACTTTACTCTTGCTGCACTTATCAATAAATAAGATTTTTCAATACTGCTGACAGCAAGATTTAATTAAATGTACAAATAGCTGCAGCATAATATAAATCCTTTTCAAATGCCTTGCCAGTAAATGTAAAGTTATGCTTTTTCATATTTCAGGGAAATGATGAAAAAAGAGCAGGACACCTGGGTTTCCTTTGATTTTAACAACTGATTGAATAAGCTAATTAGGTCATGCAGATTCTCTGCACTCTACATCCACACTACTTCTATCACATTGCAAATGCTCCAACAGAATGTTAAAAATCTAAGTAAACAGCTCTTAGTAATTAATCATGTGTGAGGTCATTTTGTGTTCAGGAAAGGACAGGAAAGGCTAAAACACTACTAAACCTGATCTCTCACAAACCATGAAGAAGCTTAAAGACTGCTGAATTATGAAAAGTCTATGCATCTCTTTCCACCTGAACTATATCATACGAAGAACAAGTTTGATATAGTTGATTTGGGGACATTTAAAAGAACATTTTATGGACTGTACCATCTTGATTTTTTAAAGCCTTCTCATATGAGAAATCAAATATTCCATTTTCACAGATATTTTTTTTCAACAAAAATATTGGGGTTTTTTGGTGAGCCAAAAAAAAAAGTCTAAGGTTCTCAGTTTGCACCATTTAGTACAGTGTCATCAATCTTCTTAGGTTCAAGGCATCCCTTGATAGGCTCAAGGCACCCCTCAGAAAATTCAAATTCTTAAAGTGGCGCTTTCATCTACAGAAAATAATACGGAGCAAATCTTCTGTTGCAAAACACTCAGAAAGACCATAACAAATCATAAAGTTTTAAAACTAGGATTTTAAGTGTTAATACTGGGAATTCCTACTGAAATCTCATGCTTCCATGCCTAAGAGTGCTAATGTTGCACGGCACCTTGTGGCACCCAACTGGTATTGCTACAGTGGAGCTTCTTCAGAGGTTGGCTCAGGATATGTGAGGACTCAGGAATCTCTCTCTCAGGGTTAAAATGGATGCCATTTTTGTTGCAGGATCAGCTGTACCAGGATGTGTCCCAGCACAGCTCATCTGATTGACTGGCAGGTACAGACACTGTCCAGGGCTCTTTTGCCACAGGATTAGGCCTGTACCATTGCTGGGGCTTCTGAGGTCTAATCCTGCAGGATGGCTATGGGTACTTGCCCCCAACCTGAGGCACCTGTCTGCATCACAGAGAAGTGAACTGCAGTAAAAGCTCCTAGACTAAGTACAGATAGTCAAAAAGCCAGAGACTAAATTGATTCGATCTTTGCCAGTAAATCAAAACTGGGAAGAATGAACCAAGAAGCAAATGAACAGATATATACTTTTGATTTCAGAAATGCAGTCACATGCCTGCAGTAGCTCAGGCCAGAAGCTTGTGGGGGGAGGCACTAGAGTGTGCCTTCCCTTCTCTTCCCTTCCCTTTGGCAGTGGCTGGGAGGCTAGAGGGAAGCTGGAAGAGAAGCCCTCCAAGGCTTCCCCCCCCCTACTCAAACTGAGGTAGGGAGATGTGTCCAGACCTCAGCAGGCCCATTGAGTATGATGGTGGGGGAGTTAAACCCCAACGCAGGCCTGCATGGACCCTAGCTGGGGTGAGCTGGAAGGGGAAAACCCTGCTAGGCTTTTCCCCTGCTCCCTGCTCAAGTGGAAGGGGGACTGTGACCAGACTCTGGCCTGGGCCAGCACACTGAGACAGAAGTGTTTAAACTCCCTCCCTTGCTTGCACAGGACCCCAGCCAGAGTGTGCCTCACAGGGGCAGAGCAGCCCCTACTGGGCTTTTCCCCTGCTCCCTACTTAAGTGGAGGGGTTGGGGGTGGGGGAAGGATGCTGAAGCAGAAGGGAAGGGGCCAATGCAGGTCAGCTGGGGTCCCATAGTGGCAGGGAGGGGGGCTTTCCCCCTCTGCCTCATTCAGCCAGCCCAGCCTGAGGTCTCACTATCCCCTGCCCCCATGCCAGTGGCGAAGGGGGGGAAAGCCTGTGAGGGGGTGCTCTGCCTCTCCAGACACACCTTGGCTTGGATCCAGAACCAGGTCTCCCACCCCCACCATCACCCCCTTCTCAGGCAGCTAGAACAATGATACTGCTCTGGCTCGGGAGCAGAGAGGCAGGGCCAAGCCTACTCCAGTGAAGTAGACAGTACAGCACAGGGCTGCAAAGCTTTCTGGGATGCTGGGGGACTGTGAGCGAACTTGAACTGGGAAGGGGTCTGGGACACAAATTCCATAAACTGATCTGGCCTAAATCAATTCAGTCTGATACTATATACAACCAGGCTTATCTTAAGCAGTTTTGGCCATTTTGAAAGTGGTTTCTGTATACTGAAGTTCTGTTCTATTAAAGGTTTACACTGGTTTATGATCAATTACATTGGTTGTTATGTAACTTCTGTCCCTAGCCCTAGAGTTTGTACTACTTAATTGCAGAGGACATCTGTTCACTTTTAGCATGAGCTCCATACTCCTGGGCTGCTGAGCTCTCTAGCCACCTTGGGCAGGTGCTTTTGGGACATGCTTTATATGTTGCAGAGTAAGGGAAGCCCACGGTTCCCCGGAAGGGGATTCTGGGGTGTGTTTCATGCTGCAGAGGAAGGAAACCCACAGAATTCTCTGCTCCATACTTGCAGATATGTGCCCTGATAATTTCCCTTCCAGGGAACCATGGGATTCCCTGGCTCTGTAGCATGAAAAGCACATTCCAGAATCGCCTGCCTGTGGTGGCTGGAGAGTGCAGGCAACCCAGGGCTGTAGGAATTTCACTAAAAGCAAACAAGCATCCTCTGTGATAAGGTGGCACAAGCTCCTGCTAAGAATTTGGGTGCAAACATTTTTGCGCATTTGGGGTATGACAAGGGGCAAGGGCATCTGCTCACTTGTGCTTTGTGCCACCATAAAACTTTTCCTGGCATGGCAAGGGCAACATATATTTGCATCCTCAGATTATAATAGAAATGTATCAGTAGAACAATACAGGTAGGCTTCAACCATGCTTGACCTTTCTAGTCAAATCTTGCTGTGCTTTCAGTCTCAAAGATCAAAACTAAAGTATTATCTTATATCTCATAGAACAAATAGTTTTCTTTATTGTAGAAAGGGCTTGCAAGGTAATACTCTTTAAATTCTGAATCATAGAACTTGTGGTAACTATGTAATGGACATGACATTGAACACGTGTATATTTCTGTCACCGCCAATAAAGATTCAAATTTTAATTTTTGCTCAGGATATTTTCCTACTGATACAATTGCAAAATTATCTCAATTTCAATTACCTTGTAAATTATTTACCACTCATCCAAAGCTATTCACCTTCTAACCCAGGACGAAAATGAAGGAATGTTATGAACAGAAGCTGTCTTCTGTCCTAATTAATTAGAAAGTTCTTAGAATAAATATCAAGCTATCTACACTGACCTGAAGTTGACATTTATTATAAACTAATGTTTCCAATTTAGTCCAGCTAAAATAAAAATAGTTCCTGGGTATTACAGCACCGACCAAAATACCCTGGAAACATTTCTGGTAACTTTGAAACACTACAAGTTAAATGAGATACCTGTTTTATTGGCTCTTATCCAGAGGGCATTATATTGCCTTTATTCTTTCTGCACAGTGTCAATGAGGGTTGTACAAATAGTTTCAGGACAGTATATTAGGGCTGTGTGAAGCTTTGGGTGGTGATTTGATTCAGAGAAGATTTGGCCTGATTCCGTAGCTGAATCTCCAAGTCCAAATTGAATCAGGGAACCAATAAAAGGGTCTGAATTGATTCAAAGCTCTTTGAACCTTTGGAAAAGATTTGGACAGCTTCAATGATTCGGGCAATCCCCTCCTCCTACAGCAGGGAGCTGGAGCCAGACTCCATGCTGGTAAGTAGGGGCCAGGGGAAGAGGGGGACTGGAGCAGTGGGGAGGTGACCATGGGGGTCTCCTGCCAGGCCCCATCCCCTACCTGCTCCCCCAGCCCCCCAACCCCTGCCTGCTCCCGCAGTCCCCCCAACCCAGTTCCTGTCCCTTTAAAAAAAAGCCCCCATTCACTGGGCAGGGGGCAACCCCCACTGCCCCTCACTGCTCCATGCTGAGTGGGGGGCTCTGCCATGAGCCCCCCAACTTCCCTCCTTCTGCTCCCCTAGCCCTCCCCCATGGCTGTCCTGCATGGCCCAGCTCTGGCCCTTTAATAAAAATAGAACCAAACCCCTCCCTTGGACTCACCAGCTTCTGCAGTGGCCTTGGGGCTTTGTGGGGCTTGTGGAACAGGTCCCCATGCAGTGCAGGGCAGCAGGGGGCATTGGGGATTGCCCCCAACCAGGCAGGAACCAGTGAATCCAGGGGTTTTTTTCTTAAAGGGCTGGAGCTGGGGCAGGTACGGCAGCCATGGGAGGGGGGCTGGGACAGTAAGGGAGTCACACAGCATGGGTGGAGCAGTGGCGGGCAGCAGGGATCACCCCTGCACCTGGCACCACCTGGTGAGTCGGGGTTTTTTTTCCCAAGTGCCAGGAGCTGGGGCAGGCGGGGCAGCCATTACCGGGCTGAGAGAGTGGGCAGGGGATGGGGATGGGTGATTCGGAGATTCAGCAGTAGCTAAATCTCTGAATCAGATTTGGTCACATTAATTTGGGACAGTGACTTGAATCACCAAATCAAATAACTGTCCCCCGAATTGGCCGAATCTGAATCCGAAGTGAATACTAGCCACTTTGCAGTGGCCTACAGTATATGGACCTTAATGTGAAGAAGTTTGCCTGAAAATAATTCCGGAGGGAAGAATGGCACTAAGATACTTAGTAGAGATGAAAGATCTCAAGACAAATTTTAGTTTCCTTTCATTCCATTTATAATGCTGAGAGAAAAGTTTTCAAATTTGTACATAACTGAGCCAGCTGATGTGGCTAACTACTGTATGCAATCTAAGACTCCTTGCCAGATTGTAGTTAAGAGGGTGCTTCAACTTATAAAAATCAAGTTTCTCTAAGTGTCCCCATTTGACTGCCCAATGACTGAAGCCCCTGACACATTTGAAAATTTAGGACAAAAAGTCGCTTTTTCTAAATGACTATTTTCCCAATATTTTTTAGTTCAGTAAACATTTCCAAAAGGCTTATGTTTCTTCACAGCTACTTTTTAGGTCCATAAACTGATAGCAATGTACTCATCACTGTACAAGACATAACAAGAGGAACTCGAAGGGCAGGATGTCATTTTTGCTCTAAAAACAGAATAATGCAAAATATTGTAAAGGCAGCTTGTAGAAACGTGTTTAGCTCTTGCTCTAATTTTTCCTTCTACTTTACATTATGGCATTTGACTTCAACTTCATACTTAGGAGCATCCCCCATCTGCTATTTTTCCAAAAGAATACACTGTTTACATCAAACACAGTAAGTCACTAAGTGCTTTTGAAACCTTTTAAATTAAAGTAATGATTTAAATACATGCAATAGCAAATAAATAAAGCAAACAAGTACTTCTCTAAATATTCATGGAGCAGTATTAGCAAGATAATTTCAGCGTATGGTAAAATTATATTCCTGAAAATTCTGTCTGAAAAAGAAGAAATAGCTTCAAGTGTTTCAATGGTAATTTGAAGGAGGAGGAGGAGAAGTCAAATAACTGATGCATCATGCTTTTAAAAGTGTTCATTTCATAGCAATTTTTATCTAGTAGGAATTATTATTATTATTCTAATTATTATTATTTGTTTCTGTGCACACAAAGGTCATATTCCTCTCCCCGCATATCAACTGTTTCCTAACTCCACAATCCTCTGAAGTGCTAATGAATATGATGTTATTTTTTCTTTTCTCTTAACCTCTGTAATCTAGAAAATTATTCTCATCCAATGCAATTTAGAATATGTGATACCATCTACTAATCTGGACCCAGCCTGAACATACTAGGCTCTGTGCAAAAGAAGTATGGAATACAACTGCTATATGAATAGTAACGTGGGAGAGCTAAATATGGAATAGGTAATTTAGACCCCCAAATGTGGCCATATACAACTCTTGGACATTTTCCTGTACTCTGAAAATAGTCACAGGGAAAATCTCAGGCTGTCTCCTGCTTCGTCATTTTTTTCATTGAACAGTGCAGAATGGGAATATGGACTAAGAGTCCCTATTTCGATACCCATACATTCCTGTGGTAAACCATTTCTCTCTACCTGTTGATACTGCAAGTTAAATTTTCATTCTCTTCAAAATCTGCTACTTTGTCACTGTGATGCAGAAAATCTAAGACGTATATTTATGTAGAACCAACATTTCATTTTGTACTGTTGAACAGTCAGCAACAGAACAAAAGTTCAGACCCTATCCTCAAGGCTATACAAATAGCAGTATTACTGATGCACATACAAGTGGAAAAATATTTACAGGCATTGCTGATTTGTAGTCCATCATAATAGGAGAGGAAAATAATCCATGTTTGCACTATATGAAAGGACAATAGTAGTAAGGAAATATACTATCTTTCCAAGCTTGTGATAATTTATTTTAAATCACAAGGGCTAAAGGAAAACAAAAAGCACTTGGCAAAGTCTGTTTCAAGAATACCATCACTTTCTTTTTCATTTTCCTCCTAACAAGTTGATACAAAAAGAAGGAATGTCAACCTTTGGTGTTCAAAAGCACATTTCTGCCTGAAATGGTGAAGAACTGCTTGTATTTCTGGCAAACTGAAGTCACTGAGATTGGATGAAAGGGCAGAAATTATAAAAAAAAAATGAAGTAAAGACTATAGAAGCAGTATCATGTTCTTCTAAACTATCACCCTGGTGGAGTACCAGACTGGAGGAATGCAGATATGACAGAGAAGCTGAAGAACCTGTGGACCATGTGTGTGTGGCAGAGAAAGAGATTTCCATTTAAATTGTATAAAAGAGACATTCTACAAATGGCAGATGGAGATTCCCTAGTGATAATGACAAGCTAAATCACCAGGCAGTTATCTTGCCAGTCTTAGGCTGGCCCATTGGGGTTTATAGCTTCACTTCACTGAACTCAGTGATTTACCTAAAGAAAGATAGAAGGCCTGGGAAAATACAAGACCTATGCATTATGAAGAGTCTCTGATGATAAACAGGACTTTTTTTTTTAAGACCTACTATTTTAGATGTGGTAACTTTAAAATTCATCAAAATCCCTCTTAACAGTAATGTAAGAAACTCCTCTGTGCAGAGCAGTGAAAGGAAAATAGACCCTAAAATACCTTCTTTATGTATCATAACTACACACAAACACACATATGAACAAGAATGGAAAATACATATCCACATAGGAAAATTCTAATACTTTTCCTCTGCCAGAATAAAAAAAAAAATAACACTGTACTGTAAACCTATCTGTTTCTGTCCAGGGAAGACAAAAATGGTCAGGAAAACAGAAATGTAGATGTACCTCTTTATCATTGACTTCGCATTATGCTTACAAGCAAGTCAAATTATTCACTTAGTCTCTGATAATTTTACTCATTTGCATGATATATTCTATTAAAAAGCAAAGGTCAGGGTCCGGTTGTGTTTTTTAAGTTCTTGTGAACTCATTCTTTTTTGCATGCTTTTTATTTGATACAAACAAAAAATGAACTCCCACAGTATTTGTTACATATAAAAGTTGTGAAAAAAGCCTTGAAAAGTCAAATTCACAAGAAAGCCTGTTCATGTACCCAAACACACACACATACAATTTTCTTCAATTGGGTATTTCATGGAGACAAAGAAAGGTGCTTGTCTATTTGGTACTTTTTATTTTTTTTTAACAACATATAGCTGTTGGGCATGTCTGTGCTGAAAAGTGATGACAGACAGTGATCATACGCCATTACATTGTTATTGCCCTCTCCTAGCTTTTTTCATTCCATAGCAGAAAGGATGAAACAACAGTTAGCCATGATTTTACTCTTAAATATAAAATAAAGTATGTTTTGAACTAAGAGAAACAAGAGAAATGAATGACAAATTAAATTTATTTTTATTCACAGTTTATGATTACCAGGGAAGGAAGACTTTAGATGTAAACAGATTGTCACATCTCTCCCAAGAGAAAGTATTTTGTCCTGAGATCGTACAGATTTAAGAATCCTTTGTCCCACTTCAGTACTTGTGAAGTATACAAGATAAAGTGTCCTAACACTTTTCCCCTGGGACAATGCTATATACATGTGTAAGTCAATTCAAGTTTATTGTGAGTCCTTCCAGGCACAAGCCTATCATCTTGATTATTACTAACTGGCAGAGTGTTGGACAGCAAGGCAGTTCGAAAGGGTTGTACATATAAATGGTTGTGTCACTCTTTTTTGATCTGGGTTAACAACTGGGACAGTCAAGATCACCTCAAATGAGATGTCCATTTACAGCCTTCGTTTTCACATGCATCTATACAGGTGTTGGAACAGGTAAGTGCTGTTATGTGCTACTTTCATTACAAAAACCATAAATTTGGAGTGCTGACAGATATGCAGGCCTCTGCTCTAACTCATGGTGCTTCACATAAAGCACCATGCATTAGAGCACCCCCCAACAGTCTCTGAGTCGGGTGGGGGGGGGAGGTACAGGAGAAAATCGAGCCTGCCTGCAGTGGAAGAACTGCCCCTCTCCCCAAGCCCTGTTCCCCCTCTACCCCCACCCCCAGTCCTGGTGCTGTGTGCAGGAAGGGAGGGAGGAGAGGGAAGGGGGAGTGAGCAAAGGGCTACAGTTTGCTAAGCCTGAGCTGGAGAGGGGGGATGATGGGGAGCCCATGAGGTGGAAGGGCTCCAATCCACCTGGCCCACTCCCTAGCTCAGGCTGGGCAAACCTCAGTCCCCAGCTCTTTTCCCCTCTCCTTTCCTTCCTCCATTCCTGCAGACAGCCCCAGGAGTGGAGCTGAGCTGATGCAGCCTAGCCCTGATTGTGCAACAGATGAACTCTAGGGAAAACAAGCTCTCTAAGGTACTCCAAAGTGAAGCTTCTTCATTTAATTCCTCATTTGAGGAGGGTTAATTTGTCACATGATCATCCAATTTAAATGAGCTCTGCAGCTGTGTCATAACATGGCTGTCAACCACTTTTGAGGGGCTGATCACTTGACACATATAACTTCTGTCTGTGCCCTTGGTGGAAGAATGATTTCCTCCCAGACAAATAGATCACTCTCTTTTGCTCTTTAACTTCAATTGACTAACATACATACATACATACATACATACATACATATATTTTAACAAGTGATACATTCCAGTTTTCTTTTGCCTTCTAATCTTTTAGGTTGAATTAGGTTTTTCACTTTATCTGGAAAAGGTTTTCTCACTCTCATTAGCTTTTTTTCCTCCAAATAATTGCTTAAGACTATCTTGCTTTATTAACAAGTTTTATTAACTAAAAACATTCCTAAATGTTTGACAATACTGATTAATTTCAGAAACAGTTGCAGAATGCTAAGAAACATTTAATAATAAGACCTCTGACAGACACCAACATAAGAAAAACTTTAAATACTCATCTAGGAAAATTTAGCTAAAATAGGTTTTTTCACCAAAAAAAACTACTTGTTGCAGTTAAATAAAACTATGTTAAAAATATCATTTAGAACAATTTATAACCTTTTAGGAAGGAAGGATGGACAGATGGATAAATTTCAAACTACCTTGGTAGAAAAGCTCTCTTCTCACTTTTCCTTCGCATGTCATTCAAGTTTTTCCCAGAGAATCATATTCAAATCATGTTCGTCTATGAATGAACTAAAGGCCATCAAAGTAAGAAGGAAACTTTTAAGAGACTTCAATAGCACTTGGAGCAGGCCCTGAATAATATTCAGAAAGTAATCACTGGAGTTTCAGTGCATAGTACAAAGCTTCTTTTCCCTGTAATGCTAAGCAATTTGAACTATTCTAGTACATGGCACAATGCTGTGCATACTTCTATTTCACCTTTATTGCAAATCTAATAGAAGAAAATATTAATAAGATCCTTTTGTTATTTTTTTCCTAAGAAGAAATAAATCTATCAATCTCCTGGAAGTATAGTCCCAGTACTGCAGAGTTATAAGTACTAGTTCTTTGGTATTCCATAGCAACAGTGTAACATTGGGGGCAAGGGGCAAGCAGGGTACCAGCCCCAAGCACCAACTATGAAGGAGTGACAGAAAATGCCCCTGGAAGTGTTTGTCATGAAAGGACAGTCCTATGCTATCTGGCCATAGGAGTTTGGGAAGTATAGCCCTGCACACAGCAGTGTATTTGGAGGGTTGGGGTGAATGGGGTGAGTAAAATGGTGCTCCTCACCTCCCCCCCGAATCTTTGGCATAGTGGACACAATACTTCTCCCAACAGCATATCTGGGGTGGAGTGCTAGGAGAGAGTGAACAGGGCACCAGGGATGCTCCCAAGAAGCCTATGCCACAGAGCTGCTGCCACTAGAGCCAACACTGCTGAAGCAGTAGGGGCAGCAGCAGCAGGAGCAACAACAGCCTTCCATGTGCAGTGAACTTGGGCAGATAAGACCAGATAGCCCTGGCCCTGCCTCTGCATCTCCTCCCCGCTCCCATTCTACAGTGGTCAGCATACCCCCCCTGCATTCCCCCTGCTGCCCTGGGTCCTACGCCTTTACGTCTTAAGATTCACCATATTTTGATTCTTTAAAACTTTATCCCCATTTAACACTACTTATTATCATCTTCATTTTTCTTGAATATCCCAAGTTCTCTTATTTTCTTTCTCACTGAGGCCATGAAATAATGTCTGCTTCCAGATGTGCATGTATTTTTTTTATTATACTGTGTTTACAGTTATGGAGAGTAAAAGTGACTTCTCCTCTCAAAATTAAATAGATTATACATGGCAGATAAAATTTAAGACCTGAAACCCACATTAGTAGATGACAAGGCCAGCACTGACTATATGGCTACTACTATATTTTTTGGAAAAGGAGCTTTTAAATAATACACATTTAGGCAATGTAAAAAGTGCTTATCTGTACTAACAGGTACACTTCCAGTGTGGGATGGAAATATCCATATTAATTCAGTGACATAACTATAATTCAGGGATTTAAATTCCTGTCCAACACCAACTATATGTTAGGGAAAATACATCTTTACAACGGGGTCATATTAAACCTCAAGTGACTGATATGACAGCATGTAAAAACGTGTCACTCACTGGACTTTACTGCTCAAGCAGGAAGCAGAGCATTCCACCTTAGAAATCTTGACATTGTGCTTCAGGAAACAGAGGCTGACTATGGGCTGTCTGCATAGGTGACTCATAGGGAGAGCATGGGGAGGCATGTGCCCCCCTGAGATTGTCCACTGCCACCTTCTACAGGCCGCTTACCACCTCCCCCCACCCTCAGGAAGGCACATGACAGAATGGGGGAGGGACTCCCAGGCATATAAGCCCAGGCCCTGAGCCAGAGCAGGTCCTGTGGACTGCAGGCAGACAATCTCTCACAGGGAAGCTAACTGTGGGAAGCACTTTCCAGGGATCAAGCGAGGTTTAGGTTAGCTATTAAGAAAACCTTTTTCACTAGGATGGTGGTGAAGCACTGGAACAAGTTACCTAAAGAGGTGGTGGAATCTCCATCCTTGGAGGTTTTTAAGGCCCAGCTTGACAAAGCCCTGGCTGGGATGATCTAGTTGGGGATGGTCCTGCTTTGAGGAGGCTGGAATAGATGACCCCCTGAGGTCCCTTCCAACCCTAATTTTCTATGATTCTATGCCCAAGCTACAACAGTGAGAGTGGGCCTAGACCTTGGAATTATAGTTTGTTGGAGGTGAACTTTATGACAGCATTTTGCATATATTTCAGTTGTGGTGGTGTATGCTTGTTTTTGTTTGTTGAATAACTGGAGAACTGGAAGTGGCTCTAGGGGAGGAGGTGGCTACAAGCATGGTACTGGATAGGTATCCTCCACTGCAAGGCTGATGCCCCAAAGAGCCAGGATTTGAACTAGTGGACCTGGGATGAGGGGCCTCAGCTAGAGGAAAAAGGGGCTGAGGCCAAACAGGCTGAAGCCCAAACAAGGGTTGGGGTCTTAGAGGCCCAGCATTAGTCCAGGAGATGGACAGATAGACTTTGGGGTATTGGGATCTGAACTCCAAGCACAGAAGGTCAAGGTGAGTCTCTGGAGTAGAAAAATGGATTAAAAAGAGCACGTAGAGTTTGCCAGCTTCTAAAATCAGCCTTCCCTCCTCATCAACAAAATCACACATGTGGCACATGAGACATCAGGGGACAACCCTGAGAGGTGGGAGTAAAGATTGATCAGGACTTAGACATTCATCCAGCGGGTATCATGGCAGCCCTAGAGCATGTCTTGTTACAGCTGCCCTATGCACTGCTGCCATCTGTACCCAAGCAGACTAATGGAGCCTGAAAACAATGCTGACATGTGTTACAGTCCATCTGCCACCTTGTCTCTGCTGCCCAAGGTCAGCACTGCAAGCTCTCCACTCTTCAGGGCCACAGCATTTAACTATCTGTATATACAGCTCTGGGCAAATTTCTTTACCAAGAGAACAAACCTGGGAGAATTCTTCCAGGTTATCTGAATGTATGTACATAACCAAGGCTTCCCTGTTTGGCTAAAATGTGTCATCTGCTGTAGACTGGAAATACTATTTTCATAGTCAGGCAACAATAGTTGGGGGGGGATTATTTTCTTTTTTTTAATTGTTTCCTTCACTCTTCTTCC
Source organism: Gavialis gangeticus (assembly GCF_001723915.1). Taxonomy (NCBI): domain Eukaryota; kingdom Metazoa; phylum Chordata; order Crocodylia; family Gavialidae; genus Gavialis; species Gavialis gangeticus. The sequence continues at coordinate 190,979,831 of NW_017729032.1, read as the reverse complement.
TTTAATAGAGAAACATGATTTAGAATTTTAGCTCATGTTGAATGTCAATTTGGTGTATTCTGGCATTCCATTATAGTTTCATAGTTTCATAGTTTCTAGGGTTGGAAGGGACCTGAGCAGATCATCTAGTCCGACCCCCTGCCATGGCAGGAAGAGCACTGGGGTCAAACGACCCCAGTAAGGTGGTCATCCAACCTCCTCTTAAAAACCCCCAGGGTGGGAGCCTGCACCACCTCACTTGGAAGCTGGTTCCAGACCCTAGCTGCCCTGACCATGAAGTAGCGCCTCCTGATGTCCAACTTAAACCTTCCCTCCGCCAGCTTGTGACCATTGTTCCTGGTCACTCCTTGCGGCGCTCGGGGGAACAGGGACTCCCCCAGCGCCTGCTGATCCCCCCTAACCAGTTTATAACAGGCCACAAGATCCCCCCTCAGCCTTCTCTTTTGAAGGCTGAACAGGTTCAGGTCCCGCAACCTTTCCTCATAGGACCTACCCTGCTGTCCCTTGATCATACGAGTGGCCCTCCTCTGGACCCTCTCGATGCTGTCCACATCCCTCTTAAAGTGCGGCGCCCAGAACTGGACGCAGTACTCCAGCTGCGGCCTGACCAGTGCCGCATAGAGGGGGAGGATCACCTCCTTGGACCTGCTCGAGATGCATCTGTGGATGCACGACAAGGTGCAGTTGGCCTTCCTAGCCGCCTCCCCACATTGCCGACTCATGTTCATCTTGGAGTCAATAATGACTCCCAGATCCTTTTCCACCTCCGTGCTGACAAGAGGGGAGTTCCCCAGCCTGTATGTATGGTGCCGATTGTTCCTCCCCAGGTGCATCACCTTACACTTGTCTGTGTTAAACCCCATCCTGTTCTCCTCCGCCCATCCTTGTAACCTATCTAGGTCCAACTGTAGCCTGTTGCTCCCCTCTATTGTGCCCACATCCCCCCACATCTTAGTGTCATCAGCAAACTTGAACAGGGTGCTTTGCACCCCCTCATCCAAATCACTGATGAAGATGTTGAACAGGGCAGGCCCAAGGACCGAGCCCTGTGGGACCCCACTTCCCACGTCCTTCCAGGTCGAGAAGGACCCATCCACTACCACCCTCTGGGTGCGACTCTCTAACCAGCTGGCGACCCATTGGACTGTATGGGTGTCTACGCCACATGTTGGCACATAGGGAAAAAATGGCTGTTCTAGATCAGCCTCTCTCAACCCATGGGTTGCAGCACAAAAAGTGGGCCACAAAAATATATGAAAGGATCATGAGCAAACTTTAAAGACGGATTCTCCTTTAGAAGATAAAAATCTGGGAACCATAGTTTTTTCCTTGTAGGCTGGCAGAGTTCTGGCCTGCAAGGGACTGCTTGTACCACCCCCCTCCCTTTGTGCCCCACACACCCACCCCCTTCCCCACATACTGGGGGCAAAAGGTCAGGAGGAAGGGGCACTGGCAGGACTGTGGAGCTGTTTTCTATTTAAACTATTTATTGGGTCAGGACTGGCCATTGATGTTTACAAATGTGTTCCGGTACAAAAAAAGTTAAGAACCACTGGTCTAGATTCACATTCACAGGGCTGATCTGATTGTGATGGGCAAAACTGGTAAGGGTTGTGGAAGAAGGGAAGCATAGCAAAAAACATCCTGATGGAATCTCCAAAAAAGAATGTGGATTGACACTGACATCTGAAGTTATTGCATGCCTCCTGCCTGACTAGAAAAGATGTGTGGAGTCAGCATTTCAACAACTTTTGAAGGACTAAAAAGTAGTTAAAAATAGAAAATCTACAGCAAGACCCTCTAATATTTCTTGGCAGTAAGTCTCAGTGTCAGCAATCACTTTGGAATGCCATGAAAGAAATGTATATTGATTGACAAAACCTCAGGAAAAGATAAATTAAAAGATAGAGTGCTCAAAGCAAAATATATTTGATGTACTCCTGTAAATGTTAATTAGTCTTACATAGAAATGAATGGCATGTAAAAGGGCTCTACTGTTTATAGTGCCATGCTGTTTCACAGGGCTTCATCAGATTTTTAAAGGTCTTTACAAAAAAAATTTTTACAAAATGATTTCAGGTAAGAAAAGGATGCATCTTTGCAAAACGGTCCCTTGCCACTTTCACTGAGACATGTTCAGAAGGAGGGTACAAAAGGACTTGACTGGAAGCAGCTATCTGCTCTAGATCCACATTATCTTAATCTTTGAAAGACACAATAAATATTGCCCTTTCAAATGTTTCATTATCTGTGTTGTAAGAAAATATTCATCTTTCAAGTATACTATATACACACATATCAACACTAGGAAATTGTGAAGAGGACACCTTATTGTTTTTTTCCACGTTTTGCAAGATTATTTGTGTCATGATACACAGAATAAATCTCTGCATATTAAGATTCAGGTCTGGATATTCTGTAGTTCTGATATGAGGACATGGGCAAACTAGCATATTTATTTCTTACAGACCCCAGGTGAGACTGGAGCTGCATGTATGAGCTTGGATGCAAACTGTAAAGCCACCTTTGTTTCTACTTTTAGCAACTTTGGGAAATACTGAAGAACCCATAGGAATTGCATCTCATACGATCCTCTTCGCTTAGTAGAGAAAAGACCATCCTCATAGAAGATATTTCATGAAAGACTGGTATGCAATAGGTTTCTGTTATCTACCTTCCACTTCAGCTGTCTGCAAGTCTTCAGTTACTTTGGTTGCTTCTTCATGTTTTTTTTTCAGGTCAAGTAACAAGAGTGGGTTATGAAAGGAAGGTCTCCCTAGAATTTTGAAATTTTTAATTCAATACAATATACTCTGTTACATGATAATATTAGGGTCTTTTTGTTTGTTTGTGTGTTTGTTTGTTTTGCATAAGATAAAATCTCATTGGCTTGATCAGAAATAAAGAAAAAATATACATACTGGAGTCAATATTCACAAGAGAAAACAGTTCTGGAGGAAGGAAGTTATTAGCATAGTACCACAAAGTGTTAAAACCAATTCTTTACCCCTTATACTGCACATCAAAGATGAATGAGAAATCATTCAGTAAATGATCACATCTGCTGATGATACAAAACTAGAAGGGACAATGAGTAAAGAAGGAGGCAATAAAATTCAGAATGACTTACACAGCACATGAAGGTAAGTGGCTTATACAAATCATCATGAAGGAGGATGCCAGGGGAAAAAAAAACAGGGGCATATATTGTCCATTCTATGCACAGATGCTACAAGACTTGGAGAAGAAAAAAGATATGGAGATAAAATTCTAACATTTTTGGCACAGTGCTTACCAACAGTAAATAAGATGGTAATAAGAATCTAGGATGTGTAAATAGAAATATTGAATATAAGCCAAGGTACATTGTTTTAGGGCTGTAAGAAACACTAGTCAAGCAAAAGGTGAAATACTGTGTTTGCTACTGAGTTCGTCTAATAAAAGATTTCACATTTACCCAAAAATTCTTATCTGCCTGTGTTCACTTCTAACATAAAATCATGCTTAGGTATGGATAACATAAAACACCAAAACAAAACTAATTCAGTCTGTCTCAATGTTCTTAATTATTCTAAACCCCTTATCTGTAAGAAAATAGAAAAATGTACAGGAACTATAAGCTATACAAAGTTAAAAACAGAGTGGAGAGATGCTAAAAGGTTCTCAGAGCTAGTTTTATGGGACACAATTAAGAAGTCAAAATTTATCATGGTGCATTAAGTAGCTGTAGCACTGCAGTGTAATCTCTGCTGGTAAATACTGACCTTTTTAAGGTGTAGTCACTATGTATTGCAAAATGCAAAGTGTTGTAGAAAACTCAAAAGAAAGAAAACAAAGTTCAAATCTTCTCAACACACAGACTATGCGTGGTTGAGTTATAAAAGAGTGGAGAAATTCTGTCATTTTGTGACAAACATTTCAACCTAATGGACAGCCCCCTATGATTCCTGTGCTCTTACTCTCTAGAATGGGAATTTATGGATGGGTGTCTGTAACTACACGCTCTCTCTCTTTGCTTCACTTCCTCCCTCTTTAGTCTGATCTGATGTTCATGGTGTGAGCTACATCACACTTAGGCCAGAGGGGTAGAATAGTGTGTATGTGGCTCCTGGAATTGAGACATCTGTGATACAGCTATGATTATCGCCTAGGTCTACTACTGCCTTCATGTGGGCTGCAGGATTGGTTCTGCAGTGAAAAACAGTTCACTGAAGTAGATAAGAGTTTGTGAACATCCGTAAATAAATATATCAAACATCCAGGTAGAAATAATAATTAATACATACAATTTTCAAAAGGAGTTACAGATGCATCTAAAACGAGATTTTAAAAAAAGGATGAATAAAACTGCAAAGTAGGAAAGGACTTAGATAATCTTATGTTCTATGATTTACTGTTAAATAATGTATTTAAAAATTTGCTTGAGAGACTATATACATGTTAAGGTTTTCTTTTTCTCTGTGAAGATAATAGACTTTAGAGATTCATGTTCACCATGTTACCACACTTGCTTATTTTATATTTCTACCCTTTGACCCTTGCAAAAGACACCAAACAAAAGTTACAAGCAATCAATCCCAGGGAGCAGGCAGAGAAAGGTTAAATTGCCTGGGTCTGCTCTTCTGGCTCAGAGGGCAGCTGCTGCAGCAGCATTAGAGGCAGTGGAGGCAGTTTAAACCTTCCCTGCCTGCTCCCTGGGACAGACAGTGCAGGCAGCCACAGGTAATCAGGATTCAGGGGAAAGTGAGTGGAGATCTGGGGTACTAGGGAGAGTGGAGAGACAGTGGACCCAATCCAGGCCAGCAAAGGAGGGTGTAGACCCCAGCTCAGCACTGGGATGGGAGGGCCTCCTTCATCCCTCCCCCTGAAGATCAGAGTGGCAGGGGGTGGGGCTTAGAAGCTGGCCTACCCATGCAGGTTGGGGAATCAACCTTGGCATAGGGCTCCCTGCACCTGGTCAGATCCCAGCTCCATTGGGGGGAGCCCAGGTCAGGGTATGGGGCTTCCTCCACATGGGTAATCCCTGTCTCCATAGTGGGACAGAGGCTCCTTCTTCACCCCTCCTCCTGCAGGGGGACAGCAGGGGACTGGCATGTACTCAGCAATGGCTGGCAGACTGGGAGGCATGCTCTCGTGCCCCCCACCTTTTGGCCTGGGCCAGCGCAGACTTCTGACTGAACCAAAATCTAAATAAGAGTTAGGTTCAACATTGGTCCAATCTATGCAGCTTAGAGAAACCTGTGAAGATTGAACTGATTCTGCCTTGGGCTTTTTGACTGTTTGTACTTAGGCTTACAGGTCTGAAGTGGTACTGCAAAACTTATATAAGCCTGAAGACTTGTAGGCTCTCTCTTTTAGGGTTTCAAGGGAAATTGCTTTGCTGATTTAGAACCTTGTTTGTTGGTAGAACAAAACTCGCTACCTGCAACAGCATTATCAGTACAAAGTTATTCCACTGTTTAATTATTTTATCTTCTGCAATTTATTGAGAGAGAGAGAGAGAGAATGTCTAAATGCTCCTGAAATGTGAATCAGAGCAAAGGAAGTTAATCTTTTAGTAAGATAACTTCAGTGGAATTACTCCACATTTATCCCAAAGTAACTTAGAACAAAATATGCTCCACTGACCATACATGAAAATAATATTTAGCTTTCTGAATCCAACACATAGAATCAAGATGCACTCTCAGTGTGAATTTGGGTTTGTTAACCAGTGTGGAAAATTGTGAATACAAGAAACTGAGTCATCATCTTGTTATGTCTCCTTTGAAAAATGATCTAAAATAAAATCTTCATAGGTGCTGAGCACCTGCACTCCTACTACAATCAAGGTAGTTTAGTCTACATAATCTGCAATCAAGGGAGACTATGAAAAGCTGAAACAAGTTTATGCATAAAACAATGAAGACTAAAAAATCATCATCCTGCATGATTTGGCCTTCAACTATTTACATATTGTCTTAGAGGGCTGAGAGAATTTATTACCACATTTTATATCATTCATAAAAAGAAACAAGCAGAAACAAAGACATGGTGTGGTTTAACATTAGAATCAAGAAATTCCATGCTTTGCAGAGGTTAAAGCAACATTTTTTTTCTAACTAATCAAAGGAAAAAAATATGTCCAAAGGTATAAGGCCCACCATGCAACTAAAGATAAATACAGAGAATGTAACTGGGTTCACAGTAAATAAGCAGAATCAGCATTAGGTTATCTGTTCCAATCATAACTATCAGATAGATGAAATGTTACCTGTATTGGGCATGGACAAGTTACCACAAATTAACAGCACATCAGCTATACTGATAGCAGCCTATGTGCATATTTGTACCCCACAGTAAGTGAAAGCTAATCTGTAGTAGTTTATCCCTCAATTAATGTTTGTGTGTAAATAGGCTATAATGTAGGAACTCAGAGCACATGTGTGTCTTAGATCTGTTCTTATTGCTTACCTTTCTTCATGTAATGGGAAGGGTAAGGGTGTGGACACATACATTTGAAGCGGTTTCAAAAGGGGAACCATTTAGAAGGGCAGCAACTCAGGGCCGTTTTGTACATCTGTAGCGTTCTCAGCTCATTCCCACATAACAATTAGAAAATACCAGCTTCTGCCCTTTTGGAAATGTACCAAAAATGTGTGCGTTTACCTCAAGGAACTATTAGCCCTGGCACACATTACATTCAAGATGTTATTAATCAGTTAGAGAGAAAATGAAGGATTCATTAACATCCAAAATTTCATTGTTAGTTGATGAATAAACTAGACATTTTAGATCATAGTTGCATAGTGAACGTTTCCCAATCTGGGTCAGAACATTGTCCATAAAATATGGCCAACATTTATTTTCTCAGAATAATTGATTTTTCTTTTTTCTTCCCCACTAGCATACATGTATGTATCTGTTAGTATGATACACTGGGTTTTAATAATATGGCAAGAGGAATGAAGAATTCTGTGCCTTATGATTCTTATATCAGTCAGTTGCCTAGTTCTGCATATCTAATAGATCAATCATAAGAGACCATGAGAGAGAGTATGCAAAAGCTGTTCTACCAGTTCACTCTAATAAAGATAAGAGTGTTAATCATATACTTTCATATTCTCTTAATTAGCATTTTCTGTTTTCTGGAAAATATCATGGTTGTGTTTTTCCTTCCAACAGCTCAATCTATGTGAGGTCAAGATCTTTTTTATTTTTTAGGCTGTCTTGGAGATTGGTTGAGAGAACAGTTCATGGTACCTATATACAGTTCCTATGGATAATTCACTAGGAATAGGTTATCTGATAATGCAAAATTCTTTCCAATCATAGATTATATCCTATTTATTATTATAGTCTGTTAAAATAATTAATTGTATAGAATGTTAGGATTGTTTTTGCTATTCATTATGCATATAGTTAAAACTCTTCAGCACTGTTATATGGTTATGACTGTATAGACTAGATATGCAATGCTGTTACTTGATTGAATAAATATACCACTACCATCTCATGGCATTTTGCAATTATGTTCATGCAAATATCAAGTACATGACTTTGGAATCTACTGTCAATTAGTAATCCTTTCCATAAGACTTAATAATTTGTTCACAAAACAACTACAAAAGGTATGCAGAAATGGGTGAAACAAATTAAATAATACATGTAAGTGAACGTACATGTAATTATTGCCCATTTATATTGTCTTGCTACATAAATCTATTTTCTTTGGGCCAGACTAAGTAGCAGAAGGAGTATTTCTCTCATAAGTTTTATAATATAGACCATACTCCACCTACTTACTTTCAAAATGAGACCCATTCAGAGTAGACTGGGATGTAACTGTGGTCCAATTTCCACTTATTTCAGCATACAGACTTTCTGAATACCTCAGCCACGTTTTACCCTTGCCATGGTCCAGTTTACCACATTCCTACCTTCTAATATGGACAATCCCCCCTAAACAAATCTTTATAGTCAAGCTGGCTCACTCTACTTTTTCCACTTCCTGATGTGTAGCATAATTTTCCAGAGTGCGCTGTTCTATGTTGTTCAGCAGTCCATTCTCTTCTGAGAAGTAAAAAAGATCTTGTCATATAATTCCAGAATACAGCCATACGTGATTAGGCAGCATGATAGTTGTTGATGAAAAGGTACAGTTTTGATGACAGAAAATGAACTAAAAAGTCAGTGAGATGGTGTGGCCAACTGCATCAAAAAGTCACTAATATACAACGGAAAGGACACTGAACAACGTGCAATACAATCACAACATGCAAGAGAGAAACGCATTTTTCCTTAGAACGCTTGGATGAACAAACTCTTATAAAATGATACCTATAAAATTACCATCTTAACTAATTTAATCTAAGTTCTTTGGTGCAATAATGCAGCTCTTACATACCATTGAGAATTATTAGTAGCCTACATTTTTTGATAACAGGTAAACATCAGTTTTCAATAAACAACACAGGTCAAATTAAGATCTGTTCTGTTTATGTTGCACACAGAAATACGCAGGTTTTTATAACTGGTAGAATGGATACGTAAGCTGAGTATTGTGTTATATAAATATGTAATAGATCCAGAACATCCAGGAAAAGATCCTCATTAATACCAAGTAGGACTTTTCAATAATAAAAGCTTTGCCTGGTGCTACAATCAATTTTCTAATTTTTTTTCCTTTGTACATCTGGACCTTGGCAGTTGAAATCATGATTAAAATTAAAAATTGCCCAGAGCATTCTGGCATGTATGATAATTATGTAGATTACTAAACAGCTCAATCATGTCCAGACCAACAATCATGTCACTATCTATAAGTCAAATGATTTTAAACTCTTCCCACATAAAGTGAAAAGTGCTTGCTAGTAAATGACATGCCCATCGTTTAGCTGTATGTTAAACCACATTACAAAAAGGTCATCTTTTACAGCATTCTTAGCAGAATGTCCAGAGTGAAACTTCATTATTCAGGTACCTGTTTATCTTTTTTGAAAAAGCATGGATAAAAAAATTGCTATGTTATAGATTCCTGATATTCGCACTAGCATAGTAGTAAAAAAGCCAGTAAAATGGTATTCCTAAAATATCATGAATCATGCTGTACATTGGACTTCAGCAGAGATGGGAGCTAGATATTCTTTCTTCAATATGCCAGCAAGAAAGAGTGCTTCCCACCTTCCATGAATTATTGAGTTCCATAGAGTAACTACATATGTAGGTCTTGGAGGTGATTTTAAATGTCCAGTTCTGTATCTGCTCTGTGTGGACTGTGGTGCACTCAGCACTTTTCACAAGAATAGTGTTTACCCTCAAGTCCTAATCCAAATCCTCTCTCTCGTACTGTGTAGCATGCAGTATAGGCTGTCATCTACCCATCTCGCAGGTTGCTGTTATTCAATATTTTAGTTGGTGATAATTGACAGAACTCAGTATCAGATGAGTTAATACACTGGAAGAAGATTCAGAAAAGTTTCAGTTCTTGTTCTATTAGACTTATATTTCACAGGACCATACTCCACATGAGTTCCATTGCCTATTACAGTTCTACTTTCAGAATAGGATACATGTATGTAGATGTTTTTCACTGGATAGCAGACTGGGAAATTAACTGAATTACACTCTACTGAATTGCAGGACAAATTCTAAGCAAAATATAGCCAACTGAATATCATGAAAACAACAGAGATCTCTGTTGAATAATTAAATTGTAAGAAAGTAGTACCATATATACTCAGTTCTTAGATGAGGTTCCCTGCCATCTAACATGGGGAAAAGGCCCCTTGTCTTAGAATCAAGTATGAAGGTGTAGCCATCAAAGGCGGTGTTGGGGTAGGTGGCTGCTGTGGTCTGGGGTCCAGCCCATACTTGGGGTCAGGGGGATGTAGCCAAAGCTGATGCCTGCCCTCCCTCCCTGCCTTTTGTATCCTACCATGCTGCAGCCTCTTTCCTCCCATTGCCCCTCATGTAGCTTCTAATCATTCCCTGCCCCTCTCCCTCCCACCCTTATCCTTTGCTCCATACCAGCAGACTCCATCCATGCTACAGCCTGGGGCACTGAGGTACAGGAATGGGGTAGAAGTGGCAGGGGGCCAGTCACAAGCAGCAGAGCAAGCTGCTTGACCTCCACATACCACCTGACCCCCGCATTGCCTGTGGTGGGGGGGGAGGGTGAATTAAAGACAACACTCTAATAATCAGATTCTATACATGGAAAATTAAAATAAACATTTTTTTTCATGGACAGAACCTAATTATTGGGGGGGGGGTCATCTTAAATTCAGGGTCATCTTAGATTTGAGTAAATATGGTAATTAAAAATGTTCATTTAATTTCAGACAAAGTACAGCAGATATGTAGAAAGTGAAGTCAGTAGAAGCCAAAGAAAATATTATACAACAGAAATTAGTAGATACAGCTATAAAACAGGCAACAATTTTTGTTGCCTGTAGTTCAATAAGAATTGAACTTTGTTCTCAAAGATCATTATAATTCGTATTAATAACTTTACTTTTATAGGCAAATTCCGTCTCAACGATATTTCAAGGAACTATTCAATTATTTAAAGATTAAAAATTTGCAAGAAAAAAAGTCAATGGATAAAAAATGAGAAACATATAAAAGAAATGAAAATTCCAATTTGTCATTTTTAAATGAATTCCTCTATTAGAACTCCATTACATTTCACTAAACGATCTGTTTCTTTCAGAATTTATTTTGTCTTTATATCTGTAATAAATGTATTTATATCATACAATAGAATGACACAGAAAGCACATATTCTGCTGTTAATTACAACAAATCGGAATCTCCTGCCATTGGTCAAATGGTTAGTTACACCAGCCTGATATTTTATCTAATTGTCACATGCAAACTAATTCTTGTTATTATTTTAGAGTAGCAGTAGTTCCATAAAAGTTAGTGCTGCAGTATGATACATGTATATATCTAATGGTATAGAAATGATCAGCTTTTAAATAAATATAAAATTCATGAAAGGCATTGGGCTAAGCAGTTTATCCACAAGCCTGATCTACTTCAGGTCTCCCTATGCTGCTCCAGCATAACCTATTTTTTTCAGGAATGTGCCTCTTGTTTTATCTGCTTTCCCAATACTGAACACAGTATAGTCCCTTCTAAAAAGAGTTTATCATTTAAGGACTAGGTTATAACATGGTTTATACATCTGTGAAAGGGAGTAAAGTGGAATACTACATTATACTTTTGTGAAGGCCACAGACTTTAGGATAAATATCACCTGGCCAGAGTAGTCAAGATAGAATAAAATGGAAAAATAGTGGGAGACGCTAGTGATTTGCTGCTACTAAATTAGGCCAGTAAATTATCATCTTCACCCCTCAAAGAAAGAAGGAAACAGGAGGCATTATGACTCAAATGGGTGTCTGAGTCACAATGCTTCAGGGCTCCTCCTGAGGTAGAATACTTTAGGTATCACTCCTCTGTTGCTTAAAGGCACAATCTAGTCTAAAAATAATCTTTAAAAACATTAGCCAAACAGCTGTGGAAAAGAGGAGAAACAAATGGTCAGGTTGGTAATTTGTCAAATGAGATCAGAATGTTTAGTATCCTGATTTTGAGATACATAGATAATCTCTAAGTATCTTTATTTTAACTATAATCTGTGATTTATTTTCTTTTAAATGTCATGGTAAAGTAGACAAATCTTTAACTGGTATAAAATAATGAAGCACCACTGACTTCATTTATAGGAGAAAAGCTTCTAAGGCTCTAAAGCTAACTTGAACATGGAGAGCAGTGGTTTTACAAAGCATGTAAGGGCATTTCCAGCACAGACACACTTGAAAGATGATGAGATAAACAAAATAATGAGGTTAATCACTAGTAGAAAGGGGTAAATGTCAGGGAGGTGGGGGGTAGAGGGCAATGAGATGTGATAAAAGGAGGTAACAAGGGTGATGTAGGTTCTTCAAGGTAAGATCAGTAAGTATATGTTTTACAGAGTGGATTAAAAAAATCAATGGGTAGAGGACATATTTATAGATGGGTAGGAGACAAAGGACAGTGAATCATCACAGAGGCATCTGAAGGGGAGGGGAAGGGGAAGGAGTTGAAGAACATGAGATCAAAAAGTCATGCAGTTCTATTTGGAATGATCATCTCTAAATATATGAGAATAATTCAACACATGAGACTATTTAGGGCTTGGTTGATCTACTGAAACCTCCTACAAGGTGTCAAATATAGTGGTAATTTTCAACAGGCGAATGTTGAAGAGGCAAAAAGGCATCATAACTCCTTTCTACACTCTTGAATAGGGTCAGGCAATAAATAAATTTGTGCAAACAGTTTAGTCTCTGCGAAGGCAATTTCAGGTTAACGGTAGCTATTTGTAAGTTTCTGTCAAGTTTGGTGAGTCATTTCAGTTAGAAAAAAGAAAAAAGTCATGAAATGAGTTGAAATATTTCTTCTTGTCATTTTGGCACAGGAAATATTTCAACTTTACATTTCAAAACAACACTTCATTTTGAAATTGAACTGAATTGAAAAAGGGCAAAGAACACAAGAAGTGAAAATGAAACGTATGATTTCAGGCTAAACAAATCTTTTGTTCATCCCAAAGCAAAAACCATTTTGAAAGTACCCAAAACAACGTTTTCCTGATTGGAAGGTGATATAAGAAACTGGATAGAATCAGAGATGGATTTCCAATTACTGAAACTTCTGGTAACTTCTAATTACCAAGAAAAAAAAGAAGAGCCAGGTAGGAAAAGACTTTTTCTGTAGCCTGGGTAAAGGAGACACACACAAGGAGGACATGATGAGCTCTAGGAGGAATGGCCTTTTGGGGCTAGATATTCTCTCTCATGAAGGATAAATCAGTTTGCTAACACTAAGGATTCTGCATACTGTAAATGGAAATGATGGCTTGTTTCGGAAAAGCTGCTTTCACATCTGCAACCTTTGTTTGTTGCACTGCAATTTAAGGATAAGTCCCTATCACAAGTTGAACTAATTTCAACTTGCTGGTGGAGCCCAAAACAAACATGGTGTTGTTACCCAAAGACCAAAGATCCAGGAGCCAAAGGAAGTATGGGTTTTGCCTTCATTAAGAAGCATTGTTTGGAACTAGCTTTCACAGAGATCAAAATCCCTAGGTGCCTCACTTTACACTTTGCATTAAATTACATTCTTTTATATTTCCCCTGAGATCAAAGTGACGATAACCCTATTCTTTCTGTTGCACTGAGGATTCCTGCCAACTTAGGTTAGCAGCAAATTTCAGTAGGGCACACATATTTTTGTGCCTAGGTTATTCACAGAAATATTAATGATATCCCTTCTAAAATCAGTCCTTGAGATACTCCACTACAAACCCTTTCCAGCCCTCCATTTTAGCCCAAACACATACTGTCTTCCCCTTAGCCACTTACTTACCCACTGTCACAAACCCATTCACGGGGTACCTCCAGAGACACATATCAGCAAACAGACTCAAGAAAACATGCATAACATCTCATGAACATCCCAAAATATGGCAAGCTTTTTGGGTTTATTTTTTATTAGCAATCACTTTTTTCTCCACATTAACTAATAATATCTTAGGTGAAGTCATATCAGATGCTTAACTAAAGATCAAAGAGGTACAACTAAAATCAGTTTTCTGGTTAGTCTGGAAATTATCCACCATGGGTAAAACTACTGCTGCAATTTCTCCCATTTTTCATATACTGCCGTATCTTTGATTTATTATTCTTTCTTTAAAAAATTATCCTGATTCTTTCCATAGTTCTGAGGTCAGACGGGCACACACAAAATTGCTTGGATCACTTCTTCCCTCTCTCCATTTATAATGTCTGCTACTTTCCAGTACTACGCTTCATACTAGATTTCTTTAAAACCCCTTTATTGCAGAATTGTGGAATCTAGCCTACAATTTCCCATGCCAAGCCATTCACTTTTCTGGAACAATTTTCTCATCTCATTGGCTTGAGTATATTAAACTCTTTGTGAGTATTTCTTTTTTTTCCTGTGTGGAAATACCCAATTCTATATCCTCATTTTCATTAGATAGCTTGCCTTTCCTGAAAGCCTACCTTTGCCTCCATGTTCTACATGATCATCCTTGCTGAAAAATGAGGCAAAACATTCATTTAATCATGGGCCTTACCTAACTTATAAATATTAAAAGAGAACTATGTTATGCTCAATGGAGAAGAAAACATACAGCTCCATTGACTAGAAATAGGAAAAGGAGCTATAGGGAAAACAGCTCAGAATCAAGAATTGCTCAATTTTCTTGATTTGTATAATTGGTAAGAAAACCTAAAATGCCAGAGAATATGCTCAAACCCGAATCTCCTTCTTAGGCTGTATGTGTTTAGCTCTTCAGCTGCTAACTTGCTTACAGTTCTCACTGACTATAGCTACTGTTACACTGTGCTGAAAGTGAATTAATCTCTGATAGTAGGTTAAGACTGAGCTGGGAGTTTAATGCTCCCAAACAAACAGCTTGAAACTCAAGTGGAATTGAACACTGAGACACAGCACAGAGTTCCAGAAGAACAAGTTTCATAAGTCTACCATGCACAAAAGGTAGGCTATGGTATAATGAATCAGTGAGCTATGCTATAGTGAACCATTTACACCTCATAATCACTCCCAGGAACATGCAGCATATTGAAGTATTCCAGTCTTAAGCCTGTGAGAAGATCAGCATGAGAGGAAGAAAGGACACAATTTCCTGCCTAGCTGAAGAGTAAAGGAAACCTTTCTTTACACTGTCGGGTTGCTATCCAAGGGTAACGATTAACCCCAAGAAGTTTTCAAGATGCTGTCATTGGATCACTGGCGGGCAAATGCTGGCACTCACAGGTATGGTCACATTGGAATCACCCAACCATTCCTTCTTCCTACTAAGATTGCATTAACCTTAACTTGGGCCACTTGCTTGACTTCAGTTTTCTTCAGACCAAAACCTCTGGACACAGTATTATTTCTTCTGAGTTAGAAAGTGATATGCTTGATAACATCTCTATATTGACTGCATTATAACTAGGCTTTGTTACAAACACTCTGGGGGGGAAGTTCAGTTAGCAAAATTCCAATTTGTTTTTTAAACAAAGAGAAAAACATGTATGGTACAAATGAGTCTATTAAAAAATACACCGTGTGGACCACTGCCTGCTGGGCTAGATTACAAACCTGCTTAGTTGGACGTTTTCTGTCAAAGACCTACCTGGTTCCTTGCCATCTTGACTGCCTCAGCTCTTAGCAGCCAGAGCTCTGAGTTAGTCTACAGCTTGCTTAATGGGTTTATGAGGAAATGAGGTTATTAGAGCCCCATTTTTCAGGCTTGCAGCTCCTTAGCAACCCAAAGCATCATGGCTGTCCAGATGCCCAGAGGGCATGACCAGTGCCTTCAGCTGCCTGACTCCTGCTGTGCAGTTGGGGCTCCATTTTTGCTTTTGTCTTAGGATAAAACTATGGGGAAAAAAACAGTCTGAGGAAAAAACAGAATTATATTACAAGTAGCACGCACTCTTTCTATATGCTGAATTTATCTTTTATGTGAAATTACTACTGACAGTTCCAAAATTTGATCTGTTTATTTAAAACCGGGTGTGCCAGGAAATATATCCAAATAGTTGGCTTTTCTATGATCCCTCATTTTCTGGAAAATTTGTCAGAGGGCATCCAAATTGTTTAATATGCATCAGGTTACTATTTTTCTATCACCACTGTGACGCATGCTGATATACTACGTCCTCATTAATGCTCATTTTTGCCTTCCTTTAAGACAGCTATGCATGCAGCAATTTCACTTCCCTGCTCCTCCTCCTTAGCTAATGATGCTGATGATTACCAAAAAGAAATGTGTTAGCATTCATTCAGTGTGCTGCTCAGTCTCAGCTCTGTGTTTCCATTTTGTGTCACTGCATTTCTGGCTGACACTGAATCATGGATATCTGTGAA
>NW_017729032.1:190950669-190958892 GCF_001723915.1 Gavialis gangeticus | reverse complement strand
CTTCCACTACATACACCTTGCATATTTCAGACTGGTCTGGGAAGGGAGGGGAGGGGAGGGGAGCAGCAGCCACCTCTCTCTGCCTCTTCCCAAAACTAGGCAGTCCCTGGGTTTGGAAAGCCGGTGAGGGAAGTGGGGAGAGGAGGGAAAGCAGCATTCCCCAGCTCCTGCTGGCCTCCCATTACTGTGGCAATGAAATGATTCAAAAGCCAGAGGGTCCAGAAAGAAAGCCTGGGGAAAGCCAGCTTAAGCCTGGTCCCCAGCCCTGCTGACTACCGCTTGTCAGATGAGCTGCCCAGTTCCTGCCCAGCTGGGTGGCAAGGACAGCAAGAGGACCAGTAGAGATGGGGACCAGGTATGAAGAGGCCTTCCCTCAACCCACTTCCAGGCCTCACAGGCTTTTAAATTGCCAACCCTGCAACACAGGTGGCATGGGCAGCAGGGGAAAGCTAGAGGCAACCATGGACCAGGCTTGGGGAGGTTCCTTCCAGGGTAGTGAGGGAAAACACTCTCCTGCTCTCACACAGTTAGTGTCGTATGTGTGGCAGGGAAGGGCTGTGCCATGGGACTCAGTCTGCTTAGCTCCTGGGTGCACTGCTGAGCAGAAGGAGCAGTGCCACCCCTGCCTGCTTCTCATTCCCGAGTTCCTGGTGTGAACACCAGGGAGGAGTTTTGCTCCACTGCTCCTGACCACCTGGGGTTGGGAAGACTGGGGCAGTCCATACTTTCTCCAGACCAGGATCATCCCAGTGATAGGAAGGTATAAGGAGTATGAGAGAGGGAGCTGCTGTAGACTGAACATTTTTACATGGCAATAGGATGAATGTTGCTACTTGAATGCATGCTCTGGAAGGTTCAGGGGAGTATCTTACATGATAAATGTTGGCATGTCTTATCCAGGTGAGAATTTTAAGGGAAGGCACACACTGAAGTTTAACTGAAGTGAAACCTCAATTGAAAATATTTTAAGTAGCTGAAGACAGTGCAGCATGGAAAAATTAGTAACTGCAGTAATATGTAAAGTCCTGTTTCTGTATGACAGAGTTATTTCATAAAGTTGGACTGAAGGATTTTGTAGTAGCTACAAGTATATGCGGCACTTTTTAACCTAATCCTAATGGTAATTTATTACTGTCAGCCTTGCAAACTCTGTCACAGCTTTATTGTTCACATTAAGCAATCTAAACATCTATATTTGCTCTGTAAAATGGCTCATCCCCACAAACCAATCAACCATTCACTCAGCAGATACATCAGAATTCTCAGAAAAAATAAGTAGATAATATCATGGAACATCATGTCATCTGCAGCTCAAAACAATAAGACAACTCCTGAAAATAGGACATTTGAATGGTAAATCATAAATATCAGAATCCTATAAAAACCTGAATACTTAACGTTTTGGAATTGATTTTTAAAAGGAGGAGAAAACAATGTTACATAAAAAATAATTAACTAAGGGCACAGACAGCTGTCATGCTTAGAACACCCTAACTAGGGTTAGGCTGATCTAAATGCCCATCTGTGTGGGTGTTCAAAGGGGTTAAATTGATCAAAAAATAGCAGGCCCTGAGTAGGTGAACTAATTTAGATCATTAACGAGGTTACCTGATCTATCAAATGCATTTGGTGTGCAGCCCTGTGACTGGGAAAACTCAGCCACATGTCCCAGCCCTGGGGCTGTGCTTTTCCTACCTTGCCTATTTTTAGCTCCCACACCTTCCCACTGGAGGGGCAACACTTCCATGGACCTATTACCCCCCTGCAGACCCACTAGCTCTCCTAATCCTGCCAAGCCCCCATCCAACACACTGGCACCCCTCCCATCCTGCCCACCCTTCTCTATACCCCATGTTACTTCCACTAGGCTCCCTGTGTGCCTTCTGGCACTGCTGAATGACTGTATATGCTGCTCCAGGTTAATGTTCACATGGCTTCAAGTAAGCTGTGTGAACACAGGCCGGGTGCAATGAGCAGCTGTACACACTCCAAAACTTTAACTGGTATAAATCAATGATGCTAAATTTGATTTGCATAAACTAGTATAATGAACCTCAAAAATTACTTCTGGACTTCCAACACCTGACTTATCAGACTATATGCACTTTGAAAACAAAGTGCCAAGTCTGTGCAGATATAGCCATCTGCACAAACTTATGCTGATGCTCTTTTTTGTAGAATGCGATGGAATGTGACATCTGACATCTCCCAGTCAGACTGGTACAAAACATACTAGTACAAAACAACTGTATATCTATTTTGGCTAAGAAATTAAAAACAAAAAACAGGCATAGTGGAAGGAACAGGAAGGTTACATGCAAATGAATGATAAATGTAAGTAACCTATAAAGCATGCAGACTTGCAAAGCTGTCATGGTGCAGAAAAGGAACTGCAGAGTTTTTAGAGCAAACACATAATTACAATAATTTCCGAAGGAGTCACTATGTTGAGGCAGAACTGTTACAGCATTTAACTTGCGCCTATTCTTATAGTCTAAGAATCACTAATATTTGGTTTCTGCCAACTGCTCAAGTAACTAGATTCCCATGATTTTTAACTGAAATAACTCTACAATTATTAGAGCTATACGGGAATGTTCTATTGTCTTTGCGGGTCAGGAAACCAAAAGGAGACTGTAATTTTAGCTGGAAGAGAAATTCTTTTCAAACTGAGCAAGAGGGTGCTGTTACAGGTTACCTTTAAAACATTTTAAATCTGTGGAATGTTATGCCATCGCAAAGTAAAAAGAGTTTAAGAACAGTCAGTGCTACACAACTGTGACTTGGCACTAGAAGACCTGCTGAGCAGGGGCATGGATAGGACACAGGACTATCCCTTTTTTGGGATGGGAGAGGACAGAGTAGCATGTAGCTCAGAGGCAGAGAAACCACCATGGGGGCTGTGGCTTGTCTCATTCTTCAGCCAGCAGGAGCCAGCCAGAGCTGCAGGTGGGAGGTCAAAAGTCTTGAAAAAAATAAATTGTTTGAAGTGAATAGGTAAAGGGGAGAAGTAAAAAGCAAGGAGTGAAACCAAGAATAATAATAAAAAATGAACCAAAAATTTGCACGTTTTACTGAACTGAG
The DNA here is from genome assembly GCF_001723915.1 of Gavialis gangeticus. Classification (NCBI taxonomy): domain Eukaryota; kingdom Metazoa; phylum Chordata; order Crocodylia; family Gavialidae; genus Gavialis; species Gavialis gangeticus. The sequence continues at coordinate 190,955,808 of NW_017729032.1, read as the reverse complement.
ACTGGGTTGGGCAGCAGGGGGTTTTAGTACGCCAGTGGAGAGCTAATACCAAGTGGAGAGCTAAGACCAAGTGAGCTCCCTGCATACATGCAACACCAGGGCAGAGCTGCGACCCACCAGGCTCGCTGTGCCCATGATCACTAGGGCAGAGCTGAGACCCAGCTAAGAATGATTTCCATTCTCAGGTCCAATCTCTTCATAGAGGTAGGTAGATGGATAGCTATTGTTGCTTGCATGGGGGTGCTACAGCAAGCAGCAAACTTGGTGAGCTGCACCTAGGTGCTCCAAGTAGTCAGGGTGTGCTGGGGTCACCCCTCTGGGGGTAGGAGTAAGTGTTGACTTAGGGCCAGCATCACCCCTATGGACTGTAGAGTTCAGGAGGGTTGAAAGTCTTCCCACAGAGAAAAGACACCAGGAAGACTGAGAAAGGTGCATCCTGGGATGCCGGAGGAATGAATATAGAGTGTTTTATCTCCCTGGAGCAGACTAAAAATACCCTGAAACAACCTGGATAAAACAGATCAAAGACCTCACCTGTGGCTTTACTTTGAATGATTTAGGTTAACACCCTTTAACAGGTGAACACCCCTGTTTTAAAGACCTTTACAATGATTTAAAGTTAGCCTGTAACACCAGCCTCTGGAAAGAGACAGACTTCATCAGCCAATGTCCCACTACTTAGGGCACCCAGATGAGATAAAGAAGACTAAGGGTGCAGACAGAAGTGCAGCACCTAGCTGTAACTCAGAATGCTTTCTGCAAAGCATTCTCAGTTACAATGTTACCCCAGACCAAACATACATTCACTGTTGGGTCCAGTAGGGAGGGGAATCTTGCTGCTGGCTCTAAGCCTGTGGCCAGATTCCCATAGCAACAGCCAGGCTCTCTCTGCCAGTGCTTGCTGTTTTCAGAATAGGAAGGGAAAACGCAGGGGAGGGAGCTCATTATTGGGACTCCCCAGCAAGTGTGAAGGGTGGGGTGGGTGAATTGGAGTACCAATACAGCTGCCCCACCCTTGGCGGGGGAGGGCTGAAGAAACCCCAGACTGAAATCCCTCCACTCCCTTTTCCCCCTCCCATTCTGAAAACAGTGGCAACTTGGAAGCTCTGTAGACACAAATTACAGAAGATGCTACGTTTTGAAATGTCTTTATCTGGTACTTCATGCAGTGCACTTTGCAGCCATGCACTTGTGTTTGGTCACAGCTATAAACTGCTTTCTGTGGCCAAATCAGACAAAAATTGTCAATTCTGTCTGCATCCTAAGGATATAAACATCCTAAGGCTATAAACTTTCCCTAGGAGAAAGTCTTTTGCCCCAGGATCCTACTGACATTCACACCCATTGTCCTGTTTCAAGTACCTGTGAAGCATGTCAGATAAATTTGTGCTAACCTTTTATTCTGGGATATTGCTTTATGCATCTGTAAATGAATTGTGGCTCCACTTATGGTTCATTCTAGGGACAAGCCGGTCAAGCCTGGCTACATATTGGCAGAAGTGCAGCAGTGCATGTTGGAAGCCACATATGTGTAAAGAACTGTGCTGCTTTCATCAGAGTCAAAACCCAGAACAATCAGGACTGTCTCAATGAGATATCTCTTTATAGTCTAAGATTTATGCCTCTTTCCTACCAGAGTCAGTGAAGGGATTTCAACCTCAGTTTCTCAAGTCCCAGATGGAATACCATGATTACCAGGCTATTGGCTATTCTGTGGCAGGTGTTTCACAATCTGTTCTTGGATTACTTCCATGCTATATAACTAATTAAGTACACATTGGGCCAAAGGCAGAAAGACAGTAGCCTAGTGGTAAGGGCATTCTTACCCATGTGGAAAATTGAGGTTTGAGTCCCTGCTCCAATTAAACTTAAGATCAGAAAATTCCATCTTTGTCAAATCTGCTACATGAACAAATACGAGAGTTTGGTTTTGAAAATGTTCTGATAAAATCTTTTATTTGGAATATTCTGAATTAGCTTTACTGCTCTCTTGATAGAACATCTCAGTGCAGCCATTGTTCTCTTTTGGGATGATACAGAATAGTGGTGCCCAATCTTTTGGCTCTGCAGGCCAGATGCGTGGTGCAAGGCTGGTCCATGAACCAAATCAAGTCCTGGGTCTGTCACCACCCACTTCCTGCCCTGTGCTCCAGGACTGGTTCACTGGGGCCCAGCACTGCCCACTCCCATCCCCCACATGCCAGGATTGGATCCCAGGGGCCAGGCACTGTCCCCACACCCTGCACATGTCAGCCCCAAAAATTGATTGGGTCCTGGGGGATGGCATCTTCTGCTCCTGCTCCCCACATGTTGAGACTGATCACGTGCCATGAGCACTGCCCCCTACTGCCTCCTGCACACAAGGATTGGGATCTGGGGGCTCAGAGCCACCCTAGCCTAGTTCTGCACACTCACATTGCGTGCCCCAATCCAATGCACAGGGACAAGGGCCACCACTCCCCCACTGCCAAATATCTAGATCCTTTGAGAGCCACCTGTGTCAAATGACATGGCATCACAGGCTAGATTTGTCTCACAGGCCAGAGGTTGAGCACCCCTGCTATAGAAAACTCTTCTTTCCCCCAGAAAGAGTCTGTGCATGAGGACAGATCCTGAAATCAAACTCTTCCTTTATAAAATTACTCATGTTGAAGTACTGGGCAGTGATATGGGGTAAAATGAGAAACAGATTTAGATATATTATCAGAAAAGGAGAAGGCAGATAGATACGTCGTGTACAATATATTCATTGCAGATAATTTTGAGAAGAAATAACTTTTTTCTACTTTTGCAAACAGTTTAAAATGAAACAGTAATGCTTCACACTACAAAGCAATACCCTTGGTATAGAAAAAAATACTTCAATTGGATATTACAACATCTACTCTAAACTTCCTACCAACCTAGTAATATTTTACCATTATTGTTCTCAATGCCAGTCACACAAAATGTGTATGCATTATATATTTATAAGGAGAATAGCATGACCTCCCTTGAAATATTTATATATATTTATGCGAGTTTGTTCCAAATATATTACTTAGGAATGACAGAATGGAAGGAAGTCATGAATGGTTAAAGCTGTCAACCTAAATGAGTATAAAATAAAATCTCAATGTTCTTAAATTTGCCCAGAACTACAGATGGTATGACATTGACCAGATGTTAGTATGGACAGTTGCTTCTCATTTTAATCTTTTGGTGAAAAAAATAAAGACTTCCTTGGGTACTATAAAAATTTAATTGAACTAGAATTCAACCATAGCTTTATCTCTTAAACAGTGTCTCCTGCTCTTTATGGCTGAAAGATAGACTTTTTGTAGAGGCTTTGACCTTTTACATTTTAACCTACTGCTGCTGCAGTAACCTCTTTTAATTAGGAATTTTTATCCTAAGTTAGGTAACCTCTTGTCAAACCTCAGTTGTCTAAATCAAAACTACTCCAGGTATTGAATTATATTTACACTATTCTAACGACCTCTGAAATAATTAATTTAAAATTACAATTTTTTTTATAGTAATAAACAATATGAACTAATGTATCAAGGGTACCCGGATCTGTGAAGCATAGCATGCAAATCCAATGCTGTTTATCTGAAATGTATTATTTTCCTTTCCGTTTATCATTTTTATGGATGTATATATCACTTTTTGTTGGTCTGTAAACACCAAAAGGGCAACAGATCAGAGGTGGTAAATGTCATTTCTTTACCCCAGATTGGCACCCAGCCTACTGCCCTCTATTAGTTAAATTTCTGATAAAAACATAAATAAAAGTATATTTTATTCTAAAATGTTGGCACGTGTGGCATATATATAGGGTAGCCTTAAATCTTAAAAATTAGTAATTTCACAGTTTCAAAGACTTGTTTCCCACATAGCTCCCCAATTCTCAGGAATTAAACTCAACAATGTTTGTTGGAGTTATTTTCTTGAAATCTAATGTTGTATGCTGCTTCCCTTGTTTTTATATAGAGAACTAAATTATCAACACACTGGACACAGTCCAGAATAATACCGCACTTTGAGCCCAACTGTAACAATACATAAATGTGCTACCAATACTGCTACACCCTAAAATTGTATTTTGAACTCATCTTATACTATTTCTTCAAAGTAATTTAACACATTTGTAAAAGTCTGAGTGGCGTAGCATGCTTTTCAGTAGCATGCTGTGCGTCTGTTGAACTGAGCAAAGAACTAGGAACTAGAAACTCATCATTGCTGAGCATACTTTAGTGTCTCAAGACAGCTGACAGACTATGCGGTCTTAACTTCCCCATGTTTCTCTCCCCATTCACCTAGAAGGGTTAACAACACTTCTTAGTTCCCTAACAGAATGCTGCTAGGGTTATTTATTAATCTTGACCATGATAGGAATCCTGAATAAGTGGGCTTTCAGTAAAGATTCTGCAGTAAGATGGGGACATAGGGAGGAATGTATATATATCAGACTAAAATGTGTGCTTCGAAAACATTAGGCAGAAATAAAACCATAAAAAGCAAATGAAAAAAAAAAGTCTTGACAGAGATATAGGGATGCTAAATTAAGTTGTGGTCCATTATTGGGAGACATTTTTTCTAAAAAATAAAAAAGTAATTACACTTACTTCCACCCATCTGTAACAAAAAAACTGTTTTTGCCTTGAAAATATGCAAAATATAATCTATGTTGTGAAAACCATATTTATTTTCACAAAAGGGGGTATTAACAACTTCCTTTGTGGTTTCCTCAAGGATCCTTACATGCATCTTTGCTTCCCTTCCCTGCCTGATTCCTACCAACAACAGTGTTTGATCTAACTCCATAGCAAGTAGCCCACTGGAAAACAGATACACACCATTACATACACATAAAAACAATGAAAATATTTCTCAAATTTGCCTCAGCTTTTCAGAAGGAAACCAAATGAATATGCATTAGTACCTGCAAATTTAGAGTGCAAACAAGTGTTTGTGGGACCCAGTTTAGGTTAAAATAAGCCCAAACCAAAGAGGCACATGAAGGCACTCCCCATTCACTGGGAACAATAAGAGGCAATGGCAAAGGCAATGGATGCAGGTGTTGCCGTGGATGTAGTCTTTCTAGACTTCAGCAAGGCCTTTGACACTGTCTCCCACCCCATCCTCATTAAAAAA
>NW_017729032.1:190948817-190949911 GCF_001723915.1 Gavialis gangeticus | reverse complement strand
GTCCAGTCTTTTCTCCCGCCCAGGCGGGGGGTCGGACTTGAAGATCTACAAGGTCCCTTCTGACCCTACTTTTATGATTCTATGATTCTATGAGAGGGAGCCTGAGGAGTAACTCAGTGGTGGGGAAGAGGCTGGTGGAATGAAGGACTGGCAGGTCTGTGGGGGGCAGAGGGTGCTGGTGGGTCTTCAGTGGGCTTAGGGGGCTAAAGTAGTCCAGTCAGGATCAGGGTACGGGGTAAGAATGATGCAACCTAGATGCTGTGGTAAGTGGCTGGGCTTGCCCAGCCCCGGGGCTGTATTGTGGACAGATTTAGGTGTTCACCAGGTTAACCCAGGCTGATCTAAAGTTAATTTACCTCTCAAGTGAACTAACTTTAGATCAGGTGTGCCATTTTTAGGGCCCTGCAACGCTTACACGTCCAGCCATGTAGGTCCATCTAACCTTGGTTACGGCAATCAAAATGTAATGTTTATACATACCCTTAGAGGTCTGTAATTTCTTTCCACTTTACAAAAAAAAAGCTAGGAATTGGAAGCTCAAAATAAACTTTCTCTAGACTCCTAAATATATTAAAAATATCAAAACAAAAAACAAAATATATATCAAATCACATAAAAGGAACACATTTTGTCTACAAAACAGAGCTGTGAATTATTTTATTGCATAGATGCATTTCATGAATAAAATGCCAGAAGGCAGCATACAATTTGTTGGCTGATGCATAAGAACAATGTTTAATGTTAGAGGGGAGAATGGAAAGGAAAAATACAAAAGCAAAATGCAAAACCGAACTGAACACATTTCCTGGTAGGTTAACACAATCTAATTTTATTGGTCTATGTTTCTTCAGTACAGCTTAAATAGTGGGTATTTACAAGTGAATTAGGATGACCATTCAATAACTACTGAGCACTTCTCAGGATCAAGTGGAATTCTCCTTGTTTAGAATCCACTCCAGAAGAAATTTGCATAGTGAACATTGACATAAATCAGAGGAAGATCACCCCTTTTCTGCTAGCATCTCTGCCTTCCAATAGCTGTTTTGGGTCAAATCCAAAATGAAATTGCAAACTGCTTTGCTACAATCATCTGT
>NW_017729032.1:190938528-190943817 GCF_001723915.1 Gavialis gangeticus | reverse complement strand
GGAGTCATTATTGACTCCAAGATGAACATGGGCCAACAATGCAAGGTCATGGTTGGCAGGGCTAACCGGACCTTGTCGTGCATCCACAAATTGCAAACTGCTTTGCTACAATCATCTGTTTTGCATCAGTACTCCCAACCAGTTTCTAAAATGGGTTAAGTATTCATATCATTGCAAGAAAATTTTAGAACTGACTGCAAGAGCATTTATCATTCAAATGCATGACTTTGTCATAATTTACTATCATAGCTATTCTTAAGAAACAGATAAAAGGATACATCTAAAAAGTAATGAGTGGAGATGTGTATTTTACAAAAAAGACCATAACAACAAGAATTATTCTGAGTGTCAGCAGATTTCAGCATTCTAATCTAAAGCATGACCTTCTCTTTTTATGCTAAGCTGCTTTTTATGTGTTTTGTGCACATAACATTGATATCACTTTTTTCTTCCATTTTTCAAAAGGGACACACTGGTAAGGTTTTTAAATTTAATCTACAAGAGGCTCATCAGCTGCAATTTACTTTGAATTTAAAAACAATACACACACTCCAGTGGGCAGATCCTATCATTGCTACTTTTTTTTCCTATCCACTTTTTAAATGATACTTGATGACCAAGTACATTTAAGCAAAAAAACAAACAAAACAGATTTAACAGAAGTCCAGTACTTTTCTTTGGGTTCCGTCCATCTTCCTCATCACCAGCCAATTTATTATTCCACATAAAAATGACAGTGCAATATTCAAATAAATAAATATCCTTCAACAGCTATTTCTGACCAAAGGTCACTTGTTCTTTTATATCTTCTAGGCCATTTGCCAACAGATGCCAATCAGTAAAACTACTGCTAACTATCCCCTAGGGAAAACTGGGACTGCAGGAACATGGAATCATTCTAAATAGCTACTAGGAACTCAATGACTGATCTATGTAAAAAGTATCTATTAATGTCCTTTTGGCTTCAGATTTTCTTTTGTCTCTTTTACTGTCATTAGTCACTTTTTCACATGGAGTCCACACTATAAAACAGTGACCCTTTGGTACACTACAGACAGCCTTTTCACATACTGTGATATTCACTATCTCTGAGGCTCTGCAAAAAGTATCAGTATGGATCCTAGCAACAATAAAAGGTCATATAACTATTTTTAAAATGCCAACCATCCTGCTCATAAATGCTCACAGAACCAGTAACAGTTACTTCTTTCAGAGTGTGCTCAGAATAAACAAGAAGTCACAAAGGACCAATGCTTATGACAACCATTTTAGGCAGCTAATAGAAAAGTTATATCTTACTGCCTTAGTTTTCTTGAAGAGCATGGCTTCTTCCTCATTAATTATGTTTCTTGATAATTTTAGAAGCATCTTTTTTTCCCCTTTATACTGATACATGGGTCTCAACAAAATAGGACAATATCAATGAATCACTAATGTTATAGTTTGTATATCCCAGATCATCATAGCACAAACATTTGGCCAAAACCATTAGCTTGTTTAAAACCTACTAAAAGACAGCATGTATGTGCAAGTCTACTGAACAACTCTATTCTTAAGTTAAAGGGGTTTTATTTCTTTGTTTTACTAATAAAGCGTGTAGCCTGTACTATGTTATGCAGCTGAAGTACCTTCCCTCCCCCACCCCCATCCTAAATGGGTCCTTCCTCCTTCTATAATAGCCATATCATTTTCATATCCACTTTGGTAAACTGGCATACAGGAAATCACACTCAGAAACACACACAATGTGCTGAATATGCCTAATATTACCTCCTAATACATTCCAGTACTGTTAAACAGAGAAAAAAGCATTCCATACCTCTCCTTCCCCAGTAATGATCAGATATATTTTCCCACTTAGAAACAATGCAGGGAGTAAAACCATGCATTATCATTAGTATTAGGGGAAAGAGGCCAAACATAGAATTGATGAGTGGCAAAATACCTTTGCCCTATAGGAAACAAAAATGTTTAAGAAAAATGGCAAGAACCATAAGCTGTTCTTTCTGCATACAAGGGAAGCACTATATTCTGCATTTTGGAGCTTTGGTGCAAAATGCTTAGGAAAAAAGAGAGAAGGAGTCACTAAGACCAAGAGTACGCCACCCCTGGCCCATGGGCCAGATCTAGCTTGTGGAGCCATGGTGTATAGCCTGCAGGGCTCCCCACAGCCTGGAAGATTTGGCAGCAGGGGAGCTGTGACAATTAATACTGCAACTCTTCCCCCACTGATAAATTCCCACACCCCACTTGGTCAGATCAGGGCTGGACCGTATCCTTTCCCTCCACCCTTTCCCTGCTCCCTCCCTGTAGGGCTGGTTTGGAGCCAGATTCACACCAGGCCACACCCCTCCTCCATGCAGAGCCGGGTTGGGGCCAGGCCATGGCCTTTCCCTACCGCATGGCTGGATCAGAGCTAGGCTATGCCACTCCCCCCTGTGCAGCTGGATTGGGGCTACAGTATTCTTCATGCTCCCATCTCCCTTCTGCATGGTCAGATTGGGCCCCACTGCCCCTGGTCTGCATGCACCAGATCAGGCCCACTGGTTGGATGTGTCCCATGGGACAAAAAGTTTGAGCACCACTGACTAAGGCCATGAAATCGTGTCAACATGTCCTCAATCCCAACCAAAAGTGTGCAGAATTGCTGTTTACAAGGGAAGACTTAAAATGTGTGTGTGAGTGGACCAGCATAATGGGAACCACCTCCAAAGGCAGCTGTGGTGCATCCTACTACACTTGTTTTCCTGCTTCAGCTCACTTAATATGGCCTTGTCCCCTTGCTTACCACACCTTGATGTAAGAGTTGATATATTTAGGAGGTCTTTCAAAGGATTGGAATTTGCCTTTTGGTGCCTTGTTCTCCCCTGCTCATCATTAGGCTACCAGTCTGCCCACTCCTGATGCCTCCTTTCTCCTCTCTCTTTCCAGTCCCCTGACCTGGATCTCTGGAAACAGGGCCCAAGTGTTGCTAATTAATTTAATCAGCAGCCTAGTGCCCTGCTGCCTACAGTTTTTAAGTTAGGCCTCATAGTCCTTTAACTGTGTTCCTTGTCTGTGCTAAGCTGCACCTGTTTTGCTGGCTATTTTGCTAGCAAGCAACAGGGAATCTATTGCCTGCCATCTCCTTCTGCACCAAAGTAATAAGTTAGGAGTATCCTGTTACAACCATACTGGAACATTTTCAGCTAAATGAAACAATCAGATGCATTGTTTGTTTATTTCTCAAAGCCTAAATATTTTAATCAAGAAAGAGAAACCCACTCTGATCTTGGAATAAAAAATTCCATTCCCTGTCTGAGACGGATGTAAATCTGTATTCCACATGCTAGACCAATTGGGGACTACCTTTCTGTACACAAGTTAGCCCTGAACCTTTCTCAAGCACCAGTCCAATCCCTGCCCCCTTCCCAATATGTTGCTCTAGTTTTAGCTGCTTGTTCTTTGATCCTGTTGCTCTGCTTTTTGCTTCTTGCCCTATTTGCTGTGGTCCTTCCTGTCCTCTCCCTGATCTGCCACATGCCACCCACAGAGGTTAGCTATGCCACTTGTGGCATACATACTACAAGTTGGCCATCCCTGTCATAGACCACTGTCACAAGCACAACCAAAGCCATGTACTCAGATCTCAACTTGAAATAAGAACATGTTGATACAATTCTATTCTTGTAAAAAACATTTGAAATATCCCAATGATAACTAAAAATGTGTTCAGCCACCTCTAGGATGTTTTTGTACTGGGTAATAAAGATTCTATACTCTTTTTGTTGTGTCAAGTTAGATGCATATATGTGATTATCAAGAGAATTATGACAAAGTATGCATGCTTATACTTAGCTAAGTGGACAATACACAACTATATTCTTTATGATTCCCACCCTTACTGTGGTGGGAAGTGGAAAATGTGTTCTTTATATGTAGATTTTTAAAATAGATGGAAAAAGAATAAATCTGAAAGCCTGTTAGAGAATAATCTTTAAACCCCAAAAATATTTCAGTACATTATTAACACAATTTTTAAAGTAGCAGAACATGAAAGACTGGCTGTTTACTAAATATATGAAGTGAATATTTTTGAAGCAAATGTGATAAAGGGAAAAGGCAAGTATATTAGATGATACACTACAGTCAAGAAAAGGAAAAGGAAAGTGGGACAGAGGTGGGATGTACATATATATAATGATATTGTATTCATGGTTTGAATGGCATATATTTAGACTGACATTTAAAGTTATTTCTCACTGTGAAGCCTGTGCGTTGTAGGCAACTGTTATTTTGGATCCTGGCCATCTAGGGTGATTTAATGTAATCTTTCACCATGAAGTAACTTCCAGTCAAGATTTTCTTGGTGGAGAAAATGGCAGAGTGAAAGGCAAATGCAATAGACAATGCCCCTCCATACACACATACACTGAAAAAATCATTGTCAACATGAATGGATTGAGAAAGTCACACACTTCCTTCACGAGAAGATGTCAGTGTGGCAAAATTAATCTGTTACTTAACTTCATGATTTCTATATCAAGAAGACAAATATATAATCAGAGATGTGTTCAGACCTGGCTAAGTTATCCATCCAGTATATAAGTATCTTAATTATTCTAACTTAAAAAGCATTATTTGCCCAAGAGTTACCTATCAATTAGTCATAGATGGAAATCAGACAGATTTCTTAAATACACCATACATAATAAATGCCAAACAAAACATATGCCTGATTAGGCATTACTAAATTTGTGGTGAGTAATGGGACCAAATTATGTCATGCACATGGATTTATTCCCCAACTTGAACTCTATATTAGGTTGTCAGCACAATTTAAAGTTGCCTTCGGGTTGTTTTATGTGATGATTAGCATGACCCTTAAGTCCTATCAATTTTTAATGAAAAAGCCAACCTTTCATAACAATACAATACAACACTATAGCCAGGGACCAATAAAAATAATCAGCACAAACTCTTACAGGTTACCTGCTTTAGGGGTGTGGACAGATCTGAAAAACAAACAACACTTTACTGGAAGAGGCAGTGCGTTAGTTTGACCCCGCTCTGCAGCATCTCTATAGATTGGGTGCTTCAGCAGGGTTTTTTGATGCTTTTATCTAATAGCTGATTCAATCAGCTATTAGATAAAAATGCCAAAAAGCCCCGCTGAAGGGTCTGATCTACACAGGTGTTGTGCAAACTGGGTTCAAGTAACACAATGCTTCTTCCAGACATGCACTCTGCTTTAAAGTAGTGCCAGATTTCTGCCCCCCCAAAAAACCATGACCCAAACCCCCCCCCAAA
>NW_017729032.1:190928559-190933528 GCF_001723915.1 Gavialis gangeticus | reverse complement strand
CCCCATAAGCAGCATAATATTTCTCACAAATCCGCATAAGAGGAAAAGAGCAACAAGTTACTGTCAATATCTTGTCTAATATATGACTTAACTAAATAGCATGCTGTGAATACTGGATCCAACATGGTATTCATAAACATCATTAACTTTGCATAAGGCAGTATGAATGGGAAGACAAATGTGATCACACACATGCAAAATGAACTGGGGCATAATGGGCATCATCATGGGCCCACTGACTTTCCAGAGACTTTTGACATTGGCTGCAGTATGAACAAGTCTTCTTTTAGCATGTGTGGTGTTACAGAAACCTATCGACGGTAAATTCATGAACACTGTACATTACCATCAAATACAAAGAGAAGAAAGGAGGGATTTGACACTGCTTGTGCAAGAAAAGAGTTTGGCCTAACTAATGCACAAAACTGAAATTGACTGAGTTGAATGGAACAGTAGTTCTGGGCTGCTGCTAAGCTTCAGTACTCATGGCATTGTACCACACCCCTAAGAAACTTTGGCAGCCAACATGGCATATACACTTGCATGTAAAAGACAGGGGTAATGAACTGTTGGATGTGCATAAATCATCCTAGTCCAACATTTTTTTCTTTCTGCAAAATAGTTTGCAAATCCATCTTGATTTCTGCAAATACATTACTTACTGACAATATAGATGAAGAATTTTCAGACTATGGATTTTACTGTTAACTGTTCATTATTCATTAGTTTTAACATGCCATTTGTTCCTGGAGTCATATGGCAAATCCTGGCCTAGTGAAATCAGGGCTGTGTTTCACAGATGGCACTGGTTCTCCTCTACTTGGATGCTGAACTTTTGAAAGCAGAACAAACATGGCTGTTTTGTTTCTGCAGGAACATCTTTAATTACATGAGAACAATCAGAGGACCCCAAATTGTGCAAATGTTTCCAGATAGCAAGCATGAACTTCAATAAACTGAACAACTGATCAGAATTCAAAAACATATATATTTACAAATCATATTCTTCCAGCATCCAGCTATTTCTAGAACTGTAGAACACATCTCACACTTCCGAGCTGAGTTTAGTTCATTTAAAATAATGCTTTGGAATAGAAAAAAAAATCCTCTGGGGGAAAAAAAAAGATTTCTATATTTCTTTCTGCATGACTGTTTTTTCTTGCAATTTTTCAAATGACTCATCCCTATTGCTCCTCCTCCTTTCATAAAATGATCAAAGAACTAGAGAAACTATAAGGTTTTAAGAAGTCAAATCTTTTGCAATTGTAATGCAACAAACATGCTTTTAAACTCTTCTCTCTGAGATGATGCAGCTGCTTGCAGATCTGCTGATACATATATCATCTTTGGTCAAACTCTGCTCCCAGATACAGTGTCATAAATCCACAATAAAATGACAACTAATAAACAGAGCTAGTTCAGGTTCATGATGCTCAAAATAGACGCAGAATGTAGCCCCACAAAGGGACTCCCCTTCCATTAGCTCTGCCGCAGCAATCTGTTGATAAATAGAGAACTGTAAAAGAACCCTCATTGCTATAGTTACAGCACACACAAAATAAACAGCATGTTCACTATGAATGAACTGGAAGCCCTACACCTTCAAAGGTTGCTTTGATGATTTCTAATTAGTAATGATCTGGTTAAAACTACCACTGCAGTAGGATCAGTGTATACATTTTTCCCTGTGTTTTTCCCTATGCAGTGCATCCTTTTCATGTTCCCTTTGTTTATTCAACATGCTTGAATAAACCACCAGATGGCATTGCAGGGTTCAATTACTTTATTTAACATGCTTTATAAGGAAAAAAACAAAAAACCCTGATATGACCCTTGTATCAGTATGAGGTACTTTTTTCTACTCTACTTCCTGTTTACTAGTTGAAGTTCCCTACTAGCTGCAAATCCCAATTCAGCAGAAGTAAGTCATTGTGCCCCAACCAGCATAAGAAACCAGAATTTAATGAACTACAATTGCTTGTACAATATACATGTAAAGAATATTAACAGCTATATTTAAATCGCTTTTTTTTGGCTTAGTTTAATTTGAATTCCACAGTGAGAAACCTTCAGAAAAGCCCTGAGAACCAAAATACTTAAGAACATCCTTCAATAAAGTTGAACAAATATAAATAAAAAAAGCTAACGTCACCAGCTAATGGAGCCACCATAAGTTTCCTGTTTCTTTTAAAATGAGATATTTTGCTCTTACTCTTACTTTAAAAAACAGGCAAAATTTGCTACTTTGTATTTAAAATCCTTGCATAGGCAGCTTCAAAAACAAACCCAAACCATTGCTTGATGCACTATTTCTGATTTTTTTAGTTGAAAAACTAGGACTTACTTTTAAATATAATGCAGTTCAGTTTTATACTCAGTGTCATGCAGCAGTGCTTCCAACAGTGTTTCTCAGACTTTTAAATATTTATTTTCTCACCCCCACCTAGTTACAATCATTCCATGTTTCATATATATTAAGATATGATAGCTTTAAAGATTTATCCATCATCTCTTGACCTTTGCATCCTCTGTCCTGGGTTGGGAAATGCTGATTGCCTAGAAAACATATGCATCTTCATAGTATACTTCCTTTCTTTCCTTACAGGAATCAATGAGCAGTAAAATAGTTAATGTTCCCATTTAACATATCATAATTAATATCTGAGTTAGCATCCATGAAAAATTTCACCACTCAAAGCTATTCTTTTAGGCTCTCTGAAACTTCAGGCAGATGTCAACGTGTAACTAACTGACGTGTGTAACTCCTACAATAAAGATCATGTTTTCATGACAAAGGATTAAAAAACTTATGGCAAAAGTCTCCCATTGCCTGGGTTGAGAAGACATTGAAACTTGTGGGATGTGTGCATAAATCCTCAAATGACATCAAAAAAGAAACAAGTGTAGATACTCTATTTTACATTTACCAGATCTAAGAATAAATTAGTTTTTTAATTAGTAGAATCACTATTGGAACCACTCAGCCAGCCATTCTTGAATGTGATATACAGAATTATTAGGTACTCAAAATCAATTTTATATGAAAAACAGTAATTTGAAACCAGTCAATTGCATTTAAAATGACATTTTAAACATTTACTGAATAAATCAAACACATTCTGTCAATATAATAGGATCACATGTAGAACAGTAAATGTCAAACATAATAGGTAAATTAGCACAAGTATGAACATACTAACTTAAGCATGTTTTCCTGCCCTAGTAATAATATGCAATTAATGCTTTTTATTCCCCCAAAATGGTGTTTAGCAGAAAACCTCACACTGTGATTGAATAGATTCTGTTTAGCAAAGTACCTATTAGGACATTTCTAAAATTAGCTAGATGGTCGCACCCGGAAAGTGGTGGTGGACAAGTTGTTTTTGACCTGGAGGGATGTGGGCAGTGGAGCCCCCAGGACTCAGTCCTGGGGACTGTACTGTTCAATATCTTCATCAGTGATCTGGATGTGGGTGTGGAATGCATTCTGTTCAAATTCACTGACAACACCAAGCTGTGGAGTGAGGTGGGCACGCTGGAGGGAAGGGACAGAATCCAGCTAGATCCAGACAGATTACAGAGGTGGGCAAATGAGAATAGGACGGAATTCAACACAGATAAGGTACTGCATCTAGGGAGAAAGAAGAAGCAACACACCTATAGGCTGGGAAATACCCTTCTTGTCAACACGGTGGCAGAAAGGGATCTTGGAGTCATTGTTGGCTCCAGGATGAACATGAGCTGCCAATGCAAGGAAGCGGTCACCTTGTCGTGCACCTTGTCGTGCATCTACAAATGCATCACAAGCAGGTCCAGGGAGGTGATCCTTCCCCTCTATGCGGCATTGGTCAGGCCACAGTTGAAGTACTGTGTCCAGTTCTGAGCGCTGCACTTCAAGAAGAATGTGGCTAGCATTGAAAGGGTCCAGAGGAGGACCACCATGGTCAAAGGGCAGTGGGGCAGGCCCTACAAAGAGAGGCTAAAAGGCCTGAACCTATTCAGCCTCCACAAGAAAAGGCTGAGTGGGGATCTGGTGGCCATTTACAAACTCACCAGGAGGACCCAACAAGAATTGGGGGAGGCTGTGTTCCCCCGGGCACCGCCTGGGGTTACTAGGAATAACAGCCACAAATTGTTAGAGAGAAGATTCAGGCTGGACATGAGGAGACATTATTTTACAGTTAGGGCTGCCAGGCTCTGGACTGGGCTCCCAGTGAGGTGGTACTTTCTTCTACCTTGGGGGTCTTCAAGAGGAGGCTAGACAGATATTTGGCTGGGGTGATATGACTCTGGTACCTTTCCTGCCCAGGGCAGGGGGGGTCAGACCTGATGTTCCATTTAGGTCCCTTCCAACCCTACCCCAACTATGATACTATGAAAATTCCTGTTTCCTTAAATGATAGTACATGGATCCTCCTCATAATCTAATACATAGTAAGCATGTAGAAGTATGCAATCCAAACCAAATCAGTACATGGGGTAGATTCCTTTGTTGCCTGTACCTAGTTATGCTACTAAATTCTTCTATTTATTTTAAATATAGTTTAATGGGGGGAGGCACACAAGGGGAATATAAACAAAAGTTCCCTAAGAGGAGAAGGAGACATGGTTCAGGTGCTGTTCTTAAAGAAACAACAAGTCAAACATAGTCAATATATGATAGTTGTATAATATAGTTATATATCCTTTTTTCATCCCCTTACATGCTAGTGGCCTCTTCCTATAGGCCCATCCATGTACAGAACCCACAATAAAATTTCCACTGAATTGTTCCGTAACCTAGCAACAATCTAAAACTACCTGAAAGTGAAATGCACTAAAATAAAGCTACACACTGTAAGCCACTTGGCACTCCATATTTTGAGTGTCTATGTAACAGGACAGAACAGAGGAGGAAGGGGGGAGGATCCTTTGTTGAAAGCAAAAAGTAAAACTTTTTTTTTTTTTTTTTTTTTTTTTTTTTTTTTTT
>NW_017729032.1:190921413-190928518 GCF_001723915.1 Gavialis gangeticus | reverse complement strand
TTTTTCCTTTTTTTTTTTTTTTTTTTTTTCTTTTTTTTTTTTTTTTTTTTTTTTTTTTTTTTTTTTTTTTTTTTTTTTTTAGTTATTTCAATGTAGTCCCATTGATATTGGTAGCATTTGCTACCTATGGGTGCCTATACATGAGCACTGAGGTTGCTCTAATGCGCTTGAATTCCAGCACATTGGAGCAGACTTGATTAATCGAATCTGCTGGAGCGTAGCAATTGCTATGCACTAGCACACTCCTGCATATCATGTATCAGTGCCCCCATGCTTAAAAATGGTAATGGGGCACTTGAACTAAACCTTGTTGAATGAACTTTATAGTTCAAGCCCCCTCCCCACTGCCATTTTTAAGTGTGGGGACACTGATAAAAAAAGACATAGAAGCACTTCAATTAGAGTGTCTCTGAGAGCCACCCCTCACCCCCAGAGCACATGTAAAAGTGATGTATAATTTGTAGTCTGGCAGAACTGACTTAGCACAAACCAGGAGGTAGTCAGATTTCCAAAAACAAAAAACCCACTTGCCAATCTTGCTGCATTCTTAAGTGACAACATAACTGAAGAAACATGTACAATAAATTACCTTCTGCATTTCAAAACAGACTAGAATGTATTCATACATTTCAATCTGAATATTTAAAATTTTTAAAACAAACATTTTTAATATTAAAAAGAAAAGCCTTGCAACAATTTTGTATGCAGTAACTTTTCAGACATAAAAGATAAACTTGAAAACATTGTGTAGAAGGATTTGGATCTAGTGGAACAGCAGAAAAATACAAGTGAATACTAAAGATGTATATAATATCTTTCCCACCCACTCTTTAATTCTGATGACCAACAGACAAGAGATACTGCTAAGATGTTAGTATTTATGATTTCACCAATTATAACGTCAGGGTTTTGAGAATAATGGTAACTTTAAATTATTAGGTAACAAACCTAGAGAACCAAAATATTACTTCTTATTAGGGACTTACCTAATTTGCAGGGGCTTCCCCCCTATTTCATGATCCAAGATGGCACTGGTCACCATTTTCACAGAGGAACGTGGCAAGCCTCTCCACTCCTCTGATGGGCTGAGGGGCAGGACTTCTACGGCCCCTTAGCCAATCAGAGGGAGTGGAGGGGGGGGAATGCCACAAAAATTTCCCTCCCCTTCATCTCCCCCATGCTTCAGGACACCAAGGCTTCCCACCTCTGCTTGTTTCCCCTGCTTGCTAGCAATTTTCCAGCTTTTTTGGGATCCCCTGTGCTTTTTTGTGTGGACCACACTTTTTCATGGGGACCTACCAAATTCATGGTTTCTGCAAAAATCACAGTCACAAATGTGGTAGGTCTCTACTTATTATTCTGTTTCAGCTGTTAACACAAAAGAGCCAAAGCTGACACGAGGAGAAAAATCAATCTACAAGTTTTGTTTTTAGCATATAAGTGTACATCCTGAATTATTATTAAAGCAATACATTATTCCCATAAGAAAATGTGACTTTGTTATTCTCAAACCTATAATAACCAACAGAAATACTATGTTTAGCCCTCCTCAGGTTAGAATTTTGTTCATAATGCGCCAGCACTTTAAAAAAATAGCACAGCACATCACATTTCAAAGTAACAATTACAGCACTGATTTCCTTTTCATTCCAAATTTCCTTCAACTATCCTGTTCTTTGGTTTCTGTTCTCTTTTCCCCCAGTTTCTGCTTTTTACGCAAGAAAAAACTGGAAGCATAACATTCCTCAGTTTTGAAAAATCTAAAATGCATTTATTAGTAAGAGCAACAGTATCCAAAAAACTGGTCTTCAGTGTTTTCCCAGACAAAATTCTCACTGAAGTCAGTGAGAGGTCTTGGAAAGTGGTGTATTGCAAAAATATGCCTTAAAAGGCTGAGCATTCCACACATGGAGTATGGGTAAAGTACTGTGAAACTCTTATTGTTAACATAGCCACTTAGAACCAGCCAGAATAAAGTAGATTCCTTGCAAGAGCCTTTAAAATTCTATTTCAACTCCCTGGAGCTTATATGGACTTACATGGTTAGGTCTGTGAAAAACGTTTAACTCAAGATGCAGATGGGAACTCCTCCTCCTTGTGGCTTTTCATGACTTAGTGTCTTACAGAAATATATGAGCTAGCATTTTTCAGAAACGTGAGCCAAATGGAACAGGATCCCTCTTAGATACCTAAGCATACAGACATTCACTGAACATAGTCTATAATCACACGGCTGGCTTTAAGCCACTTGATTGTCAACCAGGAAAGGAACGTACAGCCATTTGTCAGTGCTAAGCAACTCAGGCTGTGAAGAGGGATAGGCGGGATTGGGGGGGTGGGGGTCAGCCAGAGGGGGTTATCTATCTGTGGAGCGGGTGGAGGGGAGGAAATCAGGGAGCTAACAATAGCCTACTCAGAGAATGGGGTAAAGGTAGGGGTAGAAAGAACACAGCTCCAGGGATGAGGCAAGTGTCTTAGCTTTCCCAACCCCAGGGCTATACTCCAAATGCATGCAGGAATTCAATAGGTCAGGTTAACCTGGTTTCAATCTAAATTAGTGCATCTCAGGTGAAGTAATTTAGATTGGGTTCACTATTTTTGGCCCTATTAAATCCCCTGGACATCTACAAAGATGGGCATTTACATTGACCTAACCCTAGTTATGTCAATCTAAATGTAACAGCTGTACATACCCTTAGGGACCTAATAGGTGAAATGGATCCTACCCCAGATGATGACAGACCCACACAGTAAGAGTAAATGAACTCTGAATCAAGATTTCAGGATTGGCCCAATAATATCTTGGGATTACTCAGCATTTTTGTTATGAGGAACTGAAAGTACTTCACAATTTCCGAACTCGCACAGTACATGAAGCAGGAATGGATTTATATTTCATTTGTCAGCTGGAAAAATAACTAAATACATTTGCTTATGGTCACAGAGAAAATTGGGACTCCTGCTATACAATCCGATAGCTAATCAGTAGCTGAAATTGCTTTCCACTTGGTTTTTAGCTTAGCTCTTTCTCCATCTCCTCATAGTTCCCCAGGACTACAGGTGTAATCCCAGGGTTTTGTCCACGGCAGGTGTCAATCTATAGTTTTATTTTTTATTGTATCAGTATGTCATTGTGTCATGTTTCACTAGACTAAGGGATATTTTCTTATTTTGGAAAGACAACATATATCTGAAAATTAAACATTTTGTTATCTTGTACTGAAGAGTCAGGGGGAAAAGAGAAATAGACAAAAACAAACTGATGAGACCCAAGACCATGACAGTAATAGATATATACAGCTCAGCACTGAGCATAGTTCAAGTGTGTGCGTGCAAAAGTTAACTTTATGCCCAACAGTAACTGAACTCGCTTAAAATGATTGTGGCTAAAGTATTTGTATAGACATGGGAGCTAATAATAAAAGCTCCAAATTCAAAAGCTTCCAAAATATATAATGGTCTAGGACAATACTGGAGGAAAATGTTGATGTTGCGTGATCAGGATACATTTGTAACATAACATTAACTCAATCATTTTGCACATATTTAGTGCATCTTTTATTTTTCTTATAAACACACTGGATTTTTTTTATTGCTGTCTTCAGCATCATAAAAGATATGCTAAAACAATGAAGTGAACTATTGGGAGCAACCCTAAATTTGTATCATCTTGGCTTCAGGATTGTAACACTACTAATTATTTGCAATTTCTGATCAGCTGAATGAACTAAGATTTCATGTCCTTCATGGTATATCACTACCAATAATCTATCTGAAGCTTAATGATTTACATCCATTCTCTGACTTAAATTGTTGCTCAAAAAATGAAAAGTTCTGTGGCCCATTTCTTCTTCTATTTTTTCCCCCCAAACACCAAGTGATTTCAATTGAAGATACAAGTTCCTAAAGGAGGATAGTAAAATCATGAAAACTGCCTTAAACATACACTCCAAAACTAAAACAACAACGCTCTCCACAACAAACTCAAATGAACAAAACCTCTCCAATTATTCATTGAAAGAGCGAATGTGATTTTAGTTAATATGCTACGAGTTTGGTACAATACAGTAAGACAACAGCTCTCACAGTTATGGGCTTATCATGTATTCATTTTGAAATTACATCTTTAAGATTATGACTAAAAGCAAGAATATTGTAACCTTATGAAAATGACAGGCAAAAATCCATTATCATGATCTGCTAAAATGTTCTTTATTCCTACCATATACCAACATGCAAATAGCTTGCTAATACCATGACTCAACACAACTTGGGAGAAAAAAAACATAGAAGACATGGAAGGCATTTAAGTTTTAAGCAGCATAGGGAAAAAAAATATCAGTATTCATTTTGGTTTATTAATGCATTTATACACTAGTGAACAGGCCCCTCCTAAGTCATATGCTGCCACTTATTATTTCTTGTGGTATTGAATATAACATACTTGATTCTTTTTCTTGATTTACAGAATTCAGTGATATAAATCAAAAGAGTCTGAGCTCCATATATAAAATATCTTGTTCTTTACAGAACAGTTCTGTACAGTCACCAAACAAAAGCAACCGCAAATTTAAACACCAATTGTAATATTGCTATTCTAAATAAATAGCTTTAATCTTCAAGTAGGAACAACTGCAAACAACTAAGGCATTAAAAACAGTCTTAGAAAGTAAGTCACCAAATTGCCTTAATTGGCATTATGTCATAGCCTGCTACATTTTTTCCATTCAAATTAAAGCAACACATAGGCTATACATCTATTGAAGCTACCTTGTTAAAACTGTTCTGTGCTGTTGTGGTGATTTCAAAACTTGCTTAACCACAGTGTAGAAAAAGCAAGAAAACTACTTCTCGCTGTATATGTCCAAGTACTAAATATGCTTTATAGCCAGAATTGTAACCACAGCCAGATGGAAAATGGAGAAAATCTACTTACCTGAGCCCCTTTTGGTTACAACTTTCAAGCTCTGAGTAAGAGTAGCATAGAAGAGAATCAAGTGTGGAATAGGAGCTTTCATCTTCCAGCTCTCAAAGGCTGTTATCTAAAGTGCCAGGGAAAAAACAAAAAAACAAAAAACAAAACAAAAAACCTGTAAGTATATTAAAAGCCTCATTTTTTATGTTTTCACTGAAACTCTTTTAGTAAATAAATAATAAAAATGAAACTATAGAAATGTCAAATTGTCACCTCAGTTCAACTCTTGTGGTAACATCTTGGCCTGAAACCAAAGACAATTTAGTTAAAAGGGAGAGGGAAAGGGGAAGACAGAAAGAACTAAAAACACTGTGAAACCCTGTGGCCAAGAATTTTTTAGGTTTAGTCCTGGAGTTGCAACACCATTGAAAAATGACATATTTGTAATGAAATTGCATTGCATGGATCTAGGTATCTGTTAAAATCTTCTGGCCAAGTTCTTTCCTGGGCCAAACTCAGTTAAAGTTTATTCCAACAAAGAATTTGATCCTTTTTCAAATCAACAAAATATTATTATTTGCAACCATGTCCAACCACTACTCTTTATTTTTAGAACATTAATATCCTGAGAAAAAAGGAAGTGTTCCTCAGCTGTTAATTTTGCTTTAAATTTTACAACATCAAAGAGTCTATTCAAATCAGCCTGGCCATCTTTCTGAGAATTGTAATAGGGATCTAGAAGAAACTCATAAGAGCACTTGTATAAGCCTTCTGACTGAAGTACATTGGATAATTGCTAATAATGATTGTCTCCATTTTACAGTCTTATTAATTTCAGTGGGAATCAGGAATGCACAGGTACAGCAGAATCAAACCTTAATTAAGTTAGTGTTCATTTCTTCAAAGTTCATACTGAGGAAGCTCTCTAGAGAATAATTCATCCTTACCTGTATGACATGCATATGCGTGTCACTCCTTTTATCCCCAATTCTCAAAAAACATGCTATGCTATAAACAAGTAGCACTAAGGTGCACTATTTATTCTTTTCACCCTAATAATCAGTGAGTTATTCAGTTTCCTATTTCTTTGAGCTGAATTCAGTTTTATGTAGAGCAATGCTGCATAAAACTGGAATGTATTTAATACTGTCTCAGATACTATGAAGAGGTAAAGAGAATGACAGTGGTGGACAGACCTGATCTCTGGCACATAGCTTCACATCTAAGGATCATATCTTGCTATTCCTATTCAGTGAAAATCCCACGAAGAGAACTCCATACAGATGTTTTAGCACTGGGAAAGATTGGCTCTGTGGAAATGCACTTTTATAATTAAAGCCCCATCTTTGTTCCTGTTCAAGACAATAGTTTTTGCCACTGATCTCAGTAGTACAGCACAGAAAAATAGAAGTAACATTTTAAACCATATCTAAATGACATATGCTTCCAGATTAAAGAATCCTATGAACTCATTTAACTTAATGTTAAGTCAATATTGAAAATGGAACTTGAACTCCTAAGTTACTTAGGCATTTTTAAACATTCCACTGTAAGATGCCTGTGTCTTGAAGAAAAAAAAAAGTGAGAAAGGCTTGGAGGAAACACAGCATAAAGGAGCAGAGTTGCTTAAGGAACAGAGAGGTATTCATTTCTAGCACTGCAAATGTCTGAGAAATACTGCAAATTTCTGAGATTTCTATGATTGCAGATTTACCAAGTGAGGGAATATATGGGGGTTCCAGCCTGCAGGGCTCAGCACAGACATTACACATAAAAGTTTAAGTAATCAGAATCTGGTTTAAACCTGTAACAGAACATAAGTTTAGTGCTCATAAATCAGTTTCAACATGGCTCAAACTGGTTTAAGATAAACCTGGTTGAATGTAGTATCAGACTTAACTGATTTGCGTCAAACCAGTTTATGCAATGTCTGTTCCAGCCCCCTTCCTGGTTTAAGTTAAAGCACAGTCCCTCAGCATCCCACATGCTTTGTACCCCTGGACTGGACTGGGCTGGGCTGGGCTGTCTTCTCCAAAGAACGTGACTGGCCCTGCCCCTTTACTCCCTACCCAGAGCTCCAGCAGAGACTGCAGGAACAACAGGGTCTGCCTGGCTTCCCCTAATCCACCCCCCGACCATCGCTGCTTGCTGCTTAAGCAGGGATTCCACCCCCCCATCTCCCACAGCATG
>NW_017729032.1:190908146-190916413 GCF_001723915.1 Gavialis gangeticus | reverse complement strand
CTTGTTGCTTAAGCAGGGATTCCACCCCCCCATCTCCCACAGCATGGACCCCAGACCTTCAGACCCTAGGCATGTGGTATGCTAGCTAATACTGAGAGGCATCTGTGTGCATGTGTCTTCAATTTCATTGGGACAGGCAGAGAGAACAGTGGCCACTTAGGGCTTTTTGGAGCTAATCAACAGGTCAGATGGTAATGTACTTCCATCCCTTCCTTGGAAAAAGAAATTTAAGAAGAGCTTAAACTAATGAGAGAGGCTTTTGTTTTGTTGATGGGGTGATAAATACTGTGTTATCCATCCCTGCTGGCTCCCTTGCCTGTCAGGTTTGTAGAGGGTATGAAGAAGCAGGGAGAGGGAGATTGAAAACTCAGTATCATCAACAGATGCATGCACTGCCCACACACACCCCTTCGCCTCAGAGTGCTAGCCCAGGGCTGGGGTATGGTAACGCTCCCACACCTTGAGCAGCAAGCAGGGAAAAGCCAGGGACAATGCAGGCAGGGTGGGGGTTTACACCCCTCCCTAATCAGAGCATTCTGCTGAGGCCTGGCCACCCCCCACCCCTTCAGCTCAGCATTGTAGAAGGAATGGAGCGCTGCTTTAGCACCCCCTCCAGCTTCTAACCTAAGCCACTGCAGGCATGCGCCTGTATTTCCTCAGTCCAGAGGAAATGTCTGCACAGTTGCAGACTGGTTCAACCTAGACAGGTTATACCAACCTGCAAAGATTGAATCAGTTCAGGCTCAGGCTTTTTGAATGTCTGTCCCTAGCCCAGATCCCCACTCCCCTCTTCCCCACATCTTCTCCACACCAGGGTCATTTCAGTCTCAGGCAGGTAAGAGAAGCAGCTGTTGTTATACCGCTCCCAGCCCCTGAGAGGAGTGATGTGGTGGGGAAGAGCCACGAACCAGGTGATACTATGAACAATTAGAAAAAAGGTCTAATCAGTTAGCTAAGTATAGAATTAAGGTCTGCTAGGATATCTGTGAACTAGATTCAATTTAATGCTGACATTGTCATAGCTTTAGATTTTAGGTCATGATCTTTGACATTTATGATTTCTCTTTCTATTTTACAGGTATAAATGAAAGCTAATTACCCAGAGGTAAACTGTAACAGTCACATGTAAAGCACTATGCCGCACAGCACTGCAGGCCTGAGCCAAACATTTCTGAAATCAAAATCCCATTTCTCAGTCACTGCACTAACTGATGCTGCAGGAAATCTTGAAGCTGATATCTTCAGCCTCCAGGGTACCAGTGAGAGTCAGCCCCTTGCTCTGTGTGAGCCTAATAAATACTGTCCAAAGAACTACAGGATCTTACTATGCACTACAAGATCACTAAATAAATTCTGGCTGTGAAAATAGCTCCAAGCACATTTTCCTAGGACCATGTAGCTGAAGAAAATATTTCTTATTATAAAAGAAAATGTAAAAATATATATTCAGGAATCAGGCTATGTTGAAGTTTGAGGTTATCAAGGGAGGCATCAGTAAATATAATAAAATGAATGCACAAGGGACTCAATGAACCAAGGTCCTCTTTGGTGCATTTAGATATGACCCACTGACTTTCTGAAGTAAATAGATAATAAAACTTTGCAACTGCACAAAATCTTTCATATGAAGATTTACAAATTAGTTTGAAAGATAAGTTAACCTTCAGAAAATTACTTGGAACAGAGATCCTTCTAAATCATATAACTATTTGGTAGGCGCCCTGCTCTGCCTTCTGGTAGCAGGCAGTAAGCTTGAAACGCATTTTTTTACTAATGGGAAAATATAAATTTCTCATTAAAAAAACCAAGACAAAAAAAATCCATATTGTTAGGGAAGGAAACAATATATATATGATCAAAGATTGAAATAAGAAATGTGGTATAAATGTGGCTGTGGTTGGGAATTATGCTTTTGGTAAATCCAGCTGGAAAATGCTTCTTTTAATAAAGATTGGATCACTCAAAAACAGTAAGTCTAAGCATATATATCCATAAATTCCCTTAATTCATACACACAAAATCCTGTTCAGAGAAACTTTTTATAACTAAAAGTTGTACAAGGTAAGTAGCTTCAAAGTTAAGGCTTTTCAACAGAATACAAGTTGGCTTCATAACGTGTTTATTATTAGATTTCACTTCCCTCCCCCTTTTAAGTTAACATAACATTTAAATAACTGCCATCAATGCAATGTTAATAAGTGGCATTCCAAAGACTACAAAGTCAGAAAATTTAAAAAAAGAAAAAACAACAAAACACCCTGTAATTAACTTGTCTAATATTGCAATATTATCTTGTTGATATTTTACACGTGATAACTTCCTCCTCTTTTTCCTGTTATGAGGGGAATTTTTTTTTTAAAATATTGGATTTAGAAAAAAATATATATTGATTTATCAAAACTGAAGCTCTCATCAGTTTTGGGCACGTCCCTGGGATGTGAAAGTTTCAGATTGCATTCTTTGCCTCACCCAAAACATGCACTATGCTCTCAACCCAAATGAGTGCCATAACCACTGGCTATTTTGAGGTCAGTCTTTCACACTCAACATTTATATGGAAAACCCAAGATAAGCGAGTCATAGAAATATCAATATTATATCAATAGGTTACTTGCCAAAGGATCCCCACAGTAAGTACACAGCAAACTCTGCTACTGCTTTAATGACTACGCCAGGGGTGCTGAACCCCTGGCCTGTGGGTCAGATCCAGCCCACAGAGCCACATTGTCTGGCTCATGGTGCTTCCCATGGGTCTGGAAATTTGGCAGGGGGGGAGTAGTAACAGCAGCAGGAGCCCTACAGGCCAGATAGGATAGCCCTGCACACTAGATTGGACATGTGGGGCTAATCAGGGCAGCACAGAGTGCTGCAGGGCCAAACAGAACCAATCAGGGTAGTATGGGGTCAATCAGGACAGGGGATGGAGACACAGGCCCGAGCAGGGGGAGACAGAGCAGCATGGTGCCCAGCAGGGCTGGGCAGAAGCAGCACAGGGACCAATCCTGGAGATTGGGACCCAGTCTGCCCCACAGACTGGCCCTACACCACTTATCCAGCCTATGAGATTAAAAGATTGAGCACCACTGGACTATAGCATGTCAATAAATTATCTTGAAACTTCAATGGAAAAAATGCAAAACTTGTGCAGTCTCATTCTCTAAGAGTTAATGAGCAAGAAACCCTTGTTACCATAATTAAAATGTTATATTTATCTTTTAAAGACAAACACAGCATGGCATCACTAAGCCTGGTAATGAGGACAGCTTTCTTTCTGAAATATGTCTTCTGAGGAAGAGATTGTTTTAATAGTAGATTAATAAGCATAAAAATATTTAAACTTAAGCAAAATGTTAAGCTTTTGAAAAATCAAATTGTTTTTTTCTGACTGTCACAGGTTAGCAAATTACTTCTAGTCTCTTCCACAGGATTTGTTTTTGTACTGCTAGTGTCTCAAATGACATCACTTTTGAGAAGGACAGTTGCCTCTAGCAGGAAGCTCAGATATGCCAATGATAATTATGAAATTAGCCAGTGTTTCTCACATTGTATTAATGCTGACATAGGTTTCTTACCTTATAAACTCTTAGACTGCAAGATTGAACACAGTCAGTGACCTGGAAAATGCAGGCAAACTCAGAACTAGGGATTATTTGGAAGCTGTATAGCTGCTTAATGTCAGAGTCAAGAAGATTTCTCTCTTTAAGGATTGCCTCCAAAGCCTCACAGTTTTTAGCAATAGGGACTGACAGTGACTTCACTGGAGGAACTGTGAAACTCAGAGCTGGTTACAAACATTTAATAGAATCATAGAAAAGTAGGGCAGGAGGTCATCTAGTCAACCCCCCTGTTAATCAAGACTGTTTACTAATTAAAATTAAAATTATTTTCAACTTTGTTATTGTTAAAAAAAAGTCTGTTTTCTATGGAAAAAAAATCACAATCTGGAAGATTTTCAACCAATTTTTTTTGTAGTTAAATTTCAGCCCCCAGATCTAAATTCTCCATGCAGAAATTAGGTGAATTTTGTTTGCTTTCATCAGAATGTTTTGTTAGGGAAGATACCACACTTTTTTCAACCAACTCTATTCTATAGAATGGTTGAAGAATAATACATAAGAATTAAGGAAGACAGTTCTTCAGTCACCTGTTGCAGTCTCTTGGTGCCCAATCCAAACTCATTCAATCATTACAAATCTTTCTTTTATTCCCTTTAATGGCTTCAGCAAGGTTTTGACCTGCTCCTTTAAGCAATAATGAAGGGCTGGATCAGACAAGAATGCCAACTTCTGTAGCCCACTTGCTAAATTTTTCAAAACAAGCACCTTGTCCCTCATGGAAGGAGAGAGATCCTGCTGGAAGTCCCTTTAAATATCCTTACAATTTCATCTTTCTTTAGATGCCTTCTCAATATTTGTCTGTGCCCTGATGCCTACAAAAACTTGACAGATGCTGGACTGCTGATGTGTTATGGGGTATTATGGGGGCTCCTGTGTTATGACTTATTGTTTGTAAATATATGATTCCTTATACTTTCCTATATATATATGGTTTCTCATCTCATATTTTGATTGTAAGCTCACGGGGGTAGTGACTTTTTGGATAAGTCTAAGCCACCTCTGTGATAATCCCAAAACCATCATCAGAAATAGTAAGTTTCCCACCAATTCCCTTCCACTCCACACTTGAAATAAGCTAAAAAAAACCCCATGCACTTGTTGATGAATACTGTCAATACCTCACTTAACAGCATGTCTGAGATAGGCATCCTGACAGTGTCCTGGACCACACAATGCAAAATAACCATACAATAGTTGAGATGTGTGGCACAAGAAGAGTGGGGTGAAATGGGAAAAGGAAGCTTGTTTCTTGACAGTGGTTATATGATTACCACAGTGACAATATAGACATACCTAAGTTCCATATTTGTACAATATCTATCACAGCGGACATGGTTCCAAAGTATTCCTGAATATAGTACTAAATGGATAATTTATTTATTATCTTAAGCAGTTTTTTGTTAAGGTCAACATGGTTTTTAATGACAGAGGAATCTAAGTAAGGCAACAGGTGATCCAGAAGATTTTTTTTCATTTCCTTCTGCTACTTCCTGTTGTCCTCAACAGGAAATAGCTAAAAATTTCTCTTTGGTCCTGGTGGATTGTGGACTGCTCATTTAAGTTTGCTCCCATGAAGTTATTAAAGGATTATGATTTTAAAGGGGAAAAGCATATTCAGTGGCTTTTAATTGTATTGTTTTAACATCAATATGGCAATTATTTGATGTTCCTTATTAGGTACATACAGACATTCACTGCAGCTAACCTAGGTTTACATGGCTTACTCTAAGCTGTCTAAACTGAAACTGGGAGTGGCGTGCCAAGGATTGGTGGGTCTGCAGGTGGGGAGGGGGGAGATAGGGAGGAGAAGCTGGCCAGTTGGGGAGCGAGTCAGGGGGCTAAAAGAGCTTAATCAGGGCCAAGGCATAGGAATAGCACAGTCCTAGGTTTGGGGTGAGGAGCTGGGCTTTTCCAGCCCAGAGGCTGTGCTGAGAATATGTGCAGGCATTTGCTAAATAGGGTAAACCTCTTTGTAGATCAGGTTAACCCTTTCTCAGTCTCCTGAGGTGGACTTATATTGGCCACACCATTTTTTGGCTGAGTTAAACCCTGCAAATTCCTGCATGAGTGGATATTTAGATCAACCAAACCCTGGTTAGGTTGATCAAAATGCAACACTTGTACATATCCTATGAGACTACTGTAAGAATCCTGTTTCAACAGATGAGTACAGTATTAAATTCTTTCCCTATATTCTGCCACGAAAAGTAGTGAAATGATCATTTCCAAGCAATATGGCCATTCTTAACACACAACAAATTTGAGTCAGCATAATTTCAAAACCATGTGTCAATTTGTTTTCATGATCTGCTACATTAGTGTCCTGGAACAGATGAAGAGCATTGATAGTATTAAAAGTGACAGTTGGAAGAAAACACATCTGTTTCAGAGAAAAAAACAATGAAAATAAATCTTTCAAGAGTTCCAAAAGCAAAAAACATGAGCAACTAAAGTGTCAGGCAGGCACGAGAAACTAGAAGTAAGTGTAATGAAAAGCAATACAAGGTTCTGGGCTTTTCTTGCAAGTCATCCATATCTAGCATTCTTATCAGCACTGGTATATAAGAACATTGCATAGTTTATGAAGCAATAAAACCAGATTACAGAAAAAGCACTAAGGAATGGTGAGAAGTCATAACAATTCTATAAATGGTGGCAATCAAAAGCAAATATGCAAACCCATGGGTGCCTCCAAATGAGCACACGGGTGCAGGGGCATCTGTTTTCTGTGGTACAAAAAGCAGAGATACGTATTTGTGCTGCTGATTTTTGTCTTCAGGCATACCCTTGCATGAAAGCTCCAGTGCACGGTAAATTGACCCAAGTAGGGTAGAGGAGGCTGGGACCAGCACCTGCACTGGCCCTAGCAGCCTTACTTGGGGTCCTGGGGACCTCACTGGATTTCCCGATGTCAAATTTTGGCATTGAGCTATAAATTAGCAGTGCAGTGAATGGGTGCACATGTGCCATGTGCAGTTTGCAGCACCTAAAAAAGGTAAGAGGCTCGACAAAGAGCATGTGCACACTCGTCTCAATGTAGCTCATTTGGCTACATGGGATGCAAATCCGAACCTAGCAGACTCAAGTTATTGGCATTTGGGGAAGTTCCTATTTAACTTCCTCATCTCATTTGTGGTCATGTTACTACTTTCTTTTTTGATTAGATTCCATACTTTTTCATTAACCTTCTGAAAATTATATAATATCTTAAGAAAAGAAGGTTTATAAAATAATTATTATCATTACTTGTACTATGACCTAAAATACACATAGAGGACAGGGCCTCACTCTGTAAGGTACTGTATCCATATCTCATCACAGATATCTCAGATGGTGACTTATGCATGTGGAAAACATGATTTTTATTATTTTGAATGAAAGATAAGTTAGGAAATATGCAGTACTTTGTGCAATTGTTTTAAAAGATAACACAATCCTAGCTACCTACTTGGAAATTACTAAACAGTTTGATGCCTGGCTCAGCACTTGTTTTCTCACCCTTAAACTCATCATAAGACAACCATGTCAGCATTGCCCAAGCAGTTAAGGTGATGGCTATGAAAACATGACATGCTTTGTACACTGCTTATAGTGCTTAATACATCCCTGCCTACTTAGCATATATCATATGTGGTATTAGAACATGAGGTTTTTGAACACGTTGACTAGTCCATTAAAGGGCTGCACTGAGTAACTTGCAAAAAAACATTCAGTAGCAACACAGAAGGAGGCTGTGAAAAAATAGCTGTTGAAGCAGATTCCAAATATCGAAAACACTAGGTATTGTATGCCTGAGTATCCTCTAGAGCAACATCACCCTACCATACAAACAATGATAATATTTGTCCCTCAGTTCCACTTGATGTTATTCGGTCTAGTGACAGATTACTAAGAGCAAGATGCAGCCATGTGTGAGTGTGAGGTGGCAAGAAAAAATTGTTCCCATCTTGCACAGTCCCCACAGATTATGCAGGTGTATGAGTGGAAAAGCAGTCACTGTACAGCCATTACTCCTTATGTGAGTAAGGGAGCAGGGAGTGGATTAAACAGTCTCAGCCTCCCAATGCACCAGACAGAAAAACTGTGTTAGTGCAAAGAGGCAAGCAAAGCACACTCTGGAAAGTGCTGCAGTGTGTTGTTTGCCTCCTAGCACACGCTAGAAGTGAGGAATAAGGGAGTCCCAGTTCTGTCGCCTTTATGCCAAGTTAGGACATAAATCTCACTCTCAATTTAAGAGAGTGAGTAGGATTAATGCAAGTATACAATTGCTGCTGCCTCTTTCAATATCTGCAACTTGTAATCACAGAGAAATATGGATTGGGAACTAGACAGAGAGTGTTTCAGTAAAACCAGTACAAAACCCAACCTTCTAGTCTATTGTTTGCCATGAAAACTGCAGATTCACTGGAATACCTGACCATAAAATGTGTGTTGGTGAAAGTGCTTGACAACCAATGGATTACAGGAGAGGAGGGAGTGGGGGTGGGGAATGAAACCATCCTTCCTCTCCATGATGATGAAGAAATTTGTCAGTAATGCCCCAAAGAGAAGATTAGTATACAGTTGAATATACTCCTCAAGGAAAATAAGATGAGAAGTATTTTTCCCAACCATTCCATGGAAGTTTGGAGGATAAAAAAAAATCCTGAA
>NW_017729032.1:190866402-190903146 GCF_001723915.1 Gavialis gangeticus | reverse complement strand
CCATGAAAACTGCAGATTCACTGGAATACCTGACCATAAAATGTGTGTTGGTGAAAGTGCTTGACAACCAATGGATTACAGGAGAGGAGGGAGTGGGGGTGGGGAATGAAACCATCCTTCCTCTCCATGATGATGAAGAAATTTGTCAGTAATGCCCCAAAGAGAAGATTAGTATACAGTTGAATATACTCCTCAAGGAAAATAAGATGAGAAGTATTTTTCCCAACCATTCCATGGAAGTTTGGAGGATAAAAAAAAATCCTATTCTTCATTGACTGAAATGGGTATCTTTTCAAAAACAAAATAATCCCTTACCCATTCCTGAATAACCAGTAGCCTAGTGGTCAGGTCACAGATCCAGAAATTTCACCTTTGACAAAACTGGTATATATGTTCTCAAAAATCAGTTTAAGCAAATTGCTACTTTCCTACCAAAGTGCTGTGTCAGAAACATTCCTGACCAGCTCCGTCTTCCAGCTCTTTCTTAGGAAACTAAATATTCTCCTGAAAATATTAAATATATGCCAATCCTCCATACTCTATGAGGGCTATAAACACCCACCTCTGTGATATCAGTATTCCTCACAGAATTAAAAGTACATTGAGCAATTATTTACTGGCATGAGCATCATTCAGAAAAGACAGATTCCCATAATCAAGCTCAGCGTAATTCCCTGTGGGAACATCTACACATGCAATTAATGTGACGTGATAAAATCTGGAGTAGTTTACACTGACATACACTGCTTTCACATGCAACATCTACATTTGCTCCTGGGACAGCAGCACTTTGACCTGGGACAGAGCAGCCCCAGGCTGGCAGCAGGCTTGGGGGGTCATTCCTGGACTCCAAGTGGTGGCCCTGGGTGGCAGAGGGTCATGAGAGTACTGAAAGTGCACAGCTGTGTGGCTGGCTCCCCGAGCCTGCTGCCAGCCCAGGGCTGCTCTGCTTGCGCTCAAAGTGGTGCTGTCCTAGTCACTGTCCACAAGTGCATTGCAACACAGTAAACAACTCTGTCATAAAATAGTACTGTCAATGAGTTAATTTACTGCACCCTAATACCAGCTCACTTGCAGACAGTGATGCTTTACTGTGGCTAATTAGTCAACTTGGCAGTAAAGAGTGTGTGTAGATGCATCATGTATGAATAGTTTACTCCCATCTCTTGTCAACAGAGTGACACAGTAAATATCCAAAAAATATCAGAAAATGTAGTTTTATTTAACAACTGTAAGTTTTAAGAGAAAATCATTACCATGTTTGAAGGATTTGATATAGCCAAAATGGAAAAACATAGTTAGAAATGTACCATCTACCCAAAAAGTATTCAAGTGCCATACTTCTATAGAATTATAACAGTTAAAAGGATCCTACATAGCTCAGCTAGCTTTGAATATTTCAGGAACTGGTGGTTTTTGTTTTTTTGTTTTTTTAAATCATAGCTTCATGTCTTCCTGAAGTTTATATCTTGGCTTAGAGATAGTGAGAGTTTTGAACTATGATAACAAAAAGATTATATTCTTTCTGATCCTTGCATGTTCTTTTTCTGTGATATGACTCCAAGTAATCTCTCTTTGTTCCCTTTTTTATGGCCTACCTGCCTTGGAAACAAAAAATGTCATAGTTTTGTGCCAGCGATATGTATATCTCCAACAACTGCTGATTCCTCTGTAGAAAGATCACAAGTCAAAAGCTCTATTTAAACAATTCTCCATCTTTTGTTTAAAAGATACTGTTATATAATTTATTTTTTTAAAATGACTCTCACCATTCTTTTTTTTCCTATGAAATGGGCTTTCAGGGCTACATGTCTGAATTAAATTTATGATAATATTTCCACACGTAGTACATTGGCTAACAAAACCCCAAGCTCACTTTTTTCTTGCTTGTGCTCTATAGGTTAAAATACTCAGTTCCCTGTTTTTAGGATGGATGCCAATAGATAAGGAATGTTATGATGCCTGCTTAGTCCTGCATCAAATTCCCTCCCTTCTCTAATTCTTCCCTTACCTCTCTCAAGTGAATTGAATTTCTATATTATATTGCACTTCACTTAAAATGACCTCACTTAACTTTTCTGTCTTCCTTTTGACAACTTGAAAACCTTTATGATAATTCTTTGCCTTCCTTGCTTTGCCTTCCTTTGTTACCCTGCCAACTCACAGTACTCCCCCAAACGATAACTTGCACAATCATAAAGGAACAGTGGCTATACCCACATAAAACATAGACATCTCTGTTCATTGAGCCTTTATTCACCATCTCAATAAAAGTTAGGGCAATAACGTAGTTCACAAATTTGCCACAAATAAGGACTTGAAAGGAACTGCACTACCCCATGGGTGACTCAAAGAACCATAATTCCTTCCTTGGGTCAGAAAGAAGCTATTTGCTTGTAATGCAAGGATATTTTTCTACCCAATATACAGGCTAAGACAATAGCGTAACTAGAGGTAAGTGAGCAGGACACTAGTCTTTGCTACAGCAACAGCGTCATGTTACTGTAGCAGTAGCAGCGAAGGACAGGTAGACCTTATTAGTTATACCTCTAAATTAAGGCTACATGAGTAAGTTTCCATGGTCTAAGCTGGGCTGTGAACATAAAGTGCATCAGCTTCTTTATGGTAATTGCTTGTGTACGCATTTTCACTGTAGTAAGCA
This sequence comes from Gavialis gangeticus, assembly GCF_001723915.1. Taxonomy (NCBI): domain Eukaryota; kingdom Metazoa; phylum Chordata; order Crocodylia; family Gavialidae; genus Gavialis; species Gavialis gangeticus. Next base: position 190,900,484 of record NW_017729032.1, on the reverse strand, counting down.
TGAGGTGGCTAACCTCCAATGAAACTACATGGTATTTACTACAACATTAAAGAATACCCAATTGGTAATGTGCCGTAAATTTATTCCCTTGCTTACCTCAGTGCAACTTATCTATGTGCCCATATGGGGACTACAAATTTAGTACTTATTTACATTCTTGTTTAACAGATTATCCTATGTGGGCACATCTACATGAGATGCTTAAAGCACAGTAGCCTAATAACACTGTGCAGTAATGCATCACAGCACAGACAGTGCTAATACACTACTGCACAGTAGTAAGCTACTGCGCAGTAGCATCACTGAAAAGGAATTTGGCAGTGCTACTGTGCAGTAACTCTAGTTACTGTGCATTTAGTACTTCATTAAGCAAGTACTAAATTAAATGCCCAGTAACTGCTGTGCATTAATGAATGTCTAGACACACCATGTAAGTAAAAAATCACATCCACTCACCCTAATAGCACCCCCTCCTACTTTTTAGTCCCTGTTTTTGATACAGAGCCAACACCACTGAGCATGATTGTGTTGGCTCTGTGAATAGGACTATACACAGTGTAGAAAAGTATATATGCCAACAAATAGAAAAATCACGTATAAAACTACACAGATTGGTTGCTTCTCTGTGCACCCAGATGCACACAAAAATCTTGTCCTGGGTTATTCTGCCATGTACTAAACAAAGTTTGAATCCTCTAGTGACTAAGCAAAGCTCTAAGCAACATAAGTTCTCTTTTGTCCCAGGACTTCAACTCTGCTGAAGTTCCTCAGTTCTGCAACACTAGACGCTGGGACTGTTACTCTAGTAACATACTTTGCTCGGAGGAATACTTATCCAGTAGTTTATATAAATAGTGACTGCAGGTAATGCAAGCATTATTTAACTATAAAGGCTTGTAAAAGCATCGGAGAGATTAGTTCTGAAAAGAAAAAAAAATATTTTATCATTTATAGTTTCACAGAAGTATTTTTTCCTGTAAGATAGAATCCTAGACTTATCAAGGTGCTAAAGCACTTGTACTTGCAAGTAGCATGTTTTCCCTCCTATTGTTACATTCTGTATATAATAAGTGAATATGGCCTGAATGGGCTTTTGATCTTGTGACAGACCAGAAGTCACCACTGCCCCTGAGTAAGGCAAGCCCACTGGGCAAGCAGCAGTCAACCATATTTTAAAAGACATTCAACTGGCATAGAGCTAGATGTGCATTTATGAAATGTTATAATATCACAGACATAACTACTTCCTAAATAAGAAAGCAGCATCCATGTGCTTAATTCAACTGCACAGGAGCAGTGAGAAGAAGTTTAAGGACCCAAACAGCATTATGCACTGGAAGGACAAGTCAACCTTCCATTCAGTGGCAGCATCTTCTCTCTAATAATTTAAAGCAGAACAATTTATACAAGGCTTGTCATCATTTAATTAATTTGTAAATGATTCAGGCATCAGTGATTTACAATGTCTAATAATTACCCTCTGAAGTGCATTAAAGTTGTGTGGAGGAAACTATAAAATTATGTTTGACTTTGAAACTTAAGAATATGCCTACATATCAACTGAGCACCATGTAGACATGCTGTAAGTTTGGTAAACGTGGTCAGCTGGGTAACAGATAGTAAATAGTTATGTTTTATTCTGTTTTGCATATGTTTCTGCACACCTCATAAATAAACAAGTATATATGTGCACCTGATGTCACTCATGTAATACATTCCTTTATTCTAGCGTTATGCAAAGAAATGTCATTTATTTTGCACTTTTGACCTCCTCAGCAAAAGGCACACCCCAGCCTGTTTTCAATTCTCCAAAGTTATAATCAATATTAACGTTTTGGGAAACAACAACAACAAGAAGCAGATGTTTGTATCTACTGGGAAGTGGTGGGGATGGGAAGGGGGCAAGGGACCCTCTTCTGAACCCCAGTTTTAAACTGGGTCAGGTAAAAGCAGGTGTTTCTGGCCCAATGACTGTGACTTTCAATATTCAGATCTGGGTCAGTGATACAAGTCTTGACTCACAGTTTAGCATTAATATTAAGATTTTTATACCATCGAAGAGCTGGGACTCCTTACTCACCAATGATACATTATCCATTTAAACCAGGGAACCTTGATATCATACCTTAAAATTGTGACAGGCTGATAATATATAACAACTATTTTAAAGCCTACTAAAAATTGATTCAAGTGACAATATATTAATAGCATATACATATAATCCAAATGAGGAAATACAGAAGGTTAAGGGATGTTATTGCACTCAAGTGGCAGGTTTAATGATTCTAACCCTTTTCACTGAGAATATAATGCAAAGCTTTTGGCAGTATTCAAAAATTATTCACAACTGTAATTTTAAGAAAGTACATAAAATATTTTTTTCCCTTGGAAATGACTTTAGTGCTTTGAGTTGGTCAGTTAATACCGTCAGATAAAAGTCCTTTTTATTATTCACAAAATAGAACCATGGAATTTCCCAGAAAGTTGCCTCCTAAACTGTATTGATTTTGTCCAGAAGGGGTTCTCTATTTTACCAAATCTGTGTGTTCAAGGAAACGACAGACAATTTGGAAGCATGGGAAGCATCCCTCAAATAAATTAATTGAATGTATGTCTAACAATTTAAATGATTACTGGAAAGAGCTGCAGGTATAATATAACTTTTCTGTTCCATTTTGTTTTGTTTTTTAAGTATATTAGTGGAGAACTGGTGTGCACAGAAGTGGCCTCAAGAGTGGACAATGTAGATTATAACATTAGTTATTGCTTTTCTTGAATTTTCCATTATTGATGGCAGTCATTGTTTGGAGTAAGTTAGAAATGAATGCGCTTGTGGTGTGAGAACCTCACAGCAATTTATTTTACAGTCAGTACAGTCAACACAGTTAATGAGGCTGGTGAAAGTATTTGTTTCGCCCTACTTTTTTCATTCTTTCTTTGCAGAAAACCTCTCTGGCATTGCTGATAATCTTTCTAGTTTCAGGAAGATGAATTCTGGGAGTCACACAAGACCCACAGGTATGTCTAACCAGTTGTGAAGTCATGACTAATGACAGCTTTTGGACAACAGAAAAACTCCATTGCCCCCAAGGCATTCTGGGTTTACAAAACCATTATGTGGAAATCACAGAATTGAAAGTTAAGGAAGGACTCCAGTACATCTGGCCTGTTCCCAAGTTTAGCTGATAAGAAATATAGGGCACCATGGACTGACTTCATTTTCAGTATCAGGGCAAACAACTAGTCTGACATTTTGTTGTCAGCTGCAAGACTGGATACACCTGTAGGGGATTCTTATTAAGGAAACACTCTTAGAGATGACCCAGATGTAATGAAGGCAGGGAAGAAGATGACAGGCATTCTGTCACCTATAGATTTTATAAGTGTAATTGAAACCTTCACCCAGAATATGCAATTCTGAGAGGGAGGAAATTTTGTTCTAAGCAGTATTTGTCATGATCTTTTTTAGTGCTTTCAGGATAAGTGAGCTTGTGCTGTAGGCGACAGCCTCTGGCATGCATTAGAATTAACAGATGTGCCATTTACGCAAGTAACAATGTCACTGAAATTGAGGCATTTGAAAACTGAATGAACAGAAAAAGGTGCTATAGTGTTTCTAGGGAAATATGCAGATGGGTGAAGAAATCTGATGCAAGTCTGCATCAAAATCTTTTTAGGATGCAGGACTGGGACCCAGACCCACTTGTCCCCCATGGAAATGGCAGCAGCTAGCCAAGCAGTTATCAATCAGTCAGATGTAATCATGAAGATCTCAACAGAGTAAATATTAGCTTGTACTCCATTAGAATTAATGCAGGAATCTTGACGAAGTGGAAGGTTTGCACCTCAGAAAGTCATGGAAGTTGTATAATTGCATGACCTATGGATATCTTACCAGCAGGTCCATGGGCCCAAGCAAATCCTATTTCTGGTTGAAGGAGACATTCAAGAGAAACTTAACTTACGGATCAGGGCACTGTGGCATGCCAGAGGACCAAGTAACCTCTATCACACTGCTGGAAGGCTCAGAAATTTCAGGAAATGCTTGTTTGAGGGTCATTTTTTAAGTGATACACTATATATGAATGACTGCATCCTTATTGTTTGTAGTGCTTCAAAGTCACTTGGAGCCATTGAAAAAGAACACCTACATGTAGCCTCTATTATGCTTTGGGTGCCCAAGTCAAATGGTTGAACATAATTGTGCTTCAAGGATGAAACCACCCAAAGTAACCAGGGGCACATGGAGTCATTTTATGGATTTCTGTCATGGCCCTTTAATTTTGGCCACTCACTGAAGTGGTGCCTGGGGACCTAGCATCTGGAGTCCAGTCTGTAGCTCAGTGGTTGTATGCAGCAACGTAAAATATACCAAGGCCAATTTCTATAGAACAACAGAGTCTATTTGTTGGACACAGGACCTGATATTTGGCTTTGTGACCTAGGATTGAGTGGAAACTAGCTACCAACCAGCATGGGTGAGGAATGCAATCAAACTATCCCTGGCTCCCCATTTAGTCTATGTCCAAGTAGATGAGAAAGGATTCTGACTGAGCTGAATGCTTAGCTAAGGTAACTGGGGGGCGGGGGGAAGGTCTATCCTGAAGTATATGGTGGGAGACCTTTAATCCTACAGAAACACAGGTGGACCTCTCCTATGTGTTAAATGAATAAAGGTGCATACAATGCTTAAATCTATTCTTCTGACTTATTTGCCTGCATGCCTTGATCAACAATCTTATGTACTTTACTGTGCTGTGCCTTGAGAAGATGCAATTGTAAAACACAATGAGGCTGAGTTAAGATATCCAGCTCACCTACAGTTTTGCTTTAAGGACAGAACATTATTTTTATGTTTAATGTGTTTGCATTATAAGCAATCATGTGTAAATGAACTGCACAAATTTAGAGATAAGTATAATAATCCTGAAGTAAGTGGACCTTTCAGCAAGTGCAGAATATTAGCACAATTCTAATGGAACAAATGTTAGCTACTCACTAAGCTGCTGCAAGTTCTATTACATGTAAGTCATTAGATAGTACTGATGTTTAAATACGGTCTTGTATCAATCAACTGGTGCACTGAATTCCAGTTTTTAAAACAAATATTTCACAAAAAATGAGCCTAGCTCCTGTGACAATAAATGCTGATCATTCTCTGGTGTGACCTCTATTGTCTACCTTTTCTGTCGTAAAGCTACTAAAACTTTCCAAACCAATATAAAATCTTCTCAGCATGAACAATATTTCAAAATATTCCATAAAAGTATGAAGTGTTTCAAACACGTGAATCTGTCAGAAGAGTAACATTTATCTCTGAAATACAGCTAAATAAGCAAGAAATTTTCTTGTCATGCATGGTACTTTGTGACCAGGATCAGAGCTTCTTTGGTATTGGTTCATTGATTCTCACATTAAAAACCTTTGACCAAATTGATGCTGGCATAAGCAAAAGAAACTTTACAGATTCACTGAAGAATTGCATCAACTTGCTCATCCTCAGAACAACAGTAAACATGTGGTCTAATCTTTCATTTTATTTATAAAGCCAAAATTAGCCCCAACACGTTTTTATGTTAAATAATTAGTTTGTGCTACTTTTAAAGTTGTGGGGTGCATGACATACTGAGAAATTGTTATTTCATTTTAGAAACTCATGGACAGAGAAAGTATTTATGTCTACTCTTTATTGACAAGAGTTCTGATGGCTTACCACAGGCAACAGTTACTAACTCCACTGACATACATAATTAGTTATGACTTTTCAATATTTTACAAGGTCCTTACATTTTTACATATTATGGATCACATTATTAATAAAGGCGCTGTCTTACAGACAACCCTCCCCAAAACTCCCTAGCAAGAACTACTTCCTCTTTTGGTTACAAACCCATGGATTACATGCAGCAAAAAAACCCCACTTTCTCTATCACAACTGGGGGATAAAAGTTTTGAAAGTATGACCTGAGTTAGACTGAATATTACTATGTCAATTATCTTAGATTGTTTTCAGTCTCAAACAAGATCTGAGAGAGATTAACTATCCCATAATAACTCCATGCAGCGCTCCCCACTCCCCAAATCTAGCATGTGGTAGAAAGAGGAAAGGGTAATGGACCTAGAGCTGAACCTCTAAAAAGCTTATACATACATGTTGTTTAGAAAACTGTCTAATGAACACCAGACTTCAACGAGGTTTTTCAGCTGAAGATTTATTTGGCTCTCATACAGCATTTTCCCTGCGAAGTGCTACAGCAAATTGCATACCTGATCAAACACTGATTGAACAGACTTGCTAGAGAGCCGGTTGTTTATAAGCCAGAATCAATTCTGAATCCGGGTTTGAAACTCTTTAAACAAAGGCACATATGACTATGCAAACATTTTTATAGAACAAATCCATCCTTGAATAAAGTAGCAAGCCATTGATTAAATTTGTATTTTTGTTTAATGGCCTCTTAGAAGAATAATGTAAAAATATTTGTCACAGATTTTTCCTCTTTACAATTGATTCCACCTCATGCAACATTTCACATTTTCAAAGCAAACTACAAACTCTATTCCTAATGACATCACTAGGAAGTACCTGATTTATACAGCATTATCCTCATTTTGTAGATGGATGTGACCCATGTGAGGAACCAGTACACATACAATCTATAAATTCTAGTTTGACTTATTAATTGTCCCAATCCTTATGTACTGTGACATTCTATCACATGTTGTTTGTGCTACAGGTTAGGTGAATATCCATATCTATATCCCTATCCATATTCTTATTTTACCCAGATCTACAATTTTTCCTTTTGACTTGGTAACTTGGTAGGTTCTTAGTATTCCTGGATAGCTATGACTGAAATTACACACACAAACACACACATACATGTGGCACACATGTGCACACACATGCATATGCATGTGTATGTGTGTGCGCTTGTGTGTTGTTTTTTTTCCCTTCCCATGCACAATGTTGCATATCAGAATCAAACCCAAAGAGTTTTCAGCATGAAATTCTGTCACCAATTTTCAATCAAGTGATTCAAATAGAAATAAAATTTAGGGCTTTTCCAATAAGGCATTTATTTTCTGGTGATAAATAGCCAATTAATTTTAAACATTTGTTGAATTTAAAACTTCAGTAGCAAATGTGTTGACATCTCAGGAAGAATTTTAGCCATTGTAATAAGCCTGATTTATGACTGTTATGCCACCATTAAACTGGGATAACTCCAATAAAAATGAAGTAACCCTATTTAGGCTCTATTGACTTACTACTGCTGTTTGAATGGTGTTACTTCTAATGCTCATTTAACAAAAAAACTCAAATATTAAAAATACATTCAACACAAAGATAATCAGATTTGAGGTTTAACTGACCTGAGGATTGTTCCTTCTTTAATCTACCTTCCCACACACCCTAAGTCAGGTGGATTGATGATGGTTTAGAAAACAAGAACATCTATAATACATATGGCACAAACTTCATAACTAGTATACAGGAAATCAAGTTTGCAATTCAGCTAGGATTTTATTTGGGAGTCATTCAGCAGAGAAGGGAGAAGCTTTCATCATGAGAGACTTATTCAATTTATAGTAGTTTTACAGCAGTGTAGGTGATCAGTAAGTTTACCCTCCCTCATATATATTAGTCTAAGAGAAGAATTAAGTTCACAGAATAATGTTCCCATCATTTTTAATAATCTTTATTTTCACTATTTGATTCTCAAATCAGTCATATAGACAGAACCTATATAGAACCTATCCCCCACCTTGAAAGCATCCAACTATCTCCTGAAACTTATGTGTGCACTGACAATGATGATTGGCCTCTTATTCTCCACAGTTGATTAACTGATTTTGTGCTGGTGGAAAACAGCACAGAAGTCAATGCTCATTTACACTCATTAATACCGTTATAAAATAACATAGTTGTTTTATATACTACAACAACAGTTGGTGTGGGTTAATTCAGAACCATTTGCTAAAGAAGTAGGAAATGATGGGTCTGATATCACCAACAGAATAGCCTTAGCAGGCCACTAGTCATTGAAGAAACCATGGTACTATTTGGTCAGTTTACATGAAATAACTAAAGTTACTTGAAGTGATGATGGAGAATGTACCTGAAATAAGAGTCCATCAGTTTGTCATTCCACTCCCAGTTATTACCTGTCTCCACTGAGAAACACAATTTCTCCACTGAAAAAAAGGTAAATGGCTAAATCCTCCAAAAAAGTATGACACAAATATGAGATACTCAAGCTAAAACTTGTAATAAAGTTTGAGTAGAGTTCATTATTACCACTTGACCTAAACAGTTGCATAGGATGGCTTTCTATGGTTGCTCTTCTGAATCCTTTGAGTAAATCCCAGGAGAGAGTTTCTCTCTCTCCCTGTCTCTCTTTTTTTTGTCTTTTTTAACATGGATTACTTAAAAAAAAGACGAAAGCTACATGCACAGAAGCCAATCTCCACAGATGCAAACAAGTCAGCTTTGATATGTCAGAGGCTAGTAATCTATTTATTAACAAACCAAAGAAACTAGCATCTACCCTGTGCTGACCATTTCTAAAATGCCCCAGGTACCCCCAATACTTTTAAAGTTCAAAGCTGGTAGGCCACCAGTTACTATAGCTATGTTCCAGAACAGGGCCTAACATTTCATATAACAAAATGTCCATGGCACAAATGTTGACCCAAAAGAAATTGTGAAGACTCCATTATTTTTAAGAACAGTATTGGTCTTATACACAGCAGTTTTGGCATGCCCAGCCTCATGTAGAAGTCACTTGAATGATCACACATGGATATTTTTACTAAATGCTAGAGGGTGGTAAGAAGAGATTTGCTAGGGGAACCTAAATTCATGCCTTGTGCTATCTCAGAGGCCTAACACTAATGTTGAATAGGACTTTCTATTAATACTGTTATCAGTAGCCTGCAGAACTAAAATAAAAGTTCAAGATTTACTAACAGACTACCCTGACTCTTTGTGGAATGTAAGCATGGTAACAGTATGTTTCAGTAGCACGCAAAAAATGTCCACTATTTCAATTGCTCATAAACTTCAAAGCAAGTTCCTAACTTATGCAGAGAACAACTTTCTGTTCCAGAAGGTTGAGGACGCAACTAGGAAACCATCTGTATTGGGTACTGTTCTGACCAATAGGGAATAATTGGTGGAGGATGTGAAGGTGATGGGAAACTTGGGAGGGAGATATCATGATAAGATAAGAATTCATGGTCCTGAGATAGGGAAAACATGAGTTCAAGCAGAACTAAGTTGCTAGATTTAAAATAGATGGATTTCAACCAACTCAAGAAGACAATGGGATAATGATGCCATGGGAAGATACACTGAAAGGATAAAGGTGCCTAGGTGGGCTGGAAACTTCTTAAGGACACAATATTGGAAACAAAACAAGAACATTTTCCCAGATGGAAGCACAAGAAAAAGGGTAAGACACCAGTGTGTCTGCACAAGGAGCTTTCAGGGTACCTGAAATACATACAGGCAATAGAAAGATGGATGGGTCACCAAAGAAGCATATTTAGAACTTGCAGAAAAAATAAGGAAGGCAAAGGTAAAATGAGCTGCACCTGGTGAGGGAAGTTAACGAAAACAAGAGATTCTATACTGGCTAGAAAAGAAAGCCACGGTAGCTGTGGGTCCACTATTAAATAACCAGGGCAATGCACAGCAGTGCTACTCAACAGGTACTTGGCAACTGTCTTCAGAAAAAAAGTTTAGCTGCAACCACATAACTAATAAGGATTATTTAGATGATGGAAGGGGACAAACTGAGGGATGAGATAATGGAAGCCGGGTCTGAATGAACACAAGTCTGCACTTCATCCCAGGGTCTGAAGGATTGGCAGAGAGGATTTCAGATCACTGGGCAATAACTTTTATGAAGTCATGGGCTAAAGGTGAGGTACCAAAGGGCCCCTCTTTTAAAATGGCAAAAAGGAGGACCTACAAACCAGTTAGTCTTACCTTAATACCTGGGAAGTTACTGAAGCACTTTATAAAGAAGTCTGTTTGCCAGCATCTGGATCAGGAGAGCCTGATTAAAAGCAGCCAGCCTGGATTTATTAAGAACAAATCTTATCAGACGAACTCCTCCTTCAACAAATTGACTACTTGGGTAAAATAAGGGAATGCAGTAGATACAGTAGACCTGCACTTCAGCAAGACTTTTGAAAAGGCTTTTGACCTTTTCATAAACTGGAGTAAAGTGAGCTAGATAAAAGTAGGATCATAGGAAAGTAGGGGTGGAAAGGATCTCACAAGGTCACCTAGTCTAGCCCCTTGTTCAAGGCAGAATTATCTCTGATTAAACCATGGCAGCCAAGTTTCTTTCTAACCCACTTTAGAACATTTCCAAGGATATAGAGTCCACAGTTTCTCTAGGTAGCCTGTTCTAATGCTTGGCCAGGCTCCTAGTCAGAAGGTTTCTCCTAATATCCAACCTAAATTTCCCCTGCTGCAGTTTGAGGCCACTATCCTTTGTCCTGTTCTTTATAGCCACTGAGGAAACTACATCTCTGCACTCTCTACCGTTCAGGTTTTTGATCATCCATTTGATTAATGATTTGGATTTAAACACTACCGGACCACCCTTCTCCTAAAAAAATGGACATAAAAAGGAACTTCTCTTCTTTCCTGTTAATGGTCAATGACATCTTTAAATATAAAAGTGCAGAGCAATCAGAACCAAAGTGGGGAGAATCTACTATTCTTTTCCACAAACAAAAATGTTAAACACAAAGCAAATAAAGAGTTTATGCTCTGACCACACATTTAAATATGAAAAATATGACATAAAATACTATAAACATGAAGATACTCCAAACACACAACCATGGTGAGGAGGAGGAAGGAGGGAAATTAAGGGTAAGAAAGAAAGAAAACAAAAAACATTCTGTTTCTATCTCTCTGCCATGAACAGTCACTGTATTCATCATCCTCCAACCATCTGTAGAGTACTGGCATTCAGATATTTGCAAAATAACTCATTTTAAAAAATATATTTGGAAAGATGAAGTTTTGTTTAAGACACTGCGAAAATTAAAAATTCTATTTTAACCATTTGTTCTCCAACAGAACCTCATGATCAACTTTGCACCAGGCACTTAATTTATCAATTCTCCAGACAGCAAATGAGAATTTAATAGTACATTTTTCTCATGCTTTGCCTTGTCAATTTAAATCTTAAACTCTTTGGGCAGGGCTGCACAGGAAAAGAGCCTAGCACCATGGGATTCAATTTTATTGGGGAGCCCAAGAAGCTTTTTCACACAACTGTGTTTGCTGCCCCCCCCCCCATATCAGTTGGTCTTTCACATGTAGGAGACCATTTTATAGATCAAGGCTGAACTTCAAAGTGTCCAGGAGCCACATGCTGTGTGGGCTGCAGCAGAAGACCACACACTAAGTCAAGTCATGGATCCCCCCAAGCCACACAGATGCCCTCCACCATGCTTTACTGTATGCCATGTGTAGCTCTTCCTCTCATCCTTCCCAGCTCCCTGGCTGCAGACTGCCTTACTGTGCTGTACCATGGATTCCCCCAGGACTGTGGGATGTGTTGTTCTGCTCTCTGGAAAAAGTGAAAGATAGTGGAGGAAGGCAGAGCTTCATGACCTCATCTTTTGCCACAGCTGGAGCAATGTGAGGAGCAGCAGCTGTGTGGGAGCCCAGGAGCTGCTGATTAGCCTATTGAGGGCTACATGCAGCCAATAGGCTGCCAGTTGAACATCCCTGTCCAACTAAACCTTTACAAGTGGACAAAGTAGTGAGTCCTTCGGTATCCCTCTATGACATCTGTTGAGTGAACTAGACAAGTGAATTGCGCTGTACTTTTGGTCAGCTGGAATCATTAATGTTATGTAATCAAATCAATAATTCATACAAGAGTAAAAGGGGCCTTCTTTATGATTGCATCTATATTTTTAGGAAGCACTGTAGTAGACAAGATCTTGGTGTTTAATATTAATCTAATAAACTCTGAATACTTTAGCAGGGAGTAGGGAGAAAGAGAAAGTAAATTGTTTGAAAGAGTTTTAATTAAGTGCTAATGGACTTTATTTTTTTTAATATTAGAAAAGTTTGTTTTGATCAGCTAACAACCCCAGAACAAAGAAAAAATGCATTTGCAAATCTTGCCTTGTTTTTAAAAATGCAATAAAGCTACACATTGAAAAGGAGATAAGGGACAGAAAGGAAAGACATCTGTTACATCTACTAAGGATCTACAAAGCAGGAATCCCTCTAGAGACTCTTCAGGACAGTGCATCATTTATTGCAGGCTGTGCTGTAGTATCTGCAGGAATGTGATTTGCACTTTTCATTTGATGTTGCTGAATTTCCGTTAAGGCATAGCTTTGATTATAAAAGATAAATCAGCCACAGATAATAGGTCTAGAGATACTTTTCCAGATAAAAATAGAAGAACAGTAACCTAGCTTTAACAAAGATGCTCCAGATTAAAAACAAAAAAGAACATTTCTTGTTTGGTATCATTTAAAATTGGACAGAAAAGAGAAATAAAAAATGAAGTGATGGTTGATTTGATATTATGATTATGACCAGAAGGTCTTCAGTACCTGGTTGTACTTTCTCATTCCAAATGTAGTTTAAGGTAACATTATGTGAACTCATCAACTTTATCATTTACTTTTCAACAAAAACTTTTTTTTGCCATTCTCTGTATCTTCATTTTTTTTTCCTGTTCCCAAGCAGCAAAGTCCTGAACCTTTCCCCAGCCAGGGCACAGATATTTTTGTCCAGGAAATTATTAACCATCTTGGAGCCTAGCTAGGATTAGACAGGGAAGACAACTGCTGGTCATGCAAAAATGGAGCTGGTCCTCCAATAAACAAAGTACTGCAATCATGGGGAAATCACAGTTTCCAGAAACTAGGGAATAGGTTTGAGTTTCTTAATATCTGATACATAAAACAGCAAATCAAGAAGGAGTAAAACTACATCTCCTGAATCTTGTTCTGTCCATACTGGATGACAAGCAATGGAGAACAAAAATAATCTTTCAGGGAGATCATGAATCACCCATTCTTTGATATAGCACTAATTACGTTGGCTACAACTGATTCCTAGACTCTGTTGAATTTGTTAGGGTGAAATCTGTAAAAAAAGAGCTTGTTTAAATTGCCAAGTCCTAGGAGTATTAAAAAATTGTCAAAACTGGGCACGTCTACACGAGGCGCTTAACTGCACAGTTCTGTAGTTTACTGCAAAGTAAGCATGTGCACCCACACATGTACATGCTTACTGCACACTAAAAATGCTTAATCACAAGTAAATCCGATATCTTCAAATGCAGGTAGCAAATTTACCCGTTACTGCACAGTTATGCACAAGTAGACATGACCTGGGAGCAAATTTGCTCCTGGTTCATTCCTGCCACTAGGCGGCCAACCTGAGAGCTTCTCCTGCCCCAGGACTAGGCCGCCTCTATAGCAGCCCCTGCCTCAGACCTTCAGGTACTCAGAATCCTGGAGCACAACAGCAGGGAGCCTGAAGCCACTCCAGGCCCCCATGTCCCCCTGGGCAGGCTGCAAGCCAGCTGCCCTAGCCTGTCTGTTCTCTGGCACCACTGCCTGGCACCACACTGATGCTTGGCTGCCAGGCCGGTGCTGTCCAGCCCTCCAGGCTGCAGGCAGCTTCTAGCTGCAGGGACCAGCTCCACCTGCCTGCAGCCCACTGCCAACAGCCTGCCCTGAGCTCATCGGTGCTGCAGGGCATTGCCTCTGCCATACAGCTGCCAGTCTCATGCTGAGCCCTTGCACTGGGTGCTGCAGGCAACATAGGGACTGACGTGTGGGGAACCAGAGAGTCAGCACAGGACAATGGCATCCTCCTTGCCCACTGCCATGCCCACACCCATGCCCACCACCTGGGACCCCAACTGGTCCATGGAGGAGACTGGTGACCTCATGGCACTGTGGGGTGAGGTGGAGATGCAGCGTGAGTTTGAACTGGGGGGGCACGTCAATGCCCACATCTATGAGCAGGCAGTCAGCACCCTTTATTCATGCTACTTTAACATCTTTCAACAGCTTTATCAATGATTTGGATGGGATAGTGAAAAGCTCGCTGGCCATGTTCACTGATGACACCAAGTTATGGGGCAGTGTGGCCATTCCAGAAGACAGGCTGCTGATACAGGTGGACCTGGATAGGCTAGGGAGTTGGGCAGACCAGAACCACATGAAGTTTAACACTTCCAAGTATAAGGTGCTCCATCTGGGGACAAATAACCCTCAACATACATACAGGCTTGGAGGTGACAGCCTGACTTGCACCACAGCTGAAAGGGACCTACGAATAATGATTGACCACAGGATGAAAATAAGCCGTCAGTGCACTGCACGGCAGACAACATGCTGGCATGCATCAACCGATGCATCTTCTGTAAAACTAAGGAGGTGATACTCCCACTGTACTCAGCACTGGTAAGACCACAGCTGGAGTACTGCGTCCAGTTCTGGGCACTGTACTTCAGTAAGGACATGCAAAAACTTGAGAGGGTCCAGAGAAGTGCAACCCGTATGATCAGAGACTTGCAAGACAAGCCATATGAGGAAAGGTTGAGGGACCTGGCCCTCTTTAGCCTCAAAAATAGAAGGTTGAGAGGGGACTTAATAGTGGCTTACTGCTATATCAGAGGAGTACTTCAAGAACTCAGTGAACAGCTGTTCACCAGGGCACCCCTAGAAAAGACCAGGACCAATGGATATAAACTTCTGGAAGGCCACTTCAGGCTTAATACCAGGAAAAACTTCTTCACAGGAGTTTATTCCACAGTCAGGGTGTCCAGAGTGTAGAATAAACTCCTCGAAAGGTGGAGCAGTCACCTATCCTGGAGGTTTTCAAGAGGAGTCTGGACAGTCACCTCACTGGGGTCACCTAACCCCAGTTGTCTTCCTGCCTAGAGCGGGGGGGGGGGAATCTTTCTCTTTCTTTCCACTTTCTCTTGCAATGCTTCAGCATCCTACCATTATCTATTAAGGTTATGAACAGACATCATATTTGCCCAGAGAGAAAACTTTTTGCCCTGAGTCGTAGAGGTGCACGCATTCAGTATCCTTCTTCAAGTCCCCCTTAAGTATGCCAGATAAAATGTACCAGCACCTTTCCTGAGACATCCTGCCCGATACAGACATTATACTTTTATAGGTATAAGTGAACAGACACTGGTCTACACTTGTAACAGAACTGAAGTTTGGCACACAAAGCTGGTCTATCCCATAACAGAACAGAAGTTTAGCGTACATAGACCAGTTTAAAAATGGCGGAACCTGATTTAAGATTCATCCATCCCCCCACAACAAAGGATGACTGTTTCTTCTGTTTGCTACCAATCTAAACTATTCCACTTACAGAAAGCCAAGTAATTTAAATCAATTCCGCCTTGGGCTTTTTGAATGCGTGTGGCTAGCCCCTGTTTTACTTCTATGTGGGTATTGTGGTTCATTCCAGGAACAAAACTGTCAGGCTGTCTGTTCTTGCAGGCCACCTACTGGCAGAGAAGCAGCAACACAGTTCGGAAGGGTATTGTGTAAATGACTATCCTAATCCAAATCAAACCCCGGTATAATCCACCAAATATCACATCTGTCAAATGAGACATATGTTTACAGCCTAATACAACTGAATCCATGCAGATATTTTAAAACAGTTAGTTCAAAGGCCATGACTGCCCTTTGCTTCTATTTGAAATCTTTTTTCCCCAGCATTTTTTATTATTATTTGTTTTGAATGTAAACTCTAATTCCAATTAGTGCCTCTAGGTAAACAATCAAGCAAATCCCTGTAGCCTGGTCACTTGCTATGATTTCTGATTAAACTCCAGCAGAACTGAAGGCTTTCTGTTTGTACCTTGTCCAAAACAGGAATAAAGAAAAAAATGCGAGGTTTGAAAAGGAAGTCCAGAATGTCCTCTTTACATAAAAGAAAACAGACCATTTAACAAACAAAAATAGTATGGCCTGGTGAATTTCTTTCGAAGTAGCCAACAAAACATCAGCTTCAGCAGAAGCTATTAGCTCTTTCCTGCTTAAATACGAAATCTACAATCCACAAAAACATATTTGATATGTATTTTGCTAAACACTTTTTCTAATAGAGCACTATCCTTCAGAGAAGTATTTGCTTTACTATGATTGTGGATATTTTATACAATACTATTTTAAAAACATGCAGGTTTTTTTCTTTGAACTCTTATGATTTCCCCAGATATAATCTTTCCCACCTGATAATTATGGGCAGCTTCACTTACACTGATTCATGCTTACTCCCACAGGCAACACGCTACACTCTACATTTTCCATCCTCCTTTTCCCCCCTCCCTCCCATTCATCCAGGAGAACAGCACTCCATAGACATTCAACCCAAAGCAGCTGTAGTTTCTTGCTAGGCCTACAACTGCTGTGTTTAAAGGATTGTGGCATATCCTTGGTCACTAATAGGTGATTGGTCTGGTATCCTGGAAAGGAAGAAGGTGGAAAACTACTAATGTAGTGCTTTTGCCAATCATTTCCATTGAAAAATGCTGAGGTCAACCATAGAACATTTAATATTTTCAGCTTCTCAAGAGTTATGAGTCCTTAAAACTCAAGTGAAAAAAGCTACTATTTTTATCCTAAAGTACCAGTTTTTCTTCTATTTTAAATACCTTTTCTATAAATCAAGGGTTAGCAATGTTCTCCAGCACAAAGCTGAAATGATACAGCTTGAGTCTGAAGGGCTGGCACTAGCACCTAGCCCCCGCTGGTGTTTTTCCTAGCCACCCAGCTGTGGCATAGTCCTATTAAAGCCTTGGGTGCCTGACGGGCACGGAGCAGGGAGAGATCCCCCATGTAAAAGCCTCCAGCTTCAAATGCAGCATGGCAGAGACAGAGCTCCCTGCCACCAAAACCACAAATCCCCAGGCTGGATCCAGCCCATAGGCCATAGGTTACTACCCCCCGTTAAAATTTAACTGAGAATATAGAGATCTCCAAGTCTGAAGCTGTCACTTCTCTTCCACACTACTTAACATTCTCATTAACATAAACGTATTTCTTCCTTAAAACAACAACAACAATACAAAGAAGAAAAATGAGAGTAAAGAAGAATCAGGAAATAATATCTTTCACATGACCTTTAGAGACCCATCTTACTTACAGATCCTGCACAGACGCATTACTTGCATCTAGGATGTACAAGTGGTAAGAGTAATGTTTTGGTGGAGTTCTGATATTTGGCATTGATAAAGAATATGCCAAGACTGCTGAAGCAATGCTGCTGGTCACAGCGCTCTACAAATCATATTTTACAGGCTGTCTAGTGCTGATGAGTCAGAAAATTTTGTATTAAATGATTTTTAATACACACAAAGGAATTATATTGAAAAACAAAAATGAATCCAAATGTATTGAACCTGACATACTGAACTGTATTGTTTATATCTGTCATGCTCCTGTGTTCCTATCTTAAACTATAGTCAATTTTCTGACTTATTACCATAAATTCTTCATGAGGCAAATAAGCTGCTAAAAGCTTTTCACTTAGAAGTCAAATACGAAAGGTTATGTTTAAAATGGTAAAAAAAATCACAGATTTCTATATTTTCAGGCACAGACCATTACAGCTTAATTCATTTGGACTACATCAACCCTAGAAGTCTGCAAATTAGTTTTGTGGGCAGGAAAATCAGATTTTTATGTGAAAAATAAACTAGCCTGGCAAATGAGCTTGTATCTCTTCAAATTTATGATGACTTTATACAAAAGTAATTTCATCTACTTCAGGAATCTTGCTCTTGATTTATACCAGTGCATGTGCAATCAGAATTAGGCAAAGTGTGTTCCAAACTACTATAATATGTAAATTTTAATAAAGTAACACTATGGTGATGGAAACCTAACAGAATGCAAAGCTATAACATATACACTTTGTGACACGCTGTGGATTTTATTGTGATATTTCAGTATTATCTGTGTTTATGCTGTTATAACATTGTGAGACTCAGTTTACTTCATTAACCTGTTCATATAAAATACAATATGAAGTGCCAGAGCTGGCTACGTGTAGGACAGACAAGATGGACCTTTTGCAACAGCAGTCTGGAATGGCTTTGTTGACATATTAACAAAGATGAGATACTTGAAACCCACAACTGATTCCAGACAAGATAAATATGACAATTGGAGAGCCGACTGTGAAAAAAGAAAAGTAGCTTGGCAACTCCTGTTCACAGAGTCTCAGGGCTGAGATAACTGGAAGAGCTTTGGGAGACTGGAAAGACTGGAAGGGAAACAGCCTAGTATCACTGGGGGTGCTTAGGGCTGTGCAGGCTGGACTGGGGGACAAAGGAACTTTTTACACCCTTTGGAGGAGACAGAGTACCTCTGATTGTCTGGCATTTGCCCGAACAAATGCCATCACTGCAAACTTTCTGTTGTGCTGCTTGGTACTGTGGGTTGCACAGGGTCATTCAGATCAGCAGGTGAAGTCCATGTGTCAGGCGCAGAACAGGATGCTTGCTCCTTGAGTCAAGACCACAGAGAACCAGGGAAGGTGAGAGACCAAAAGACTGAGCTTAAAAGTAGGAAGGAACATTGGTTCCCCCTGCTTGATCTAGAAACCAAGTCTGGGCTGTCTTTGGGGACCCTCTCAGAGATCAGACAAGGCCATAGAGGTCCCAAGCATTCACCCCCTGGAGGGCAGTCCATGACACCCTTAAACAAGACAGAATAGCAAGGATAAAACATATGAAGAGTGAGGAAAACAAACTCTTGCAGTTTAAAAGTTTCTGTGGTTTCCTGGCTAATATGACTAAAAGATTCGAATGAACAGTGCTACGGAAGATCTTTCCATGGGAAAAAAACACAAAGTGAAATACTACCATCTTAGGGCAGCCAAGCCATAGACTACTTTGGTAAGAAACCAGGCTGCCAAATAAATAAATTAAACAAAAGGCAAAAACATATAACAGCCAGAGGGTATGCAGAATATCTATCAGCAAATGCTTATTCATTATAGGAAGTCTTAATAATAATAGTTTAATAAATATTTGGGCCGTACTCAGCTGGTATATATGGGCTTACTTCCACTATCTTCTGTGGAGCTGTACAAAGGAGGATTAGGCTGTCTGAATTTTACATAATTCTAGCATGGATTAAAAAAAAAAAAAAAAGGATTCATCTGGTATCGTCTGACTGAAATAGCTGTGCCTTACCAATGTTAGATGGGAAACTGTATGCTGCTTGCTGTGAAAAAAATTGGTGGGGCATTGTATGCTGTTTTGTCAAAAGAAGTACATGTAGGAAACAGGGAAAACTTAAATAATTTGTAATTACTTTCTCTTCAAATCATCCCTTTAAAGGATACAAGACCTGTTATCTTCTGGAAAAGGTAAAAGAGACATCTATCAGGCTTTGACAGTTACATAGATTGACAGATAAATTCCACAGACCTTATGATTATCCTTACATTTGCATGGAAAGCCTGTTAAACCATGCTCCTTTTCATCAGCTTTGTCTAACATCATGATCTCATATGCTCCATGCCAGCTACTGCCAAGGATCCCACCATTGATGTGGAGACATATTCAGTATTCAGAGGGGAATGGCTTGACAATAATGCTGACTAAAATTATGTTCAGTATCTTTGGGGAAAATCCCACGTAGGTTTAGAATGGGACTTCTGTGAGTATAATGGGCTGTGTGAAAATTATGGGCACCAGCTAATTTTCACCCTGATTTGATCCCATAATAGCTATACAATACATATTAGTCTCTGCACTATATTAATTATTTCCAAGTATGAATATACACATATATTCACTTAAACATAGTGGAAAATGCGCATGATTATCTTTAGTTCAGCATTTGAAAGACCTGAAAAATGTCAAAACCACATTTTATTGTTTCTTTAAGTGATCTGTTTCTGCTGAATGTAAGATACACTTCAGGAAGCAATCAGAGGAGCTACAGTATATGCAGTAAGATAATAGCCACCATTGACCTATCAAATCAATTTCTGACAAAGTTGTCATGAGACAGTC
Source organism: Gavialis gangeticus (assembly GCF_001723915.1). Taxonomy (NCBI): domain Eukaryota; kingdom Metazoa; phylum Chordata; order Crocodylia; family Gavialidae; genus Gavialis; species Gavialis gangeticus. The sequence continues at coordinate 190,880,409 of NW_017729032.1, read as the reverse complement.
ATATCTATTCATTTCAATGGATAGTATATTCTATCTTGATAGGATACCATACTTTTTTAGATTTATCTTGATACATTTAGAGAATGCACGGAGTAAAATGTAATCTATAGGAGTGAAAAATGCTGTAGAGAAGGTTCCCATTGTGCTTGTTAATCTCTTGCCAGGGTGAAAAATACGACTTTGGCACTGATGTTTTGCAAATAGTCGTGTACAGTTTTGAAAGGAGATCCCTCTGTAAAGCATGTATTAGGACAGAGAAGTGTTGCAGAATAGTCTTGGGCTAACTGCCAAATATGACATCAATTCCATCCTCAACAAAGAAGGATAGTGTTAAGGCTAGTGTTAATGATGCTCTCACATTCTCTTTCTCCTTTCTCCCAGTATCAGCAAAAAGTCTCATAATTAGCTAGTACTTTCATGAGAACAAACTGTAAAACAGAAATTAAACAGCAAAGCTCCAAAATGAAGTAAATAAAAAAGAATTAATATTAAGAAACAGATTTAGCTAATATTTCTGTGGAAATAGTTTGCCAGTTTATAATTTCCTCTCTGCTTCTTAAGGTGCGTTTGTCAGCTTTATCTATATCTATATATCACAGTGGGAAAGCATTCAGACTGAAGGTTGTATCAAATGAAACTCAAGCAGGCCTTTTGCCACAGGGTAGAATTTAATTGTCCTGGATCCTCCAACCTTAAAACATGAGCATAATCACATTGTATCTAGGAGCTTTGGCTTTCGTGGAACTCCTTGTGTAAGTAAAGATTACACAAATGAATAAGCATTGCAAGGCCAGATAGTATGCATATTCTGCAATATGTGGTATTGAGTGTACAGTGTAGATCATACTTGGACTCTTGCTGCACAAGTATTTTATATTTTATAGGCTATACCTTACTACATTGAAGACATGTTAAATCCAAAAGGTTTTGCATATAATAACCACACTAGATTGCTGCATATATCAGTCACTGGAAGATATAAAACACAGTGTTTCCTAGAACTATTTTTTTTATACCTCAATATTACTTTCTACAGTTTATCATTAAAACATAAGAATGGAATAATTTCAGAGTTGATATACAACCAATGCAGTCCAGCTGACTGGTAAGATTTCAGTGATGATTTAAATCCTGTGCATTTTGTGTCTTGCATAAAACAAAAATAAAATAACCAAAAACTTCAGTGAGAGATGAGCATCTAGCTGCTTTTTGTGTGTTTGTACATATCCCCCAAGGTAAACAGAAACAAATATAGGATGAATCCATAGGTCATAAGAAAGACTAAATACTAAGGGCAAAAGTGTAAGTCTTTATAGGTACTGGTATCTTGGCAAACGGTTTCTCATAGATATGTGCTCAATAACTTTTAAAGTCAGTGGGAACCTTTCTGTGAGTAACTACGCCCCAATATAAGATAAGTCCAGTTCTACCTGCGTGCTTACAAAAAGGATTTGTTATGATATGTATTTAAAATATGTGGATGTGACTATTAAACACTATAAAAATTTACTTCATGTTCAGTGATTTTAATCAGCATTTTGTGATTTTAGTCAGTCCTCAAAGCAGAAGATTTCAATGAAGCATAAATAAACATACTCTGCCCCTCTAACAAGATGTAGTGAAATAGATTTATTCACTGTGAATACATTTATGGCACTGAATGGACAGGAAATTCCACACACTCCACTGAGGAGTGGAAGTACTAATACTATGGGCCCTGCTACACATTCAAATTAAAGCTGGATAGGAACCAGCTACAAAATTGTTACACATTTTCAAGCATTAATTTTATAGCTGGCTGGTTCTTTTTGTAGCTGGATAGTAAATTTTATAATTTTTAATTACTTTGCACATGTGGCGGGTCTAAGTTTATTGCAAAATTAACTATTTAATTGTGTAATATATGTTAACATTTAGCAAGGGCTAAAGAGGTGCATACTGAAAGCTGAAAATGGAGATCTCATGCATTGCCCCAAGCAATCAAAAAACAATACAAGTACTGAAGAGTAACTGATAGAATGTGACAAAACTTATAGCTTCTTCAATGTCTACCACTAAGAAGCTTTGCTCAACTGTCTGTCTCACTTGTTTTGTAAATTATTTGGGAAATAAAATGATGGTTTCATAGATGTTACAAGCTGGAAGGGACCTTACAGATCATTGGGTCCAGCCCCCCTAAACATGGGCAGAAAAGACTGGGCATCAAGGCATTTTTTGAAGATCACCAGGGTGGATGACTCTACCACTTCTGGGGGAGGCTGTTCCAAACTCTCAGCACTCAGCTTGTAAAAGAAGTTTTTCCTTATGTCTAACCTGCAGTGATTTTCAATCAGCTTGTGCCCATTATTTCTTTTCCTCCCCTGGGGGGCCTTGGTGAATAGATGCTCCCCCAAACCCTGATGTACTTATAGATTGCAACCAAGTCCAGCCTGAGTCTTCCCTTCAACAGGCTGAACATTCCCAAGTTCCTCAGCCTCTCCTTATACATCTTGGTCTCCAGACCTTTAATCATGTCTGTGGCCCTCCTCTGGATTTTCTCAAGCTTTTCCACATTTTTCTTGAAGTGGAGCACCCAAAACTGGATTCAGAATTCCAGTTGTGGTCTCATCAAGGTTGAGTAAAGTGGGAGGATGACATCCTTTGCCTTTCTCAAAATACCTCGGTGGATGCATGCCAGTGTTTGGATAGCTCTGCCTGCTATGGCATCACATTGGTGACTCATGTTTATTTTGTTGTCAGTCATGACTCCCAGGTCTCATTCAGTTGTGGTGCTGGCAAGCAGAGCACTGCCAAGCCTGTAAGTGTATTGTGGGTTATTTTTCCCCAGATGGAGCACTTCATATTTCTGTCTATTAAATGACATCAGGTTGAGGTCTGCCCACTTCACAAGCCTGTCCAGGTCGGGCAGTACTGCCAGCCTGTCTTCGAGAGTGACAACACTCCCCCCTAGCTCGGTGTCATCAGTGACTTTTGCAAGATTGCTTGTAATACCTGAATCCAAATCATTAATGAACATGTTGAAGAGCACTGATCCAAGTACTGACCCCTGAGGGACATCACTGGTCACCATTCACCATGATGACTCAGTTCCATCAATCAGTACACTTTGTGTCTTACCATGGAGCCAGTTACCTAGCCACCGGACCATGAAGTAGTCAAAGCCACATTTTCCAAATTTGACCATGACAACATCATGGGAGACCAGGTCAGAGGCCTTTCTGAAGTCCACGTACATGACATCAACCTGAATTACTGTGTCTTTAATTCAGACTTATCTAGTAAGTGATTTGAATTTAGATGCTAAATGTTTTGCTAAGGCATTTGTGAATAGATAAGTGAATAAGCAGTAAATAGGATAGTTGTTCTTCCTATTCTCCTTGCCAGGATAGGAATGACAACTTTTTGGAATGATGCAATTACACTATCTACTTTTCCTTTCCCAGAGTGATATATTCTCTTATTACAGAACAACTTCTCCAAATACACCCTTCTCAACAAGTCCAGTAGGTATTCTATCAACAAGACTATAAGAAAAAGTCTTTTAGATAACATAAGACTGAAGTCCTTACTATTTTTCATCTGATGTCTCATTGGACTCTTTTTGCAGGAATTACAATGATCCCTCTGTGCTCAGGCTAATTTAGGTAACTTCCTCTGTTGTTCCCTCAGAGGCAACATCAATCCCTAGTGAACTGAGGGATTTCTCAGAACCTTTAAGAAACACAAAGTTCACTTCTTGTCTGAGTCTGAAGTTTTAAATCTTGCAACTGTTTCTGAGTGGGTGTACCTACATAGGGATCTCATGAATCTTAAAGAGACTGCTCATAAAATCAGAGAAAATTAGGGCTGGAGGGACATCTGGAGGTCCAACCCCCTGCTCAAAGCAGGACCATCCCCAACTAGATCATTCCAGTCAGGGCTTTGTCAAGGCAGGCCTTAAAAACCTCCAAGGATAAAGCTTCCACAACCCCCATAGGTAACTTGTTCCAGTGCTTCATCACCCTCCTAGAGTTTTTCCTAATATCCAACTTAAATCTTCCTTGCTGGAACTTGAGACCATTACTTCTGATACAGTGTCTACCTGTACTGGAGGAACCTACATTTGAAATGTGTTTTGAGATCCTGTAGAACAACAAAATATACATTCAAGTAAGTTCTTGCATTTATAATGACTGCCTGGTGCACTTAAACTTATGCTGAGTCTTTCATTATAACTTATATGCCGATCATGACCATTCATAGAATCATAGAGAAGTAGGGCTCGAAGAAACCTTCTAGAGGTCTAGTAGAGTGGTTCTCAACCTTTTTTCTACCAGGATCCATTTGTAAAATTGATGGCCAGTCCTGACCCAGTGCCCCTCATGCTTGATCCCCTGCCCCCAGACCTCCCCCCAGTGTCAGGCATGGGGGTGCCCAAAAAGTCCCTTGCAGGCTGGAACTCTGGAGGTGTTTTGGCCCATTTCAGCACCCAAAATACTGAATCTGAATTGAAATAGAAGGCCGAGAAAAAGTTCCAAAACAAAAGGAAAGCATCCAAAACATTTCAGAAATTTTCAGAAAATTTCAGAGTTTCAAAATCAGGCTTTCAGGGAAACAGAAACTAAGAGGGAGGGGGAACAGTGGGAGAACTGCTCTGATATTGACATCTATAGCTGACCAGTGTCTGTGATCTATCCTGAGGTGCCTTACAATCCTAGTGGTCTGGGGGAGGAACAGCAGCCTGCTATGACCTCACACACAGATCTGGGGGCCCATGCCCCATGGAAGGAGTCTGGCACAGCCCTGCAGCCCTCCGAGGGGGAATGGGCCCCTGTATCTATGTGCAGGATGACAGCATGCTGCCACTGCTGGCTGGGGCCAGCGCCAGCACCCGAGTCTGCTTGGTACAGCCTGTGCTGAGCACCAGAAGGAACCCAGTGCTGGCCCCAGCTGGCAGCTGCAGCCTGCTGTCATCCTGTGTGCAGATCTGGGGGCCTGCACCCCCTAGGGAGAGTCCAAAACAGTTCTGCAGCCCTCCCAGGGGGCACGGACCCCCAGATCTGCAAGCAGAATGACAGCATGCTACCACTGCCAGCTGGACCCAGCAACAGTACCAGTCTTCCTGGTGCTCAGTATAGGATGCACCAAGCACCGGTCTCAGCCAGTAGCGGCAGCCTGCTGCCATCCCGTGTGCAGATCCAGGGGACCACGCCCTCCAGAAGGATTCTGGCACAGTTCTACAGCCCTCCCAGAGGGTGCGGGCCCCTGTATCTGCATGTGGGATGACAGCATGCTGCCACTGCTGACAAGTGATATAAGTTTTGCCCTGAAAATTTTGAGGTGAAGTTTCACAAAATCCCCTGTGGGGTTCACTTCCAATCACAGTGCTCTGAGGGAGGGATGTAGAAACAACATACAAAAGCTGTGTCTGAACAGTTTGAGGTGCATATTCACAGAACCCCTGCCCCCATCTCCTAGAAACTTGGCATGCTTCATGCCCTCAGAAGGGGCTACCATCCCTGCAATTTTCAACCAAGCCAGCCACAACATGGCAAAGTTATAGATATTGTAATGATTCCCCATTATAGTCTATGACTGAATCTCCCAAACAGCGCTGAAATTCTGAAACAGTTTTGCCCAAATCGAATCAAGACAGTGATGCAAAACACCAAATTGAATCACTGTCCCTCCAAAATGGCCAAATCCAAATCCAAACAGAGCCATTTTGCACAGCCCTAATGGTCACCTAGTGTAGTATGATGGGGCACTGCTATAGTATAGTGGGGGGCTATGCAGTCATATGCAACCAACACAAAAGTTGGACAGCCCTGCTTAAAATAACTGAAAATAGTCCCTAGGCAGGTATATTAGCTTATTCTAAGTTTTTAGCAAAACTCAATGAACCTTCATTCCCACATGTTAGCATAGTTCTGTACCCTTTCCAGGCCAGTTCAGGTTCTGTTGCAGGTTTAGTTATCCAAGCAAAATTATAAATGCTTCAAAATATGCTAGTTGCACACACAAATACATATGAATATGAATAAGCAAGTTTGAAAATTTTACACTATAGGCCTGGAGGATCAGAAAGTTTACTTGGATGTAACTGACTGACTGATAGATGGATGATGTTACCCCAGGGGTGGGCAAAATATAGTCCGCAGGCCAGATCTAGCCTGCAAGGCACTTTCATTTGGCCTTTGGTACCTCCCAACAAACTCTACCCCACCCAGCCTTTCCACCAATGAAGTGGGAATGAGGCACCCACGTGTACAACCCCCCAACATACCCTATTGGGCCTCATTCCCATCCTCCTGGGTGGAAGGCCTCTGCCCAGCCAGCAGCTTCTGGGTGGGGCTTCTGTTACAGATGGAACCTGCTAGCTTGGGACAGCAGGTAGGGAAACAGTGGGGCTGGTGCGGAGGGGGATGCAGTTCCAGCTGGGTGAAAGTGGGAGGACAGCATGCAGCCTACACCCAGAGGGGCAGTGGGAGCTCAGAGCTCATCTGGGTTGGGTGTGGGTGTGAGTGTAGGGGCATGTAGGGACAACCCACACATTTTCCTCATTGTGTGCAGCCCCAGCTGCTGACAGCAGCACCAAGTGGGGAGGTCAGGGCACTCATGCCCGGAGCAGGTGCCCACTGGGGCACTGCTCTGGCCAGTGCTGTGCAGGGGCAGGGGGAATGGAGCCTGCCTTATCACTGGGACTCCATGCCATGTGCCTGCAGCTCCAGCACTTGCAGAGGGGGAAGCCCCACGCTGGAGCCAGCTGCCTCCCCTGCCCCCTGTTGCGCTGGTCCTGGCACTCTCCCAGGAGTAGAGGGAGACCCACTCCCTGTTTCATTGTGGAGTCAAGCATGGGGCTTCCCCACTGCAAGTGTGGAGCTGCAGGTGCATGGCACAGAGTCCCTGCAAAAGAAGCAGCCAGGCAGGCTGCGTGGGGGTGCACTCCTCACCCCCAGCACACCACTGGCCATTTCTATGCAGGCCTCTGCACCACATGGCTGCAGCTCCCACAATCATAGTAGGGACTGCACTGGATTCTGTGGGGAAGCAGAGGGTGGGGTTCCCTCCACTCCCAGCAGTGCAGGGACCTGCACAGGAGGGAGCCAAGGAGGCAGCAGGCTCCAGTGCGGGGGCTTCCCCCACTACGAGTGCTGGAACTGCAGGTGTGTGGCATGGATCCCTGGCAAAAAAGACTCTGATCCCTTCCCCCATGCAGCATTGGCCAAAGCCGTGCCTGCACTTGACATGAGTGCCCTGACCTCCCTGCCTGCTACTGCTGCCAGGCAGCAAGGGCTGCACACCATGGGGAGAGTCTGGGGCCCCTACACCCCTCACCCTCCTTCACATCCCACACCCTGCCCCCACAACCCCCATCAACATATACATACAACTCAACATACCTTATGCCCCCTACACAGCCACACCCTCTCACAACCCCCCACAACCTTTCAAAAACACCCACATACTCTCACAACCCCCCCCACACCCACACCCACCCACACACAAACACGGTAGAAGAGTGACACTTTATTTTGGAATTATTATGCAGTCCTTTCTATATATAGTACACAATCACAAATTATGAAAAATATTTTTTGTAATGAAATTAAAATATATTATAGGAGGTGTTTGACTTCTAGCTTATGATTTGGTTTTTTTCTGGTTCTAAAATGGCAACCCCTCCCTCCCAAAGGAGTATTGGGAGGGGAAGCAAGGGCAGGGATTTCTAGTGGCAAAGGTCAGAGGTTAAAGGGCAGGATTTTTGGTTCCAATGTGGTGACCAGGGGGTGGGGCAACTGGCAAGGGGCAGGGCTACCCATATGGCCCCAAATAGCTCACCAAAACTTAAGTGGCCCTTCACCCGAAATAACTGCTCACCCCTGTGTTACTCCAATATGAAGGTTTACCAATAGTGGGTTTGCCTAGCCCATTGGCCTCTGCCGGTGTGCTTTTTTTCCTTTTGAAGCCTCTCAGCCAGTCCTCTTAGATAACTCAGTCTTTATTCTACAAACAAGCTAACAAATTAACAAACAAAACAAACACCTCTTGCTTAGTCCCAGGCACCTGAGGAAGGGGACTTTAGCACAGTAGCCTGGCCTGTTCTTGTAGCAAGCAGTTACATCCACAACTTCTTTCCTTCCCTCCCAGCTTTTTCTTCTAGAAGCTTTTTAAACTTCTAGCAGGACATTTCCTCTCTATCCAAATGCACTGCAGGTAGGCTTGCTCAATAGGGCTGTCTGTTCCCTCTTAAAGGTCCCTTTATAAAGGCTGCCTTATTAAAGTGACATTACCTTTACACTGTGGTAACAGCACCTAGACAATTGCTTCTTGCTGCCAAGTGGTGGTGCAGTAGCTGCCTGGGTTATTTGCACATCTGGCTGCTCCAGACTCTGCAATGATTCAGTAGGATCTGGTCCCCTGATCTCAACAATCACACCTTCTGCCATGCCAAACATAATCCTAGGCTCCCCCTGCACCAGCAAGTTGAAAGCTGGGTGCCATGGCCCCACCTTGTAGGGTGCCACATTGGGGGGGAGAAAATCAGAGGCTCCCAGAAGGCAGAGCAAAAAGGCCTTACTCACTGGGGACTTCTAAAGATTGCCTGAATGCTTTTATGGCTCGTCTGCCATTTTATGGCACATTAAACTGGGTCCACATGTAACACCTTTCCCATTTATGCTGTGATTAACAAAATAATTGTAGCATAAATGTAATGTGTACAAGAGGTCTTAGAAACCTCAATCTCATTTTCAAAGATCCCTATCTTACTTGGATGTATAAGTCTCATTGAAAGTCAGTGGGAATTTGACATGGGGGGGACTAATACATTTGAAAAATTTACCTCTTGCCTTTATTACCTGGAAATGGCCTGCTGATTAATTTTGGTACAGTGAAAGCCTACATGTAGCAAATGCCAGTAGTAGATGTAGAACTAATAATACAGGTATATTTCAACATATGACAATTCTTCTGCTGCTATATAAGTTAAGCAATTAAAAGTTCTGGCAAAATGCTATTGGTTCAGCCTTATTGTGTGATATACCCTGCCAATATCAACTCTAAAATAATACTCACTTCTTTCTTTCTCTCTTTTTTATTGATGAAATGAACTACAGATTTCATAAAGCCCCCGTCTGATCCATAAATACTGCCAATATACACCTAGTTCATTTAAGGAATACAAATATTAGTGGTATGTAACTCACATTTAGCACACATTTCAGGACCTTCTAAATGTTTCAGGTAGAAACACATTCTAATTTGCATGCCTTCTAGAATTTATTAAAGGTGGCTGAGACAGGGGGAAAATCTTATTATAAAAAACATATTCCTTTAAGCTGAACTCACAATTCTTGTTCTCGAGTTTGATCGTGGGTAACCCTATGCAAAACCTGAATATGATGGACTTCCTTGCCTCTTCCTTCCTGTACAGTGTAAAGTCACAATCGTAGTTTTATACAGGATGCCTGTACATGAGTGCAGAGTGCTCTGACGTGCTGTAGTTGCAGTGTGTCAGAGCAGACTCAGTTAATCAAGTCTGCTGAAGCATGGTAATTACTGCACTCCAGCAGCCTCTTGCATCTCATGTATCACCATCCCCATGCTTAAAAATGGTGGTGGGTGTGCTGGAATGAGATTTAGTTGAACAAGCTTTAGTTCAAGCACCCCTGCTGCCATTTTTAAGCTTGAGGACACTGACACATGAGATGCTGTGGCACTTTAATTAGAGTGGCTCTCTGCCACTGGCCTTCTGGGTAACTTCAAAAGAAATGTTTCTCATCTTTGTGTCTTACTTTCCTTTCCTGTAAAATGAGTATGTGCATAGTTCCTTTGTAAACTGCTTGAGATCTACTGATGAAAAGCATTATGTAAGGACTAGGTATTATTATTAAAAGGAATAACATGTTTTGGACTAACCTTTTCCCACCATGGCTTCAGATATATTGTTCTTATTTCAGACAATGCCCTGAGGAATTCTTGCAGTAGATGTTGTACAGAGGCACACCACCTGCCTCAAATTATAATGGAAAAAACAGTGAAACAAGTGGCAGAATTTTGGTTTAAGAGAAGGGAACGATTTCACAAGGAGGCCGTACTTATATAAGAGCCTCTTACAGAATGAAGAGAAAGGAGACACTCCAAAAGAATTTTCCTGCAGGTTTATTAGAGGTATGATTTACTCTCCACTTCTTCATGATCTTTATACAGTTGTGGGGATGCTTGTCTCTTCTGAAGTGAGAAAGGATGGATTCCTCAGTGCAAAATGCACACTTTGTTCAAAAAGAAAAATAGGTAATCCAAACTGAATTAATGTAATGTACTTATTTCTGTAGAAGAATAAGAAAAGACTGAGTGAGTTCTTTAAAGTTTCTTGAAAGTTATTCTAATCTTTTTTCCCTCCCTAAAATGTCCTTGATGAGTTTTTCCTATTCAGTAAATGGGGTCCAGTGCTCAGTGACACAGTGTATACGTTTGCCAGAGAACATATGCTCCGTGTTTGTTGTTTGATATCAGTAATCTTAGAGCATATCTCTATGTCAGAATAACAGAAAATGTGGGAAGGTAGAAACATGTTAATAAGACTCCTGTGGGGAGAGCTGTGGTAAGAGATTTCTCTGAGTAACTAGATCATATGAGTTTCTTTTGACAGTGGTCATATGCTAAGTTTTGACACAGAGACTCCCCAGCTCTTGTAATTACCTTTCGACATCACCATGAAGTGCTATGTTTTTTCCTTTTTCTGTTCCCAGTCTCTGAGATTATCTTGTCCATCTCCAATACAGACTACCTTAATTTATGTCCATTGGATATTGGGACATGAATGAAAGCTTATCTGGCTGAGGTTGAAGGCAGAGGAGGTGATAATGATAGGCTGAAAAAGCAGTAAGAGAACACTTCTCCCATGAATCTTTGGGACACTGGCCAGTCAAACTCCTAATGTGTCTACTGCTAAGAATATGAATTGTAAAGAGACCCTTTGCAGCAGAAAGACAATAGCAGGTTTTCTGCCCTTGGCAAAACCCTGCTGAAGAACAAAGGGGTATCAAGCACCAATGAGACATGTCTGTCTGTTCCAGGGAGGTTAGGCACAGACAGAAGTGACAATTTTCGCCCGATCCGGCCACAGAAAGCCTTCTATAGCCATGACCAAACACAAGTACATAGTTGCAGACAGCTTCAAAAATATCTGATTGCATGAAAATCTGACCCCTCATTGCATGGGGGGGTCAGATGAAGACCTCTCAAAACAGCATCTTCTGTAACTTCTGTCTGCCTGCCTGCCAGCCTAGAGCTGTTTTCAGAATGGGAGGGGGAAAAGGGAGTGGAAGAGTTTGGTTTGGGGGGTTTTCAGCCTCTGCTGGAGGGTGGGGTAGGTGTATTGGAGCCGCCCTTCAGGTAGGAGGTCTCCAATTCACCCACCTCACCCTCTATTGCTGGCTGGGGAACCCCATTCTGAAAACTTTGCAGCCTCACAGGGAGAAGAAGCCACTGCCAAGGGGAACAGGCTGCAGACCTGCAGCCAGCAGCTAAATTCCCCTCCCCCCTGGAACCAACAGTGAACTTCTGTTTGTTCCAGGAGATCATTGTAATACTTCCTGCAAAGTGTTCTCAGTTACAGCGAGGAGCTGCACTTCTGTCTGTGTCCTCAAAGTCCATAGCTGCTACTGCCAGAGAGTAGTCTGCACAGCCTTTGTCATTGCTGCTGCTGCTACAGCAGTAACATTAAGTCTTATCTAGCTAGCATAGACTCCCTGGGGTAGGAGCATCAATCTACTACCCCTTCTAACTCAGTGCCTAGGGCCTGTACCCCACTTATTCACCCACTTATTCTACTGCTTTACAGAAAGATAGCAGATACCAGTGCCTTCTTAGTTCTACCTTTAAAAAAATGTTACTGGAAGAGGCCTGAAATACCTAGGAGCTAGTATGGGCAGGGAGCACTAGGACAATTCAAGGATATAAAGCTTCCAAACAGGTGACCCTGTGGCTTTTGGAAGTCCTTTTAAGTTTTTATTGCCTAATGTAATACTTGCTCTGCAAGGTTGGCAATATCCTTGGGGGTTCCTACCCAGGGTGACTATGGGGGTTCCTACCCAGGGTGTCTTCCCTCAGCTAACACTCACTAAAGTAGAGAGGAATATATGTATTCACTTCAGGTGACAGAGAGACAGTTTGTATAGGTTAAAAAAATATTTAATACTATTTCATCCTTTATAAAGGGAAAACACAAGATAAACTTTAATAAAATGCATGTGACGGAATATGTTCAGCCTGTAGTTAGGGAACACAAAGAACTACAGATCAATGCAAAATTTGCTCTCAATATAATGGCAATCTCAAAAAATTCTATTAAAGTCAATATGTGGATCCTACACAAAAAATTGTATGGAATCGTGAAACGGAAGACTCTATCACAGTTAATGTGCACATTGGGGCCAAACGGATTGTTAAAATACAAAACTTGCAAAGCATTTTTAAAAAAATCAACAAAACTAAAACTGCAAAACAATTTGCCAATATGTAAACATATTGATCCCCACATGAATCACTGGCAAGGTTGATGTCTTAGACCCACTGCACAATCCTTCTTAATGACTGCCTTGAATAGCAGATAGCATTAGAAGGCTGTTACCTCTTGTGTAGTCCTGTCTTTACAGAGGGTGAGAGACTGCCAGTTTGCTGTCAAGCAAATAACTCCAAAAGAGTTAGGAATTCAGTCAGGTTGTATAAATGAGTATTCTCTGATAATTCTCTGAAAATTCTAGAAAAAATTATCAAGGAGCACATCTGTGGGAGCCTGCTGGCTAAGGTGATGTGGAGGGGTAACCAACATGGGTTTTTAGCAAGCAGGTCCTGCTTGACTAACCTAGTTTCCTTTTACAACAAGGCCACCAATTCTTTAGATGCAGGAGTCAAGGTGGATGTTATCTATCTGGACTTCAAGAAGGTCTTTGACAAGGTATCCCATTCCATCTTTATAAATAAGCGGAGAGGATTTGCCTTGGATGATTACATGGTAGAATGGGTAGCAAATTGGCTCAATGATCGCACTCAGAGGGTGGTAGTGGATGGGTCGGTGTCAACCTGCAAAGACGTGGGCAGTGGAGTCCCTCAGGGCTCAGTTCTAGGGCTGGTGCTGTTCAACATCTTCATCAGTGGTCTGAATGAGGTGGGTAGGAAACACCCTGGCCAAATTTGTGGATGACACCAAATTATGGGCTGCAGCTAACACCCTAGAGAGAAAGAACCAGATCCAGGCCAACCTAGACAGGCTGGGGGAGTGGGCAGAGAGGAACAGGATTAATTCAATAAGGACAAGTGCAAGGTGCTTCATCTAGGGATGAAGAACTGCCATCATACCTATAAGCTGGAAGACGACCTTCTCAGCTCCACTGAGGCAGAAAAAGATCTTGGAGTCACTGTTGACTCCAGGATGAACATGCGTCGCCAATCTGATGAAGGAGTTGGCAGAGCCAATCACACCTTGTTTGTGAAGCACCTACGAATGCACGACAAGTCCAGGGAAGTGATTCTCCCCCTCTGTGTGGAACTGGTCAGACCACAGCTGGAGTACTCTGTCCAGTTCTGGATGTCACGATTCATACAGGATGCGGACAACCTGGAGAGGGTACAAAGAAGGGCCACTCGCCTGATTAGAGGCCTGCAGGGAAGGCCCTATGATAGTCCAAAAATGACCAAGTAGATAATCTTCAGCCAGTTCCAATGACAACCTAGATGTGACAATGTAGATACAGGGTGAAGCAGTCACCCTCCTAGTATTTTCTGGCTACTCAGTGCTCCTCTGTGTAGGCCCTACCTGAACCACTGAATAGCTCCTACTGGCTGGACTCCATATCCACATCCACACTTTGCCACAGTGCACACTTCTGCCCATGTGTTTTGCAGCAGGACACATTGCCCTGCTGCTCCATGCACTGCAGGGGTGGGCTGGCTGGAGCACACGGTGCCTCAGCATGGGGCTAGCAGGCAGACAGCCCTTGCACTGAAGTACCCTGTACCCTA
>NW_017729032.1:190860453-190861402 GCF_001723915.1 Gavialis gangeticus | reverse complement strand
TAGTCCAAAAATGACTAAGTAGATAATCTTCAGCCAGTTCCAATGACAACCTAGATGTGACAATGTAGATACAGGGTGAAGCAGTCACCCTCCTAGTATTTTCTGGCTACTCAGTGCTCCTCTGTGTAGGCCCTACCTGAACCACTGAATAGCTCCTACTGGCTGGACTCCATATCCACATCCACACTTTGCCACAGTGCACACTTCTGCCCATGTGTTTTGCAGCAGGACACATTGCCCTGCTGCTCCATGCACTGCAGGGGTGGGCTGGCTGGAGCACACGGTGCCTCAGCATGGGGCTAGCAGGCAGACAGCCCTTGCACTGAAGTACCCTGTACCCTAGCAAGCCAGGGAGTGGCATCAGAGTCCCTGAGCTGAGGCACTCTGCACCCCAGCCACCCACTCCCTAGCTGGCTGGGGTGCAGTGTGCCTCGGGACAGGGGAGCAGGCAGCTCACGGCTCCATGCTTCCCTGTCTCTATGTGCCTCAGTACAGGGGCTCCCCTGCCTTGAGGTCCACTGCACCCCAACTAATGGGAGCAGCTGGCTGGGGCACTGTCTCCATGTCTGTCCTAGCACATGACATTTTAGTGTGCTCTGTCCTGCTTTTTTTCTTCAGGGTTCTATTCTGCTATCAGGAAATCCCAGTAGCAAATTTTGCCATAGAACTTCAAATTAGGAATGCTGGCATAGTTCTATGTGCAATGTGACTTATTTTTTAGCCTCACGCCTCAACTGCTCAAGTCCCAGTCACACCACTTACACTCCCCCAATTTAACCCATATTACTACCATCACTAGCCTATGAACAGTCTTGTCAGTATATATCATCTCTGAGGAGCTAAGTCTGCTCACTGTACATGGAATTTTCAGATAATTTAAGCTGCAACAGCTATCTATAAGAAACCTCCAAGTATGTGCAAATTGATTTTTTTTTTTTTTTTTTTTTTT
>NW_017729032.1:190847686-190860442 GCF_001723915.1 Gavialis gangeticus | reverse complement strand
GTTTTTGGTGTCTTCTAACTTGATCAAAATATGGGTGAATTTTCACAGGGATAGCAACAAGTGCATCCAGGACAACAGGCAACTCCTTGGCCAAACTCCTTGACTCTCAAGCACAGAAGCACTAGGGCTTTTCAACAAAACAGATTCATGATTTTTTATTTTAAACATGGGCAAAACATGTTTTGCCCTAATCTCATTCTCAGAAACAACTGAACCATTACAGCAAAACAAAAAGAAAGCCAGCCTGAGGCACATATCCAGAAGGAAAGAGTTCAGCCTGAATGGTTTAAATTCAGCAAAATTATAAACAACTGAAAACAGGCTATCAAATTGGAAAGTGTTGAGCAATATTATTAATGGTGTCGGCACTTGGTCTGCCTATAATATAGGCTACTTTTTGCTTTCAGTTACTAGGGTCTTGTGTCTCAGTAACAATTCCTTCTGTGTAATTTTACAGGTTCTTCTTGTGGTTTCTGAAGCTGAATCTTGCCATTTTATTTATGTATCTTAATGACAAGCAAATAGGGAAATAGCTCATTTTATTTAACTAGTTTCATTTTTATTTATAATCAACCACATTAATCTTTATATATTAAATCAAAGCAACATTTAAAATACTCCATTAGGATTTCAACGATACACACTGTCCTACTTCTATTCTTTAACTTAACTTTTCAAATGTTACAATGAAGCTTCAGACAAGATTTTTTTTCCAGTAGCAAAAGGAGACAAGACAAGGATAAGAATGATTATGATTGGCTCAAAATCCTGAGACAGGGATGCACAGCCTGCAAAAATATTGAGAGAGAATATTTACAAGCATAGTAGTTATAATTGTTGGATCCCATAACTAAGAAGAGAGAAAAAATACAAGCCTTCTTAAAGCATCATTATGACTTTAAAAAAATGATTATATCAAGAAAAGCTAGGTTTCTCCCAGCTACCCACATTACTAAAGAAATAACAGAAAAGATAAAACTAATCTTGGAAAGCAGAATTGTTACATTACAAAGACTTTACAGATGACTCAAGTTGCTTGTCTGGATTATCACCACCATCCTGGAACATTTCCTCTTGCTATTATAGGCAGGGTCTCCTAAAAACATGCTTGGCCCTACAAGCAACTCACTCTTAAGTCTTGCCTCTTCCAAGGCAATATCCCAATGAGGTAAAGTCGATTCGCGTGACGACTTTAGCGTTCCTTCCTGATGTGGAATTCACAAACTTGACTTACACATCTAGGGTGTTTATACATGTGTTTTGGGAGTTTGGGGGATGGGGCACTTCAATTAGAGTGGCTCTCAGAGCCACTCTAACTAAAGCACCTGGAGCGTCATGTGTATCAGCCTCCCTATGCTGAAAAATGGTGGCGGGGCGCTTTAACTAAAGCTCATTGAATGAGCTTATTTAAAGCACCCCTGCTGCCATTTTTCAGCATGGGGACACTGATGCACATGGCACTGGAGTCTGCTGGAGCACAATAATTGTCACGCTCAAGCAGAATGAATTAATTGAGTTTGCTCTGATACACTGTAATTACAGCGTCACAGCAGCATTGACGCACATGTACAGGTACCCCTAAGTTCCATATACTTTAAATGGTGAGAGTCTGCCTAGGACATGCATTCTCACTAGACTCAGTTTGCTGATAGACAGATGGTTATGTCAGCTGATAAGAAATATATATGAAGGTGCATTTGAAATCTTTTTTCTCCCCTGAAACTGAGTATGTATTATATATTACATAATCATTGTATTAAATAATCATAAAACACAAACATTATTGGACCATAATCCATCACTCCTTATTCTTAGGAAAGTGCCTTTTTCACTGGGCAACAGAGACAAACTCCCTCTTGTTTGCCTTCCCTCTGACTTTGATTCTTGAATTCCTTTCTACATAATCTACCTTCAACATGATGAGTGGAGTGCCCACAGAACAGTTTAATTCCATCTTAATTCACAACTAGGACGTGGTCTTC
Organism: Gavialis gangeticus; assembly: GCF_001723915.1. Lineage (NCBI taxonomy): Eukaryota > Metazoa > Chordata > Crocodylia > Gavialidae > Gavialis > Gavialis gangeticus. Next base: position 190,858,460 of record NW_017729032.1, on the reverse strand, counting down.
AGATTGGCATAGCTAATTATGTCTCTAGCTTAGTTGGTAGAGCAGGGTTGGGCAAATATTTGGGCTCGAGGGCCACTTATGGTGAGATGTTGATGACCGGTGGGGAAGGCGATGCTGTACCCACCACAGGGAGTACTAGAGGGAGCAGGTGGGTGAACGGAGCAGGACTCTGTGGGCAGGGACATGATGGGATTGGACTGCAGCTCTGCCCTGGGCCCTAGCCCTGCGCTGTCACTGCCCTGTGATCCCAGCCTCTGCTTGCCTATCCTGTTTTTGGATGCCACTCCCTGCCTGCATGTGGCCCTATTCCATACATCTAGCTGAGCACACCCTGGCTGTGGGGGTCCCAGGCCAGTCTCCTTGGAAACCCCAGCTGCCTGCCCATCCCATACGGTGCTCTCAGCAGTGGGTGCAAGGCTGGGGTACTCAGACAGAGAGCCTGGGTCTGGCAGTGGCCAGGCACAGTGAGCCACCACCATGGTGACTGCCAGAAAGCTTAGTATGGCTGCTGCACTACCCTTGTCCAACTGCACACCCTGGGGTGGCAGGACCGGCCATATGTGCCAGGGCTCAGGCTGCCCCCTGTGTCTGGGCTGGGTTGGTCAAGGGACCCACCGTGGGCCAGATAAAATCTCCTGGTGGTCCAAATCCAGCTCAGGAGCTGTATTTTGCATACCCTTGCAGTAGAACATTTTCCTGGGAGACAGAAAATGTATATTTGAATTCAGGCTGACAATGGCATAAATCCATTCCTGGGGACTGTATTAGCCATTAAGCTATTAGGCAAGAAGATCACCATGACTACTGGATATGTTTTTTAATAATGTTAGCAAGTGCTGTCAGTCAGTATTAAGTATGCTCAGAGCTCACCACTGCATTCTGAGTGGTGGCAGGGATGTGATTTATGAAAAACAAATTACCTTAGGCAGGGAAGAAGTACCTAAATGCTCAGCCCTCCCCAGCCAAATTGGCAGTACCTCTGGCCATGCACAAGAGCTGAACTTGACACTCCTAAATCAGTTTTCACCAGGCACATAATGGGCGCTTAAGGAGTTTAGGTATGGTTTCCATGAATTGCTTGCTTATTCTTAGGCACCTAAATGCTTTTGAACTTCACTAGTAGTGTTCAAAAGCAGAACTCACACTCCCTACAATGTTTTCCACCCTTCCAGAGGTCTTACAGAGCAGAAGATTGCAGACTTCCTTTTGCAGTTTTCCAGCAAGACTCAACAGCCAAACAAAATATAACATAAGCAACTTGAACCACTCAGAGCGTACTTTTCAATCATACTGAGTTCTCCCTATTCTTACATTTTCCTGCAGAATACTCACCCACAATGCTTCTTCTCTGGATTCATGTGCCTGTTTTCAAGGTCAAACACACTTAAAAGGTATCTTCTCTCCTGCTGCTTACTTGCAGCTTTGACAAAAAATTCTGGAAAGCTGACTCCAGCCACCATACCACCCGTGCCCTACTATGTGCCCGGGTGCAGCTGGACTGACCACATGTGCCACAGCCCACTTAGGAAAGGACTCTAAGCTAACATGGTCTTCTTAAGAAAGGACTCTAAGCTTTGGTATCCCAGATCTCTCCCACCTTATTGTTTTTCTCTCCCAGCAGGGTCAAATACTGAACTGAGCATAACAAAAACCTCAGGTAAAATGAGGTGAGCTAATTGATCTCCAAGGCTCTTGTCAACCCTTAGTTGTCCTGTATCGGTTTAATAAGCCTAAGCATTCCACAGTGTAAGTGCAAGATAATGCACATGGGCAAAAATAACCTTAACTGTGAGTTCTGAAATCATTATAAATAGTTCTCTAAAAACATCAACTCAATGTTCAGTGGAAACCAAAATTGAAATCATTACCAGAAGGAAACTAGAAAGAAAATAGAAAACACCATCTTGCCACTGTAACCCCATGGTGTGTACATGTCTTGAATACTGTGTGTAGTTTTTGTCTCCACATCACAAAAATGATGTGGTAGAATCAGAAAAGATACAAAGAAGGGCAATCAAAAAGATCAGTGATATGAAAGTGTTGCCATACAAAGAGACTAAAAAGGCTAGGATTTTTCCATTTGGAAAGGAAAAGGCTGAGGGGGGATATGATAGGGGTCTATAAAATCATGAAGGGTGTGGACAAATGAATAGGGAACTGTTATTCACCAAGTCCCAGAAAAATAGAACTAGGGAGACATCCACTGCAATTAGTAGGACACAGGTTTAAAACTTAGCAGCTATAAATATTTTTTTTTCTGTAATATGTAGTTAACATTTATAACTTAATGTCACAGCATTAGAGGCAGCTACCATAGCCAGAGAATACACAACTTCATGGATGATACACCTATTAATAGCTATTAAACAGAGCAGTCAGAGATGTTTTCTCTGGCACCTCAATAATGATGGATACCAGGGAAGGTAATAAATAGAGGATAGATCACTCTAGATCAGTGTTGCTCAAACTTTTTGTCAGGATGGGCAGTGCCCAAGTCCATACACAGGCTGGATCGAGCTGGTGGTCCTGATCTGACACGCAGAGGGGGGTGAGGCTCTATCCAGCCATGTGGAAGATAGCAGAGTGGGGGAAAGCCAAACCCAATCCAGCTGTGCCTGGGAGAGGGCATGACCCAGACCCATGAGATAAAAGAGACTTGTCCTGGCCACAGTCCAGCCATGTCGGGGAAGGGGATATGGCTTGGCCCTGATCTAACTGCGTGGGGGGAAGGTGATATTGCCCAGGCCCAATCCAGCTGTATGGGGAGAAGTGGATATAGTTTGGCCCTGATCTGACTGCACAGGGGAAAGAAGGCATGGCCTGGCCCTGGCCAGGTTATGTGGAGGGAATGGGACATGGTCCAGTTTCAATCCAGTTGTGAGACTTAGCAATTTAGCAGGAGGTGGGCTAGCAGTATTAACTGCACTGCTATCCCACTGCCAAATTTCCCAACCTGTGGGGTGCCCTACAAGCCCAGAGGTTGAGCACCTTTGCTCTAAATATACCCAATTCAAATCTCTCACTCTAAACCATCCATTCCTCCTAACCTCAGATATCGAGCTAGATGGACCACTGGTTTGACCCAGCATGCCACTTGCATTCTAAACATTGCCTTCTCCCTAGCTGTACCTCTACCCACCACTCACTAGTAAAACTAGCTTGCATGTAGCATAGCTGACTTGTTTCTCCAACGCAAGAGAAATGCCAATATCCCCTTCATGATAGTTTACTTTTTCAGAAAACTTAGACAAAACAAAACTTTTTTTTCCCGCTATCCACTCCCTAAAGGATCCTTTTCTTGAAGAAGCCTCATTTAGACTCCCTCATGCTTCTCTTTTGCAAATCTCCAACTAACTCTTTTCAGAAGAGATAACAACACATCTGAGTCTGCTAATTGAGTGGGGTTAGCTGGCCCTAGGCCTCTTGGACTGGAGAGATAAATACTATTCACAGTTTAAAGGGGCACAAGAAAAAGAAGCAATTTGCCCAAGCATATGAAAGAAATCTAGAAAGAAATTTGGAAAAATCACTGAGGTGGTAGGATCCACATGCTAGCCATTAGCCCACAGTGGGTGCATCTACATGTGCACTTTACTGTGGAGTTGACTAATTAGCTCTGCAGTACACTGTCACAGGCTACTCATGCACCAGTATTAGGGCACAGTAAACCAATCAACTCTGCCATAGCATAGTATTGTCTTACAGTGGAATACTTTACTGCACCAAAATGCACATGTAAATTGCTCCACCCTAGCCAGCCAGGGGCTTGCTCTTCTGCAGCTCAAATTTGCTTTTGTCCCAGGCACACGTGTATATGTTACACCTGGGAGCAGCTGACTCTGGCATGCTGGGAGCAGCTGACTCTGGAGTTCATTGTAGCACCTTAGTTGCCCATGTAGATGCACTCAGTGCATCTAAAATTGTTTCATATATATTCAGCGACTGTTTTTCATTTTATACCAGTATAAAAAATACAACTTGATTGGAGTTGCAACGCTATTAATTATACTATAAGTGAAAAAAGAACCTGACCTTGTATATTTGTTTATACATTCTCTAAAAACAGTGTATTGGCTAATTTAAGAAAAACCAAGCAATCATGGAATTAAGAACGTAACAATTATTGTACAAATTACCTCGGCATTTCCTGAATTTTGAGCACTTATCTATGTAATCCTAATGTTACATAAACATAGGTGAATATGTGTGCATTTATGTTTTCAAATTATGGAGTAGCAACAGCTGTTTCACAGACAATAATCAAAGTGCTGTGTCTTTTTGGTAAAACATTTGCAATGAGATTTTCAAATGAAGCTATTGAATTAAGAGCACTTGAAATACTTCAGCCTTTTTTGTTCCTCTATTTCCCCACAAAAAGGCGAAAATACTTAATACACGGTCTTATGATGATTCACGTTTATGAAACTTTTTGAAGATGAAGAGCACAAAATATTTTTATATTTTTTTATACTAATCTTTAATAAATGTATCAAATGACCTGTTTTGTTCTTCTCTGGAGCCCAGTATTGGCTTATTTATTATACGTATAAAAGTCTAAATTCTGCCCTGTCTCGTGTTTTTTACAGCTCAGAAAAAAAAACCAATAGCAACCCCATTGAGGCCAATAGGAGTCACAAATATTGTAAGGCAGAATTTTGCTCTTGGTAGAATGGTAAAAGATTTAGATAAGTTATTCTTCTTAGTAGCAGTAATACCAAGGCCACACCAAAATCCAGGTCTAAACTCTGGAATCCCATCCAAAACCCCACTTCTCTCTTTTAATGGCCAAAAGCGTAACTCAAATCCCATTAATTTGAAAGTAAGATTCCATATTCCAGGCCCTTCATATGTCATGCTATTATAGGAATAAGTTTGATCTGGGAAGCTGCCCCCAGATCAAGTTTAAAAGTAAAGGGTTTTAAATCATAATGCACATGATTCCAGGCCTATTATACCTCAGCAACTGTTACACATGGGTTAGGTAAAATAACTCACTAGTATATTTTCCTTAAGATATGATCCAGCTATGTATCTTTGAGTGCATCATAATTCTAGAGGTTATGATCCTAAATCAGAGAAAGTTTTCTAGCTCTGTAAACAAACAAAAAATCACTTGGGGAACCTACACGTGTCTAACGGCTACTCCAATGCATACTAATTAGCATGTCTTGGAACAGACTCCATTAATGTAGTCTGTTGGAGCAATGAGATTCCCAAAAGAAGTTATTGAATTAAGAGTCCCATGGCCTGGCTGTAGGACTTGTGGTTTAAAAAAGTTTTTAAGTGAAGCCCAGCTTTGAAAAGGTGCTTTGACAGCTAACTCCTAGATAGGTGTCTTAACTACCATTGAAATCAACACGGGTTAAATCCATAAAACCATTTTTTGCATTTGGACATGAGAGTCAATCTGAAAGATATTTACATTAGGGCTGTGCAAAGCTTCAGACCCTGATTTGATTCAGCAGAGATTCGGCCTGATTCAGTGGCTGAATCTCCAAATCCGAATCAAATCAAGAGACCCTTTAATCTCTCCAAATTGAATTAGAATCCTCCAAATTTATTTGGAAAGATTTGACAATTGACGCAGCTTTAAGTGTTTTTCCTATATACCTCAAGTACCAGGCAACTTGTGAATGCTTTAAGGGTGGAGTGGATGGAGCGTCCCACAGCAGCACAGAGGGCTCCCCAGTATGCTTGGCAGCAGACCCAGAAGTGGACCAGAAGTACTTTCGGTCCACTTCCAGGTTCGCCACTGAGCACACGGGGAGGCCCCTTGCGCTCCTGTGGGATGCTCCAGCATTGCACCATTCACAAGCCGTGCCTGGTACCTTGAGGTATGTAGAAAAAACATTTAAAATTGTGTCTATGTGTCACGGGGGCACTCGGGTGCCCCGTGCCTAAGTAGGGATTAGGACCTCTGCTAATTGCCAGGGCAGCTCAGGTGTGGGTTGCTGGAACAACCAGGTTGGTCAGAGGACCAGAAGAGGGGCAGGGCCAGGCCCTTATAAACAGCCAGGCTGGAGCCTGGCTAGGGGTTCCCTTCTGGCAGCCTGAGGAGTAGGAGCTCTGCAGGAGAGCTAAGCCGAGCAGCGCAGCCTGAGCACCCAGAGGGCTGCATTATGGTAAGGGTGGAGAGAAGCCTGACCGGGAGGTTTTGGCCAGAGAGCCAGGTGGGCCTGGACTTTTGTTATAGCTGGTAGGCTTATTGTTTTGTTACAGCCTGTTGGCTTATGGTTCTGTTGTGTATATCATCCAGAGGACCAGGTGAGGCTGTAGGGGTGAGAGGAGGCCTCATTGGGAGCTCCCCAGTGGAGTGGGGGGGTTTCCCAGGTGCCCTGCAAGGGCACGGCAAGCAGTGCCTGAAGGCACGGCGGTTTGGGAGCTGGAGGAGCCGCGGTTGGGGGGTTGGGTCCCCAGCCCAGAGAAGGTGAGAGCCCAGTGAGGGCATAGGACCCTGGTGAGGGGTCAGGGGGCCAGGCACGGCTATAGGCCACCTGAGCCCCGGTGCCGGTGAAGGCCCGAGACCAGGGCTGGCGTGCAAGCTCAGCGAGGGCCACGGGCGCGAGTAGCGCGGGACAGGCTCAGCGAGAGCCATGGGCGCGAGTAGCGCGGGACAGAGCCCACAGCAGGGCGATAGCACCAGGGGCGCGGGTCAGAGCCCCCGGCAGGGTGACGCGAGTGCGGGAAGCGCGGGCAATGCCCTTAGAAGGGCGAGTACACCAGGGAGCCCCAAGAAGGGCAGGGGCCAGCGTGGAGCCGAAATAGGGCAGGCGCCGGTGAAGGCCCGGGACAGGGCTGGTGCCATTAATCGTCCGAAGAAGGGCAATTGCGCGGGTACGAGCCCGGAGAGGACAGGGTGTGCGAGACAGGGCCCAGAGAGGGCAGGATGACCCCGGAGAGGGCGAGGGACCATCCGAGGTCTTATAGACATAAGAACATCCGGGACAACTGCAAGGCTTGGGGCGTGCTAAAGGAGAGGTAGGAGGCACGCATAGCCCATAAGGCCGGGGTTGCACCAAGTCACCCCATCTGGTACAGGAGGGGCAGTTATTAGTAGAACACTGTGACCAAGGAGATCTTAAGGCAGCCTCCCATATCAAATTATTATACCAACAAGACGTGGCGGGCGAGAATCGAGGGTGCTGGATCACTCACTTGGCACAGCAGGGGGCGCTAGCGGGATCATGGCCGCTCCTAGGCCCCACTCTGTGACACTATGGCTGAATCACTCAAATCTTCAGATTCGAATTTGGCCAAATCGAATTGGGGACAGTAATTTGAATCAACTAGTCAAATCACTGTCCTCAATTAGAGCTAAATCCAAATAAAATACGACCCACTTCTCACACCCCTAATTTATGTGCCTAATTTTTCTGAAATATTTCAGCCTTTTTTGAGCCTCTACTTCCCCACAAAATTGGCAAGACACTAAATATCTATCCTCACAAGACTTTATGATGCCAGTTGGCTAATTATCATGCTCTAGCAGCCTCAGTGTTATGTGTATTCAGCGACACCTTCCTTCAAAATGGCAGCTTAATGGCACTTTAGAGCTCATCAAATGAGCTTTAGTTAAAGCAACCCCACTGCCATTTTGAAGCACAGGATACTGAATACAATACTGCAGTCTCTTTTATTAGAGCAGCTCATGAGAGCTGCTCCAATTCATACGCACTTCCCCCACCCTGAAGCATGTGTAAAGATGTCCTTGTATTTCAGCCTTGTAAAAACTCATAAAAGGTATAAAACAACAAATCCCCCACCTTCTGTGCTTCACTAATAAAATGATGACTTTTGTGTTTATAATGAAAATCATATGGATGAAAACATGGTATCATCAAATTCAATGGCAAGCCTGCCCTTGATTTGAGTAGAACTATTATTTCACCCTATATTTAAAAAAATGATTTTATCTGCGGCAATAATACTGCAAGTACTGTTATGATATGCCAAACATGTTCCTCCAGCATCAACTGGATCTCTTTATAACTAAGTGCCTCTTCATTCTCCATCCTGATTCATATGGACTTTTTAAAATAAATTCCAACAAAGGTTGGCTTTTTTTCATTAAGTGGCACAAATGCACTTCAAATACAACATGGAGAGGACATCTGGAATAAGAGGATAGTTCAGTTTTCACTGACATCTATTTCATGATCTTTTTGCTTCTACCAGATAGTTCCAAATATTCTTTTCTAATATATTTTAAATGTAACACTTTTTTTCACCCCCTAAACATCTACCACAAAGGAAAACTGCAATGGTGTGTGTATATACATTTCAACACCTGTTAACTTGGCACAGAATGCAGGCAAACCCACTTACTTAAGTAATCAAAAAAGCAGCTGTCAGATGGAGAATTGCTACATCAGAACGGAAGAGTCCATTTAATTCAGTATTTACCTCAAATACTGTCTTTCAGCTGATGTGCCTGAATTGAGTAACCATGTGATCTTACTGCTATAATTCTTGTCTTCCCTTATTCCATCCCCTTCCTTTTGTTTGCTACTGATATCAGCTTTCCACTCTGGAAATTAGACCCTGAACCTGCAAATACACGAGAAAAATTATCCATGAAGTCCAAGGAGACCCACTGTACAAACACCACTCCCACTGCCCATATGCATAGTCCCATTCAACACAGTGGGCCAACTTCCACAAGTATTTAGACGTTTTTAATAAAGCTAAGATTTGGTCTACTAAATTCAGTGGGACTTCACACAGGCGTAGAGTTACTCATGTGCCTAGATATTTGAAGGATCAAGACCTTAGACTGTAAAACCCATTGGACTGAGAAATTTGTCTCTTCATCTTCATTATAGCTGATGCATTTGAATATTCTAATAATAATTATTAATGCCTTTAAGTATTGGCAATTGATGATATCTTAGATAACAATGTAACTGTTACATTTTACAAAACAAATTATTTGCCTTTGTCAATTTTAAAGATACTGCCATTTAGTTATTGTTCCAATTTTCAGGATGAAATCAACAAACGGATTTTTCCCCCCTATGGCTGGGCAACAAATGTTAATATTCTGGATATGAAAAGAAAACAAAAATCCCCACAATCATTTGCATATTGTAGCTGGAACATTATAGCTGATGCAAGCAGAAATTAATCCTTTCTTTGATATCATCTAATATATTATTATCCAGATATTCACAATTTCAATTGGAAACCTCACTATCTTCTTTCACATTCCACAGTGACGATAGAGGCTCTGATGCTGGGTCACCTTAAGCAGGCCTTATAAAGGCAAAGGGCTAAATATCTCTACCCTCTTTTGAAGCAAAATGAGCTTATGAGGTTCAGAATGATTAATATTTTAGGTTATCTGAAGTGCCATGGTCATTTATAGTACTAGACAAAAATAATATATTATTATGATTATGAGCAGAGGCCTTTTCACTATGGGAGTGAGCATGAGAGGGTATGGTAACTGAATCTCTGTTTTATTTCTAATTAAATTCTAACATTTTTGGAGAACCAAATAATCAGATGCTTGCTGAATAGCTTTATATAATTTCAAATCTTAGGTGTTCAACAGCACATCTACCATCTCAGTTGATCTAGAATGGCAAAGGAGGAAAAATTAATTCATAACTAATTCGCAGTGATGAGGCAGTTAATATACTGTAAAATGTTTCCCAGGAAAGCGTGACAATGGTAGAACATGGTAAAAATAGTGTGGAGTTGCTATGCCATGTTATACATTAACATTTTGTATCATTATGTGAATTAATTCTTAAGTTCATTAATCATTTTTCCAGTTGTAGTGTTAAACTGTTAATGTTACACTGAAAGTGAAGTAATTAAAGATTAACAGTTACAGTCTTTTTGTGGAGAAAACAAATTAATAATGGTCATTAATATATTCAGAAAATTAGGTAGTTTGTTAATTGGTGGATATATCTTAGCTCTAAGGATCTGACCCTGTTTAACAATTCATATGCCCAATGGACAGCAGTGAGAAAAATAATGATTTGCGACTGAAGCCTTCCAGTCCCTATGAGAAAGGTATGAAAGCATTGTTATCACACTACACAGCCAGTGGTGTTACTATTAAGAGTTTTAAAGCTGGGACTTGCAAATTAGACATCTAAATTAGTAAGCAGAAGACAATGAATGAAGGCAAGTGCTCTCAAAATTATGTTACTTAATAAATATCCTGATTTTAAACATCTAGATTGAATGTTATGGTTGAGTAACAAATCCAGTAACATGTCTGAGTAGGAATAATATTGAGCTTGTGCCTGTCTATCCCATGTGCAGTTCAAAGTAACTGCCCTTACTACATATTTAATGAGCTCTTCTAAATACATATTATTTAGGACCACATCAAAAGCCGTGTAGGTTTAGAGATCTTAGCTCAAGGATACAACCTGAGCAATGCAGCCTTCGTGAGTTTGTTGTTTAAAGATAGGTCCTCCACATACACAAGGAAAAGTACTCTGTACTTTGTATTTCTTTACAACTAAGTGATAATCTGGATAAAGAGATGAGGAAACCCTTACTCAGACTATTGAAAACATTTCAACAATGGTTTCAAGAACATATTTAATGAACAACAAACCAAACCAGATACAAGTCTTTGAGACATTTTAAATACATAAATGCAAAGACACAAATTCTGTTTTGCTACATACCATTAAATTCAGGGGATACCTCCAAACATACATAAGCATAACTGACTGCAGAAATTACCTTCATTTATGAAGAAACAAAAACTCCCTCCATTTACAGCAGAAATATATATAGTGTCCCTTCC
>NW_017729032.1:190826915-190842686 GCF_001723915.1 Gavialis gangeticus | reverse complement strand
AAGCATAACTGACTGCAGAAATTACCTTCATTTATGAAGAAACAAAAACTCCCTCCATTTACAGCAGAAATATATATAGTGTCCCTTCCTGTCACCTTCCCCTTCCTTGGAATGGATAAAAATCCCAAGAGAAAAATTCAACACAAGATTTACAATCCTAGTAATTATTCTGGGAACAAAAAAGCATTTTTAATAATTCATTTAAAACTGCACTAGACTTACTGCTCTTAGTAAAAGGGAGAAAACATCTGAAATCAAGCAATAGCTGAGAGAGGATGATGACTCAAATAGCACTATCAGCATGCAACAGGTATGGAGAAAAAAATCCTTGTACCTAAGATAGAGGTAGATGAGCCAACACGCATTTCTTCTTGACACAGAGTCCTCGAGGGAAGAAAGCATGAAGCTCACATAGTGCTGATCCACAGCTGAAATAATATATTTCAGGTGAAATTCTGATAGGTAATCAGTTTCTGCTTTGTCTACTGAATTCAATGTGAATTGAAGTTGCTCAGCATTTCTCAGAATTTTTCAGTATTATGACTGCATTTCTAAAGCGCTTATCACTGTTGGCACTTCATCTACATCATCCAAGTTCTGCATTATGTAAACATAATATATCATTATATAAAAGAAATGTATTCATTATAATTTCACATGGATGTTTTATTTCATCCATAGCAAAGGAATTGGAATGATGAGTACAATATCATGATCTAAAGGCAAGTGAAAGGGGATTAGCAGGCTTTAGTTTCTTCAGGAAGTCAGTAACAGTCATTCACACAATCTTCCCCTCCTCCACTTTTTGTCATATAACAACCTTTAGTATTTATATTAGTGTGTCCTTCTGTTTCCCTTCCTTGTCACTTTATTGGCTTTACTACTACTTGCATAACAAATATCTGCCTAAAAACATCTTCACGGTTTGGTTTTCCTTAGAATAAGATGGCAATAGCTTTCATTTGACACCATCTCTTTATTTTGAAGCAATTGTTATCTCTGCTCTCCTTAGAATTTGGTGTTACTCAAAATAGTCCTTGTTTAATCTTTTCTTTTTCCAAAAGAATATAGATCCGCTGCACTTGTACTAACCCTTTTTTTAGTAACTAAAATTCTGGAATATCTACCTATCCTACAGCTGTCGTATCCGTTTTATAACAAGCAAGCCAGAAAAAAGCAGGAGGCTTGTACCTGACTGCTTGTCCTCCCCTTACAGTGCTAGATTTTTTTTCTAATTCATATGAACTATGTATGCCACTCAGAATTGTGTTTGCTTTACATACTCGTGGAAGAGCTTGCAACAATTACAAGGTTTAAATTACCTCCAATCCTGGTTCTCCTAAAGCAGGTTGCCAACCTCTAGCAGGTTGCCAACCTCCAGCAGGCATGCCACCAGTAGCACAGAGAGCTGCTGTGTATGGCATGCAAGCCCCAGACACTCAGCAGCTGGAGGCCCTGGAATAAAAGTTGTGGGGCCTGTTGTGGGGAGCAGAGGGGAGATGCAAGGTGTTATTATCAACAGCCAAGTTAAGTGCTCCCTGGCCAGTAGCCACTGACAAATTGAGGATTTTGGAACTTTATTCACCAAATAAAACTAGGCAGGCCAGGGGAGGGTTAACCTGGCTTTTGGCAGTGATACCTTTCTTGGAGCAACACTGTCCCGTCTCTGCATCACAAGGTTGGAAGCTGAAGTCCCACTGCCTCTATTCTGGTGGCCCAGAGTGCAAAATCTATCCAATACCGCTCTGGAGGCAGAGATCAGAGCAGGGAGAGGCTGTGTATGACTTGTGGCATACCAGCCAAAAAGACTGGCCACTACTGCCCTAAATTATTGCAGTGACTTGACCAGAGGTGTATTGCCATGCTCATAATCTTTGACATTTTTATTTGATACCATAGTTTTTTGCACTGATGATAATTCTTACCCACAACACCAAAATACAACACGTCAAATTTGGAAAAGAGTTCAGTTCTGAATCTACTTTGTACTATACTACCAACATCAATTGTACTGTGCATTACACAAACACCAGTGCTTCTTATCAAGTTATCCTCCTGTACCAAAAGCTTTTTTTCTTCCTGACTGGAGTACCTTTCAGCATTGTGTTTTAAACAGGTAATTGATGTATGGGACAAAAGTGAGCGAAAGGATGTTAATGCAATTCTTGTGGAACCCCACGAGTTACCTGGTATTATTCCCCCCACTCACAATCCAATACAAGTTTTCATTCACAGGTATACTGTGTCTTCATTATCTAAATCTAGTCTTTATCTAGTCTTATACAGTAGCTTATTCTCAATATCAGACTGATTAACCTGGTATATAACTCTATTATGCAATGCTATATCAAAACTCTCAAAGTCCAGCTAAATCCCAACCAGAGCTTCTCACCCGCTAACTGCCTTTGATCCCCTTAAAAAAAAAAAAGACTTATTAGACATGATCCTCTTTTGTGAATTTGTACTGACTAGCTTTAACTATACCTTAACTTCTGGTTTCTGTATAATTTGGGTCCATGATTAGTTTCTTTATCATCTTTTCCTCTGCTCCACTTAAAATGACAGATCTATATTTCTCAGATATTCCTTAGGCCCCTAGGAACCGCCTCTCTTTCAAAGAGGTTTTAAATAGAATTTCTGAAGTTCCCATTGCTGTGACATTCTTCAGAATTCTGGGCTGCATCCCATCTGTCTTTGTCAGTCATAAGACATTTTCTAGATAGCCTGTTTTCTTCCATAAACCCAATTATTGTAATTATTTCTTCATATTCTCCTTGTGCCAGGTATTGCCTCTTTTTAGCTTGTCACTCATCCCCAACTTACCAAATATGGAGACAGATAATTCAGCTATTTTTGAGAATATAAAATAATAATAATAATAAATAAATAATAGTATCTTACATTTACAAAAGAAGCATCTCATAGTACCCAAACTTTACAAAGAATCATATCCCTATAACCAGGGTAACTAATTTCCTAGCTCATGCATCAAAAACAACCCATATCCAGCCACATCCTGTTACCTTTTTTTATTCCTCCAGTATAAAATAATAAAGTCCAAGTGTCCTTTAAGATATTGCTTGAGACTTAGTCTAACAATATTACTGGGAAGTGGCTGAATACTATTAGTTTGGGCTGGACCCTTGACTCCAGAACAGTGTCAGGGGCTCAGCTCACAGGCAAACCCTGTGGGAAAACAGGAGAGGTAGTGATTGGTGCATGGCTCCAAAAGTGGGGGTTGTCTCACAACGGCATCCTTACAGATGTTCTGCCTATTGCTGGTACAGCCCCTCACTGGGCCTTCTGACCCCTCGGCCCGTCTTAGCCCCACTCCGGGCCTTCAGACCTCTTGGTCTCTTTGCACAGCCCTTTTCTGAGCTGCCAGACTGCTTGGTATCTCTCCTCCAGCCCCACTCTGGACCCTCAAAACCCCTGACCTCACATAACCATTTCCTGGGCTACCAGGCCCCTCAGTCTCCTTCCTGGCCCCACTCTGGGCTTCACTTTCCCAACCGGCCTCCAGGCCCTCAGACCCATCCAGCCCCACACTCTATTCCTGGCCCCCCCAATTGGCTGCTGGATCCTTCCAGTCCCACTATACTCACTAGGCCTCATGCCAGTCGAAAACTTCAGGCTCTCCTCCAGGCTTGTCTGGCCTCTCACTAGGCCCCTGTGCACTCAATCCACCTCCCAGGGCTTATATGGCCTCTCACTAGGCCCCAGGCACTCAGCCCCCTTCTCAGGGCTCTGGACCCCCACACTGGGTCCCCAGGAACCTCCTCTATCCCCTTAGTTCCTACCCAAACGTCCAGATGTTATTCTCCTTGCTCCTTTCTCTTTTATTTCCTTCTCCCCCATCATATCTCACACCTATTGTCTCCCATTCCCTCAGATCCTTTCACCACACATCTGCATTTTCACAGACCTGCATTTTGCATATTGGCTTCTATTCTACCCAGGTGATTACACAAACACCAACAGACTCTGCCTGTTTCAATATGGGTGTTTGTGCCAGAAAGCTTACAAAATACAATTTTTCTAAGTATTTAGTTGGTCTAAGAAAAGAGCTCACATCTACCCAAAGACCCTTATTTGCCTATGTCCCAAACTGCTCAGGTGTGAGACCCCAATTCAGCAAATACTTGCCTCTGTGTCTAAATTTCAGAACAGAGGTAGTCCTACTGAATGAATGATTACTCACTTGCCTAACTTAAATGCTTGTCTCAATCTGGGCTCATAAAAGAATTATTTAATTACAAATAACATCCAAATAGAGCTCAAACCAGAGTTCCTGATATTTAGAAGAACCCTGAAAACTGAATATAGGCATGTAGCAGGGTCCCCTAGCCCCTGCTCCTTAGAAAATAAGAAAACAGCATCAGATGTGGTGTGTAATGTGGTGTAGGCAGCTGAGCAAGGGCCAGCTGCAGAGTAGTAAGCAGCCCAGGGGAAAATACATAGAGGAGCTACAGACAGTTATCTGGAGCAAGATATCCAACAGTAAGCTACAAGGAGAGCTGCTTTGACAAGCAAGTAGCTGAGGAGCAGACAAAGGACAGTTGGGCATACTGCAGCAGAGCAGAGGAGGATAAGTAAGGAGCTGAGCACAAACCCCTGAGTCAGTCAGAGGTCAGGTGACCATAAAGGGCTGGAGCCCCAATATACTTAAAGTGCAGCTCCAGAGCTAAAGAGGCAGCCTGTCCCTGGGCTGCAGAGAGGAAAGATCTCTTGAAAGCCCAATCCATTAAGGCAAGGAACCCAATCAGCTGGAGGGAGCCAGCAGGGGGAAAACAGGAAGGTGCTGAGACTGAGAGACTCAGGAGACAAGAGGTTTGGGTCTGGCTAATAGGGGTAGATTTGGAGGCCATGGCTAGGGTGACTGAGGCCAGGAGGGCCTGAAACCCAAATAGAGTCCTCAAAGGGTCTGGAATCCAGGGGGATAACATTGAGACAGGGTCAGAGGCTCATGTGTGAATAGGGAAGCAGCTGAAGCTAACACTAAGTCTTGCAAAGATCTGGAACCCAGTGGGCTTCAGGGGCTATAACTGAGACAGGGCCAGGGCCCCTATCCATAAATACGGATGGAACTGAGGCCAAGGCCAAGCCCTGCAAGGGTCTGGGACACAGTAGGATGCATGCACCAGAGCCAAGAGATTCATTGGCTAAGGGTAACAGCCTGGAAAGAGCTAGGGACTTAGAGGGCTGTGACCAGTATAGGGTCAGAGGTCCCAATGAAAAGCAGAGTAAAATCTGAGGCATGGCATGGGTGTGGTTAGTGGGAGTGATTGGAGGCCATGATTGGAGCCCATAGGCTCAGGCTATTAAGGCTTGGAGGGCGCTGATTGGAGCCAATTGGGTCCAATGCAAGACAGCGAGGGCCAGGAGCCCAGCGCAGTGAATTCCAAAGTGGTTGGAGCCTGAGTGTTACAAAGGGGGTGGAGCCTTGACAGAGGGAAACTGAACGTTCCAAGGGAGGAGCCCCGCAGAGACCAAGACTGTGTCCAGAGAGCTCACATGACATGCGGGACACCATCCTCAGAACTCCTCAACGAGCTTTAGTTAAAGCACCCTCACCACCACTTTTAAGTGTGGGGATGCTGGTACATGAAGTGCTGGAGTCTTCTGGAGCATGGTAATTACCACGGTCCAGCGGACTTGATTGAGTCTGCTCCAATACACAGTAATTACAGCGCATTGGAGCAGCCTTGCTGCTCATGTATATGTGTCCTGAGAGGCCGGAGGTGAGCAAGCAGGTCAAATGGGACCACTAGGGGACACTATGGTGAGCCTTGGAAGTCAGATTCTGCGACAAGGCACAATCAAGACTTTGCCAGTGGTCTTTAACTTGAGGATGGGTTAAAGTAAGACAAATGTCTGGATATTTCCTAGAGTCCTGCAGGATTCACACATCAGCTTTAAATTTAAATGTTACAGTTTGATCATTCTTTTAATTGAACTTCAGGAACTTGTATGAGGCAAGCCAGAAAAAATACAGCACAATTACATAATAACTCAGGAAAATCAGAAAGTGAACAGAAATTCTGAATAGGGATGGAGGATGTTGTGGCTATGATGGTCCAGAAACCATGCAAAAGACAAGGATTTTGTGGGGGATATCTTTTTTTAATAAAGCTTTTGAGAGAAGCTTTCAAATGCAGGTCCCTGCTGAAGAATACTTTGCATTCAAAACCTTCTCTAGGTTTATCCCAACCATGCATTTGGTCCAATAAAATATATCCCCCCCCAAAAAAAAAAACAACAAAAAACAAAAAAACCCTTTGCCTCTTGAAGTTCTGAGGGAAATCAACCAGGGAGAATGTCATTAATCAAGCTGGGCTCTGAGGAGCAAGTACTTCTGGAAAACTATCAGAAGATGTTTAATGATCAGAAAAATATCAAGACCTCATTTTGTTATACTGCTAAGGCTGCATATTAATCCTCTAAAGATTATTAGCAGTGTCTCACATTAACAGACAGATAGAAAAATAAAATACATCTAAAGAGGAGCAATTTCTTTTTATAATTTACACTTTTAAACATGTATTGACTCTCTGTAGCTGTCCTTGGAACTATGCTATTGTTTCAAGTAGTGTTCCACCCCTGCATGTGGATCTGTAGCCTCAAATAATGGACTACAGTGTTGGACTTGTAAAACATCAGTTTAAATGCCCTGGAGGGTGTTATTTTTACTTGACTGTGACTAATCCTGAAAAATCCTGAATTACTCCAAGTACTTAAATAAAATGAAGGAAGGACTCAAACTTCCTTCATTCCCTTAGTTCTTGGGAAGTATCTCACCTCTGGTTCTGCAGCCATAAATGTCTTGACCTTCAAGTAAAAGATGTTTTTCTTGTCTTCGGAGTACCAACAAAGTTACCAGGAAGTCAATGGGGAATTTTTTTCAGCACCAGATGTTTTATGACTGTCTTCAGTTTATACTACCTGTATATTACTATCCACTTGATTATCCACTTTTCCTGCTTTAAAGGAGAAGGTCCCCTCAACCTGCTCCCAATGGCTAGGTAACTTGTACAAATGTAACTGTATGTTGTCTCTGACTACCTTTCTCTACAGAATCCTATCTGCAGTTCTCTTTATGCTCAAAGCACACTGTCGTTCTCTGCATATAACAAAGCTGCAGACACCTCTGTCACTTCTACTGTTTTGCATACAATTTTCTGTAAATGGATGGCTGGTCCAAGGATTGGAATCTTCCCAAGATTTTGATCCTTCTTTGCCCTTGCATTTAGATCAAAGTAATTCATTTATCACGTACCGTCTTAGTCAAGTAAAACTGTTACACTCCAGGGCATTTAACCTGGAATCTTCAAGTCCAAACCATAACCATTTAGTGATTAACTCAAATCCCCAGGACTCACACATGGTTTCTCAATTTGAAACTACAGCATACAGAAGTTCAAAATAAGGCTAATGTGCAGTAATGTCTGGTTGCACAATGAAAAAAAGAAGAGAGAACTACCCAGTGCTGATAATATCTAACCCAACACCCAAAGAAACTGTTGGCAGTAGTTGGGATGCTGATAGAAAACAATGTGTTATTTGCCAAAGCACTTAAAAACGATGTCATAATTGCTAGCAACATGGATCTAATTGCCTTCCTTTTTTCTACACACAATAATCATGCTCCTGACACGCTCTATTTTGAACTATGTACCTCCGATGCTCTCATTTGTGGCTTGATCACCCTTTAATTATTTCATCTATTAACCTTTAATTCTCCCAAATATAGCATTGAGACAAGTTTGCTCACAAGGGCTCCCATCTTATCCTTGAGATGAATGACACATATAAGTGTTCTCCCTAATTGCTTCCATCCAGAGGCCACTTATTACTTGTACAATTTATAAAGCACAAGGTTCTATGTAGTTCAGATACCAAATCCCACAAATACAGGCTGTACCAAGTAAACTACATCAACTTTCATGGACAATATACATTGCAAACATTGTCATAGTAGTTAAAAACAATAATGATAATGGAATGGGACTGGAAAGGAATACACACAAAATGTCAGATGCCAGTCAGCTTTCGCCATATATGATCACAAAAGCTATGGCTCAGTCTTCATAAACAGAAGTCCTTAAAGGCACCATGACTAGACCATTGATCATCTTTCAAATATACAGGCATCTGGTGACATCTATTAGAGCTAGGCAAATACTTCAACTAATGCACACATGACATACAAGACCACTAGCACCAAAAACAACAATGAACAATAATCTAAAATATACTGACTAACCTTTTTTTTTTAATCTTCCTGAAGCCCAAAACACCGTCATATATAATTTTGGAACATAATTTTGAATGCATTTAAAAAGACCCCAAAGTTGTAAGTAATTAACAAGTAATTAAAAATAATTAATGCAATGATATACTCTAAAAGCTTGACTTAAGGTTCAAGAGGTCCAAAAAGAGTCCTTTTGTAAGTATGGCTTCAATTCTACATTTGGTACTATTATAGTCAATATCACTGGTATCAAACTAAAATCAGCTGGCAAGTAACATTCCCCACTAGAAACCAGAGAGTCATAGTGAACAGGTCTGTCTCATCCTGGTGAGAAGTGGGCAGCGGTGTCCCGCAGGGGCCAGTGCTTGGTCCAGAACTTTTCAACATCTTTATTAATGATTTGGATGTGGGGATGAAGAGCTCACTGGCCAAGTTTGCGGATGACACCAAGTTATGGGGGAGCATGGTCACACTTGAAGATAGAGTCTTACACGGCAAGCCATAGGAGGAAAGACTGAGGGATCTGGGACTCTTCAGCCTGAGGAAAAGAAGGCTGAGAGGGCACGTGGTAGCAGCTTACCACTACACTAGGGGAGTGTATCAAGGGCTCAGTGAGCAACTGTTCACCAGGGCACCTAAGGAGAAAACCAGAAGTAATGGCCACAAACTCCTGAAAGATCAATTCAGGCTCAACATTAGGAAAAACTTCTTCACTGTCAGGGTGTCCAGACTGTGAAATAAGCACCCTCCAGAGGTGGTGAAAGCACCTACCCTGGACATCTTCAAGAGGAGACTAGACAGTCACCTTGCTGGGGACAGCCGACACCAGTTATCTTTCCTGCTTGGTGCAGGGGGCTGGATCCACTGATCTTCTGAGGTCCCTTCCGCCCTTGTAATCTGTGAATCTATGCTTCAACTTTCCTTCTTTCTATGCATTTTGCAATCTAGCTATAAAGTATTGATATAATTCGCAACAACACTAAACAGTCATCCAGTGCTGGGTTTGCTTATCCATAAATATACATCGTTATCTCTAACAAAGTTTTTATTTATGTGCTCTAGTGCAACTGCTGTACCTTCTTAGTTTCGTTATGAAAGTAGCATAACAAATATTGGGGGGGAGGGGGTAATGGGAGCATCTGGGGGGACGTGGGGTACAAAAATAGCAGCAAGTGCACTGCCAGCCCAGCAACAGCTGCACCATTGGTAGCACAACCAACGATGTTTCTCCATGCACTGCTGCTTCCCAGGGCACTCAGGTGTCCTGTTATGTGTCCACATTATGGGTTGCAAGAGTACATATATTTGAAGAAAATAAATGACAAGATTAAGATGTTTGAGTCCAGATTCTCTTCTACCTATTAGGCATCTAGATGGACTTAGGTGACTAAGTCTGATTTTATTCCACTAGGTTCAAGTTCTGAAAAATCCATTAATTAATCTATTTTTGGAAGACACCATTTTAACCATAAGACTGAAATCACAAAAAACCCAAATGAAACAAACCACTGAGAAGGAGTAGGACCATCCAACTGCATTAATTTTTTTTTCAGGTAGTCAGGAATAAAATCATGCTTGCAGGCTTAAATTCACTTATATGCCCAGTAGGCAGAACAAAATCTGGTCCTTGGTTGTCAAAGTTTTGACATGGCATGTTACTAGCCTGCAAAATATATTGATCTCTCAGGTATATGATCAAATATTTATGACTGAAGTCAATGGGAAGCTTTTTCTTGGTTCAGCAGGCACTAAATTAGGCTGCTCAATTTTTGTTTTTATTTTCATGAATGAACATAATTTACAGTACTCTACCTTGAGGCCCACTGTATCAGTACCAATTATTTTAGCATTATCAATACAGTATGAAAAGGATTAATTAAGCTGACCTAACTTTACATACAAATTACGTTACAAAAAAAATAGTGTTACCTCTGCAAGGCTGATTGGACACAAATTAGACACCATAGTCTGAGAGAATTGCTTATTATATTTACAGTGGTTAAGCATATTAACTAAATATGTATTTATAATACATATATATCTCAGCTGGTGTGAATTCAGTGTTTCTACAGGAAGGATTGTAGAGGTACACAAACTCAGGTAGTTATACATTAAGTTGAAAATGATTTGGGGTGTTCATTATACATGCTATTGGAATATTCCAACCAACTGATATGGGGGCTAGGATGAGCATCTTGGTTTTCAAATGCTCTTTCCTCTGGAAGCACAAGTTAAAATGCAGTTTAGATCCCAGGATCTAACTCTAGGTCCCATTTATTTGTTTTAGAAGACTAACACATATTCAACTCTTTTTGACAATAGCTATTAATGAGAGGTCCAACATTGGACTACCCAAGCTTCTTTTCAGGTCAGAATGATGTATAGTGGAAGAAATTTGAGAGAAAACATTTGCCTTCAGTCAGTACTTTTTGTCCCCTGTTTGTATCAGTAGAAAGATCACTTTTTCCTCCCTATATTAGCTCTAATAATTCCTTTGATAGTCCAGTTTCTATTTGCTGGTCAGCCCTTTCTTGTCCTGAACCCTAATATTCTTTACAATTATTAACACTTCACCTCTTTCCCAGCATACTATGTAAAAGACTTCTTCAGCAGCTTTCTACTCAGATCAAATGCATCATCTCGGCAGGAAACATAAGGCTTCCAGGATCTTTTCTTCTTTTTAGATTACTTCCACTAAGAATCAGTTGGTTAGTTGCCAATGTATATATACCAAACACATGTGAAAATTAGGTAATTAAGAGTCTACCTGATTTGCAGAACAATAGCTCCATGCACATATAATTGTAACTGCGGCTTAGAACTGCTAGAGAATTTGCTTCAGTATGGCAAGGCAAGGGCTACATAATCATGCAATGGCTTTCTTCATGCCACCTATAGCTGCATCGGTGGTTTCAGTAACTGTGGATAATTGGCCAGGTATTCATACTCCATTTGTTCCAAACTCCTACACACACATGCATCCACATATTCCTCTACTTCCCTTTCTGGTGTGCATTTAAACGAATCATCTGGATACAAATGCCCCTTGAAACAGATAGTAAAAAGAGCAAGAGTATAAAAAATGGAAATCAACTTACGTATCAGATGACACCTTAAAAACCACATAAGCTCAGAACAACATGATGTTGAATGAGCATAGGATCACTCTGTTGAAATGAAGTAGGCTTCAATGAAGCAATTACTTGATGAAGCAACAAAACAACAGTGATTGTAGAGTAATTATTTCACAGTTTCTCTTCAGCTGGTTGGCAACTGGTTAAAATCTCTCTCCAGCTTTTCAAAACCAAGTGCTAAAGATATTGATAATATAAGTCATCAGTATTTTTGTAGTCTAAAAAGTTCATTTGATTTTCTTTTCTGATACATTATACTTCATAGACAAAAAGGTCACACACCTTCACCAAAGATTTCCTTGTACTTTTCCCATATGGTCACACTCAGAAGGTTTTTAATTACTAGGTGTGATTATAGAAGCCCCAACTCTAAAAAATTAAAATTAACTATCTCCTTAATATAAACCACTACATTTAGATAGGTAAAACCATGCCTATTATACTATAAAATGTATTTTTTTTCAAATCATGAACAAACCTATACATCAGCTATATAATATTTAACTAGTGAGATTATGAACCTTGTTATGCATTGTACTTTAAGCTACTGACATGATGATTGGTATTGGTGTTAGTTTGGGTTTAGAGTAGCTACATATGTAAGCTAAAAACCTTCTCTGACCTGCATAGCTGTAACTTGCAGCTAGAGGTCTGGTGAGCAGTGACCTGAATAGGAGCTACTGCTGTGAGTTGTCTGAACAAAACAGGAGGATGAGGAAAGAGACACTGCATCCTGGGATGCTGGAGGACTGACACTTGGGCAGTTGATCTCTGGGGCTGGCCACACGTTCATGGAACAGGAGCTGGGTAACATGAATTAGAAAAAAATCTGTCCTGGAGTGTTGTAATTGTAAGATACCTAAAAGATGCTTAAAACTAGTTTATGTGCCTTAATGGACAATCCAGGGGTTAAGAACTCCCTGAACCACCTAAAATTAATGTGTAACAAAGCCCTTCATTTTTGTTCTTTTCTTTTCAGTGTGACTCTTCCTCTGATTAATGATCTTCCCGTTCACTTTTTACTGACCAGCACAAGTTAAGATGACTTGCAAAGTAATGCAATTAATCCATATTACACAGTTTATCTATCAAGCTACAGTATTATTTTGCATCTTAGTTTCACTTCAATGATAGTTTGCTTTCAAAACACTCCAGTCATCCTTGAAAGTTTAATTTTTGTTCTTGCAAAGCAACTTATAAACTTTCCAAGTGTTTTTAGATTAGGCCTCAGTCCCATGTATGCCATGTAATCAACATACCTATTATATTTATTCAGTACGTTTCCTCTAGAAGTCTATTTCTGAAGCCAAAAAAACTGTTTCCGCAAAATGTTTATGATGGTTGCTAATTATGGACCTCAGTGAGTTACAGACAGGAACACAATGGACTTAGATAAGAAGAGTGATCCTACCAGAGGACCCCAATGTGATAATTCCAGTTTATTTGCTATAGGCAATTAATGTTAAAGTATATTTTGACAAAAGAAACTGCAGATTAGATACTTTTATATGGCCTATGCCTCTAAAGAATAGCACAATAATTGCAATATAAAAAGTACCAAAATACACACTGCAATTAGTCTGAATGAACATAAAAAGTAAATGAAACACAAAACATAATTAGACTTAAAAAAAAGGGAAGATGGGAAAAATCCTAGCAACTTAATAAGGAACTTTATTTCACTTTTAAGGCATCATTTTGCCTCCTCAGGCACTAGAGGGGACATTGGGATGATGATCCTTCTGAGGAGGTCTGTTGTATGCTCCCCTCTGTAATCAACAAATTCTGTTCTCCTAGCCAGAGAGTATGGAGGTAGGCACAACTTCCTCCTCAGTTTGAAGCAACAACTGCTACAAGTATTAGCCTTGAACAGTGCTTGTTTTTAGGTGAATACAAAACATTCCCCAGCCACTGAGTGGAGGCTGTAGATTGGGAAGGGGAAGAAGGGAAAAAACAGGTCCCAAAGGAATATGTTTGACACATCACTAACTGTGGATTTTAAAAATACAGCACTCAATAAGAAAAATAAATGAATTACTTTCCTCTGAATAGAGGGGTCTGCCTGCATGACTTTCTTAATTTGTAGCTGTTATGTGTCATTTGTCTTATTATAGCATCATAATAATAGAATCATAGAAATTAAGGGCTGGAAGGGACCTCAAAAGATCATTGAGTTCACCCCTCTTGCTCTGGGCAGGAATACTGTTGAGATCAAATGATCCCAGCACGGTGTCTGTCCAGTCTTCTCTTGAAGACTTCCAATGTTGGGGACTGCACTGCCTTCTTGCGAAGTCTATTCAAGATTCTGGTCATCTTTACCGTAAAGAAGTTCTTCCTTGCATCCAACCAGAAGCCATCCTCTAACAGTTTATGGCTATTGCTCCTTGTCCTGGGGCACTTTAGTGAACAGTTTTTCTCCCAGCTCCTGATATTCACCCCTTACACATTTATAGATGGCCACCAAGTCCCTCTTCACTCTTCTCGTCCCCAGGCTGAACAGTCCCAAATCCCTTAGTCTTTTCTCTTAAGGTTTGTTCTCCAGGCCCTTAATCATTCTTGTGGCCCCTTCTCTGGACCCTTTCAAAATTCTCCACTTTTTTTTAATTTTTTTTGAAAGTGCAGCACCCAGAACTCAACATAGTACTCACCTGAGGTCTCACTGAGTAGAGAGGAGGTATCACTTCCTTAGCCCCACTTGTGACACATGGTCTAATGCATCCCAGAATGCTATTAGCTCTGTTGACTATAGCATCACACTGGTGGTTCATGTTCATTCTGTAATCATCCATAACTGTGAGGTCCCTTTCACCCACCATGCTGGCCAGGACATCTCCTAACCCAGGGGTGGGCCATTATTTCTGGACCTTTATTTATTAGAGGGGATGTGTAGGCCATTATTTCTGGAGGGCTGCTTAATGAGTTTCAGCGAGCTGTTGAGGGCTGCAAAGGTAGTCCTGTCCTTTGACAGGTGCCCCAGCCCATGGTTGCCATCTTCAGACCAGAACTCCTGCCCCCTAATCCCTCCCTTTGCTCCCAGAAGTACTCTTTTGGGAAAGGAGTTTGCCATCTTGGAACTGAAAATATACACACACACACACACACACTAAAAATTAAACATTGAAAACAGCAAATTTTAATTTTATTTAAAAAATATTTTTGTCCGGATTTGTATGTGTTTTGTTGTGTATATAGAGGTGACTGCTCAAAATGACGTCTTACTCTTGTATATTTGGTGGAGGGATATGAGGGGTAAAGGTGGCTGGGAATGGGGTTTGTGGAGGGTTCTAGGTGTGTGTGTGTATGTATGTGTGGGTAGGTATGGGGTTTGTAGGGGGATGTGGGATGTGTGGAGAGAGTGGGTGCTTGGGGGGGTGTGGTGGGGTGTGGGGCATGTGTAGGGGAGTATGCGAGTATAGCAGTGCATGGGGTTCACCTCAGAGTCATGTGAACATGGGCGTGGGTGAGGGTGTGTGTGGGTACAGTATTTCTGGGGTGTGTGATCTGTGTGTTGGGGAGTGTATGCTTGTGGGGTTTACAGGTATGGTGGGGTATGCATGGGAGCCTCCTGCACATACCCCCTGACCTGTTCAATCCCAGCCCTCACCCTGCAACAGCCTACAGCCCATGTACCCTGTAGCATCTCCCTGCCACTGTCCTAGTGCACCCCGCACCTGCTCCAGACTCACCCCCATCAGAGCAGATCAGCCAGAACCCAGGCACAGCCCAGACCCAGCTGGCTTCACACTGCCTGCCTGTGGCATGCCAGGGGGTTCTGCCACCCCCTGGGCATGCAGCAGGGCTGGGGTAGCTCCACAGCTGGACTACCTTTTTAGGCAACCCACGTGGTGGCAGCTCCTTCTGGCTGCCACTGCTGCTGGCACCAGCCCTGCAGTACTGGCAGGGACTTGCACACACAGCCCCAACCTCACGTGCCTGCTCTAGGCTCACCTGCCCAGTCTCAGCAGAGGCAGCATGTGGCAAAAGCTATTGCACAGTGTGTGTGTGGTGGGGGAAGTGGTCCCTTCCCCTTGCCACTGCCAGTGCTTCCTGCTGTAGCTGCCCAGAGCCCATGCTGTACCAGGCTGCCCTGTGTCTGCTCTGCCACCACTGCCCTGTTGGGCAGCCCAAAGGTAGTGGTGATGCAGTGTGGATACAGGGCAGCCCAGCATGGGCTCCAAGAGGCTACATCAGGAAGTGCCAGCAGTGGCAATGGGGAGGGGATGCTTTTACCCTGGGCTAAGCAGCAGCTTCTGCCCTGCTGTACCCACTGCTAAAACTGGATGGGATAACCCGGAGATGTGCAGGGTGTGCAGGGTCAGGGCTGGGCAGGTAAGAGATAGGGGCCACGGTAACGCTGGGACTAGGGGGTCAGTACACACACCTACA
>NW_017729032.1:190826591-190826904 GCF_001723915.1 Gavialis gangeticus | reverse complement strand
CTCAGGTCCCTTCCGACCCTACAAACTATGAAACTATATGTGGGTCCCTGTCAGTACTGTGGGGCTGGGGCCAGTGGCAGCAGGAAGGAGCTGCTACCACCTGGGCTGCCTAGAAATGAAGTCCAGCTGAGGAGCTGCCCCAGTCTTGCTGCATACCCAGGGGGCGGCAGGATTTACCACAGCTGGACAGTGCCTGGGCCAGGTTGGTTCAAGGGACCCACCGTGGTCTGGATAAAGGTCCACTGTGGGCTGGATTTGGCCTGCGGGCCAAATTTTGCCCACCCCGGTCCTAACCTATATTCATGTCACTGGT
>NW_017729032.1:190820290-190821591 GCF_001723915.1 Gavialis gangeticus | reverse complement strand
GATTTGGCCTGTGGGCCAAATTTTGCCCACCCCGGTCCTAACCTATATTCATGTCACTGGTTACTTCTCCCCACATGAAGCACTCTGCATTGATCCTGACTGAACTGCATCCAGTTCCACTCTACCCACATTTCCAGCTTGTCCAGGTCTATTTGGATCCACATCCTATCCCCTACCAGGACTGCTTTTCTCCATAACTTTGACAGTTTTCAATTATGTCCTTGCAAGCTACTCCTCAAACACCTCTTTTTTTTTCTTTTTTTTTAGTGTGATTAGGCTGGTTTCAGAATGTTTAAAACGTTGGCAAAGTTAGTACAACTTGGAACGTAACCCTTCTGCCAGGCACCAGACAGCAGAAATAAGGCCTGAATTCAACGTTGTTTTTTTTAAGGAAATTTTTTCATGTCCCAAGTCAAATCAGCCAAATCAATTCCAAAAGTATATGAGTCATTCAAGAACCATATGTAGCCCTGCTACTGGCAAGCATCCTCCCCCCGGGGGGGGCTTCAGATACTTCCAAATCCTTTGGTGGGCATCCTAAGTGCAGGCCCAAGCCCAGAGGCTTCGAGTTCAAATACCACCAAGTTTTGCTTGCCCTCGGCTGTATGGCCACCGGAACAAGCTAGGAAGAAATCTCCCATTTCCATAAAGTCAGCATATAGCCCAGATCTTCCCACTGGAAGTGAAAGTGGGAAGCTAACTATGCATAACTCTGTCAGGGTACTACCCCCTACTACATCTGTGGTTTTTTCCTGCCAGTTGGGAAACCACCTTGTTGGTCATGTTATTTCCCCTGCCAGGTTCAATATAATGGTTTTACATAAATTGATTATCTTGGCTGGAAACCCCTAGGGCTGCTGAGCTATGAATCCCTTTACCTTAGACAAAGTCATAGTGAGTACTGATTCCTCAGCAACCATGACACAATTTTCTCTTACAGCATCAATACCTTCATTATCTTTACAATTTTAGAAGGCAGGGATAATGCATATGAGACAGATTCCCCTGGCCTCTTATATTCAAACTCTTAAAAGCAGTTAAAATATGTTATCACAGTGTCACGGAGCGGCGTCCTAGGAGCGGCCGTGATCTCTCCTAGTGCTCCCTACTGTGCAAAGTTGGTGTCAACGTACCCTCATTCTCGCCCGCCACATCTTTGATGTTATTAATGTTATGGGAGGCTGCCTTTTCACCCCCTTGGACACGGTACTCCTGATGTATCAAAGTCTGTGCCCCGTCTGATATGACTCTGTGCACTAAAGCCTTAGGGGCTACGCGTGGCTCCTACCACCCCTGATACA
>NW_017729032.1:190814675-190815290 GCF_001723915.1 Gavialis gangeticus | reverse complement strand
GCCCCGTCTGATATGACTCTGTGCACTAAAGCCTTAGGGGCTACGCGTGGCTCCTACCACCCCTGATACAACACCCCAAGCCTCGCAGATGTACTGGACGTTGTTTAGTCCACTTCTATCTGTGCCCTCATGAGCCCCCTGGGGTTATCTCACCATGGCCTAGGCCCTCACGGGCCCCACCTGGCCAATCCTTCCTCACAGTTGCCCGCGTTCTCCGCAGATGCTCTCTGGCCTCTCTCGGCCATGCCCTCCCTGGGGCCTGTTCTCGTGATTGGGGCCTTCCCTCACAATCAACTCTCATGATTGGGGCCTTCCCTCGCAATCCTGCCCGCAGTGGGGCCCTGTCTCACAATCGGGACTTAGGTGGCCATAGCCATGCCTGGCCCCCAAATTGCCCTCTGGGGTCTTAAGCGAGCGCCCACCCTTGGGGCTGCTCATCTGTGCACCCACCCTGGGCTCCGCCTGCACTAGGGCCTTCCTCCACACTTCAGGGCTCAGGTGGCCATAGCCCTAAATCCCCTCCTCGGGTCTACGATTTCTGTGGGGCTCAGGCAGCCTCGACCTTACCTGGCCCCTAATGCACTGTGCCCCTTCTCAGGGCTGGGGTCAGTGCAC
>NW_017729032.1:190813027-190814280 GCF_001723915.1 Gavialis gangeticus | reverse complement strand
CAACCGGCACCTGTACCTTTTCCTAGGAGCAGGGCACTTTAGTGCCCTGAGACACACAGTCAAAACAAGCACAAACACGTTTTTTACTCCCTCACACACACATACCAATTATGGACATGCAGATAAGTGACACTGTCCTCCATAATGCAACCTTGCATACCAATGGCAGTATGCAAATGACCACAACAGAAAAGCTGTCACACAAAACATAGGTACAATAGCAGCAGGGTTACATCCACATCTGAGATTTTACGTGTCACACTGAAACACATGACAAATTCCTTAGTGGCCTAAAGAAGAATATTGAAGATCTATTTATATTCTTATTGTTAAACCAGCTCTTTCCATCCAAATTAACTTCATACTGTAAAATCTGCATACAAAGATTTTTTTTAATCAGCTATTCAGTATGACATATATCTTGGTTAGTGATGTGCAGTATTTTTTATATACTCTTGTTCTGATTGTGGATATATATGTTTGGTGCCATAAAGATAACACATTTTTACCCTTGGATTGGGAATGTAGATTGGGGACTTTCTGAATTGGTAGTAAATGGTAATTAAGATCACGTGTAACTAAGCCCACAGAAGAAAGTAAGATCACTCATGTATTCATATTAGAACTCCCACTATCAACATGTACCTTAGTCTTCTTTTGACTGAAAAGACAAGATCAGTTGTCATCATTTTTTGTGTCTTCTTTTAATTTTTTACAAGTTGACTAATTTTTAATGTTTCATTTTTATTCTAGTATGCATATAAGGGAGAAGCCTAAGATATTTAACCATTTTCTTTTTTTTAAATACGACTATTTAAAATTGCAGTCTATTTTTTCAGTATTTAGTAGGGGTGTGTGAAATGGCCCCTATTTGATTCAGATCTGGATCAAGCCCAAATCAGGCACAGTGGTTCGATTTGTTGATTCAGATTACTAACCCCAATTCAATTCGGCTGAATCCAAATCTGAAGATTTGTGATGCCGATTCGGAGAATCAGCTATTTGGCCACAGATGCAGTTTTAAATATTTTTTCTAAATACTTCAAGGTACCACTCATGGCTCATGAATGCTGAAATGCTGGGATGGATGAAGCATCCCACAGGAGCACGGGAGCCTCTCCCCACATGTTCTGTGGCGAAACCAGAAGTGGACCAGAAGT
The DNA here is from genome assembly GCF_001723915.1 of Gavialis gangeticus. Classification (NCBI taxonomy): domain Eukaryota; kingdom Metazoa; phylum Chordata; order Crocodylia; family Gavialidae; genus Gavialis; species Gavialis gangeticus. Next base: position 190,813,120 of record NW_017729032.1, on the reverse strand, counting down.
ACTTCTGGTCTGCTTCTGGGTCAGCCAGGGAGCGTGCCAGACCTCCCACCCCATGCCCCCCTGTGCCACCCCAGCTCAGCAATTGGCCATGGG
>NW_017729032.1:190794066-190808027 GCF_001723915.1 Gavialis gangeticus | reverse complement strand
GAATGCTGAAATGCTGGGATGGATGAAGCATCCCACAGGAGCACGGGAGCCTCTCCCCACATGTTCTGTGGCGAAACCAGAAGTGGACCAGAAGTACTTCTGGTCTGCTTCTGGGTCAGCCAGGGAGCGTGCCAGACCTCCCACCCCATGCCCCCCTGTGCCACCCCAGCTCAGCAATTGGCCATGGGGGGGACCCTAGGTGCCCCCCCAGACCCAGGAGGCACCAGTTGCCAAGCCAGGGGGTGTGAAGTGGCCCTGCAGTGCCAGGTCCCTGTGGACCTGGAAGTGGACTGGAAGTGCTTCTGGTCCACTTCCGGGTCTGCTGCCAAGTGTGCTGGGGAGGCCCCCATGCTCCTCTGGGACGCTCTACCCACCCCAGCATTGCAGCATTCACGAGCCACCTGCTACCTTGGGCTATGTAGAAAAAACATTTAAAGCTGTCTCTATGTTCAAATCACCGAATCTTTCTGAATCAATTCAGAGGGTTCTGATTTGATTCTGAAAAATTAAAGGGTCTTCTGATTTGATTTGGATTTGGAGATTCAGCCACCGAATGGGCTCAATTGAAACAGGGACCAAAGCTTTGTACAAGCCCTAGTATTTAGTTATAGATGATCTTTCAAAGAGTATATGGGTATTTTGGAGATGCATATAATATATGCCAACTTAGAAATATATACACATACATAATACATTGTAAAATATATAATTATTCACAACAAAAATGTATATGCATGTATAATAGAAAGGGAACTTTGCAATAGTCATCTTAGTGCATCTGAACTCACAGGTGAATAAAAATCACATTTGGCAATTATTCTGGGTGGTGCACATATTTTTAAATTAATGAAATTAGGCTTCCATAGCAAAAGCATTTTCTATCAATATAGAATATGACTTTGATAAGCATTCTTTACCATTAATATACAAGTACGATATGAGTACAGGTATGAATAGTACCCAGAAGAGTTGTTAAATGGTTAATGCCATGGAAGAAAGTATGGAATAACACCACAGGGAAACTAAGGTTTAAAAGAAATACATTCTTACAAGATATGAATACACTCTACACTTGTTTTTGTTTTTTGTTTTTACAAATTGCTGAAAGCACATGGGATTAAGTAACTTTGAGTCTTAATTTACATGAAATCAAGGAAAGAATGCGCAGATACAGGATTCTGAAAAGGGGGGTGCAGAACACATGGCACATCATCACATATAACACAGCACACATTTTTCTCCAGTTATAGAGAAACTAGAAGTGTTACCAGTATGCTATGGGGTTAGCACTGTATTATGCACGTTAAGAATAAAGCAAAACCAAATATAACTTTTGAAATGGAATTGAAATTGGAATCCAGTACTAAATTGCTAGACTCTATATAACATTTAGAAAGCAGACTAGGCAAATTTTAGTCAAAATAATCAAAAGATACCATGTCTTTAATCCTGTAGCCAATACAGTTAAATGCACATCTCTTATTCAGATTCACATAACAAAATCTTGCCTTCTTGAGCATCTTGACAATATCTCCAGTGCTTCACTGTCAGTCATTTTTACACCTGAGTTAATATAAATACACCTGACTTAAAATTTTTAGCTAGAGTTAAAGCTCTCTTCAGGCTGTGAAATAGAAGAGGGACGTTACTAGAAATGGCTAAGAGACAGCAACTTTGCAGAAGAAAGTATAGTTTGAATAGTGGAACATCAAGACCATTCAAAAGATAGAGGGCCTTTAACACCTATAGAGTGGAGAGAGATTAACAAGAATCAGAAAGATGATAATGAGCCATGAAGTCAAGTGACTCTCTCAGAGCTGCCTGAATAGAAATGCTGCTGCTCTTCTGAGGCAGTTTTAAAGACTGGGTGGAGCAGGAATCAAATGGGGGTGTGACTTCACCACTGCACACCCTTCCCACCTCCTCCCCTGCCTGGATTCACCCCTGTAGGTCAAGCAAGTGCCTTGAGAGGCTGGGACATTGTCTTTATAGATCAATAAAGTAGGGGAATAAATACATTCATAAATGTAAATATAAATCTAGATTTTAAATAAAAGCTACCATTCACATTTACTGCCACAGTCTCTCCCACAAGCCACTGCCAAAAATGTTTAGCCTTTCAGATACCTGCAAATCAGCCAGCCTCTGACAAACCCAAGAAGCAAGAGATTGCTGTAGAAGAGATCTCTTGACAAAGAATAACCTTCCACCAACCTCTTCTTAATTAAGCAAATGATTTAATTGATTTTTAGTTCCTCAAGGCAGGCCCCTAATAATGAGAGATTCCCTAATTCTAGACCAGTGCCTTAAACTCTATCTAAAAACTAATCAGTAGTCTGTGGGCACATCTACACATACCAATTTAAGTTGCATTAGTCATTTTTAAGGATCAAAACAAGCACAAGTCTACATGCGCACAAAAGGAGGTATCAAATTTAGGCACAAATAGCTAAGGCACCTTAATGTACATGTACATGTGCTAAGGCACATTAACACTGTGTATGTCAACTGAGTTGGGATTAACTTTAGTCCCAAGTCAGTCCACACACTGAGTTAATGCGCCTTAGTGTATGCATGTATAGACACATGCCTAAATTGCTTTAATGCACATTAGGCAAATCCACATTAAGTTCAGGCACATGTAAAAGCACATGTAGATATGCCCAATGACAGTTACATACCATGCACAATGTATGGCCTTTCATATGGAACACTGCTTATTAAGTGGACTACAATATTTTAATTAGCTCTTGCTTTCAGGTGGTGTCAAGGTAAAGTAGTCTAATCACTTACTGAAAAAGAGCCCTAGCAATAAACATGTATTAAAGTATAGAACTACTTTGTGCAACTGACATTATACGGAACCAGATTCATTTTCCTGACCCACAGCTCCCATTTAATTTCCCTTCCCCACCCCCCTCTTTTTAAACTGCCTATTCCTTGAAGTAAACTATGGTATGCAAGTCAAGTTGTGTTCTTTCCTGCATGAAAATGGGTGATCAGGAATAACTTTATAAAGCCTAGAAAGGCTACACTTACTTTAAAACTACTCCAATATTTCCCATGGGCATATGTATAAGAAACAAAATCACCTGAAACTCAGTTAACACAGAGCTGATAATGTAAGGGAAGTAATAGAACCAGATACTGTTGGCTCTGTAGAGTTAACAAGGGTAAAAACATGTTTTTTTCCCTCAAACTGAACAATATAACAAATACCCACAATACAGGAACAAGGGACCATCTCTGCATTGCAGCTTTGGACCAGGACTGTATTTTAATAGGCACATTGTGGCCTGCAATGGTAAAAGAGAACTAAGGGCATAATGAGTCCCCTTCTCTCTCTAGCACTTTGAGTAGTTATAATTTAGATGAGTTAGAATCTGAATGGCATGAAGTCCGGAAGAGATTTTGTCACAGCTCAGCACTCCAGATAGTCCTGTCTAGATGACAGCCGTTGTATCTCTGCCAAAAAATAAAAGCCACTTTTCAGTGGATCTCATCAGTTATTGGAAACAATTCTTCTATATACAGACATACTGCATACATTCATTGCTGTCTCTTCACCCCCTCCTGCAACTATCCCATGGTTCCTAGTCTAGCCCAATGTGCATCTGTGAAGGAACTGAATGTTTCTTCATCTATTGCTGGATATGTGTACTGCACAGATAAAATTATTTTTCTAAGGATTACGGCAGCTACATACACCGTATGGGCAATAGATACCTTATAGAGATCTATCCATGATGCAAGACCATTGATAGTAGCCTCGCAAGAAGCCATCACATCTTTTGGTGTTGCAATCAAAAGCTATATTTGGCTTTTAGAAGTGGAAACTAGGAAGATAAAACCAATGAAAAAAGTGAAAAAGTTATTTTAAAAAATGGAAGAAAAGATAAGAGTTACTACAGTAGTATCAAAATCTGATTTAAAAAGACTTTGAGGTACAAATGGTACAGCTAGCTCTCATTGTCTGTGGCCACATAAAGGAACGTGACTATATAAAGCACAAGCCTATATAATCTGACCATTACAATAATGTAAAAACAGAGGGGATTAAGTAACTGAAGTTTTGCAAAAGGGACATCAAGGTACATATAGGAGACCTTCCATAATCATATTAAATTCACAGCCGTATTTTTTTCAAAAGTAACTGCTCATTACGTACAAATGCTTAAATTTTTAAGCACCCACCAACCGTGCACATTTTTTCTGAAAGACTAGGAACATGAAACTCTCAGTACAAGGAATTAACACCTGAAGCACTAATGGAGCAGATTTCAAAGTTGGATATATACAAAGATATCTGGCAGTACTGAAGACACTAGAGATTTGCATGTCTGTCTTCAAAAATTCTACCAAATATGTTATTCTCTTTTGCGCTTAGATTGCTTTTGAAACAATCCTTTGGGCCACTTCTTGCCTTGTTGAATAAAAGTAAAGCATAAATTGCACCCACCGTCTTAAGTTTTGAAATTCTAGATTAGTAGTTTGAGGCCAAAAGGTTTTAACTTAACTTTTAACTTAACCAAAGCAGTGATACACAATGATTATGAACGGCAAAATATACTTCATATTTCTTTGAATTCCATTCACTGGGGTGTGGTACCTTCCAGCCCAAAATCTCCCAGTGAGTCAATTAGGTTGTTTTGAATTTAATTATATGTTACTACCTGCAATACCTAATGTATCTGTTTAGAAATCAGCAATAACTACAAACTTTTTGAAAAGGAAATGACATGTAATTGACACTACAGAAGGAATTAAGGTAAATAGAAAGTAATTCTGTAATTGACAGTTAGGACAATTCTTCTAAACTGTCACATAAGACCTTTAATAACCATTCCAGGTCAACACTTCATTTTAAGCATCTATTTAAAAGATAGCAGCTTCTAGAAGCACATTACTGCAGGGGGATTTTGGCTCTGTAAAGACTTAAAGGGAAGACTGCCACCTACTGAATGTTTCCATACCAATTCCTCTAACAACTGCAGATGTGGGAAGGTCTTCCATCCGAATACCACTGGGCCAGCCTGCCCTTGCTTAACTTATTGATCTGATAGGATAACAACACAACATGATTTGGCTTTATGCCTAGGAAAAATCCTCTAGAAATTTATTTCAAGACTTAAGTCATTACTGTATATATTTAAAACATGCATATATAAACAAATGTTTAAGCAAAGGTTTACCTCTACAATAAAAATGATTAAATTACAACATGGATTAAAATAAGATTTACAAAGTGAGTAGTTATAGGAATGTAAAATATACAAAAATCTAAAGCTATCAAAATGTAGCCTAAAGACAGGTAAATATAGTGCTATAGCCCCCCCCCCATTGTTTGTTTTTTTTTTAATAGCTGGAGTAAGATGTAAGATCATTGATGTCAAGTAAGTGCCTGGTGAATTCTTGAAGTTAAGGTGTAACATCCTCAAAGAAGAGATTTCTAACAGGGATGTTTATAGTCTGGTTCACCAGGAATATAGACAACAGCAAGATAAGCAGAAACAAACAGTACATTTACTGCAACTGTCACTTGGATAATATTGATTAAGATAAATTGAAACTGAAAGTGTAAAAAGCATGGACTAAGCTTAGGTGTTAGATGGCAAATCCTGTTCCCACCCTAGAGACTGCTGTTCATTTCTCAGCTCTACACAATAGGTTGAGCACAACAGCCAGGGCTATTATGAGAGTTGAATTAAAGCACCTGGTCTTACCGAACATTAGAGCTTGTTCCCTAGAATTGATCCTAGGGAGGGTGATTTTTGAGGACTCAGGCCTACCTGCATACATCTTAAGGGTCTGTGGCTCCTTTTGTGATAAGTGCTGTAAAAACATGTTGTATACAGACAGTCTTTGTCCCAATGAATTTGTAATCTTAGCAGGTTTTGGTCCTTCCGTTTGCTTTAACTCACCCCCTTTCTATTCTGCCAAGATAAATTTATATATAGAGTCACCTGGTATGTAGGCAGGAATACATGTTTTTAAAACTAGGTGGAGAAGTAAACCATTTCCCCTTATCTTTCCAACTCAAAATGAAGTGTTATTATCATTTTGCTTAACACCTTTTCTTTATTTCCACTGGTGCTTAAGCAACACAGGAGAACTTAAATAAGTGAAAGCTGTGTCTTAGATCAAGGGACAGTTAACAATATTATGGCTCACTCCTTGTCCACATGCTACTGTGCACTTTGATAGGAAGGATATAGAGTACTTCTTCAATGAGAAATACCCTATTTTTTCCTGCATATGACATGCCCCCAACTAAAAGATGCACCTTATTTTCAGAAGACACAATGTAGGGGAAAAAAATAGTTATGGCTGAATATGTGACAGAGTAAGTCCTCTTGGGAATGTAGAGTATCCAGGAAGAGTGGTATAAGAAACTTCCTAGTGTGGCAGACTTGTTTTCTGTGATGTCACACTTTCTGAACACTGTATGTCATACAAGGTTAGGTCCAAGACCCTTGCAAGACTGACAGTTATTTACTGTAGATAGGTTTTTGCATAAATTCCTGCAAATAAAAAGTTGTTGTAACATCACAAACCTCTTCAAGATTCTACCAGCAACCCCCTTGCTACTTCGGGCATCCGCAACACTGCTCAGCCAATAGCTACAGCTGTGAAAGCATTAACACAAGCCTCCACTCTTTCAGTTTGCTGAACAAATATAAGCAGCAGGCATCTTGGCAGCTTCATGGCATACACAGTGTCTCAAGAAGTGCTCCTTTTCCAGGAAAGAAAACAGCTTCCCCACTTAAATAACCGCCCCACCCATTGTTTAGTGGGGAGGTGATTTTTGGAGAAACTGTGCATGTTATAGGTGAGAAAATATGGTAAACCGGCACCACAAACAGAAATTCTTATCCACTTTTTTTTCTTTCATTCATGCTAAGCATGAATGTTACTCATCCTTTCTGACTCAGACTTTATATTATCACACAAGGAAACTGCAACCACAAATGTTGATTTAGTTAAACAATATCACATTTTATGATTTTGATTACATTTTTCCTCCAAACTAAAGGAAGTACTTCAAAGAAAAGAAACAACTTTTGCATAGGAAATTGGTGAATCTGCAGACATTTTTGGAACAGTTAAAGGGGTTAGAGGTATAGGATCACCACCAAGAACCATTTGTGTTCATCTACAATCCAAGGATTACAATATTTGAGTAATATTCTCTGAAGAAAACAGTCAGCAGCAAAGTGGAGTTCTGAATCCTATTAGCTCCCCCTTTTGAGCAGCTCTTGCAAAGGCCATTGAATAAGAGGTACTCAAAAGCAGAAGAAAGATGCCTTTATGAAGGGAAGTATATGACATGCTGTCTATGATAGCAGGAAAACAGACTTGATGACTCAGGAAATTCCTTTGAACCATATGCCCTATGTTTTCAGAGGCAAGATGGAGTTGTGTGGGGTTGCAGTGAACCCTGCAAATAGGTACATCAGCTTTTAAAGACCTTGATGGGAGTGTCAGTCTCTCTCAAACTTAGCAGCCCTCAAATTGCTCTCACACAAAGAGATTCTGTGTGCTTTGGAGACAGTAGAGCTCTTCTGCTACCCTATTACTTTCTTCACGAAAGGTAGTAACCTATAAAATAAGTTAATTAATCATTTTGGCTTGTGGTCATACATTTTGCCTCTTATAAATATTGATTTTTTTTTCTCTTTTTTTGTGCTTTAGATAAGCTCTTTATCAATTACGAAACAGGCGTGCATGCCCATATTGCCATTGCACAAGAATGCCAGCCTCTGGGAAGTAGTGGACACTTGCATGTGTGTTGGTAGCTGGGAATAGGCTCTGTTAATTTTTCTATTTAGGCTAAGGAAATAATTATAAATGCCTGTGAGTTTCCAGTATACTTAAATAAGCTTTCTGTGGTAAATACTGCAGAGTAGGTAAAGTATATATGATATGTTTCTACTCTTTATTAACTGTATCTTATTTGCTAAAATAACTAAAATGGATATTAGTTTTTGACATATATTGTTGAAATATACATTATTTTGTAAGCAAGTATTGTTGTCAAGGAGCAACATCAAGTTATATGGCAGCCTCTTATGCCCAGACGCTTTTCCATTTCACTTTTCTCCCAGGCGTCAGAGTTTAAAAGCCAAGCCCCAAGGTCTAAAGGGTTGTTTCATGACCAGCCTTGGGAAATTTATTTTCAAAGCCACTGCTTACCCTTTGGAAAGAGAAAAGGGTTAGGAGAACTCAAGATCAACTTATACTCTAGCTTCCAGCCCCCCCGGGAACCTGTGTTGACTAGCAGAGAACTGTTCCTTCCTATCCCTCCCCCTTTCTCTGGGCTCTTTCCTACCTTTCCTGCTTGGCAGAATTCCTTTCCACAGTTCCTCGGAAACCTCTCCAACTGCTGCCCCAGTTCTGCTAAGGCTTTTATAGCAGCTGTTTCCTAATTAGCAGTCCGATTATTATGAGGCCCTACATTAACCCTTTACAGGCTGCTGCCATGTTGGCCTATATAAATTATTTTAAAATTTAAGTTGGATGAATCTGAAGTGGTTCACCCCCAGGTTTGTTTGTTTTTTAAGTAATCTGATTATTTGATCTTGTGCTCTTCTACAGTTATAGAGATATATGCTTATAACTAATGGAAAATCAGAGAACAAATAAGCATATTGTAAAAACAGAAACATATATATGATCAAGAGACTTACCACATACCAAGCAAAATATACATTGCAAACAATACCTAGACAATGCTTAGTTTAAGAAGTCAGGAACTAATGGAGGAGTATGAGTGATGAGGTACAAACATACTTTAGTACTGGACACCGCAGAAGAAAATTCATAAAAGTTGATCAGGGATCCATCAAGGCCAGCCGATGGGACATGCTGCTCAGACTAGAGCAGATTTACTCCTGAGGAGTGCAGGCAGCCTTTGCCATATTCCCTGGGGTAGTCTGTTAGTGTAAACCAGCTTTAAGTTGACGGCAGACATTTTTAGGAGGTGTAATGTGGAGAATTTACAATAAATGCATTCCCTTCTGATTTGGACAACCTTCATTCCCTAGGCAATGCTTCTCACTCATACGACAAGAGGGACAGCTCTAGACACCCTTGTGAAGATCTCCTCCCGAACAAAAGTTTATATATCTAATAGATTCAGTCCTGAGTTATCTCCCAGGGTAAATAGTGGCTAAAGGTAGGCATAAGAAGGTTGCTTATCCTGTTGGCTTCTGCAGGTGAGTTACCCTGATGAATTCAACCACTCTCCTCAATTCCCAGGGCTCGGTCCTTGGGCCCGCGCTGTTCAATTTCTTTATCAGCGATTTGGACGACGGGGTGAAATGCAACCTGTTTAAATTCGCTGATGATACCAAAATTTGGGGTGAGGTGAGCACGCTAGTAGGGAGGGAAAGACTGCAGCAAGACCTGGATAGGTTACAGGGGTGGGCTAACAAAAATAAGACGCATTTCAATACTGACAAGTGCAGGGTGCTGCACTTAGGCAGTAGAAACCAGCAGCACACTTATAGAATGGGAAACTCTCTTCTTGAGAGCAAGGAGGCAGAAAGGGATCTAGGAGTCAATATTGACTCCAAGATGAACATGGGCTGACAATACGAGGTCACGGATGGCAGAGCTAACCAGACCTTGTCGTGCGTCCACAGATGCATCTCAAGTAGAGCCAGGGAGGTGATCCTCCCCCTCTATGCGACGCTGGTCAGGCCACAGCTGGAGTACTGCATCCAGTTCTGTGCGCCCCGTTTCAGGAGGGATGTGGACAACATTGAAAGGGTCCAGAGAAGGGCCACCCGCATGATCCGGGGACAACAGGGCAGACCCTACAATGAAAGACTGCGGGACCTTAACCTGTTCAGCCTTCACAAGAGAAGGTTGAGGGGGGACCTGGTGACAGTCTATAAACTCACAAGGGGGGACCAGAAGGGTTTGGGAGAGACCTTGTTACCCCTAGCTCCCCCTGGCATAACAAGGAATAATGGACACAAGTTGTTGGAGAGTAGGTTTAGATTAGACATCCACAAGAACTACTTCACAGTCAGGGTGGCTAGGAGCTGGAACCAACTTCCAAGGGAAGTGGTGCTGGCTCCTACCCTGGGTTATTTAAGAAGAGGCTTCATGCCTACCTGGCTGGACTCATTTGAGTCCAGTTTTTCTCCCGCCCAGGCAGGGGGTCGAACTTGAAGATCTACAAGGTCCCTTCCGACCCGACTTCTATGATTCTATGATTAAAACACAGCCTCTAAGCTGCAAACAAGCAGACAAGTAAGCAAACAAAACCAAATCCTTATGTCCTGTCAAGAGTAGGAGGGGAACCCCTTTGGCTCTGGCACTCACAGAGCAAGCTGGCCCATTACCATAACACACTGTTCTGCTCACAGCTGGCTCCCTCACAATTCACCCTTCTGCTCTCCCCTCTGGGTTTTAAGCTCCCCTTATAAGCAGGAATGCCCCGTAGTGGCAGATCCTTAACAGAACTGGCTGCTCCTTCTTAAGGGGACAGACCACCCTGTTTTTTATAGCATAAAAAGACCTTTAAACAACACAACAACAATTATACTTCACAAATTTAAAGATAAATGTCATTGTGATATTAATACAAGAGAGTGACAAGAAGATCAATGTTTAATCTTACAACTGCGCCTTGACATTGCAGAGCTAATATTATTTATTTTCTTCCTATTTCTTTCTCTAAGTACACCTTGTTAACTTAATGGATATGAAAAAACCACTGCAGCAAGAGTTAAATAATGCATGAAAATGAAATGGAAACATAGGTGCCCTCTTCACAGAGTTAGGAGCTGCTTCGTACACATGCCTACACACCTGAGTTCAAACACCACCAGAAAGAGCCAAGAAAATAATGGAAACTGTTTCCAACTAATCATACCCAATTCCACTGAAGCTCATTATATACCCCTTCTTTATTCTATCAAGACAAAATTTGCCCTTCATCTTGTGAACAGAGGGCACAAAAATCTTCTGGGCCTGATATTTTTCCTGGCCCCAGGGAAGCTAAATTACAGGGGCTCCTTCAGCATTGAATGCTGCATCAAGGGACAAGGCTGAAAGAAACTGCTCTCATTAGCATTGTCAGCCTCTCTCATTCCCAACACCACAGTACATTAATGTTTGTAAGGCCAGATTAATTTGATTCTTATTTTCCACCCCATTTCAATGATGCCATGGTAGGGTTAGAGGAAGGGGATCCTGAAAAAAAGGAGTAGCTACTATGGTAGCTATACTGACCATAATAGTGTAATCCTTAAGGAGTCCAAATGAAGAAAGAAATGAGCTCTGGTAGAACCAGGGAACCATTCAGTTTTAAGAGATAAGATTTCCTGCCTTTCCACACAAAGTAAAATTGGCGTCCCATTCACCTCAATGAAAGAATGAGAAGAATATTGAGTGCAAGTCTGTGCATGTGCCCCCTCCCACCTCATGACGTGGGAGGGGGCACATCTTTGGAAAGATTAAGAATCCACTCAAAATATTTTATGCAACATTTTTCAGGCTTTACATTTTGGGACCTCTATACAAGTGCTCCGGGATTGAGGGGGAGCACTTTACTTAGATCTGAGAGCTGCTCTAATTAAAGCACCCACAGTGTCAAATGTATTCACCATTTTGAAGTGTGCGGATGCTGATACATGAGATAGCGCAATAATTGCCATGCTCCAGCAATCGAGTCAGCTCTGATGTGCTGGAATTACAGCATGCTGAAGCAGCCCCCTGCTCACGTCTAGGCACCCAGAAGTACTAGATTTAATGCACATTAACTAAAGCATGTGAAGGCATATATAAATACATCCAGGGGCTATACTAGTGTGAGCGTGGCTGCAGTGTGTGCATAGGAGGGGGTTTCCCTCCCACCCCCACCACAGCTGCACTGCAGGTGGTCATTGTACCATATGGGTGGTCATTCTGTCTCAGATCCCCTCCTGACTCAAGTTACCTCACAGCCCCCAACATCCCCACCTGGGGTCAGGACAGTGGGTTATTCAGGGCAAGCCCCTGATGTGGGGGAGCTTTACCTGCCCCACAGAGCCCAGCTCTGCAAGGCTGCCAATGCTACAACCTCACCCCATTACTAGCCCCCCAGCTCTCTGCTGAGGGGGCCATTGGGGGGAATATACCCCCCACTCCATCCCCAGCCCCTGCCAACTGGGGCTGAAGTGGGCTCCATTTCCCCCCACTGCTGCCCTGTGGCAGAGAGGTGGGGGGCTGGCAAGCGAGCGGGGCTTATTATAAACTTCCAAAATTATAAACAAGTTAGCTGAACCTTTGGAAGCATGACTGCAACTAGTTTGTGCGCCTGATAACTTGCAAAAACAGTTTGTTGCTAATATATAATAAGAAGAAATTTGATACAATAGGCACAGTTTATAGGGAGGAAAAAACCCTTGCTAGCAAAAAATGCTGTTTTCTTTGTTGGCATGCAGACAGTTGGTGTGATTTGTGCCCATATGGAGAGAGTCTGAAAATGATAAGCATGTTTCTGTCCTTTGTTTCAGAGAAAAAAAATTGGAAATATATTTTATCATGAATGAAGATGTTAATTTTTTTTTCAAGTACACTAATCACTTAAGAACAAATGCTGTAAGTTCAGGAAACTTATGAAGGGTGTCTCTAAGGATGCTTTCTTATATTCCTTCAGCTCTGGTCAGGGAACTTCTTTGAACCTGTAACAGAGCATACATTTTCTAGATTATAAGCATATTGGCATATCCTTCTGGGAGAAAAGGAAAACAATGGTCCATAAAGCTCCTATTGCTATGTGAAAATAAAAACATCTGTTAGTATAATGAGTGTCTTGTTGACTCAGTGCAGTTGATCAGCTCTGTTCTCCTGAGCACATGCACTCCAATCAATGGAAATTACTGCAGAAGGTATCAGGGGACACTGGGATAATTTGTCCACTCAAAAATGCATATTTTACTCAATAAAAGGTAAATGTTACAAGAAAATAATTATTGAGACCATGAACAGTAAGTGTATAAGTCTTGTAAATTCCATTAAGCCATGAGAAGTTAATACAACCTTAATAACCTTGTAATTAAGAGATCAAGTCGATTGCATTGAGAAAAAAGTTCTACATGAACAGAAAACTTATATTATACATTCTGGTCACAAATTCAGCTTTCAAATGAAAGTGAGCAGAACTATGTAAAATAATTGTAATAAGTTGAACAACTGTAGGATATACACTGCTTTGGTGAACTCCTTGTGTCTGATTCTGATCTCAACACAGAATGCAATACCAAGGAAATGCAAGAAAAATAGTCTGTACTCTCAGTAATTTGAGCATAGCTTCCATTTATTCTTTTTTTTAACCTGTGTAATCAGTCATTGCTGATCACAAAAGGAAAAAATAAAAAACTAAACTAAAACCCCACACATTATGATTGAGGAATTTGTATTATTTGAAGACTGTATTCATTATTAAAATACAGGTAGAATTTGAAAAGCAACTGAAAAAGGGTATTAACTAGTTTTATCTTTATTGCATGGCAGTTATTCCCAGATCCAATCCGCTTGATAGTCAACCAAAATTTTGAATTGAGAATAGTTGGGCAAGTAAATTCATTTTTTTAATCCAAAAGTCAAGTGGCATTATGACTATTATTACTACTACTAACACTACAATCACCACCACCACTATACCACTACTACTATTACTACTTAGAAAATTCTGGAAAATAATGAATCCTCTTGGTATTTACATGACCCAGAATAGACTTTAGCTCATTCTTTGTTAACTGTATTGATTTTGCAATAAAAGGTAGTCCAAAATTATTTGAATCAAGAGAAGTGACAGTAGACCTGTGGTATAAGAATATTTCATTTTTATATAGGTCACTTCCCAGTAAGAGAACAGTGCCTTCTGGACCATTCTCTTCAGTGATTTATTTATTTGGAATACATTAGATAAAAGAAACTCTCTTCACCCTGATGGCTATTCGTTT
>NW_017729032.1:190787197-190789066 GCF_001723915.1 Gavialis gangeticus | reverse complement strand
TTAAGCCTGTGTTTCCCAAGGACACAGGGCGGAGAGAGTCCCTTCTCAGGGTGGTGGCAGCTACATTACCCCCAGGCTAGCACGTGTGCTCCAGGGAGGGGGTCAGCTGGACATAAGGCGCCCCAGGGAGGCACTCCGAGCCAGGAAGGTGGTCGGGTGCAGGGAGGTGGGTGGCTCAATGCAGGAGCGCCCCCTACTGGCTCGCCACAGGTTCAATTAAGGAACTGGGTTTTTTTGGGCTGGGATTACAGCTGGAGCAGCCGGATGCAAAGCAGGCGGGGCAGGGAAGCAGCATGTGACAGCAGCACAGAGTGGGGTTGGGAAGGGCTGTGGTCTCTCCACCCAGCTCTGTGGGGCCCCCAAAAGCATGGGGCGTGGGGCAGTTGCCCCGACTTGCCCCACCCAAGGGATGGCTCTGACAGTGTGCATGGGGACCTGTCAATCAGGCCACAATTTGGGCCACTCAAGAGTCTGGTCAGAGATGTCTGCCTTTAGTCAGTCACTGAAGGCAACAGGTGCAAACACTAGGCGTTAAGTGTCCTTTCAGGCACCCAGGCAGGCTTGGGATTCTCACAGCCGGCTCCCTGTCTGGGCTGTCTATTTCCCCCAGCACTTCCACATGCAGACACACAGGGGATCCCCTCGGCAGGTCCCTGTTCCTGCTGTACAAGCCTTTGCCACCCAAACAGAGGACTTCCCTCTGCAGATCCCTGACCAGGTAGCTTCTCCCAATCCCTCCTACTCTTTCCCTGGGTACCTGTGTCCTTGACTGCACAGCTCCAGCCCAGGTGAGGAATCAGGTTCTCCTGGGATGACCCAGGGTCTCCTCTGTCTTGAAGTCTGCTCCCCAGCAAGCCTCAGCTCTGCCTGGAGGAGCAGGGAAGAGAGACTGAGTCTCTGACCCTCTCTCCAGGCTGCCATGGCTCTCCTCTTGGCGTCCTCTCCCTCAGCTTTTTATGGCTCCATAGTAGCCAATTAAAGCCCGGGGTTTGCA
Source organism: Gavialis gangeticus (assembly GCF_001723915.1). Lineage (NCBI taxonomy): Eukaryota > Metazoa > Chordata > Crocodylia > Gavialidae > Gavialis > Gavialis gangeticus. The sequence continues at coordinate 190,788,072 of NW_017729032.1, read as the reverse complement.
ATGGGGGCTCTGGTCCAGTAAAAAGCATGCATTGTGCACAGCATACCCTCCATTTGGAAAAGATATTGCACCCTCTGCAAAATTTTTGCCACCTTTCTTGCAAAGTTTTTAGGTGCAACTCAACCACTCAGCTTGCAGCCTTTGCAGCTGTTACAATATTATTTGGTAATGCTTAGCTAATGAAATTCTCTCTCTTTAGAATGTGTAAGTCATTAATAAGAAGCTTTTATTGGGTATATATTAGCTTTGAAAAAGGAATCAGGAACAAACTGCAGCCTCACAAACCATAGCATGTCGCCTTGGCCGCCCCAAATGCCGCCCAGGGTTTGCTGCCCCCTGAAAACCCTTGCATGTGGCCTGGGGCACCCCGAAACAGTGGATAGTGAGAGCAGGCCACTCACCGTGAGCAGGGGGTCTCCCACACCCCCAGGCCCAGGCCGCGGGGGGATTGGCAGGGAATTATGCAAGTGAAATGTTCCTGGGACCTCAGAATTGTGTGGGGTGGCCCTAGGAGAGTCACATCACAGAAGTCTGCATCTGGAAGAGGTTTATTGAACCGGGCTGGTGTCTGTTCAAACTCCTAGAAAGCCAGGTTGGGAGGTCTGCCTCGAGGCACAGGTAACCAGAGCTGCAGGAAACCAGAATCCACCTGCAAACAGGGTTACTGTGAACATGATAATAGGATAATGCGCTGTCATATTGCACATCTCCCCCCAAAAAGCAGACCAGGGGTCCTTGGACGCTGCAGCATAGTGTGATGAAACCATGTCTGACTCTGTATGGAAAAAAAAAAGCTCAATCAAAAAGAGTATGGTCAGTGATTTGTCAGGCTTTGGGGTGCCTCTTACTCCCCAGTCCAGAGCCCCCTGCCCCCC
>NW_017729032.1:190757447-190787186 GCF_001723915.1 Gavialis gangeticus | reverse complement strand
TGCATTGGCAGCATTCAATCAAAATTTTCCTTGACAGTTTGTACTTGTTTAGTATACTTGCTTTAAACCATACCCAGCTCAAAAAGTCTGTGATAAACTCAAATTCATTTGATTATGCCCAGAAGGCTTCACCGTGTTCCAAAAATGAAAATACTTGATTAAAAGATGTTGTCTGCAGTCCTTATCTCAAAGAGAAAACAGAATCACCATTGCTCATTAATTGGGGATTGTCCTAGAATGTACTGAGTCTTGGGCATCAGACACTCAGAATGTACTTCCTCTATTCAGATTCAGTGTAATTCAATAAACATTTTGGCCCTTTTTGAGTCAATTCAGAGAAGACACGGATCTGTTATAGCTCTAACTCTGGTGTCTTCCTCTTCAGCTTAAGCTGCAGAAACTCCTACTTTCTACTCTGGTAGGCTCATTTGTCCTCCAAGATACCATCCTCATGTTAGCAACTGTAGAGTACCACCAAAAACAGAGTTTTGATATATCAAAAAAAGCCGGTTCATCCTTGAAAGGTTGGACAGAAAATCCTTACCACTATTAAAATACAAATTTTAGCAAATAGAATTTATTTCAGTGTTTGCCAAGGAAATGATTTAATGTGGAAAAATGCATATTATTTTCAAAGGGGAAATGATTAGAAAGCTCAAAATAAGTAGCAACCTAATTAAAAAGGCAGGGAAGAAAAAGAAGGAGATAACACATAAGCTAGGAAGCTAATAAAATAGTGAAGCTTATGCTCACTAGTGGACTGATTTGCTCACAGTAATTTAATTTTACATACTTTTGGTTTTTGCCACCAATTTACTGCTACGTTCCCACATTTAGTTATTAATTCCTCCTGCAGAGATACAACTAGAAAGAACAGAACCAATAAACTTCTAGTTTCCCCACCTGCTGTTTATGCAATATTTCAGTTTTATTAACCAATAGGAGATTTAATTTTTGCCCACTCAGAAGTAGGAGCATTATTAGAATCCTAGAACTAAACCTGCTTTACGAAGCATCCCTACATCTGAACAACTGAAACAAACACTAACAGCCACTCCACCTACTAGGTACCCAACTGAACTTAGGCACCTACCAGCATTCTTGTTCCACCCAGTTTAAGTGCCTAAAAATCCATTAATGCATCAACTTTAATAACAAGCTGTCATCTTCAAGTCACAAAAAAGCAGCGAGGAGGAGGACTCACCGACCTTTTGCATTAGCAGAATTTCAAGTAGGGAATTGATCTGTGTATGAGAGATACTATTTACTTATTTACTAGTCAATAGAATAGGATCTCACCCACTACATAATGATGCCTACATCCTCTTCCCCCTTCATAGCCAGAGGCAGATATATGTTGCTGCATATGTGCAATTTTTGGCACTTAAAGAAAAATTGGGATTTCCCCACAAGAGGAATATTCTGGTTTGTGTGCCAGGAAGAGGAGAACAATTATTCACCTTTTAGCTCATCAGCTTAATAGTGAAGGCACTTTCCCAAGGAGCAGAAGAACCCAGGTTTTAGGCCCCTCTCGCCCACAGTGGATTTGAACTTAAATTTCTGTTTCCCAGCAAAGTGCTTTAGTAACCAGACCACAGGCAAGACCAGGTGTGGGCAAAATACAGCTCATGGGCTGGATCCAGCCCACTGCAGGATTTTATCTGGCCTGCAACAGGTCCCTTGGTCCCACCCAGCCCAGGCGTAAGGGGAAGCCATACAGCACGGCTGAGGCAGCACAGCGGCTACGCTCCATTTCCTAGCAGCCCCGGTGGCAGCAGTTCCTTCCGGCTGCCACTGCCAGAGCTAACCATGCTGCTCCGGCTCGCTGGCCCATCAGACCCATACACATTACTGGGGGTGGGACCCACAAGGGCAGAGTGCACAGCTGGGTGGGATGGGGTGTAGGATGCCAAAGAGAAGCATCTGGGAACAAGAGAGGTGGGCAGGCAGAGCTGGGGCAACCCTGGAATCTTGGTGCAGTGACAGTATGGGGCTGGAGCCCAGGACAAAGCTGTGATTTACTGCCTGCACACCTCTGCAACAGGTCTGAGCCTGTTCTGCAGGCAGGGGCATTCTGGGAGCAGACTACAGCTCTGCCCTAGCCCCAGTCCTGCACTGTAACTGCCCCAAGATACTAGCCCCAGCCCTGGATACAGCTCCCCACCCTGCCACGGCCCCTTCTCATCTATTCCTGGATAGTCTCCATGGAGACTCCAGGACTATGGGGCTGAAGCAGAGCCCTGGTGCTGTGGGCAGGGGTGTGTGGGGAGCGCATTGCAGCTCTGCCCTAGCACCAGCCTTGGCTCCACACTATCACTTCCCCACAATCCCAGAGTCTCCTTGGAGACTGGCTGGGACCTGTGCAGGGAGGAAGCTTGGCCAGGCAGCTGGGACAGGAGCACATGCTGGTGGAAGTGGCATCCAGGAATGAGATGGACAGACAGAGCTGGGGAGACCCCAGGATCTTGGGGCAGTGACACCATTGGGCATGGCCAGAGCTGCAATCCACTCCCAGCATGCCCCTGCCTGAAGAACCTGCACTCATCACAGGGGCATGGGGGCAACAGATCATGGCTCTACCCTGGCCCCAGCCCTGTCACCACCCCATGACCCCACCTCACCCACCCATCCCACTGCCTGGTGGATGAATGAGGCTTATTCAAGGTGAGGCTAGAATTGCATGTGCTTAACTTTGTACATACAGTATCTACAACCACATTACTGTTATCTTTCATTTAATATGAGATATTTATGTAATATAAAGAAACAATAGCAAAAATGCTTCAGCAAAACACCCCAAACCCTCACCAATAACGTGTTTATTTTTTACATTAAAAAATCCCATAGAAAATGTTCATTAAATGGAAAGTTTAGCAGAAATCTAATGATACAATTTTCTTAGAAGTCTGAGAGTTTTAACATTTACAGAAAAGGGCCAAAATCTCACCTTAAATATTTTAGGCCATGTATAGAAGTTACACATATTGCACAACAAGCATGCAAAAAGCGCTCCACAGCCATAACTAAACAGATGGTCAGGGCACATATGGCATTGTAAAAATCATGGATCCCACTCTACAATAACCCTAGATAGATGTGGTATCAGACTTCAGCACTGTAGGTTAAAGCGCTGTAATGAGCATCTGTACCAGATCCCATCACACTTCCCATCCCATGGTAGGTCACATTCCATTGGTGACCTATGAGGTTCTGCAGCACCCTGCTCACCCTCTCTCATGAGGCAGTACTTTAGCTCATCTTGTCTTCCCAAGCACCAGGTCAGCCCCACCCCTGGGATCTCAGCCCCATGGTGGCAAAGCCTTTGTTCAAACCACTCCCAATTTCGTATCTGTCCAGCTATAAGCCACTGACTGGTATTATTGCTCAGTGTGCGGATTCCATCCACCCAGTCAGACCCTTTGTAAAGACTGCAGTGTTCAATTAAATGCTGTGTTGTTTGCTGGACACTGCATTCACACAGAGGGCTGTCCAAGATGTTCATTTTGTACAGTATTGTTTTGAAGTGTCTGTATCCAAGTCTCAGTCTGTTCAGCTTGACCCACACGTGCCCAATGCGGGACTCATTTGGTACTTGTATAAAACACTATCAGAAGAGATATCACACTAGATTACTTTGAACAATCATTTAATTTCCCTTCACTCCACTCCCCATCTAAATTTTGCACAACACTCAAGGCCACAGTACCTAGCGTGTCAAGCTCGTCACAGGCCCAGAAACCTGGCAACAATGGGGCAAATAGGGTCTGTCTTCTTATATCATTTGGTCTAATGCCTTAGAGTATAGGGACTACATCTGTGTGTGTAGTTGTTCAATCCGTTATGAGTCTCTGCGCACTATTAAGAACAGCGTCAAGCATTTTAGTGCAACAACTTCTGGATCATACAGGAGCACAGGAATCTGTTGGGGCATATACCATTGCAAGTGCACTGGTCCTCAGCAATCTGAAGTTGGCACACAATGTTATGCTGGCTACACATCTTAAGCCAGCTACTCATGCAGAGTCTTTACTGTGTATGAACTCTGAATGTGATATTTATAGGTAATGGAACAGTCTAATGTGACTCCTAAGTAAATTGGGGTTTGCTCATGGAGAAGGCTGTGGTTCCCTACTCTGATATTCAATGTGCTCTTGGCTCAACAATTGTCCATGTGGAAAACTGGTGATACTAACCACCGTGCCACTGACCTGGAATGAAGCTAAGGCACCAAGGCCATTACCCTCTACTATTTGTTGAGGGATTATCAGTCTACGTTACATGGAGTGGGACCACAAATCTCGTTAACTGACAACTGGCCACCCCATCCCTCAAGGTCACACTGCTTACTTGAGAGAGGCTAACATGTTGACATGGAACCACTTGACTTTTACACAAAATGGCACCTAAAAAGACCCTGAAAGACAATGAAAGCTTCTTTAAAGCCCCACAGCCAAGGTGTAACCAACAATCACAACTGGGTTTTCAATGGTGCATCTCCAGGTGCTGTTTGGCACATCACTTACATATGAGCACTGCTGCAGGTAATCTGCCTCCCTCCCCACCCCACACCCCCTTTCCTGGAGAACCAAAGAAGGCTTATTCCTCTGGGTCCAGATGCATGGGTTTCCAGTAGGGCTGTGTAAAACAACATCATTCTACTTTAACTCCTATTTCAATGGAACCGTGTTTCGTTTAGAGTTTCATTCCATTTCGAAAGCACTGTTACATGCAGGAGCAGTCCAGCACAGTCCATACAACCCTCCCAGAGGTGCGGAGGAGACTCCAGTCAGCCTGCTGGATGACAAGAGGCTGGTGCTGTTGCCTGGGGTCAGTGGCAGATGGGCCTGGGGCAAATCAACTCTTGCAGGGACCCACCCTGGAATAGGGGTGTGGGTGGTGGAAGGTCCCCGCACAAGCTGATTTTCCCTAGCCACCGCACCAGAGCTGATCTAAGGAGGGTGCAGGGCCCTGAGCAAATCAGCTCATGTGGGGACCCACCTTCACCCCCACTCAGCACATCCCTGGCTCTCCACTGCCTCCTACCACCAAGCTGCTTTGAAATTCAAAACATTTAAAAACTTTTGAAACATTTTGACTGGTCTCGTTTTGTTTTGAGGCTGTTTTGAAGCCCTTTGCATCATTTTGATTTCACTGTTTTGAGCTTGAAATGAGTCAAAACAGTGTCAAAACAAAACAGCCAGTGAAGCTTCAAACAGCCCTAGTTTCCAGCCCTCCCAGCTCCCACAGCAGGGAGATGGAACCCAGACATCTGGGTTTTCCCAGCTGGGAGGCAGAACACGGTCATTTCATGCCATGGTCAGAGCTGGGTTGTGATTGGCTGTGTGGCTTCCAGCCCCAAATGAGGGAAAGGGTCCAAACAAGGGACTCCTTTGTCTGCAGACTCCACATTTGTGTGCAGGAGGCCTGGTTGTGGAGCCCAAGATGCTGGATGGTTGGCTAGAGACATGTGTATAGACATTGCTGGTGAAATGACCAAATAAGATGCTTGATGTGGAGGGCGGGGGTCACCAATGGACAGGTTGATGACTGCTTACATCTGCACTCCCTCTTACCTGCTCAGCTCAGCCTGTGCAGGCAGGCTCCAAGCCCCCTCCCCCCCTTCCCTCCATCAAGAGCTAATGCGTTCTGCTTGCTACCGACCTAACCTTGGGTGCTTAGAGTAAAACTAAAAGGTAAGAGCACTTCTGTCTTCTGCTTCTTGAATGCCTGTACTTAGCATCTATGAATGATTCTCTTGTTTCTGCCACTACCACATAGTGGACAATGATAACTAGCCTATCCATCTTGCAGACCAAAGACAATGTTGATAACCTCAGGAAATGTAACCATGTTTCAGCTAACTGGGAAACATCCTCCTTGGCCCCAAATGCAGATGTTCATGGAATGAAATAAAGATCTCTCAAATACATTTGAGGTCCCTAACTCTGCCAAACTGCTGCTTCTGTAGAGAAGTACAGATGCTGGGGAGCAATTTAGTTCCTCAGACATCTTTGTAGGCATATCTGCAATTTACCAGGAACAAACTGATGGTCACAATTTGCTGCCACTTTGCAAAGAAGCTTAGTGCATCTCTAATAAGCGTATACTATCAATGATCATGTGAGAAAGGGGCAAAGCCAGATGGGACCTCTGTCTGGAAAATGACAAATTTGTTGGAACAAAACAAAAGCATCCCCAATCAAGGCCAAATTTAAAAATAGTTCAGTTCCTATTGAAGCATCAAAATAAAGGGGCAGACTTCTTTTTTCTTTTTCAAGCACTTGTGTTATGTTGGGTGTTGAGGCATTGTAAGCAGGACTTGTTCAAGAACAGTTGTAACAGGACTTGTTAGCTACCAAGGTGAGGTTTAAATTGGCTTTTTGTTTGATTGGCTTTTGTCTTGTTATGTAGGCCCTTACCCAAGTTCCTTGTGAAAATCTCTCTCTCTGACTTGCATTCTTGTAGCTGAGCACGTGTAATCTTGCTTTTAGTTCTTAATGGTGCCTAGATCACTTTAGTATCTGTCCTCTTAGTCCTTCTTAGTACAAGAGAAATCTCCTGGTTTACAAGAAAGAGGCTATCACAGAAAATGCGAAGTGCCATTCAAGCCCTTTTGCAAAAAAAATTACACTTAGTGGGAGGCATGCTCTTCCCTGCAGAATGAATTGATAAGACAAGACATACAAAGAATGCAAAGGGAACCTAACCACTGAGAAATGAAGTAATTTGCCAAAGGTTGCAGAATATGTCAGCAATAGAGCCACAAATGTATCCCAGGTCTCCCAAATTTAAGTCTGGTGCACAATCCTGATCATACTACCCTCACTATGTTAAAATTAAATTGGATAATCTTGTCTTTCTTTTCACTACAAACACTAACAAAATCTAGGGGAGAATCCAGTCCCAGAATCTAGTCACATTCAGAAGCTATCAAAGCACTGAAATCAATATTCAAGAATCTGAATCATACAGAAGATTTTGCTAAGAAGAATCAATAAAATTTGACCACAAAATGATCAGAACACATACTTCAGTAGTAATTGTAAAGTGTCTATTAACATTCATATAATTATAGCTGTTTGGTTTTCATAAGAATGACAAAACCATGTACTTTGTGAAATACTATAGATTTTTTAAAGTCATATGTTAAATGCTATCTATATTTCACGCTGACTTACATTTTAGATAGGATAAATATATATTTTCTGGGTAGAAACAAATTAATAAGCAGCAATATAATAAAGTGGAAACCAATGAAGCATCACAATTAATTATTATTGTAGTATAGTTCAAGCTACCATAGTTTCTGAACTATAACATAGGTTTCTTGATCCTTTCAGAATGTTTGCTATAACTCCCTATTGATAACTCATCTGTAAGCATATACTGGAAAATAAACAAAAAGTTATACAAAATTTCATTAGAATTACTATGAATCTGTGCATCTTAAAACCATAAACACCCTAAACATGTAATACCCACAGGTGCATGGAAACTCCTTTTTAACAAACGTATTCAGTTTTTTAAATAAACTACAAATCTTCCTTAGCTGTCCATGAATGCCATTCAATAGACTGGCACCAAAAACACTAACACAGTGAGTAATTTTTATTTCATTATTATTATTATAATCATCATCAGCCTTCATCATCGTCATCATCAATGTATTTCACAGAAGCTTCTTCAGCACTGTGATAAACCCTACGCAAAAAAACAATCCCTTCAGTAAACATCTAATAGTAAATATCCAGGTACAACTGATTATAGTGGACTTATTTGGCAAACAGGTATTTGGCTTATTTGCGTGGTGGCCAGTTAAATCTTGCAGCTTATCTCAACCACTGTCAATACTATGCAGTGTCAGCTTTATGGCTACAGCAGCAGATGGGGCTGGAATAAGAAAACCACTAAAAATGATGGCCATTCTTAGCAGCCAAGAAATTGACAAGTAGCTAAATGGCTGATTGGATCTGCTTGCCTTTTGAATCACTCTGTAAGTAAGCATAGGGGGTTATGAACACCTGAGCACACACTATCTCTACATGAGCTAACCAGCATGCTCCTTGTGGTAAAGCAGGAACTTTAATACCGAGATCCATGAGACTTGTACCACCTAGATAATGTAAATGGCTGCCTGCATTAGCCAAGGTCTTCTTGGCTAGGGACAGAAATTACACATAAACTGATTTAAGTGATCAGAAACTGGTTTAAGCCTATAACGGAACAGAAGTTCAGTGCACATAAACCAGTTTCAAAATGGCTGAAACTAGTTTAAGACAACTTGGTTGAATGTAGTATCAGACTTAACTGATTTAGGTCAAACAAGTTTATGAAACTTCTGTCCGAGACCCCTCCCCAGTTCAAGTTAAATCACAAACCCTGCTGGGGTCTGAGGCCAGGGAGGCAGGTTAAACTTTCCTTCCACTGTGTATGAAGCTGTCTTGCCCTGCTTACTTTGTGCTGGCTGTAACTGTGCACTACAAATCCCAGAGGCACCTGGAAGCAGGAAGAGGAAGTGATAAGCAATCCTGCAGAGTCCTGCTGCTGTGAGTCGGGACTGCAAAGCCCATGTTGGCTGTATGTCAGGAAGCCATGCTCTAGCTCCTCCTGGCTTCTGGCTTGAGCTACTGCAGGCATGTGACTGCATTTCCTGAATCAAAAGTGAATGTCTGTTCATTTATTAGTTCAATCCTTGCAGCTTAGACTAACCTGCAAAGACTGAATCATTTCAGCCCCATGCTTTCTGACTGTCTGTACTTAGCCCTCATGTGGCTTTAACCATATTACCTTCTTGTGCTATGCTCCAGAATTTCTGTGTGGCTTTAGAGAATTCAGTTAACCTCTGTGTTCATCTGTAAAATGGGATTAATAGTCCTTTCTATTTCCATCTGTCCTCTTTATTATTGGTTTAGCCTCATGTAATTGCTGTGAGCTGGGATTTTCAAAGGGTTAAAGAGTTAAATACCCAACTTCACTGAATTTCAAATAGAATTTTTTGGGATGTCCAGAACATAATGATGATGATGATGATGATAATGACAATGTGTGGAATAAAATGTAAGTTTATTCAATATCCATTCCCAAAGCACTGGTAAAAAAGATTTTCCTTTTTAGGGGCAATGTAATGAAAATAAATTGTATTTAAATGCTACTTATTGGGGGGGTTGCCATTTCAATAGGTTAAAATAAAATGATAATTTCTCATAAAACCTCTAAAGGCTTTGACAACCTCTTAGGAATCATAATTATCAAATATTTAGAAATTTAATATTTATCAAATCTGTCATGTAGGTTTCTTCTAAAGCACATAACCAAATTGGATGTACTATATCTAGGTGCGAACTAGTATTATTGAGCATTATTCATTTTTTATAGCAATGTTAGTAATGACTTCATTATTTATAGCAATGCTAGGCTTTGATCCTGTACACAGTTATCCACCTGAGTAACTCTACTCACATACAAGTTACTTATGGAACTGTGCACCTTCACTAAAACTCAAAGAAAAGTGGCTCTGAGTCAAGACATAAAATGCAAACTGATATTATAGCCTTAATAATTAACCAGACTCTTATTCAAAATAGACATTAGTTCTCTAACAGAAAAGGAAGGACAAGATCAATTTGGAGTGAATATGATCTTGGTATCGAAGAAGTCAATTCTACATAAACTATATTTAGTCTTTCTAATGGTATTCAGCAGAGGTGTCAAGCATACAGATGCTAGGCTGGACCCAGCCCACAGAAACAGGTCATCCAGCTCACAGCCTTGATGGGAAACCTTTCCAGTGCCAGTTGAGAGCTGGAGGTTGCTTCAGCATGGCAGCAAGAAGCCCTGCATCACAGGTGCTTGGTTGCAACTGCAGGAGCCCCAGCACTAAAACAGAAAGAAGCTGGCACCACAGGTTGCTCCCACAGCTGCAGCAAAGTACCCACTACTCCAGGCTTATTCCTACCACATCCCAGAGTGGCCAGAGCAAGCACTTGTTGGATCCAGCATAGCCTGATCCAACCTGTGGGGCCGACCTTGTGCTATCCATTTAGCCCACAGACCAGTCCTGCACAACTCATTAGGCCCACAGGGCCAGCTGAGTTTGACATCCCTAGTACAAACTATAAAATGTACTTTGTTTCTAAATTAGTTTTAATTTGAATAATCATCTGCATTATTCAGACATAACTCCAAGGAATACACAACTCCACTTCAAAGATATCACTCAGTGAACCCTCAAATATCTACAGACCAAGAGAAGTGAATGTCTTTTTATTGTTGGCACTTTCACCGTTCCTTTACCATTTTCTTCTTTGTGTGATGGTTAGGCTGGATAAAGGTTTCATCTATGATGCTTCCTAGAATTTTTTATCTCCTGTTCTCCCCATCACCATTTTTCTTTTTTGTGTATCCTGCTCTGTTCTCTCTTTTAAAATGTGTGGTAAGTCTATGTAGCAGACTGCTATGGTTTGGATGGGATAAGTATAATCCTGCCCCAAGCAGCAGGTTGGACTAGATGACCTCTCGATATCCCTTCTAACCCTACTTTTCTATGATTCTATGTGGTGTAGAGATGCTTGAGGTAGCCTTAAATAAGATGAATGAAGTCTTGGAATCAGTGTAGCTGAAGCAGGACAGAGCTAATTTAGCAAGGCAGAGTAGACTTGAATCTATTCTATCCAGGGCTAGACTGTTATTGCTACAAGAGCTAGTTTATCAGGTATGCCTTCATTACACCACAATCTCCAAGAGTAAGCATACATTAAAATATCTGCTACTCCGACATACCATCCAATTTAGATTACAAATACGAGAGAATGACTTTATAACCTCAGTTTCTTCTCAGAGAACTGACATGGTACAGATAGCTTAGCTCTCAGTACTGCAGATCTAGGGCTCTGGAGGCAGGAAGACAGACAGAGTGAGTAATTTATGGTGAATGCTATTAAAGGGTTTATTTTTACCTACTTAAAATTGCATAAGACCAATATGAAAAGTACTTCCTGATAATAGAATGTCATTAATACTCCTTCAAACTCCTTCAAAAGACATGCCTCAGAACAAAAGTCATTAGCCTATTAGATTCTAAGGACCAGAGACTTAACATAGACAATGACTTCATAGTCCATTATAATCTACCTGACATTCGCTAATCTGTGCATTGCACTTTCTGAACAACCCTGTTATTTTTTTTAATCACAACGGGATCAAATACATCCAGCCCTGTGGTCCAGGTGAGGGGCATGAGGCTGGCCTGTGAACCAGATCAGGCCCACAGACTAGACCCATGCACTGGAGCCAGCACACAGGGTGTGGGAACCTCATACACTGCATACTGCAAGCACCACATGCTGACCCTGGTCTGGGGCTCACACACAGAGCTGGCATAGTGTGTGTACTGCATAAGATGCCTGTGTTGGACCAGCCCTGTGAGCTGGTTATGGTGTCCATGGCCCTGATCCAGACCACCCCAAAGCCAGCACACAGGGCTGGTCTGAAAAGGCTCTGCATTCATGAAGCATTAGCCCTAGATCAGCCCACTGTGCCACAAGCAGTGCACACACCCACTTCAGCCCTGCACACTAGGGCTGTATGAAGCTTCAGTCCCCGATTTGATTTGATGAAGATTAGGCCCGATTTGGCAGCCGAATCTCCGAATCTAATCAGGAGACCCTTTAATTTCTCCAAATCGAATTGGAACCCTGTGAATTGATTCAGAGAGATTTGGAAAAATTCAGAGATTCAGACATAGACACAGCTTTACATGTTTTCTCTACATGCTTCAAGATAGCAGGTGGCTCGTGAACGCTGAGATACTGGGACGGATAGAGTGTCCCACAGGAGCACGGGGAGCTCCCCAGTGTGCTCAGCAGCAGACCCGAAAGTGGACCAGAAGCACTTCAAGTCCAGTTTTGAGTCCACCAGGGAGCATGCAGGGGGGGCCCCCGCACCCTCCCCTGGCTCAGTGGCTGGTGCCTCCTTGGTCTGGGGGGACACCCGGGGTCCCCCCAGGGCTGATTGCTGAGCTGGGGTGGTGCAGGGGGCGGGCCCTGCACACTCTCCAATGGACCTGGAAGTGGACCAGAACTACTTCCAATCCACTTCCAGGTTCGCCACCGAGAATGTGCCCCCCCCCCCGCATTCCTGTGGGATGCTCCATCCACCCCAGCATCACAGCCTTCATGAGCTATGCCTGGTACCTTGAGGTATGTAGAAAAAACATTTAAAACTGTGTCTGAATCAGCATCGAATCTTCATATTCTGATTCAGCTGAATTGAATCAGGGACAGTACTCTGAATGAGTGAATCAAATCATTGTCCCCAATTTGGGCCAATTCCAAATCTGAATTGAATACAGGCTGTTTTGCACACTGCTACTGTGCACTGCATGCAGTATGTGCTGACACCCCTGCTGGACCCACCCTTTGTGTTGGCTGCAGTACTGGAAGGCTAGTACTGTGGGCCTGATTTGGAGTGGCTGAAGAACCATTGTGCAGGGCCAGTATGTATTGCGAGGGTGCGTGGGGATGGTATGAGACTTGCAGGCTGGATCACAGACACTCCCACATTATCAGGTTTTTACTACATCGATCTTGCCTGCTGACTACTTGATATATTCTCTTATAGTCTGCTTTTATTTACCGTATAAATTTTTACTCGAGCTTTTGTTCCACCCACTACTTAGCTCTGTTGTACTTGCTTCTCTCCCAGGGACCTGAGGAAGTTTACTGTGCTACAAAGAAACTTGTCTAAGTCTACCACAACCATGCAGTCAGTCCAATTAAAAAATGTCACCCACAAAAATTCTTGCCCCTCACATATTTCCTGGACTATCATGGCTACAAGTTCACTTAAGCATGATTAATATTCCTTCTCATTCTGTGTGTGCTGTGGAGACATTGTTCTTATGAAATGCAAATGAATTCCTCCATTCTTGGAATCTGGATTTTTAAAATACATCATTTTTACTCAGTCCTGAATTGTAATATCTCCTGACATAAGTCAATTAGCTCCTTACTCAAGAGTAAATTCTGATTAGCTTCAGTTGGGAGCTTTGCCAACTAAAAATGAGTGTAAAACAAGTGAAGAATTAACCCTACAAACCATTTCTTTAATAGTGAGATTTTCATGATCTCCACACAGCAAGAATTTTAATCTGCTCCCTGGAGTTGATTTACAACTGCTTTCTGACACAAAAACAACTTGTTTATCCTTTTTAATATATCTCCACCATTGTTTTTAAAACTAGTTGTTGTTCTCTTGCTGAATGATGTTACTTAGGTACATGGATATTTCACTCAGTTTGAGAGTACTGAAAAGATCAATATGTAGAAGACTAGAAAGGCAAAATTATCACTTTACAATATTGGAAACAAAAGCATAAAATAGATTACCGTAGTTCTGCAAAACATAAGGAACTGGTAATCCTTCAATACATTTTCAAGGGCAATGAATTTTCATTGCCATTACCTATGTTAGGAAAAAAACAAAAACTTCTGGGATAATAGACATAAATATGTTTGTGCCAGGAGACTAATTTTCTGTTCCAGAATAAATAGCCAACTATAGCAGATGGATCCAAACCATTTTCAACTGAAAATGCTGTAACTAACTGGGTATTTTCTTCCCTTATCAGGTAAACATTTCTGAGCAGGACACTGAAAACATGTTATCAAGTATCAGAAACTGCAGACCATTTAAAGGAAGAGAAGACAAACTGCAGGATATTCCATGACAAGTGAAACGCTCCATAATGTAATCATAAAAGACAGGAAGGGACCATATACCCATCACTTGACTAGCTAAGGTCAGAAAGACAAAACCTCTCAAATGATTCTTGATGAGGAGATAGAGTAAATCAGCCAAGAACCCCAGTGCAGTCAGGTAAGATGCACAGAAAATGAGCGTGACAATGAAAGGGGATTTTTGTTTGTTTGTTTGTGTTTTCTTTTAATTTTAAAGCCTCACTTGGAACCCAAAGCAGTAACGCGCTTAAGCCTGTGTACATGAATAGTCTCACTGATTTCAAGCCTTTGCTTAGAAGTATGCATTTAAAGCCATGATTCAGGAAAATGCTGAGCAGCCTTGGCACTCTTAGGCCAAATAGATGCCAAATACACAAAACCTGAAACTCAGTACTCACAGTCCGCAGTATCCATTTCTTATCAGTTTAACATGGCATGCATCTATGCAGATGCCCTCATAACCCCTGCTCAGGGTAAGTATCTACTCAGCAGTCAGTGATGATTACTGACCTCTATTTACATTTTGATTTTAAAGTACTTAAATAAAAAATGCTAACAATGTCTTGGGAATAGTACAGCCCTGGAACTGGGACCAATGGCCATGCAGGCATTTGGGAGATTGGGTTAACCCTTTCCTAGATAAAGTTAACCTGATCTCAATCTAAGTTCACCTCCTAGCATGCCACTTTTTGGACACAATTTAAGCCCTCTGAATGCCTGCACAATTGGGCATTTAAATCATTAGGTCTAAATTTAAATGTAAAGTGAGTTAGGTAAATCTAAATGTAATGCTATACATACCCTAAGGATATTTGGCATCTTGCAGAATTAATTGTTACATTTGCAGATTTTTTTTAAAAAGTGGTTTATGATACCTGCTTAGGAATTAGTCTTTGTGAGACTATAGTATAGTTGGAAAATCACAAAAAAAAATGGGCCAGAGAAATCAAGTGTAGCCAAACAGACCACTCAAAAGGGGAACTCAGATGTTCTATGCCTACAGGGTCTGAGCCACCAAGCAACTCCTATGTACTCAGGACTCAATAGCTTTTATTAAGGCAATAATAAAGTAAGCCTTGTTTGTCACTGCAGCTGGAGAATTCTCTTCAAGTTGCTATCCTCCAGCTTCTACTATAACATCTCATCCTGCAAACTCATTTAGTATAGGAATGACCTGCAACTAACCTTACTAAGACCAATTGCACTTTACATTAAATAGGAAACAGAATATATGGTTCAATAAGCTGCTATGTACAAAATACCACAGGTTTAATAAAATTATAGCTTGTTTCTCTTCTTTATATTTACTCAGACACTGCTGTAATTTAAAATAATATTAGTAATTATATATATTTTCTAAAATGTAATGTGTATCTATTAGGGAAAAGTTAAACTTAAATATGATTATTTTACTGAATAACATTTTTTATTCTTAAGCCTCTCCAGCTGAGAATATTTAGGACACTGAGTTTAAATTTTTGCTGTGGGTTGTACACTGCAAAGAAATGCAAACTTATTGTGCAACTGCCTATCCACCTCCCACATTTCTTGAGGCCTTTGCAGATTCTAA
This sequence comes from Gavialis gangeticus, assembly GCF_001723915.1. Classification (NCBI taxonomy): domain Eukaryota; kingdom Metazoa; phylum Chordata; order Crocodylia; family Gavialidae; genus Gavialis; species Gavialis gangeticus. The sequence goes on along the minus strand of NW_017729032.1, from coordinate 190,771,880 downwards.
TAAGCTGTGCTAGTTGAAAGATAATAGGAAATGAAAACAAGCAGATGCAATTTTGCAACTAACATATTAATTGCAAATATCATAGTTCAGCTGTACACTGTTTGCAGCTGCCAAAAATGGAATTCTTTGTACTGCTGTTATTCTAATGTTGCAGGTCAAAAACAGCAAACAGCTGTTCAATAACTGAGGATTTTGCTAAATAATGCAACACTACACAAACAAAGGGACAGGTACTTTAAAAAAGGAAAACAAAATGGGAAAATAATTATTTTTTATTCCTGTTATGGAATAGAAAACCATGTTGAATCAGGAGTTTCTTGAAAACTTAACAAAGTAGTGGCATGAAAAATACAATTCTTGAGGTCCAATTTTTCTTTCTTTCACATTTTCCCTTGTTGTACTTAAAGCCGTGGTTTCACTTTTGAAATGGGTGAATCCTCCAAAGAGTTTTGAGTAGAAAAAAAAAAAAAACAGGGATAGAGTGAGACACTGAAAGTCGCCCCTATAGTGCTGTGGTTCAGATATTCTTCTCAGAGGTGGGCGGGTAGGTAGAAATCCCCTCTTGTAGGGAAGGTATCTGAACCTTGGTTTCTCATGTCTTGAATAAATGCTTTAAACACTGAACTGTTGGATAAAAGTGGGCTTCCCCTTCTTTGGCAATTTGGTAAATCCAATCCTTTATTTCTGTTGGTTTTCTTGAAAGTGCCAAAAATAAAATCTTACATTGTATGGTAAATGGCACATTTCACATTGAATATTTTTCTCCCCAATTTGATCTGGTGTTTTTATTTTTTTTCCCCTTTGAATTCTTTTTTTCAGTTCAGCAGCCTCTCATTTTTTAATTTTTTAAAGAGTATGTTCCTAATCAATCCTTCATTGAATTATTGCTGCACAATGTTCACACTTCTCTTGAGGGCCAGTGTTCATTTGCCAACACAAAGATCCTGCCAGTCCCAAGGGCAAAAAGAGCTCAAAAAACAAACTTTCATCTCTTATCTTCAGTGAACACCAGCACACACAAAATACATCAGTCCTTGTGACAATACTTTTTTCAGATTTTTATCCAGTTTGTCACAGATGGACTTTCTACGTTATGTGAATAGTAATAACACCAATTGACTATTACTCACTTTCAGCTTCTAATAGAAGAATAACTTTTAATATAAATGTAGCTTTTTTCCTTCCAACCCACTCTAATTTATTGTACCAACCCACATGCAATACTTAAAAAAAAAATCTCATGAATACACTCACAGATGGAAGGAAGCAAGAAAACAAGGAAGGCAGGACTTTTGGCTTTTTAACTATTTTTCAAGGGGTTCGGGGTACAAAAAGTTGGCCCCTCCGGGGTCTATGTCCAATATACAAAGCAAAGACAAACAAATTACCATCAAACCAAGAGCACCATGTCATTACATTCATAACATCACACCATGACAGACACCTTCACTATATTACGCATCTTGCCTAACATGCCATTATGCAGTCGGGACACTGGCCACATGGTTGTATAGACCCTCTATAAACAAATAATTTCTAACCTGCTCTATCCAATCATACATGTGACAACACCTTCAACTTCCCACACAAAGAAAAAAGCAAAAAGGAAAAAGCAGCCTGGTGAGGGCCCAGGGCATGGCGCAATCTGGGAGTCACAGACCAACACAGCCTACCCTGTCAACCAGACTGGTCATGACATCAGAGCACGTATTGAAGATGGTCATCCTCCACGTGGCACAGCACTCCCTCAAGGGCCCAGCATGCTTCAAAGGCAGGCACTGCCTGCTAAAGCACAGCATGCTTGAACTCCAGTGAGAGGCATTCCCGCACCATGAGGCTGAAAAGCTGCAGGGCATCGTCTGAGCTGGTCCCAGTAAGCCGGTTGCGGTGGCTCTTGAGGATGACCATCTTAGCCTGACCCAGTAGAAAGTTGGCCAAGCAGACGGAGCCCCGCTCAGCTGCCCGGTATGGGTAGGAGCACACGTAAGTGGTCTCCAAGAGGTTCCTGCCCAGTGCTCGCAGCAGCCGATCGATGGCGACAAAAAGCAGCCACAGGCAGGGACAGTTGAGGAAGGCATGAAAGAGGTTCTTCTCAATGCCCCCAGGGCAGAAGGGGCAGGCTGTCGATGCAGCTGGGTCAAAGTGGGACGCAAACATGCCAGTGGCTAGGATGCTGTGCTACAATTGCCAGTGCAGGTGACCAGTCTTCTTGGCAGTTTATGGCTTATAAATTGTGCACCAAGCCAGGTGGACTGGTGGGGAATCAGGTGGCCTCAGGCACCATCACCACAGTGTATCGGGGTGGCCCACCAGCACTTGAGCATGGCAGACATGAACCACCCAGGCATATAGGTTTCTATAAGACAGAAAAGCAAAGGGGAAACCCATGTCACTGTCAGGAGGCACAGGGAGCATCAGCAGGGTGCCAGGCCCACTGGCCAGCTTGCCATCCACAGCCGGGGTGACTGACAGTGTGGGAAAAGCCTTGCTTAGGGCATCTGTGGTGCGGGGGACCTGGTGTGCCCAGAGATGGTCACCCAGGGTACCTGCTTCCTCCAGTGGAAGGGCTGCCTGGATGTAACACAGAAGATGGCCTATGCTGCGGACGGAGCGCATGCCTAGCTGGGTGGTCAGGGCCTCGGGTCAGAGCCAGGTTGACCAAGCAGGATCAAGAAGATGGCTCAGGTGGAGGACATGCGCCTACCTGAGGGTGGCCATGAGGCCTGGAGCTCCCAGTCAAAGCCAAGGGTCCCCACCCTCTGCAGGAACTAGCACACCAATTGTTGCCAGGATAGGCACTCCTCACCATAGAGGAGTCGCTGAAGGACTTGCAGGTGGAAGGCAGCCACCTTGCTTGAGAGGTCGACCAGGCTCTGGCCCCCCTCAGCAACAGATAGGTAAAAGGACAGCTCATGGGAACCAGCGGCACCCATCACAGAAAAAAATCTACCAGGAGGCACTGGAGCCTCTCGAGTAGGCCCTGTGGTGGGTTTAGTATGGCACACTGGTGCCACAGGGTCACTGTCACCAGGTTGTTTGCAATAAGGACACATCCACGGTAGGAGAGGATTGATAGGCACCACCACCACCATTGTAAGTGGGTCTCCACCCCCTCATCAAGGCTGTCCCAGTTGTGCACCATGAACATCAGTGGAACACGCCCAAGACCTTGAGGCCCTCGCATGTGCCAAGCAGCAGGGTATCACTCTTGGTCCAGTTGATACGGGCCAAGGATGCATAGACCTGCTGGCAATCTGTGAGGGCCCACACGTCTTCCTGGGCATTAAGGAAGATGGTCACGTCATCCGCATACTCTGACAGCCGGAGTGGAAGGCCAATGAACGGGCCCATGGCTGATGGCAAGGCCACACCACTTGGGCAGTGCCGCAGCATGTGCAGCAGTAGCTTGATGGCCTGGAAATAGAACATGCCCAACAGGGGGCAGCCCTAGCAGATGCCCCTGCATGTGGGGAACAGGGAGCAGAGCACGCTGTTCACATTGAGAAGGCTGGAGGTGTCTTGGTACAAGACCTGGAGGGTCCCAGTGAAGAGGGGCCCAAAGCGAAAGGCCTTCAGGGTCTGGAAGGGGTAGGCGTGGCCCACCCAGTTAAATCTCTCTGATCCAGAGAGAAGAAGTTGATGTCTAGACCAAAGAGTTCACTGGCTGTGAGTAGGTCACGCAGCAAGAACAGGTTGTCTTGGATGGTCCTGCCCAGCATGCAATAGCTCTGCTCAGGCCTAGTGACAGAGGTCATGATGGTGCGGAGGTGGATTGCCAGTGCTTTGGCCGGAATCTTGTAGTCCATGCACAGCAGGGAGACCGGCCACCAATTCTTAAGGCAGCCAAGGTCTGCCTTCTTGAGCAGCAGCATGAGCACCACTTGGCGGCAGCTGATCGGCAGTACCTTGTCAGCAAGACTCTCCTGGAAAACATGCAGGAGGCAGGGACCAAGGAGAGGCCAGAAGGTCTTGTAGAATTTGACAGGTAACCTGTCAAGGCCTGGAGCTTTGCCAGAGGCAAGGCCAGTTGCAGTGGCTGCCAGCTCCTCCAAAGACAATTCCCACTCAAGTTCACTGTCTTCCAGGGCACAGAGACATGGCAGGCCTTGTGGAGTTCTCGTGTGGCCTCAGAGCAGGATGACTCAGCTGCAAACAGGTGATGGGGTGCTCACATACGTGCTCAGGTTCGCGATTACTCGGCCCTCGGGGGGTCTTAAGGTGATCTAAGACTTCGCTCGCTGCCCGCCACAACTCCAGGTTGAAGAACAAGTGGGTTGGGGCATTGGTTTCTGCCCGCTCTTGGCAGTGGGTGTGGATCCTCACTTCACGGACCATGCTCTCTTCTAAGTCACGCAGGCATTCCCTGCTGGAACCAGAGGCTCTCGCGGAGCATCGCATTATTGCCGGCGACCAGCAGGGCAGCCTTGTGCTCTGCTACATCTTCCTCCAGCTCTCGGATATGGTAGCACAGTTCATTTGTAGCCAGCTGGGCTACTACAAAAAGCCTGGATCTGTACCTTGCCCACATCCCAACACAGCTTCCAGGAGGAGTAGCTCAGTCTTCTGGCCTCCCAACCCCACCAAAAGTGGGTAAAGCAGTCCCGGAAGTAGGAGTCTTGAAACAGGCTGATGTTGAAGCACCAACAGGGCACCCATGCACAGGATCTCCTTGGAGGCTCAGCTCATAGCAGGCCAGGCCATAATCTGACAGGCACGAAGGAACAATAAGGCCACTGCACAGGAGTGGCAGATGGTGCCTGATGACATAAAGGTGGTCAAGGCAGGGTATGGTGCATGGACCAACACTAATCCTGGCCCAGGTGTACTGGTACACATCAGGATGCAGGACTCACCAGATGTCAATGAAGCCTGCAGTCTCCAGGGCAGACTGCAACTTGCGGGCTGAGGACAGGTTAGGCTCAGGCCCTATGCGGTCAAGCGAGGCATAAGTGTTGCAGTTAAAGTCCCTGCCTATGAGGAGCAGGTCATCATCCTCACTAGCATCATGCAGGAGGGCAACCAAGGTCTTGAAGAAAGTGACCCTCTCCTGGCCATCAGTGGGGGCATAGATGTTGACAAGTAGCTGGTGTTGTTGTGCTAGGGTGACGTGGACAGTCATCAGGCAGCCAGGGATGACCTCCCACACCACCGCCATATCATGCTGTAATTGTGGTAATAGGAGAGTCGTAACCCCGGTGCTAAGGTTGGTACCATGGCTCAGGAACAAGTGGCTTTGTCAGGCAGCATGCCAAGCCACCTGGTTGAGCCCATCAGAATGTGGAGGAAGGTGACGGCTAGCTGCTTCTGGTGCACCAGTTCCAGGACGGCCTCCTGTTTCACCAGATCTTGACAGCCATTAATGTTAAAAGTGGCAATGGTCATGGCTGTCGTGGGTGTGGGTGTGGGTATGGGAGAAAGAGTGAGGTAAGGTGTAAGTGGAAGAGCGAGCAGCCAAGAGCAGAGCAAAAAAGCAGAGACAGGTCGGGGAAGGCCTATCATGCCCTACTCTACTTCAGGGACCACCCCCCCACACCCCACTTGTCTCTCACTCACTGTGAGAGCTTCTCCACATGGTAAGCCATCTGCCAAGTGCCTAGATACTGTTGCATAAGTTTGGCCGCAGCTCTGGCAGCCTTGACAAAGAATTTAGGATCTGCGCACCATTGGGGGATGCACCCCGCTACATTCTTCTGTCCTTTGATCTGTTTCAAAAAGACCAGGAGACCCCCATAGACGGGGCTGACCTAGGGGGGTCTGCCAGCATGGGCTGGACATTTCTGACAGAAGCACAGTGAGAATACACCCCAAGTGCGAGCTCACCCACAAATGCAGTGTCTACACCCTCGATGTCTAGACACATCAGCCTCCTCTCATTGTCCAGATTAAGGACTGCCTCCAGGAGAGTTAGGGGGAAGAGAGGTTATCCTGCTCTCGAGGTAGCTTGTGACAGTCAAAAAGCTGGATCTCCATCTCACTAACTTCCTTATCAAATTTGGTAGGCTGGGATGTGGCCAAGAGGTCAGCAGACTCCGCTGCCACCCCCTGGGTTGGGTCTCCAGAAAACAGGCATTCTGAATCATTTTTACTGCCACCCGACTCCAGAAGTTGGGAGACAGATGAGGGGTTGGTTACCCCCACCTTTGCCTCCCCCACCTCCAAGCCATCCCTGTCTGTGGTCAACAGGGTTGCCAGTATGACAACTGGAGCAGGGACAGGCTCTCCAGCAGCCCCCCCACCAGCACCAGCAGATGAGGGTTCCAGTGGGGATGGGCTGTCTTGAAAGGTCCCCTTCATCTTCCTGTCTTTGTTCTTCTTCTTCCTAGTGGCAGGTAGCTCACCCTTCATAGGGGATGGGCTGGACTGCTCCCAGACCATCTCCCCAGGGCCAATCACCTCAGACATGGCCATGATGGAGGGTGGCCAGGAGGAGGCCCAAGCCCCATTGTCTGACAAGGCCTTGGTTCCACAGTCACTGGCCACCGCAGCCACCTCAGCTGGGGTGATCAGGGCAGGCAGGGGGCACATGGTGGGGCCTCTGCACCAACGGGGTAGGCACCTTAGGTGGAATGGGTGGGGGAGAGAGCTGGGGAATAGTTCCAGCCCCTCCACTGGATGGCACTCTCACGCCAGAGACCCCAGCCCCCTTGGATGGAACAGGGGTGAAAGGAGATTGGGAAGAGCTCCCAGCAGGGCCTGTGTCCCAGAAGTGGATGTACTATCCATTGGCTCTCCTGCAGTTGCCGATGTTCTAGCTACTTTCCTCCGTGGGCACTGGGCTGCTAGGTGGGAAGAGATACCACACTGGAAACACGTGGTCTTCCCCAAGGAAAAATAAATCATAAACCTCCACCCATCAAATGTGAGGTTCAAGGAGCAAGGCAGAGATCACAGGCCCTCCCTGAGGAGCATGAAGACCTGCCTTCAAAAAGACAGGACATGCTTCAGCTTTAGGTCCTTGCTTCCAATCATTAGTTAGTGAAAGGGACTCGTAGGAAACCTATAGGGCTCAAGTTTCTTGGCCAGTTCCCGGTCAGTGACATGTGGAGGTATGTTGGAAATCGCCACCCTCACTGCCTGAGTGTCTAGGGGCGTGACAAGATAGCGTACACCCATGATGTCCAGGCCCTCTATGCACACCCTGTTGACCAGGGTGGAAGTGCTCAGGTAAATCATTGGAACCATGTTAACACAACCTGTGTGTGACGGGCTAGCTGGCAGTGACCTAGCCCACAGGTTTTGAGAGGGCAAAAGATGATTGGAGGACTTTAGATTCCCTTTCCGCACCAATCTGGTAATGATTTGGCCCAGGGGTTTTGAAGGGGTAAAACATAATTGGAGGACTAGGGATTCCCTTTCCTCACCAATCAGGCCCCAGAGACTCACCCTCTATGTCCCCTGATTGGCCCCTTGGGTCACCTGGAGGGGGATAAAAGGGGCAGTGCAGCTGACTCAGGGGAAACTAGAGAGAGAGTACCACAAGGAAGGAGTTTCAAAGAGCTGGCAAGAGCTGGGCCAGTGGGGCAGGAGCAGTTGCCCCAGAAGAGCCTGAAGGAGCAGGACCTGCAGTGGGACCCTCAGCAGCGTGGCATGCAGCCAACAGGAGAGGCTCCCTGCTGGGCTCCAGGATCCCCTATGAGAGGCTACAGCCAGCAGGAGAGGCTCCCCAGCTCCAGCAAGGATCTGATCAGCAACCTGACAGGTCCCCAGCTGTGCTTCCAGCTCCTCCAATTGGAGGTCAGGCAGCTCAACGTGAGGCCAGGGCTCCGGGAAGGTCAAGACCCCTAGCAGCCTAAAGCAGTATCAGCATTGGTGGCTGTGTGGTAGTGTTTCTGCCTACCATGTGGGAGATCAGAGTTGAAGTCCCAGCTGGGGTGATTTGGGGTTAGTGAGCTAGCAAGAAGCAAATCTTGCAGTGGAAAGGGGCCATTGTGTTTTTCTCCCTCTCCAGGTACCTAGGCCCTATATTTCCTTGTCATTTGACATTTTGTATTCTGTGCCTTTTTATATTTCACCAAACCAGTGTTTTTGCTCTGCTGTTTGTGTTTTATATTTTGTTAACTCTGTCTTTTGTCAGTGATTGTAAGTGTCTAACCTTTGTTGAATCCTGCCCCCTTGGAGCACTGTAGTGTCCACTATACCCTCTGATTTATGCCTGTTATGTTCCCAGTATTGTTCCCTCATTAAAAGGTATATGGTTAAGTCCCCATTAGTGGTCTGGCTCTGCTCTATATGGGAGGAGAGTCCCTACACCTCCCACAGCGCTTGTGCACCTGCTTTGATCCCTTCACTTGGAGAGGGGGTACCTCTTGGAGTAGTACCCGGGTTACATGTGTAACTTATGCACACTGTCCCTGGAGAACAGCTAGGGCACCTACACAGACCTCAACCCTGATATAGGGAAGGGTGTGAACCCTCAAGCCATGGGTAAGGGGGAGGTCTTGAGAGGCATCCCCATGCCAGCTGCTGAGTGTAGGAGCAGCAATTTCTGCTAGGACAGGTTTAATTTCAAAAGCCAAGCTAAGAGAATGAAACAAAGTTGTGTATATTAACTACAAAGATAAGTATCTGGGAACGTGGCCAAAGAGACAAAAATAAAAAGTTAAGTGTCCGAAGGGGAGGGGAAGTGGGGAAAGCGGGGAAATGAAAGAGTCAGGGAGGGGTTATGACTGTTAGGAATAAAGCAGAAACAGAAAAAAAGAAAAGGGGGGGATTGAGAGCCCCCCTCAAAAGGCAAGATACAGAAAAAGATAACTCCCCGCAACAAAGCAGAAAAGAAAAAAAGAAAGAAAAAGAAACAGTAAGAAAAAAGCTGTAACTAACAACTCACAGACAAAGAAAACGGAAGTAAAGGGGGAGGAGACAGCAGAGAAAAAGAAGAAAAAACACTGGAAATGCAAGAAAAGAATCAGAAAGGGAGATGAACAGAAGCAAGAGACTTTTAGACAGGTGGAAGTCAGAAAAACAAAGAGACAGGAAGCTGGGGAGTCTTACACTCAGGATCACCCTATGCAGGTTGAAGCAAGCCTGGTCTGAAGTGTCCAAAGTGGAAGGAAGGAAGGGGGAAAGAGAGAGAGGCAGTGAAGTCTTCAGTGGCAGCTAGAAAAGCAATTGCTTCTATAACTGTTAACATTTACACTTAAAAAATAAAAGTATAGCTAGCCATAAAATATTCAATAATACTGAAACTTGTAGAAAGAAAGAGAAAAAGAAAGTCACTTTGTCATTTTTTCCCTCTCTTTCTTAAGTGTTCAATCTGTTATTAACAGTTCAAGAGCAAATTGTTAATAAACATATACTTTACTAATGTGGTCTCTCTCTAAAGAAAGAATGAGTTTTCTGTACTTCTTCATAATGGGAAACAAATAATAATGCTGGGGAAAAATAGAAAAGACCATTTATTGTAGTTGGTCAGTTCTCCTACTCTTCCGTAACAACCCTCCAGTATATTTTCTAAAACTCCGTCCAGTCCAATATCACTTCCACTAAAAAGCTAGTCCAATTAATTTTATAAAATGAATCTGAGAAAATCTCTAGTGACTTTCATCTTGTTTTTTCCTTAATTTTATCACATTGTTTAATGACCAAATGAATTTCTCTTTTTCTGTGGTGTTTACATGCTATAAACATTTGGTAACTAAAAAATCATCATGGGACCTTACTCCTTCAACCAAATGTATTCAACTTTAAGTAGCTGACTGGTTATATTGATCTATAAACAAGTTGAAATGTATTACTGATTCTATTTTAAAACAGGAACTATATTATTTACCATACATGCCACCTCAGCAATAAAAGAGGATTGATGATACATCCTATAATCGGGCTACAAGGTCTTAAGTGTTTGTTTTTTTTTAAATAAAATAGTCAAGGGTGGAGAGGGGCTGCCCCAGGGGTGTGAGAAACCTCTGGGGCTGTGGGATCATAGCTGCCACAATCTCCCAGCCTGGGGTGTGCTTGAAACCCATAGGGATGGGGGACTGTGGCTGCTGTGATCCCCTTAGCCCTGGGGGTACATGGGATGACCTAATGACTGGGATCCCTTCAACTGAGTGGGCTCCCAGTCGCAAGAGCTTACTTCTTGCCCATCCAGGAAAGCCCCAATTTGGGCTCCCCCTGCACCATCAGTAAGGTGCAATGGGATCACATGTGGCACAGCAGGAAGTAGGATTGTGTGGATCATGCACTGGATCCCACTCTGCCTTTGCCTATATGTGTGGAGGAGCCCTCCCTTCATTCTCCCTTCATCAAAGCTCATTCTAACCAATCACCATGCATAGAAAGACCAGCATTTTTTTCCTCATCTTTGCAAAGGGACACTCCATTTTTCATATCCATTCTTTTTTAGGAAATGATTTCTGAGTGGGAAGTTCAATTATTCTGTGTGGAACCTCATGCACTGAAAACCTGTTTTTAAATGCATAGCATGGTACTTCATCAACAATATCACATTTCACGTTTCTGTGCTGAAATTGGTGTAAGAGTGGTTTAAACTTTAACTCCACCGAGTAATCTAAATCCTCTCTTGTCTGTATAATATGGAAAAGAAGCATTGTGAAATTACTATTTGGGGAAACATACTTATCTCCAGTATCCTCTATGCACTTTGTTTCCTCTCATAATATAGCAATGTGGATGCTTTTCATCTGGCAACTATTCAAAATGATGTGCAAGTGCCATGAATCACATAACCTCACATTTATCACCTTGACCAAATGTGAACAACATTTACAACTGCAGTAGAAAATATAATAAGTAATTACATATAGCAACTCTCTCAGGGTTTCCTATTTTATGGCTGCATCAATATACCTAGGTACCTAGGCTAGGGAAAGACATTACACATAAATCAGTTTAAGTGATCAGAAACTGGTTCAAACCTATAACAGAACAGATGCTTAGTGCACATAAGCCAGTTTCAAAATGGCTGAAACAAGTTTGAGATAAAACTGGTTGAATGTAGTATCAGACTTAACTGATGTGGCTCAGACTGGTTTAGGCAATGTCTGTCCCAGACCCCTTGCTGGTTTAAAATAAACCAGACTACCCCAGCATCCCATCATACTCTCTGCATTGGGCAGGGCTCTTTGCTCCACAGCAGAGCTGGCCCCTCCCCTCTGCTCCCTGGCTGGAGCTCCAGCAAAGACAGCAGGTACAGCTGGGTCTGACTGGCTTCCCCCTGCCCTGCCCCCTTCCCCTTGCTGCTCCCTGCTCAAGCAGGAATCCCACACCCCTCCTATCTCCCACAGTAGGGACCCCAGCCCCAATGACCCTAGGCACGTGGTGTGCTAGCTAATGCCAAGGGGTGTCTGTGTCTGTGTCTCCAATTTCACTGGGACAGGCAGGCATAACAGTAGCCACTTAGGGCTTTTTGGAGCTAATCAACGGGTCATCTGGTAAGCTGTTTAAGAAGTGTTTGAACTAGTGGAGAGAGGCTATTGTTTTGCTGATGGGGTGATAAACACTTATCAGCTCCCTGCTGGCTTGCTTGCCTGTTAGTTTGCTGCAGACAATATAAGAAGCAGGGACAAAGAGATTGAAAAGCTCTGTATCATGAACAGATGTATGCACTGCACACCCCCTCCCCCCTTGCCTCAAAGTGTTAGCAGGGGGCTGGGGGCTGGCAACACTCCTGCCCCTTGAGCAGCCAGTGGGGGAAAACCTAGTATGGTGCAGGCAGATGTCCCTAATCAAACTGTAGTGACGGACCCTGGCCACACGCCCCCCTCATCTCAGTACTGTGGAAGGGAAGGGGGAGGGCTGTTCTAGTGCCCCCCACCCCCCGGCTTCTAGCCTGAGCCACTGCAAACATATGCCTGAATTTCCTTAGTCTAGAGAGAATATCTGTTCAGTTACAAACCAGTTCAGTCTAGCCAAGTTAGACTAACCTGCAAAGTTTGAATCAATTCAGGCTTTTTGAATGTCTACCCCTAGCCTTATTTATTTTTTGTCACTTTTTCTCTCAGCTTATGAAGAGAACTGGAAACTTTAAACAGTTACTAGAATTTAAAATGACACAAGGAACCCCATTTCTACATCTCTAATATACTTTTTAATAGTGCTTCTGTCATTGGATACCCTACTTGTCATTGACAGTATTCCAATTTTGCATTCCCAGGTGGTAGCTGACCCCAATATTACATAGCCAGAGTAAATTAAGAGAATTAATACACAATTTCATCATATTCTACGAAACTGGTATCAGAAGACATTTGGCACTGCTGTTTTATTCATGAATGGTAAAGCTTTGCCTAAGCTGTTCAAGTCATTCCCATACACTGCTGAAACCATTATGCTTTCACACATAATCATGTTTTCTACATATGCAACAAATGCTCTCTAGAAGCTATTTTACAAAAGTTTAGGGTAGCTTTTTAATTTTTTTCATAAATGGAGCTGGGACTTTTTTTTGTAACCTACTGTCTGTAAAGACAGATACCACTACTACTGTGTGTTCAACTTGACTGAGCTCAGAGGGAGCCAACCTACTCCTCCCTTAGAAAATAATATTAGGTTATCTGTAATCTTAAAAAGGGGTCTTGAACTATGAAGTTTCAGGAGGTTCCTGGGTTTGGAGCAAATTGCTGTCCCCTGGGAAACTAGGAATTTCATTATGCCATTAGTGCAATTGTCCCATTACTAGACTTGCAGAGTCATATGGTATCAGAACTTGCCCACCTCTCAGCCAGGCTGAAGAATGGTCCTTTATAAGGCTTAGGTAGGAGGGTAGGTATTCTGATATGTGGAACAAAAGGAGGAAACAGTTCTTGCATAGTTTGATTTTAAGAGCAGGCAAGATTTGAAATTGCTCAGAGTTTCAAAATGTTAGAAGTGATAGATTTAGTTCACTGGGGTGAGAAAAGGTAAGATGTTAAATGGTTTGTGATAACTAAGGTGGATGTGCGAAATAGAATTTATCACATAGGACTGCGGTCTATAATGCAGCTTTGCGTTTATCCTGGATTTTACCGTCACTTAAGTGTGTGGTGTATGTATCCTGTCATTAAACTTAACATTTTCATTCCAATTCTATATATAATTTCAGATCTAGTAGCAATCTGCATTTTAAGTTCAAACATTTTAAATCTGTTTCCTACAATATCTTTAAAAGCAGAACAAACTCATGAAAAGTGCTCATGCTATGAATGTCAATACCACTTTCTACCTTATCAAAAAGAAGAGCCTGTTTCAGGGCAGCCATACTAATAATTCGTTTAGGGAGAATTTTCCTATAGACTTCTAAGTCATAACAGCATTTAGGTTAACTAAACATGGAATGGAATTTAAACATTTCCTTGCTGTAGTCCTGAACAAAAATGTTTTTCTGTATCAGGTCCTTACATGACAGTAGGAATGGAGTCTTAAATGTTGCTAACCCAGATTTTGAAAGAGCCTTTTTGAACACATTTGGTTTCCTGGACTGACTTACTCATCATCAAAACCACATATTTTGGATGGAAAGTTAAAAAACAACACACACACACAACGCGTATGTGAGGATGTGTGTTATGCTTTGAGCATGCATCTATCTACTTGCTTGCTTGTTACTATAAAAAAATGTATGACCATTCTTCAAATAAAAAAAACCTGGCTTCAAAAAATATTTCATGCATGAATTATGCTGATTCATATTTAAACAATAAAAAAATAGAAAAATTTTCAAATAAGAAAAAAATCCTGAAAATTCAAGAGGTTTTGAATCAACTTTTCCTCACTTTATCACCATTGTAAAAAACATTCATCATTCAGAGACATCCCTCCACAAATTCCTTTCAGTAAGTCCTGTCTGGTCTGGGAACAGCTGTAGAGAACAATTCATAGGTCAAGGCATCTGCCACTAACAGACACTATGATATATGGGCTATACTCCAAATTCAATTAATTATTTGTGGTTGATATAGGTATTAGTGTTGATGTACAGTAGTTAGACTTCAGTACAACATTGGACTTGATGAATGGCATTTTGATTTTTAAGAAACTAAAATGTTTTAAAATCAAAGTGGACCATATTTAATGCATGAAGGGCGCATCTACACATCACCCTACAGCAATGTGCGTCACCCTACGGCACGTGTGTCTACACATGGTCTCCACTTATGTCACTGTAGTGGCGCACTCCCCAGGTATAGTGTGCTGCTATGGCAACATAGTGACAAAATCTACCTGTGTGCCATGCGCACAGTGCAGTAACCGCCTATACTGCACCATGCTTTAGTATTTCCCTTTGGAAGTACTGTGGCAATACGTAGACACACCCTAAATGACTAACAGATCTCAAACTGTAATTGTAGGTGGGGAATCATTATTAAGCAAGGATGACCCAGAGGAAAAAAAAAAGCTGAAACTCTTCTAGTTCTGTGTCATTAACTTCTGTAACCTTTTATAGCAATAGTCCATCACATTAATCTTAGCTACCCATGGGGACAATAGACCTTT